>NW_028123857.1:0-600000 GCF_965194805.1 Balaenoptera borealis
GGTTAGGGTTAGTGTTACGGTTAGGGCTCGGTTTAGGGTACGGGTCAGGATTAGGGTACGTGTTAGGGTTAGGGTAGGGGTTAGAGTTAGGGTACGCGTTAGGGTTAGGGTAGTTATTAAACCTATCCCACTCTCTAGATACCCCTTAGCACGTAAAGGAATATTATTTGGGGGTCCAGCCATGGAGAAGAGTTTAGACACTAGGATAAATAAGGAACACACCCATTATAAAGAAATCACATTAGGATTCTCTTTTTAAGCTGTTCCTTAAAACACGAGTGCTTAGGAAATCTATTGGAGGCAGAAGCAGTCAAGGGTAGCCTAGGGTTAGTGTTAGGCTTAGGGTTAGGCTTAGGGTACGGGTTTGGGGAGGGGTTCGGGTACGGCGTAGGGTATGGTTTAGGGTTAGGGTTAGGGTTAGTGTTAGGGTTAGGGCTCGGTTTAGGGTACGGGTTAGGATTAGGGTACGTGTTAGGGTTAGGGTAGGGGTTAGGGTTAGAGTACGCATTAGGGTTAGGGTAGTTATTAAACCTATCCCACTCTCTAGATACCCCTTAGCACGTAAGGGAATATTATTTGGGGTTGCAGCCATGGAGAAGAGTTTAGACACTAAGATAAGATAAGGAACACACCCATTATAAAGAAATCACATTAGGATTCTCTTTTTAAGCTGTTCCTTAAAACACTAGTGCTTAGGAAATCTATTGGAGGCAGAAGCAGTCAAGGGTAGCCTAGGGTTAGGGTTAGGCTTAGGGTTAGGCTTAGGGTACGGCTTAGGGTACGGGTTCGGGGAGGGGTTCGGGTACAGCGTAGGGTATTGGTTAGGGTTAGGGTTAGGGTTAGTGTTAAGGTTAGGGCTCGGTTTAGGGTACGGGTTAGCATTAGGGTACGTGTTAGGGTTAGGGTAGGGGTTAGGGTTAGGGTACGCGTTAGGGTTAGGGTAGTTAGTAAACCTATCCCACTCTCTAGATACCCCTTAGCACGTAAAGGAATATTATTTGGGGGTCCAGCCATGGAGAAGAGTTTAGACACTAGGATAAGATAAGGAACACACCCATTATAAAGAAATCACATTAGGATTCTCTTTTTAAGCTGTTGCTTAAAACACTAGTGCTTAGGAAATCTATTGGAGGCAGAAGCAGTCAAGGGTAGCCTAGGGTTAGGGTTAGGCTTAGGGTTAGGCTTAGGGTATGGCTTAGGGTACGGGTTTGGGGAGGGGTTCGGGTACGGCGTAGGGTATGGTTTAGGGTTAGGGTTAGGGTTAGTGTTAGGGTTAGGGCTCGGTTTAGGGTACGGGTTAGGATTAGGGTACGTGTTAGGGTTAGGGTAGGGGTTAGGGTTAGGTTACGCGTTAGGGCTAGGGTAGTTAGTAAACCTATCCCACTCTCTAGCTCCCCCTTAGCACGTAAAGGAATATTATTTGGGGGTCCAGCCATGGAGAAGAGTTTAGACACTAGGATAAGATAAGGAACACACCCATTATAAAGAAATCACATTAGGATTCTCTTTTTAAGCTGTTTCTTAATACACTACTGCTTAGGAAATCAATTGGAGGCAGAAGCAGTCAAGGGTAGCCTAGGGTTAGGGTTAGGCTTAGGGTTAGGTTTAGGTTACGGGTTCGGGGAGGGATGCGGGTACGGCGTAGGGTATGGGTTAGGGTTAGGGTTAGTGTTAGTGTTAGGGTTAGGGCTCGGTTTAGGGTACAGGTTAGGATTAGGGTACGTGTTAGGGTTAGGGTAGGGGTTAGGGTTAGGGTACGCGTTAGGATTAGAGTAGTTATTAAACCTATCCCACTCTCTAGATACCCCTTAGCACGTAAGGGGATATTATTTGGGGGTGCAGCCATGGAGAAGAATTTAGACACTAGGATAAGATAAGGAACACACCCATTATAAAGAAATCACATTAGGATTCTCTTTTTAAGCTGTTCCTTAAAACACTAGTGCTTAGGAAATCTATTGGAGGCAGAAGCAGTCAAGGGTAGCCTAGGGTTAGGGTTAGGCTTACGGTTAGGCTTAGGGTACGGCTTAGGGTACGGGTTCGGGGAGGGGTGCGGGTACGGCGTAGGGTATGCGTTAGGGTTAGGGTTAGGGTTAGTGTTAGGGTTAGGGCTCGGTTTAGGGTACGGGTTAGGATTAGGGTACGTGTTAGGGTTAGGGTACGCGTTAGGGTTAGGGTAGCTATTAAACCTATCCCACTCTCTAGATACCCCTTAGCACGTAAGGGAATATTATTTGGGGGTGCAGCCATGGAGAAGAGTTTAGACACTAAGATAAGATAAGGAACACACCCATTATAAAGAAATCACATTAGGATTCTCTTTTTAAGCTGTTCCTTAAAACACTAGTGCTTAGGAAATCTATTGGAGGCAGAAGCAGTCAAGGGTAGCCTAGGGTTAGGGTTAGGCTTAGGGTTAGGCTTAGGGTACGGCTTAGGGTACGGGTTCGGGGAGGGGTGCGTGTACGGCGTAGGGTATGGGTTAGGGTTAGTGTTAGTGTTAGTGTTAGGGTTAGGGCTCGGTTTAGGGTACGGGTTAGGAGTAGGGTACGTGTTAGGGTTAGGGTAGGGGTTAGGGTTAGGGTACGCGTTAGGGTTAGGGTAGCTATTAAACCTATCCCACTCTCTAGATACCCCTTAGCACGTAAGGGGATATTATTTGGGGGTGCAGCCATGGAGAAGAATTTAGACACTAGGATAAGATAAGGAACACACCCATTATAAAGAAATCACATTAGGATTCTCTTTTTAAGCTGTTCCTTAAAACACTAGTGCTTAGGAAATCTATTGGAGGCAGAAGCAGTCAAGGGTAGCCTAGGGTTAGGGTTAGGCTTACGGTTAGGCTTAGGGTACGGCTTAGGGTACGGGTTCGGGGAGGGGTGCGGGTACGGCGTAGGGTATGCGTTAGGGTTAGGGTTAGGGTTAGTGTTAGGGTTAGGGCTCGGTTTAGGGTACGGGTTAGGATTAGGGTACGTGTTAGGGTTAGGGTACGCGTTAGGGTTAGGGTAGCTATTAAACCTATCCCACTCTCTAGATACCCCTTAGCACGTAAGGGAATATTATTTGGGGGTGCAGCCATGGAGAAGAGTTTAGACACTAAGATAAGATAAGGAACACACCCATTATAAAGAAATCACATTAGGATTCTCTTTTTAAGCTGTTCCTTAAAACACTAGTGCTTAGGAAATCTATTGGAGGCAGAAGCAGTCAAGGGTAGCCTAGGGTTAGGGTTAGGCTTAGGGTTAGGCTTAGGGTACGGCTTAGGGTACGGGTTCGGGGAGGGGTGCGTGTACGGCGTAGGGTATGGGTTAGGGTTAGTGTTAGTGTTAGTGTTAGGGTTAGGGCTCGGTTTAGGGTACGGGTTAGGAGTAGGGTACGTGTTAGGGTTAGGGTAGGGGTTAGGGTTAGGGTACGCGTTAGGGTTAGGGTAGCTATTAAACCTATCCCACTCTCTAGATACCCCTTAGCACGTAAGGGAATATTATTTGGGGGTGCAGCCATGGAGAAGAGTTTAGACACTAGGATAAGATAAGGAACACACCCATTATAAAGAAATCACATTAGGATTCTCTTTTTAAGCTGTTCCTTAAAACACTAGTGCTTAGGAAATCTATTGGAGGCAGAAGCAGTCAAGGGTAGCCTAGGGTTAGGGTTAGGCTTAGGGTTAGGCTTAGGGTACGGCTTAGGGTAAGGGTTCGGGGAGGGTTTCGGGTACGGCGTAGGGTATGGGTTAGGGTTAGGGTTAGGGTTAGTGTTAGGGTTAGGGCTCGGTTTAGGGTACGGTTAGGATTAGGGTACGTGTTAGGTTTAGGGTAGGGGTTAGGGTTAGGGTACGCGTTAGGGTTAGGGTAGTTAGTAAGCCTATCCCACTCTCTAGATACCCCTTAGCACGTAAAGGAATATTATTTGAGGGTCCAGCCATGGAGAAGAGTTTAGACACTAGGATAAGATAAGGAACACACCCATTATAAAGAAATCACATTAATATTCTCTTTTTAAGCTGTTGCTTAAAACACTAGTGCTTAGGAAATCTATTGGAGGCAGAAGCAGTCAAGGGTAGCCTAGGGTTAGGGTTAGGCTTAGGGTTAGGGTTAGGGTATGGCTTAGGGTACAGGTTCGGGGAGGGGTTCGGGTACGGCGTAGGGTATGGGTTAGGGTTAGTGTTAGGGTTAGGGCTCGGTTTAGGGTACGGGTTAGGATTAGGGTACGTGTTAGGGTTAGGGTAGGGGTTAGGGTTACGGTACGCGTTAGGGTTAGGGTAGTTATTAAACCTATCCCACTCTCTAGATACCCCTTAGCACGTAAAGGAATATTATTTGGGGTTCCGCCATGGA
Source organism: Balaenoptera borealis (assembly GCF_965194805.1). Lineage (NCBI taxonomy): Eukaryota > Metazoa > Chordata > Mammalia > Artiodactyla > Balaenopteridae > Balaenoptera > Balaenoptera borealis. The sequence continues at coordinate 4,332 of NW_028123857.1, forward strand.
GAAGAGTTTAGACACTAGGATAAGATAAGGAACACACCCATTATAAACAAATCACTTTAGGATTCTCTTTTTAAGCTGTTCCTTAAAACACTAGTGCTTAGGAAATCTATTGGAGGCAGAAGCAGTCAAGGGTAGCCTAGGGTTAGGGTTAGGCTTAGGGTTAGGGTTATGGTACGGCTTGGGGTATGGGTTCAGGGAGGGGTTCGGGTACGGCATAGGGTATGGGTTAGGGTTAGTGTTAGGGTTAGTGTTAGGGTTAGGGCTCGGTTTAGGGTACGGGTTAGGAGTAGGGTACGTGTTAGGGTTAGGGTAGGGGTTAGGGTTAGGGTACGCGTTAGGGTTAGGGTAGTTAGTAAACCTATCCCACTCTCTAGATACCCCTTAGCACGTAAGGGAATATTATTTGGGGGTGCAGCCATGGAGAAGAGTTTAGACACTAGGATAAGATAAGGAACACACCCATTATAAAGAAATCACATTAGGATTCTCTTTTTAAGCTGTTCCTTAAAACACTAGTGCTTAGGAAATCTATGGGAGGCAGAAGCAGTCAAGGGTAGCCTAGGGTTAGGGTTAGGCTTACGGTTAGGCTTAGGGTACGGCTTAGGGTACGGGTTCGGGGAGGGGTGCGGGTACGGCGTAGGGTATGGGTTAGGGTTAGGGTTAGGGTTAGTGTTAGGGTTAGGGCTCGGTTTAGGGTACGGGTTAGGATTAGGGTACGTGTTAGGGTTAGGGTAGGGGTTAGGGTTAGGGTACGCGTTAGGGTTAGGGTAGTTATTAAACCTATCCCACTCTCTAGATACCCCTTAGCACGTAAAGGAATATTATTTGAGGGTCCAGCCATGGAGAAGAGTTTAGACACTAGGATAAGATAAGGAAGACACCCATTATAAAGAAATCACATTAGGATTCTCTTTTTAAGCTGTTCCTTTAAACACTAGTGCTTAGGAAATCTATTGGAGGCAGAAGCAGTCAAGGGTAGCCTAGGGTTAGGGATAGGCTTAGGGTTAGGCTTAGGGTACGGCTTAGGGTACGGGTTCGGGGAGGGGTGCGGGTACGGCGTCGGGTATGGGTTAGGGTTAGGGTTAGGGTTAGTGTTAGGGTTAGGGCTCGGTTTAGGGTACGGGTTAGGATTAGGGTACGTGTTAGGGTTAGGGTAGGGGTTAGGGTTAGAGTACGCATTAGGGTTAGGGTAGTTATTAAACCTATCCCACTCTCTAGATACCCCTTAGCACGTAAGGGAATATTATTTGGGGGTGCAGTCATGGAGAAGAGTTTAGACACTAAGATAAGATAAGGAACACACCCATTATAAAGAAATCACATTAGGATTTTCTTTTTAAGCTGTTCCTTAAAACACTAGTGCTTAGGAAATCTATTGGAGGCAGAAGCAGTCAAGGGTAGCCTAGGGTTAGTGTTAGGCTTAGGGTACGGCTTAGGGTACGGCTTAGGGTACGGGTTCGGTGAGGGGTGCGGGTACGGCGTAGGGTATGGGTTAGGGTTAGGGTTAGGGTTAGGGTTAGGGTTAGGGCTCGGTTTAGGGTATGGGTTAGGATTAGGGTACGTGTTAGGGTTAGGGTAGGGGTTAGGGTTAGGGTACGCTTTAGGGTTAGGGTATTTATTAAACCTATCCCACTCTCTAGATACCCCTTAGCACGTAAAGGAATATTATTTGGGGGTCCAGCCATGGAGGAGAGTTTAAACACTAGGATAAGATAAGGAACACACCCATTATAAAGAAATCACATTAGGATTCTCTTTTTAAGCTGTTCCTGAAAACACTAGTGCTTAGGAAACCTATTGGAGGCAGAAGCAGTCAAGGGTAGCCTAGGGTTAGGGTTAGGCTTAGGGTTAGGCTTAGGGTACGGCTTAGGGTACGGGTTCGGGGAGGGGTGCGGGTACGGCGTAGGATATGGTTTAGGGTTAGGGTTAGGGTTAGTGTTACGGTTAGGGCTCGGTTTAGGGTACGGGTCAGGATTAGGGTACGTGTTAGGGTAAGGGTAGGGGTTAGAGTTAGGGTACGCATTAGGGTTAGGGTAGTTATTAAACCTATCCCACTCTCTAGATACCCCTTAGCACGTAAAGGAATATTATTTGGGGGTCCAGCCATGGAGAAGAGTTTAGACACTAGGATAAATAAGGAACACACCCATTATAAAGAAATCACATTAGGATTCTCTTTTTAAGCTGTTCCTTAAAACACTAGTGCTTAGGAAATCTATTGGAGGCAGAAGCAGTCAAGGGTAGCCTAGGGTTAGTGTTAGGCTTAGGGTTAGGCTTAGGGTACGGGTTTGGGGAGGGGTTCGTGTACGGCGTAGGGTATGGGTTAGGGTTAGGGTTAGGGTTAGTGTTAGGGTTAAGGCTCGGTTTAGGGTACGGGTTAGGATTAGGGTACGTGTTAGGGTTAGGGTAGGGGTTAGGGTTAGAGTACGCATTACGGTTAGGGTAGTTATTAAACCTATCCCACTCTCTAGATACCCCTTAGCACGTAAGGGAATATTATTTGGGGGTGCAGCCATGGAGAAGAGTTTAGACACTAAGATAAGATAAGGAACACACCCATTATAAAGAAATCACATTAGGATTCTCTTTTTAAGCTGTTCCTTAAAACACTAGTGCTTAGGAAATCTATTGGAGGCAGAAGCAGTCAAGGGTAGCCTAGGGTTAGGGTTAGGCTTAGGGTTAGGCTTAGGGTACGGCTTAGGGTACGGGTTCGGGGAGGGGTGCGTGTACGGCGTAGGGTATGGGTTAGGGTTAGTGTTAGTGTTAGTGTTAGGGTTAGGGCTCGGTTTAGGGTACGGGTTAGGAGTAGGGTACGTGTTAGGGTTAGGGTAGGGGTTAGGGTTAGGGTACGCGTTAGGGTTAGGGTAGCTATTAAACCTATCCCACTCTCTAGATACCCCTTAGCACGTAAGGGAATATTATTTGGGGGTGCAGCCATGGAGAAGAGTTTAGACACTAGGATAAGATAAGGAACACACCCATTATAAAGAAATCACATTAGGATTCTCTTTTTAAGCTGTTCCTTAAAACACTAGTGCTTAGGAAATCTATTGGAGGCAGAAGCAGTCAAGGGTAGCCTAGGGTTAGGGTTAGGCTTAGGGTTAGGCTTAGGGTACGGCTTAGGGTAAGGGTTCGGGGAGGGTTTCGGGTACGGCGTAGGGTATGGGTTAGGGTTAGGGTTAGGGTTAGTGTTAGGGTTAGGGCTCGGTTTAGGGTACGGTTAGGATTAGGGTACGTGTTAGGTTTAGGGTAGGGGTTAGGGTTAGGGTACGCGTTAGGGTTAGGGTAGTTAGTAAGCCTATCCCACTCTCTAGATACCCCTTAGCACGTAAAGGAATATTATTTGAGGGTCCAGCCATGGAGAAGAGTTTAGACACTAGGATAAGATAAGGAACACACCCATTATAAAGAAATCACATTAATATTCTCTTTTTAAGCTGTTGCTTAAAACACTAGTGCTTAGGAAATCTATTGGAGGCAGAAGCAGTCAAGGGTAGCCTAGGGTTAGGGTTAGGCTTAGGGTTAGGGTTAGGGTATGGCTTAGGGTACAGGTTCGGGGAGGGGTTCGGGTACGGCGTAGGGTATGGGTTAGGGTTAGTGTTAGGGTTAGGGCTCGGTTTAGGGTACAGGTTAGGATTAGGGTACGTGTTAGGGTTAGGGTAGGGGTTAGGGTTACGGTACGCGTTAGGGTTAGGGTAGTTATTAAACCTATCCCACTCTCTAGATACCCCTTAGCACGTAAAGGAATATTATTTGGGGTTCCGCCATGGAGAAGAGTTTAGACACTAGGATAAGATAAGGAACACACCCATTATAAACAAATCACTTTAGGATTCTCTTTTTAAGCTGTTCCTTAAAACACTAGTGCTTAGGAAATCTATTGGAGGCAGAAGCAGTCAAGGGTAGCCTAGGGTTAGGGTTAGGCTTAGGGTTAGGGTTAGGGTACGGCTTGGGGTATGGGTTCAGGGAGGGGTTCGGGTACGGCATAGGGTATGGGTTAGGGTTAGTGTTAGGGTTAGTGTTAGGGTTAGGGCTCGGTTTAGGGTACGGGTTAGGAGTAGGGTACGTGTTAGGGTTAGGGTAGGGGTTAGGGTTAGGGTACGCGTTAGGGTTAGGGTAGTTAGTAAACCTATCCCACTCTCTAGATACCCCTTAGCACGTAAGGGAATATTATTTGGGGGTGCAGCCATGGAGAAGAGTTTAGACACTAGGATAAGATAAGGAACACACCCATTATAAAGAAATCACATTAGGATTCTCTTTTTAAGCTGTTCCTTAAAACACTAGTGCTTAGGAAATCTATGGGAGGCAGAAGCAGTCAAGGGTAGCCTAGGGTTAGGGTTAGGCTTAGGGTTAGGCTTAGGGTACGGCTTAGGGTACGGGTTCGGGGAGGGGTGCGGGTACGGCGTAGGGTATGGGTTAGGGTTAGGGTTAGGGTTAGTGTTAGGGTTAGGGCTCGGTTTAGGGTACGGGTTAGGATTAGGGTACGTGTTAGGGTTAGGGTAGGGGTTAGGGTTAGGGTACGCGTTAGGGTTAGGGTAGTTATTAAACCTATCCCACTCTCTAGATACCCCTTAGCACGTAAAGGAATATTATTTGAGGGTCCAGCCATGGAGAAGAGTTTAGACACTAGGATAAGATAAGGAAAACACCCATTATAAAGAAATCACATTAGGATTCTCTTTTTAAGCTGTTCCTTTAAACACTAGTGCTTAGGAAATCTATTGGAGGCAGAAGCAGTCAAGGGTAGCCTAGGGTTAGGGATAGGCTTAGGGTTAGGCTTAGGGTACGGCTTAGGGTACGGGTTCGGGGAGGGGTGCGGGTACGGCGTCGGGTATGGGTTAGGGTTAGGGTTAGGGTTAGTGTTAGGGTTAGGGCTCGGTTTAGGGTACGGGTTAGGATTAGGGTACGTGTTAGGGTTAGGGTAGGGGTTAGGGTTAGAGTACGCATTAGGGTTAGGGTAGTTATTAAACCTATCCCACTCTCTAGATACCCCTTAGCACGTAAGGGAATATTATTTGGGGGTGCAGTCATGGAGAAGAGTTTAGACACTAAGATAAGATAAGGAACACACCCATTATAAAGAAATCACATTAGGATTCTCTTTTTAAGCTGTTCCTTAAAACACTAGTGCTTAGGAAATCTATTGGAGGCAGAAGCAGTCAAGGGTAGCCTAGGGTTAGTGTTAGGCTTAGGGTACGGCTTAGGGTACGGCTTAGGGTACGGGTTCGGTGAGGGGTGCGGGTACGGCGTAGGGTATGGGTTAGGGTTAGGGTTAGGGTTAGGGTTAGGGTTAGGGCTCGGTTTAGGGTACGGGTTAGGATTAGGGTACGTGTTAGGGTTAGGGTAGGGGTTAGGGTTAGGGTACGCTTTAGGGTTAGGGTATTTATTAAACCTATCCCACTCTCTAGATACCCCTTAGCACGTAAAGGAATATTATTTGGGGGTCCAGCCATGGAGGAGAGTTTAAACACTAGGATAAGATAAGGAACACACCCATTATAAAGAAATCACATTAGGATTCTCTTTTTAAGCTGTTCCTGAAAACACTAGTGCTTAGGAAACCTATTGGAGGCAGAAGCAGTCAAGGGTAGCCTAGGGTTAGGGTTAGGCTTAGGGTTAGGCTTAGGGTACGGCTTAGGGTACGGGTTCGGGGAGGGGTGCGGGTACGGCGTAGGATATGGTTTAGGGTTAGGGTTAGGGTTAGTGTTACGGTTAGGGCTCGGTTTAGGGTACGGGTCAGGATTAGGGTACGTGTTAGGGTAAGGGTAGGGGTTAGAGTTAGGGTACGCATTAGGGTTAGGGTAGTTATTAAACCTATCCCACTCTCTAGATACCCCTTAGCACGTAAAGGAATATTATTTGGGGGTCCAGCCATGGAGAAGAGTTTAGACACTAGGATAAATAAGGAACACACCCATTATAAAGAAATCACATTAGGATTCTCTTTTTAAGCTGTTCCTTAAAACACTAGTGCTTAGGAAATCTATTGGAGGCAGAAGCAGTCAAGGGTAGCCTAGGGTTAGTGTTAGGCTTAGGGTTAGGCTTAGGGTACGGGTTTGGGGAGGGGTTCGTGTACGGCGTAGGGTATGGGTTAGGGTTAGGGTTAGGGTTAGTGTTAGGGTTAGGGCTCGGTTTAGGGTACGGGTTAGGATTAGGGTACGTGTTAGGGTTAGGGTAGGGGTTAGGGTTAGAGTACGCATTACGGTTAGGGTAGTTATTAAACCTATCCCACTCTCTAGCTCCCCCTTAGCACGTAAAGGAATATTATTTGGGGGTCCAGCCATGGAGAAGAGTTTAGACACTAGGATAAGATAAGGAACACACCCATTATAAAGAAATCACATTAGGATTCTCTTTTTAAGCTGTTTCTTAAAACACTACTGCTTAGGAAATCAATTGGAGGCAGAAGCAGTCAAGGGTAGCCTAGGGTTAGGGTTAGGCTTAGGGTTAGGTTTAGGTTACGGGTTCGGGGAGGGATGCGGGTACGGCGTAGGGTATGGGTTAGGGTTAGGGTTAGTGTTAGTGTTAGGGTTAGGGCTCGGTTTAGGGTACAGGTTAGGATTAGGGTACGTGTTAGGGTTAGGGTAGGGGTTAGAGTTAGGGTACGCGTTAGGGTTAGAGTAGTTATTAAACCTATCCCACTCTCTAGATACCCCTTAGCACGTAAGGGGATATTATTTGGGGGTGCAGCCATGGAGAAGAATTTAGACACTAGGATAAGATAAGGAACACACCCATTATAAAGAAATCACATTAGGATTCTCTTTTTAAGCTGTTCCTTAAAACACTAGTGCTTAGGAAATCTATTGGAGGCAGAAGCAGTCAAGGGTAGCCTAGGGTTAGGGTTAGGCTTACGGTTAGGCTTAGGGTACGGCTTAGGGTACGGGTTCGGGGAGGGGTGCGGGTACGGCGTAGGGTATGGGTTAGGGTTAGGGTTAGGGTTAGTGTTAGGGTTAGGGCTCGGTTTAGGGTACGGGTTAGGATTAGGGTACGTGTTAGGGTTAGGGTACGCGTTAGGGTTAGGGTAGTTATTAAACCTATCCCACTCTCTAGATACCCCTTAGCACGTAAAGGAATATTATTTGAGGGTCCAGCCATGGAGAAGAGTTTAGACACTAGGATAAGATAAGGAACACACCCATTATAAAGAAATCACTTTAGGATTCTCTTTTTAAGCTGTTCCTTAAAACACTAGTGCTTAGGAAATCTATTGGAGGCAGAAGCAGTCAAGGGTAGCCTAGGGTTAGGGATAGGCTTAGGGTTAGGATTAGGGTACGGCTTGGGGTATGGGTTCAGGGAGGGGTTCGGGTACGGCATAGGGTATGGGTTAGGGTTAGTGTTAGGGTTAGTGTTAGGGTTAGGGCTCGGTTTAGGGTACGGGTTAGGAGTAGGGTACGTGTTAGGGTTAGGGTAGGGGTTAGGGTTAGGGTACGCGTTAGGGTTAGGGTAGCTATTAAACCTATCCCACTCTCTAGATACCCCTTAGCACGTAAGGGAATATTATTTGGGGGTGCAGCCATGGAGAAGAGTTTAGACACTAGGATAAGATAAGGAACACACCCATTATAAAGAAATCACATTAGGATTCTCTTTTTAAGCTGTTCCTTAAAACACTAGTGCTTAGGAAATCTATGGGAGGCAGAAGCAGTCAAGGGTAGCCTAAGGTTAGGGTTAGGCTTACGGTTAGGCTTAGGGTACGGCTTAGGGTACGGGTTCGGGGAGGGGTGCGGGTACGGCGTAGGGTATGGGTTAGGGTTAGGGTTAGGGTTAGTGTTAGGGTTAGGGCTCGGTTTAGGGTACGGGTTAGGATTAGGATACGTGTTAGGGTTAGGGTAGGGGTTAGGGTTAGGGTACGCGTTAGGGTTAGGGTAGTTATTAAACCTATCCCACTCTCTAGATACCCCTTAGCACGTAAAGGAATATTATTTGAGGGTCCAGCCATGGAGAAGAGTTTAGACACTAGGATAAGATAAGGAACACACCCATTATAAAGAAATCACATTAGGATTCTCTTTTTAAGCTGTTGCTTAAAACACTAGTGCTTAGGAAATCTATTGGAGGCAGAAGCAGTCAAGGGTAGCCTAGGGTTAGGGTTAGGCTTAGGGCTAGGCTTAGGGTACGGCTTAGGGTAAGGGTTCGGGGAGGGTTTCGGGTACGGCGTAGGGTATGGGTTAGGGTTAGGGTTAGGGTTAGTGTTAGGGTTAGGGCTCGGTTTAGGGTACGGTTAGGATTAGGGTACGTGTTAGGTTTAGGGTAGGGGTTCGGGTTAGGGTACGCGTTAAGGTTAGGGTAGTTAGTAAGCTTATCCCACTCTCTAGATACCCCTTAGCACGTAAAGGAATATTATTTGGGGGTCCAGCCATGGAGAAGAATTTAGACACTAGGATAAGATAAGGAACACACCCATTATAAAGAAATCACATTAGGATTCTCTTTTTAACCTGTTGCTTAAAACACTAGTGCTTAGGAAATCTATTGGAGGCAGAAGCAGTCAAGGGTAGCCTAGGGTTAGTGTTAGGCTTAGGGTTAGGCTTAGGGTACGGCTTAGGGTACGGGTTTGGGGAGGGGTTCGGGTACGGCGTAGGGTATGGGTTAGGGTTAGGGTTAGTGTTAGGGTTAGGGTTAGGGCTCGGTTTAGGGTACGGGTTAGGATTAGGGTACGTGTTAGTGTTAGGGTAGGGGTTAGGGTTAGAGTACGCATTAGGGTTAGGGTAGTTATTAAACCTATCCCACTCTCTAGATACCCCTTAGCACGTAAGGCAATATTATTTGGGGGTGCAGCCATGGAGAAGAGTTTAGACACTAGGATAAGATAAGGAACACACCCATTATAAAGAAATCACATTAGGATTCTCTTTTTAAGCTGTTCCTTAAAACACTAGTGCTTAGGAAATCTATTGGAGGCAGAAGCAGTCAAGGGTAGCCTAGGGTTAGGGTTAGGCTTAGGGTTAGGCTTAGGGTACGGCTTAGGGTACGGGTTCGGGGAGGGGTGTGGGTACGGCGTAGGGTATGGTTTAGGGTTAGGGTTAGGGTTAGTGTTAGGGTTAGGGCTCGGTTTAGGGTACGGGTTAGGATTAGGGTACGTGTTAGGGTTAGGGTAGGGGTTAGGGTTAGGGTAGTTATTAAACCTATCCCACTCTCTAGATACCCCTTAGCACGTAAAGGAATATTATTTGGGGGTCCAGCCATGGAGAAGAGTTTAGACACTAGGATAAGATAAGGAACACACCCATTATAAAGAAATCACTTTAGGATTCTCTTTTTAAGCTGTTCCTTAAAACACTAGTGCTTAGGAAATCTATTGGAGGCAGAAGCAGTCAAGGGTAGCCTAGGGTTAGTGTTAGGCTTAGGGTTAGGCTTAGGGTACGGCTTAGGGTTCGGGTTTGGGGAGCGGTTCGGGTACGGCGTAGGGTATGGGTTAGGGTTAGTGTTAGGGTTAGGGCTCGGTTTAGGGTACGGGTTAGGATTAGGGTACGTGTTAGGGTTAGGGTAGGGGTTAGGGTTAGAGTACGCATTAGGGTTAGGGTAGTTATTAAACCTATCCCACTCTCTAGATACCCCTTAGCACGTAAGGGAATATTATTTGGGGGTGCAGCCATGGAGAAGAGTTTAGACACTAGGATAAGATAAGGAACACACCCATTATAAAGAAATCACATTAGGATTCTCTTTTTAAGCTGTTCCTTAAAACACTAGTGCTTAGGAAATCTATGGGAGGCAGAAGCAGTCAAGGGTAGCCTAGGGTTAGGGTTAGGCTTAGGGTTAGGGTTAGGGTACGGCTTGGGGTATGGGTTCGGGGAGGGGTTCGGGTACGGCATAGGGTATGTGTTAGGGTTAGGGTTAGGGTTAGTGTTAGGGTTAGGGCTCGGTTTAGGGTACGGGTTAAGATTAGGGTACGTGTTAGGGTTAGGGTTAGGGTAGGGGTTAGGGTTAGGGTACGCGTTAGGGTTAGGGTAGTTATTAAACCTATCCCACTCTCTAGATACCCCTTAGCACGTAAGGGAATATTATTTGGGGGTGCAGCCATGGAGAAGAGTTTAGACACTAGGATAAGATAAGGAACACACCCATTATAAAGAAATCACATTACGATTCTCTTTTTAAGCTGTTCCTTAAAACACTAGTGCTTAGGAAATCTATTGGAGGCAGAAGCAGTCAAGGGTAGCCTAGGGTTAGTGTTAGGCTTAGGGTTAGGCTTAGGGTATGGGTTTGGGGAGGGGTTCGGCTACGGCGTAGGGTATGGGTTAGGGTTAGGGTTAGGGTTAGTGTTAGGGTTAGGGCTCGGTTTAGGGTACGGGTTAGGATTAGGGTACGTGTTAGGGTTAGTGTAGGGGTTAGGGTTAGAGTACGCATTAGGGTTAGGGTAGTTATTAAACCTATCCCACTCTCTAGATACCCTTTAGCACGTAAGGGAATATTATTTGGGGGTGCAGCCATGGAGAAGAGTTTAGACACTAAGATAAGATAAGGAACACACCCATTATAAAGAAATCACATTAGGATTCTCTTTTTAAGCTGTTCCTTAAAACACTAGTGCTTAGGAAATCTATTGGAGGCAGAAGCAGTCAAGGGTGGCCTAGGGTTAGGGTTAAGCTTAGGGTTAGGCTTAGGGTACGGCTTAGGGTACGGGTTCGGGGAGGGGTTCGGGTATGGCGTAGGGTATGGGTTAGGGTTAGGGTTAGGGTTAGTGTTAGGGTTAGGGCTCGGTTTAGGTTACGGGTTAGGATTAGGGTAAGTGTTAGGGTTAGGGTAGGGGTTAGGGTTAGGGTACGCGTTAGGGTTAGGGTAGTTAGTAAACCTATCCCACTCTCTAGATACCCCTTAGCACGTAAAGGAATATTATTTGAGGGTCCAGCCATGGAGAAGAGTTTAGACACTAGGATAAGATAAGGAACACACCCATTATAAAGAAATCACATTAGGATTCTCTTTTTAAGCTGTTCCTTAAAACACTAGTGCTTAGGAAATCTATTGGAGGCAGAAGCAGTCAAGGGTAGCCTAGGGTTAGGGTTAGGCTTAGGGTTAGGCTTAGGATACGGCTTAGGGTACGGGTTCGGGGAGGGGTTCGGGTACAGCGTAGGGTATGGGTTAGGGTTAGGGTTAGGGTTAGTGTTAAGTTTAGGGCTCGGTTTAGGGTACGGGTTAGGATTAGGGTACGTGTTAGGGTTAGGGTAGGGGTTAGGGTTAGGGTACGCGTTAGGGTTAGGTTAGTTAGTAAACCTATCCCACTCTCTATATACCCCTTAGCACGTAAACGAATATTATTTGGGGGTTCAGCCATGGAGAAGAGTTTAGACACTAGGATAAGATAAGGAACACACCCATTATAAAGAAATCACATTAGGATTCTCTTTTTAAGCTGTTGCTTAAAACACTAGTGCTTAGGAAATCTATTGGAGGCAGAAGCAGTCAAGGGTAGCCTAGGGTTAGTGTTAGGCTTAGGGTACGGCTTAGGGTACGGCTTAGGGTTCGGGTTTGGGGAGGGGTTCGGGTACGGCGTAGGGTATGGGTTAGGGTTAGGGTTAGTGTTAGTGTTAGGGTTAGGGCTCGGTTTAGGGTACGGGTTAGGATTAGGGTACGTGTTAGGGTTAGGGTAGGGGTTAGGGTTAGGGTACGCGTTAGGGTTAGGGTAGTTAGTAAACCTATCCCACTCTCTAGATACCCCTTAGCACGTAAAGGAGTATTATTTGGGGGTCCAGCCATGGAGAAGAGTTTAGACACTAGGATAAGATAAGGAACACACCCATTATAAAGAAATCACATTAGGATTCTCTTTTTCAGCTGTTCCTTAAAACACTACTGCTTAGGAAATCTATTGGAGGCAGAAGCAGTCAAGGGTAGCCTAGGGTTAGGGTTAGGCTTAGGGTTAGGCTTAGGGTACGGCTTAGGGTACGGGTTCGGGGAGGGTTTCGGGTACGGCATAGGGTATGGGTTAGGGTTAGGGTTAGGGTTAGTGTTAGGGTTAGGGCTCGGTTTAGGGTACGGTTAGGATTAGTGTACGTGTTAGGTTTAGGGTAGGGGTTAGGGTTAGGGTACGCGTTAGGGTTAGGGTAGTTAGTAAACCTATCCCACTCTCTAGATACCCCTTAGCACGTAAAGGAATATTATTTGGGGGTCCAGCCATGGAGAAGAGTTTAGACACTAGGATAAGATAAGGAACACACCCATTATAAAGAAATCACATTAGGATTCTCTTTTTAAGCTGTTGCTTAAAACACTAGTGCTTAGGAAATCTATTGGAGGCAGAAGCAGTCAAGGGTAGCCTAGGGTTAGTGTTAGGCTTAGGGTTAGGCTTAGGGTATGGCTTAGGGTACGGGTTTGGGGAGGGGTTCGGGTACGGCGTAGGGTATGGGTTAGGGTTAGTGTTAGTGTTAGTGTTAGGGTTAGGGCTCGGTTTAGGGTACGGGTTAGGATTAGGGTACGTGTTAGGGTTAGGGTAGGGGTTAGGGTTAGGGTACGCGTTAGGGTTAGGGTAGTTATTAAACCTATCCCACTCTCTAGATACCCCTTAGCACATAAAGGAATATTATTTGGGGGTCCAGCCATGGAGAAGAGTTTAGACACTAGGATAAGATAAGGAACACACCCATTATAAAGAAATCACTTTAGGATTCTCTTTTTAAGCTGTTCCTTAAAACACTAGTGCTTAGGAAATCTATTGGAGGCAGAAGCAGTCAAGGGTAGCCTAGGGTTAGGGTTAGGCTTAGGGTTAGGTTTAGGGTACGGCTTGGGGAATGGGTTCGGGGAGGGGTTCGGGTACGGCGTAGGGTATGGTTTAGGGTTAGGGTTAGGGTTAGTGTTAGGGTTAGGGCTCGGTTTAGGGTACGGGTTAGGATTAGGGTACGTGTTAGGGTTAGGGTAGGGGTTAGGGTTAGGTTACTCGTTAGGGCTAGGGTAGTTAGTAAACCTATCCCACTCTGTAGCTCCCCCTTAGCACGTAAAGGAATATTATTTGGGGGTCCAGCCATGGAGAAGAGTTTAGACACTAGGATAAGATAAGGAACACACCCATTATAAAGAAATCACATTAGGATTCTCTTTTTAAGCTGTTTCTTAAAACACTACTGCTTAGGAAATCAATTGGAGGCAGAAGCAGTCAAGGGTAGCCTAGGGTTAGGGTTAGGCTTAGGGTTAGGTTTAGGGTATGGCTTAGGGTACGGGTTCGGGGAGGTGTGCGGGTATGGCGTAGGGTATGGGTTAGGGTTAGGGTTAGTGTTAGTGTTAGGGTTAGGGCTCCGTTTGGGGTACAGGTTAGGATTAGGGTACGTGTTAGGGTTAGGGTAGGGGTTAGGGTTAGGGTACGCATTAGGGTTAGGGTAGTTATTAAACCTACCCCACTCTCTAGATACCCATTAGCACGTAAGGGAATATTATTTGGGGGTGCAGCCATGGAGAAGAGTTTAGACACTAGGATAAGATAAGGAACACACCCATTATAAAGAAATCACATTAGGATTCTCTTTTTAAGCTGTTCCTAAAACACTAGTGCTTAGGAAATCTATTGGAGGCAGAAGCAGTCAAGGGTAGCCTAGGGTTAGGGTTAGGCTTAGGGTTAGGCTTAGGGTACGGCTTAGGGTACGGGTTCGGGGAGGGGTGCGGGTACGGCGTAGGGTATGGGTTAGGGTTAGGGTTAGTGTTAGTGTTAGGGTTAGGGCTCGGTTTAGGGTACGGGTTAGGATTAGGGTACGTGTTAGGGTTAGGGTAGGGGTTAGGGTTAGGGTACGCATTAGGGTTAGGGTACTTATTAAACCTATCCCACTCTCTAGATACCCCTTAGCACATAAAGGAATATTATTTGAGGGTCCAGGCATGGAGAAGAGTTTAGACACTAGGATAAGATAAGGAACACACCCATTATAAAGAAATCACATTAGGATTCTCTTTTTAAGCTGTTCCTTAAAACACTAGTGCTTAGGAAATCTATTGGAGGCAGAAGCAGTCAAGGGTAGCCTAGGGTTAGGGTTAGGCTTAGGGTTAGGCTTAGGGTACGGCTTGGGGTATGGGTTCGGGGAGGGGTTCGGGTACGGCATAGGGTATGTGTTAGGGTTAGGGTTAGGGTTAGTGTTAGGGTTAGGGCTCGGTTTAGGGTACGGGTTAAGATTAGGGTACGTGTTAGGGTTAGGGTTAGGGTAGGGGTTAGGGTTAGGGTACGCGTTAGGGTTAGGTTAGTTAGTAAACCTATCCCACTCTCTATATACCCCTTAGCACGTAAACGAATATTATTTGGGGGTTCAGCCATGGAGAAGAGTTTAGACACTAGGATAAGATAAGGAACACACCCATTATAAAGAAATCACATTAGGATTCTCTTTTTAAGCTGTTGCTTAAAACACTAGTGCTTAGGAAATCTATTGGAGGCAGAAGCAGTCAAGGGTAGCCTAGGGTTAGTGTTAGGCTTAGGGTACGGCTTAGGGTACGGCTTAGGGTACGGGTTTGGGGAGGGGTTCGGGTACGGCGTAGGGTATGGGTTAGGGTTAGGGTTAGTGTTAGTGTTAGGGTTAGGGCTCGGTTTAGGGTACGGGTTAGGATTAGGGTACGTGTTAGGGTTAGGGTAGGGGTTAGGGTTAGGGTACGCGTTAGGGTTAGGGTAGTTAGTAAACCTATCCCACTCTCTAGATACCCCTTAGCACGTAAAGGAGTATTATTTGGGGGTCCAGCCATGGAGAAGAGTTTAGACACTAGGATAAGATAAGGAACACACCCATTATAAAGAAATCACATTAGGATTCTCTTTTTAAGCTGTTTCTTAATACACTACTGCTTAGGAAATCAATTGGAGGCAGAAGCAGTCAAGGGTAGCCTAGGGTTAGGGTTAGGCTTAGGGTTAGGTTTAGGTTACGGGTTCGGGGAGGGATGCGGGTACGGCGTAGGGTATGGGTTAGGGTTAGGGTTAGTGTTAGTGTTAGGGTTAGGGCTCGGTTTAGGGTACAGGTTAGGATTAGGGTACGTGTTAGGGTTAGGGTAGGGGTTAGGGTTAGGGTACGCGTTAGGATTAGAGTAGTTATTAAACCTATCCCACTCTCTAGATACCCCTTAGCACGTAAGGGGATATTATTTGGGGGTGCAGCCATGGAGAAGAATTTAGACACTAGGATAAGATAAGGAACACACCCATTATAAAGAAATCACATTAGGATTCTCTTTTTAAGCTGTTCCTTAAAACACTAGTGCTTAGGAAATCTATTGGAGGCAGAAGCAGTCAAGGGTAGCCTAGGGTTAGGGTTAGGCTTACGGTTAGGCTTAGGGTACGGCTTAGGGTACGGGTTCGGGGAGGGGTGCGGGTACGGCGTAGGGTATGCGTTAGGGTTAGGGTTAGGGTTAGTGTTAGGGTTAGGGCTCGGTTTAGGGTACGGGTTAGGATTAGGGTACGTGTTAGGGTTAGGGTACGCGTTAGGGTTAGGGTAGCTATTAAACCTATCCCACTCTCTAGATACCCCTTAGCACGTAAGGGAATATTATTTGGGGGTGCAGCCATGGAGAAGAGTTTAGACACTAAGATAAGATAAGGAACACACCCATTATAAAGAAATCACATTAGGATTCTCTTTTTAAGCTGTTCCTTAAAACACTAGTGCTTAGGAAATCTATTGGAGGCAGAAGCAGTCAAGGGTAGCCTAGGGTTAGGGTTAGGCTTAGGGTTAGGCTTAGGGTACGGCTTAGGGTACGGGTTCGGGGAGGGGTGCGTGTACGGCGTAGGGTATGGGTTAGGGTTAGTGTTAGTGTTAGTGTTAGGGTTAGGGCTCGGTTTAGGGTACGGGTTAGGAGTAGGGTACGTGTTAGGGTTAGGGTAGGGGTTAGGGTTAGGGTACGCGTTAGGGTTAGGGTAGCTATTAAACCTATCCCACTCTCTAGATACCCCTTAGCACGTAAGGGGATATTATTTGGGGGTGCAGCCATGGAGAAGAATTTAGACACTAGGATAAGATAAGGAACACACCCATTATAAAGAAATCACATTAGGATTCTCTTTTTAAGCTGTTCCTTAAAACACTAGTGCTTAGGAAATCTATTGGAGGCAGAAGCAGTCAAGGGTAGCCTAGGGTTAGGGTTAGGCTTACGGTTAGGCTTAGGGTACGGCTTAGGGTACGGGTTCGGGGAGGGGTGCGGGTACGGCGTAGGGTATGCGTTAGGGTTAGGGTTAGGGTTAGTGTTAGGGTTAGGGCTCGGTTTAGGGTACGGGTTAGGATTAGGGTACGTGTTAGGGTTAGGGTACGCGTTAGGGTTAGGGTAGCTATTAAACCTATCCCACTCTCTAGATACCCCTTAGCACGTAAGGGAATATTATTTGGGGGTGCAGCCATGGAGAAGAGTTTAGACACTAAGATAAGATAAGGAACACACCCATTATAAAGAAATCACATTAGGATTCTCTTTTTAAGCTGTTCCTTAA
This sequence comes from Balaenoptera borealis, assembly GCF_965194805.1. Lineage (NCBI taxonomy): Eukaryota > Metazoa > Chordata > Mammalia > Artiodactyla > Balaenopteridae > Balaenoptera > Balaenoptera borealis. The sequence continues at coordinate 20,725 of NW_028123857.1, forward strand.
AACACTAGTGCTTAGGAAATCTATTGGAGGCAGAAGCAGTCAAGGGTAGCCTAGGGTTAGGGTTAGGCTTAGGGTTAGGCTTAGGGTACGGCTTAGGGTACGGGTTCGGGGAGGGGTGCGTGTACGGCGTAGGGTATGGGTTAGGGTTAGTGTTAGTGTTAGTGTTAGGGTTAGGGCTCGGTTTAGGGTACGGGTTAGGAGTAGGGTACGTGTTAGGGTTAGGGTAGGGGTTAGGGTTAGGGTACGCGTTAGGGTTAGGGTAGCTATTAAACCTATCCCACTCTCTAGATACCCCTTAGCACGTAAGGGAATATTATTTGGGGGTGCAGCCATGGAGAAGAGTTTAGACACTAGGATAAGATAAGGAACACACCCATTATAAAGAAATCACATTAGGATTCTCTTTTTAAGCTGTTCCTTAAAACACTAGTGCTTAGGAAATCTATTGGAGGCAGAAGCAGTCAAGGGTAGCCTAGGGTTAGGGTTAGGCTTAGGGTTAGGCTTAGGGTACGGCTTAGGGTAAGGGTTCGGGGAGGGTTTCGGGTACGGCGTAGGGTATGGGTTAGGGTTAGGGTTAGGGTTAGTGTTAGGGTTAGGGCTCGGTTTAGGGTACGGTTAGGATTAGGGTACGTGTTAGGTTTAGGGTAGGGGTTAGGGTTAGGGTACGCGTTAGGGTTAGGGTAGTTAGTAAGCCTATCCCACTCTCTAGATACCCCTTAGCACGTAAAGGAATATTATTTGAGGGTCCAGCCATGGAGAAGAGTTTAGACACTAGGATAAGATAAGGAACACACCCATTATAAAGAAATCACATTAATATTCTCTTTTTAAGCTGTTGCTTAAAACACTAGTGCTTAGGAAATCTATTGGAGGCAGAAGCAGTCAAGGGTAGCCTAGGGTTAGGGTTAGGCTTAGGGTTAGGGTTAGGGTATGGCTTAGGGTACAGGTTCGGGGAGGGGTTCGGGTACGGCGTAGGGTATGGGTTAGGGTTAGTGTTAGGGTTAGGGCTCGGTTTAGGGTACGGGTTAGGATTAGGGTACGTGTTAGGGTTAGGGTAGGGGTTAGGGTTACGGTACGCGTTAGGGTTAGGGTAGTTATTAAACCTATCCCACTCTCTAGATACCCCTTAGCACGTAAAGGAATATTATTTGGGGTTCCGCCATGGAGAAGAGTTTAGACACTAGGATAAGATAAGGAACACACCCATTATAAACAAATCACTTTAGGATTCTCTTTTTAAGCTGTTCCTTAAAACACTAGTGCTTAGGAAATCTATTGGAGGCAGAAGCAGTCAAGGGTAGCCTAGGGTTAGGGTTAGGCTTAGGGTTAGGGTTAGGGTACGGCTTGTGGTATGGGTTCAGGGAGGGGTTCGGGTACGGCATAGGGTATGGGTTAGGGTTAGTGTTAGGGTTAGTGTTAGGGTTAGGGCTCGGTTTAGGGTACGGGTTAGGAGTAGGGTACGTGTTAGGGTTAGGGTAGGGGTTAGGGTTAGGGTACGCGTTAGGGTTAGGGTAGTTAGTAAACCTATCCCACTCTCTAGATACCCCTTAGCACGTAAGGGAATATTATTTGGGGGTGCAGCCATGGAGAAGAGTTTAGACACTAGGATAAGATAAGGAACACACCCATTATAAAGAAATCACATTAGGATTCTCTTTTTAAGCTGTTCCTTAAAACACTAGTGCTTAGGAAATCTATGGGAGGCAGAAGCAGTCAAGGGTAGCCTAGGGTTAGGGTTAGGCTTACGGTTAGGCTTAGGGTACGGCTTAGGGTACGGGTTCGGGGAGGGGTGCGGGTACGGCGTAGGGTATGGGTTAGGGTTAGGGTTAGGGTTAGTGTTAGGGTTAGGGCTCGGTTTAGGGTACGGGTTAGGATTAGGGTACGTGTTAGGGTTAGGGTAGGGGTTAGGGTTAGGGTACGCGTTAGGGTTAGGGTAGTTATTAAACCTATCCCACTCTCTAGATACCCCTTAGCACGTAAAGGAATATTATTTGAGGGTCCAGCCATGGAGAAGAGTTTAGACACTAGGATAAGATAAGGAAGACACCCATTATAAAGAAATCACATTAGGATTCTCTTTTTAAGCTGTTCCTTTAAACACTAGTGCTTAGGAAATCTATTGGAGGCAGAAGCAGTCAAGGGTAGCCTAGGGTTAGGGATAGGCTTAGGGTTAGGCTTAGGGTACGGCTTAGGGTACGGGTTCGGGGAGGGGTGCGGGTACGGCGTCGGGTATGGGTTAGGGTTAGGGTTAGGGTTAGTGTTAGGGTTAGGGCTCGGTTTAGGGTACGGGTTAGGATTAGGGTACGTGTTAGGGTTAGGGTAGGGGTTAGGGTTAGAGTACGCATTAGGGTTAGGGTAGTTATTAAACCTATCCCACTCTCTAGATACCCCTTAGCACGTAAGGGAATATTATTTGGGGGTGCAGTCATGGAGAAGAGTTTAGACACTAAGATAAGATAAGGAACACACCCATTATAAAGAAATCACATTAGGATTTTCTTTTTAAGCTGTTCCTTAAAACACTAGTGCTTAGGAAATCTATTGGAGGCAGAAGCAGTCAAGGGTAGCCTAGGGTTAGTGTTAGGCTTAGGGTACGGCTTAGGGTACGGCTTAGGGTACGGGTTCGGTGAGGGGTGCGGGTACGGCGTAGGGTATGGGTTAGGGTTAGGGTTAGGGTTAGGGTTAGGGTTAGGGCTCGGTTTAGGGTACGGGTTAGGATTAGGGTAGGTGTTAGGGTTAGGGTAGGGGTTAGGGTTAGGGTACGCTTTAGGGTTAGGGTATTTATTAAACCTATCCCACTCTCTAGATACCCCTTAGCACGTAAAGGAATATTATTTGGGGGTCCAGCCATGGAGGAGAGTTTAAACACTAGGATAAGATAAGGAACACACCCATTATAAAGAAATCACATTAGGATTCTCTTTTTAAGCTGTTCCTGAAAACACTAGTGCTTAGGAAACCTATTGGAGGCAGAAGCAGTCAAGGGTAGCCTAGGGTTAGGGTTAGGCTTAGGGTTAGGCTTAGGGTACGGCTTAGGGTACGGGTTCGGGGAGGGGTGCGGGTACGGCGTAGGATATGGTTTAGGGTTAGGGTTAGGGTTAGTGTTACGGTTAGGGCTCGGTTTAGGGTACGGGTCAGGATTAGGGTACGTGTTAGGGTAAGGGTAGGGGTTAGAGTTAGGGTACGCATTAGGGTTAGGGTAGTTATTAAACCTATCCCACTCTCTAGATACCCCTTAGCACGTAAAGGAATATTATTTGGGGGTCCAGCCATGGAGAAGAGTTTAGACACTAGGATAAATAAGGAACACACCCATTATAAAGAAATCACATTAGGATTCTCTTTTTAAGCTGTTCCTTAAAACACTAGTGCTTAGGAAATCTATTGGAGGCAGAAGCAGTCAAGGGTAGCCTAGGGTTAGTGTTAGGCTTAGGGTTAGGCTTAGGGTACGGGTTTGGGGAGGGGTTCGTGTACGGCGTAGGGTATGGGTTAGGGTTAGGGTTAGGGTTAGTGTTAGGGTTAGGGCTCGGTTTAGGGTACGGGTTAGGATTAGGGTACGTGTTAGGGTTAGGGTAGGGGTTAGGGTTAGAGTACGCATTACGGTTAGGGTAGTTATTAAACCTATCCCACTCTCTAGATACCCCTTAGCACGTAAGGGAATATTATTTGGGGGTGCAGCCATGGAGAAGAGTTTAGACACTAAGATAAGATAAGGAACACACCCATTATAAAGAAATCACATTAGGATTCTCTTTTTAAGCTGTTCCTTAAAACACTAGTGCTTAGGAAATCTATTGGAGGCAGAAGCAGTCAAGGGTAGCCTAGGGTTAGGGTTAGGCTTAGGGTTAGGCTTAGGGTACGGCTTAGGGTACGGGTTCGGGGAGGGGTGCGTGTACGGCGTAGGGTATGGGTTAGGGTTAGTGTTAGTGTTAGTGTTAGGGTTAGGGCTCGGTTTAGGGTACGGGTTAGGAGTAGGGTACGTGTTAGGGTTAGGGTAGGGGTTAGGGTTAGGGTACGCGTTAGGGTTAGGGTAGCTATTAAACCTATCCCACTCTCTAGATACCCCTTAGCACGTAAGGGAATATTATTTGGGGTTGCAGCCATGGAGAAGAGTTTAGACACTAGGATAAGATAAGGAACACACCCATTATAAAGAAATCACATTAGGATTCTCTTTTTAAGCTGTTCCTTAAAACACTAGTGCTTAGGAAATCTATTGGAGGCAGAAGCAGTCAAGGGTAGCCTAGGGTTAGGGTTAGGCTTAGGGTTAGGCTTAGGGTACGGCTTAGGGTAAGGGTTCGGGGAGGGTTTCGGGTACGGCGTAGGGTATGGGTTAGGGTTAGGGTTAGGGTTAGTGTTAGGGTTAGGGCTCGGTTTAGGGTACGGTTAGGATTAGGGTACGTGTTAGGTTTAGGGTAGGGGTTAGGGTTAGGGTACGCGTTAGGGTTAGGGTAGTTAGTAAGCCTATCCCACTCTCTAGATACCCCTTAGCACGTAAAGGAATATTATTTGAGGGTCCAGCCATGGAGAAGAGTTTAGACACTAGGATAAGATAAGGAACACACCCATTATAAAGAAATCACATTAATATTCTCTTTTTAAGCTGTTGCTTAAAACACTAGTGCTTAGGAAATCTATTGGAGGCAGAAGCAGTCAAGGGTAGCCTAGGGTTAGGGTTAGGCTTAGGGTTAGGGTTAGGGTATGGCTTAGGGTACAGGTTCGGGGAGGGGTTCGGGTACGGCGTAGGGTATGGGTTAGGGTTAGTGTTAGGGTTAGGGCTCGGTTTAGGGTACAGGTTAGGATTAGGGTACGTGTTAGGGTTAGGGTAGGGGTTAGGGTTACGGTACGCGTTAGGGTTAGGGTAGTTATTAAACCTATCCCACTCTCTAGATACCCCTTAGCACGTAAAGGAATATTATTTGGGGTTCCGCCATGGAGAAGAGTTTAGACACTAGGATAAGATAAGGAACACACCCATTATAAACAAATCACTTTAGGATTCTCTTTTTAAGCTGTTCCTTAAAACACTAGTGCTTAGGAAATCTATTGGAGGCAGAAGCAGTCAAGGGTAGCCTAGGGTTAGGGTTAGGCTTAGGGTTAGGGTTAGGGTACGGCTTGGGGTATGGGTTCAGGGAGGGGTTCGGGTACGGCATAGGGTATGGGTTAGGGTTAGTGTTAGGGTTAGTGTTAGGGTTAGGGCTCGGTTTAGGGTACGGGTTAGGAGTAGGGTACGTGTTAGGGTTAGGGTAGGGGTTAGGGTTAGGGTACGCGTTAGGGTTAGGGTAGTTAGTAAACCTATCCCACTCTCTAGATACCCCTTAGCACGTAAGGGAATATTATTTGGGGGTGCAGCCATGGAGAAGAGTTTAGACACTAGGATAAGATAAGGAACACACCCATTATAAAGAAATCACATTAGGATTCTCTTTTTAAGCTGTTCCTTAAAACACTAGTGCTTAGGAAATCTATGGGAGGCAGAAGCAGTCAAGGGTAGCCTAGGGTTAGGGTTAGGCTTACGGTTAGGCTTAGGGTACGGCTTAGGGTACGGGTTCGGGGAGGGGTGCGGGTACGGCGTAGGGTATGGGTTAGGGTTAGGGTTAGGGTTAGTGTTAGGGTTAGGGCTCGGTTTAGGGTACGGGTTAGGATTAGGGTACGTGTTAGGGTTAGGGTAGGGGTTAGGGTTAGGGTACGCGTTAGGGTTAGGGTAGTTATTAAACCTATCCCACTCTCTAGATACCCCTTAGCACGTAAAGGAATATTATTTGAGGGTCCAGCCATGGAGAAGAGTTTAGACACTAGGATAAGATAAGGAAGACACCCATTATAAAGAAATCACATTAGGATTCTCTTTTTAAGCTGTTCCTTTAAACACTAGTGCTTAGGAAATCTATTGGAGGCAGAAGCAGTCAAGGGTAGCCTAGGGTTAGGGATAGGCTTAGGGTTAGGCTTAGGGTACGGCTTAGGGTACGGGTTCGGGGAGGGGTGCGGGTACGGCGTCGGGTATGGGTTAGGGTTAGGGTTAGGGTTAGTGTTAGGGTTAGGGCTCGGTTTAGGGTACGGGTTAGGATTAGGGTACGTGTTAGGGTTAGGGTAGGGGTTAGGGTTAGAGTACGCATTAGGGTTAGGGTAGTTATTAAACCTATCCCACTCTCTAGATACCCCTTAGCACGTAAGGGAATATTATTTGGGGGTGCAGTCATGGAGAAGAGTTTAGACACTAAGATAAGATAAGGAACACACCCATTATAAAGAAATCACATTAGGATTCTCTTTTTAAGCTGTTCCTTAAAACACTAGTGCTTAGGAAATCTATTGGAGGCAGAAGCAGTCAAGGGTAGCCTAGGGTTAGTGTTAGGCTTAGGGTACGGCTTAGGGTACGGCTTAGGGTACGGGTTCGGTGAGGGGTGCGGGTACGGCGTAGGGTATGGGTTAGGGTTAGGGTTAGGGTTAGGGTTAGGGTTAGGGCTCGGTTTAGGGTACGGGTTAGGATTAGGGTACGTGTTAGGGTTAGGGTAGGGGTTAGGGTTAGGGTACGCTTTAGGGTTAGGGTATTTATTAAACCTATCCCACTCTCTAGATACCCCTTAGCACGTAAAGGAATATTATTTGGGGGTCCAGCCATGGAGGAGAGTTTAAACACTAGGATAAGATAAGGAACACACCCATTATAAAGAAATCACATTAGGATTCTCTTTTTAAGCTGTTCCTGAAAACACTAGTGCTTAGGAAACCTATTGGAGGCAGAAGCAGTCAAGGGTAGCCTAGGGTTAGGGTTAGGCTTAGGGTTAGGCTTAGGGTACGGCTTAGGGTACGGGTTCGGGGAGGGGTGCGGGTACGGCGTAGGATATGGTTTAGGGTTAGGGTTAGGGTTAGTGTTACGGTTAGGGCTCGGTTTAGGGTACGGGTCAGGATTAGGGTACGTGTTAGGGTAAGGGTAGGGGTTAGAGTTAGGGTACGCATTAGGGTTAGGGTAGTTATTAAACCTATCCCACTCTCTAGATACCCCTTAGCACGTAAAGGAATATTATTTGGGGGTCCAGCCATGGAGAAGAGTTTAGACACTAGGATAAATAAGGAACACACCCATTATAAAGAAATCACATTAGGATTCTCTTTTTAAGCTGTTCCTTAAAACACTAGTGCTTAGGAAATCTATTGGAGGCAGAAGCAGTCAAGGGTAGCCTAGGGTTAGTGTTAGGCTTAGGGTTAGGCTTAGGGTACGGGTTTGGGGAGGGGTTCGTGTACGGCGTAGGGTATGGGTTAGGGTTAGGGTTAGGGTTAGTGTTAGGGTTAGGGCTCGGTTTAGGGTACGGGTTAGGATTAGGGTACGTGTTAGGGTTAGGGTAGGGGTTAGGGTTAGAGTACGCATTACGGTTAGGGTAGTTATTAAACCTATCCCACTCTCTAGCTCCCCCTTAGCACGTAAAGGAATATTATTTGGGGGTCCAGCCATGGAGAAGAGTTTAGACACTAGGATAAGATAAGGAACACACCCATTATAAAGAAATCACATTAGGATTCTCTTTTTAAGCTGTTTCTTAAAACACTACTGCTTAGGAAATCAATTGGAGGCAGAAGCAGTCAAGGGTAGCCTAGGGTTAGGGTTAGGCTTAGGGTTAGGTTTAGGTTACGGGTTCGGGGAGGGATGCGGGTACGGCGTAGGGTATGGGTTAGGGTTAGGGTTAGTGTTAGTGTTAGGGTTAGGGCTCGGTTTAGGGTACAGGTTAGGATTAGGGTACGTGTTAGGGTTAGGGTAGGGGTTAGAGTTAGGGTACGCGTTAGGGTTAGAGTAGTTATTAAACCTATCCCACTCTCTAGATACCCCTTAGCACGTAAGGGGATATTATTTGGGGGTGCAGCCATGGAGAAGAATTTAGACACTAGGATAAGATAAGGAACACACCCATTATAAAGAAATCACATTAGGATTCTCTTTTTAAGCTGTTCCTTAAAACACTAGTGCTTAGGAAATCTATTGGAGGCAGAAGCAGTCAAGGGTAGCCTAGGGTTAGGGTTAGGCTTACGGTTAGGCTTAGGGTACGGCTTAGGGTACGGGTTCGGGGAGGGGTGCGGGTACGGCGTAGGGTATGGGTTAGGGTTAGGGTTAGGGTTAGTGTTAGGGTTAGGGCTCGGTTTAGGGTACGGGTTAGGATTAGGGTACGTGTTAGGGTTAGGGTACGCGTTAGGGTTAGGGTAGTTATTAAACCTATCCCACTCTCTAGATACCCCTTAGCACGTAAAGGAATATTATTTGAGGGTCCAGCCATGGAGAAGAGTTTAGACACTAGGATAAGATAAGGAACACACCCATTATAAAGAAATCACTTTAGGATTCTCTTTTTAAGCTGTTCCTTAAAACACTAGTGCTTAGGAAATCTATTGGAGGCAGAAGCAGTCAAGGGTAGCCTAGGGTTAGGGATAGGCTTAGGGTTAGGATTAGGGTACGGCTTGGGGTATGGGTTCAGGGAGGGGTTCGGGTACGGCATAGGGTATGGGTTAGGGTTAGTGTTAGGGTTAGTGTTAGGGTTAGGGCTCGGTTTAGGGTACGGGTTAGGAGTAGGGTACGTGTTAGGGTTAGGGTAGGGGTTAGGGTTAGGGTACGCGTTAGGGTTAGGGTAGCTATTAAACCTATCCCACTCTCTAGATACCCCTTAGCACGTAAGGGAATATTATTTGGGGGTGCAGCCATGGAGAAGAGTTTAGACACTAGGATAAGATAAGGAACACACCCATTATAAAGAAATCACATTAGGATTCTCTTTTTAGGCTGTTCCTTAAAACACTAGTGCTTAGGAAATCTATGGGAGGCAGAAGCAGTCAAGGGTAGCCTAAGGTTAGGGTTAGGCTTACGGTTAGGCTTAGGGTACGGCTTAGGGTACGGGTTCGGGGAGGGGTGCGGGTACGGCGTAGGGTATGGGTTAGGGTTAGGGTTAGGGTTAGTGTTAGGGTTAGGGCTCGGTTTAGGGTACGGGTTAGGATTAGGATACGTGTTAGGGTTAGGGTAGGGGTTAGGGTTAGGGTACGCGTTAGGGTTAGGGTAGTTATTAAACCTATCCCACTCTCTAGATACCCCTTAGCACGTAAAGGAATATTATTTGAGGGTCCAGCCATGGAGAAGAGTTTAGACACTAGGATAAGATAAGGAACACACCCATTATAAAGAAATCACATTAGGATTCTCTTTTTAAGCTGTTGCTTAAAACACTAGTGCTTAGGAAATCTATTGGAGGCAGAAGCAGTCAAGGGTAGCCTAGGGTTAGGGTTAGGCTTAGGGCTAGGCTTAGGGTACGGCTTAGGGTAAGGGTTCGGGGAGGGTTTCGGGTACGGCGTAGGGTATGGGTTAGGGTTAGGGTTAGGGTTAGTGTTAGGGTTAGGGCTCGGTTTAGGGTACGGTTAGGATTAGGGTACGTGTTAGGTTTAGGGTAGGGGTTCGGGTTAGGGTACGCGTTAAGGTTAGGGTAGTTAGTAAGCTTATCCCACTCTCTAGATACCCCTTAGCACGTAAAGGAATATTATTTGGGGGTCCAGCCATGGAGAAGAATTTAGACACTAGGATAAGATAAGGAACACACCCATTATAAAGAAATCACATTAGGATTCTCTTTTTAACCTGTTGCTTAAAACACTAGTGCTTAGGAAATCTATTGGAGGCAGAAGCAGTCAAGGGTAGCCTAGGGTTAGTGTTAGGCTTAGGGTTAGGCTTAGGGTACGGCTTAGGGTACGGGTTTGGGGAGGGGTTCGGGTACGGCGTAGGGTATGGGTTAGGGTTAGGGTTAGTGTTAGGGTTAGGGTTAGGGCTCGGTTTAGGGTACGGGTTAGGATTAGGGTACGTGTTAGTGTTAGGGTAGGGGTTAGGGTTAGAGTACGCATTAGGGTTAGGGTAGTTATTAAACCTATCCCACTCTCTAGATACCCCTTAGCACGTAAGGCAATATTATTTGGGGGTGCAGCCATGGAGAAGAGTTTAGACACTAGGATAAGATAAGGAACACACCCATTATAAAGAAATCACATTAGGATTCTCTTTTTAAGCTGTTCCTTAAAACACTAGTGCTTAGGAAATCTATTGGAGGCAGAAGCAGTCAAGGGTAGCCTAGGGTTAGTGTTAGGCTTAGGGTACGGCTTAGGGTACGGCTTAGGGTACGGGTTCGGTGAGGGGTGCGGGTACGGCGTAGGGTATGGGTTAGGGTTAGGGTTAGGGTTAGGGTTAGGGTTAGGGCTCGGTTTAGGGTACGGGTTAGGATTAGGGTACGTGTTAGGGTTAGGGTAGGGGTTAGGGTTAGGGTACGCTTTAGGGTTAGGGTATTTATTAAACCTATCCCACTCTCTAGATACCCCTTAGCACGTAAAGGAATATTATTTGGGGGTCCAGCCATGGAGGAGAGTTTAAACACTAGGATAAGATAAGGAACACACCCATTATAAAGAAATCACATTAGGATTCTCTTTTTAAGCTGTTCCTGAAAACACTAGTGCTTAGGAAACCTATTGGAGGCAGAAGCAGTCAAGGGTAGCCTAGGGTTAGGGTTAGGCTTAGGGTTAGGCTTAGGGTACGGCTTAGGGTACGGGTTCGGGGAGGGGTGCGGGTACGGCGTAGGATATGGTTTAGGGTTAGGGTTAGGGTTAGTGTTACGGTTAGGGCTCGGTTTAGGGTACGGGTCAGGATTAGGGTACGTGTTAGGGTAAGGGTAGGGGTTAGAGTTAGGGTACGCATTAGGGTTAGGGTAGTTATTAAACCTATCCCACTCTCTAGATACCCCTTAGCACGTAAAGGAATATTATTTGGGGGTCCAGCCATGGAGAAGAGTTTAGACACTAGGATAAATAAGGAACACACCCATTATAAAGAAATCACATTAGGATTCTCTTTTTAAGCTGTTCCTTAAAACACTAGTGCTTAGGAAATCTATTGGAGGCAGAAGCAGTCAAGGGTAGCCTAGGGTTAGTGTTAGGCTTAGGGTTAGGCTTAGGGTACGGGTTTGGGGAGGGGTTCGTGTACGGCGTAGGGTATGGGTTAGGGTTAGGGTTAGGGTTAGTGTTAGGGTTAGGGCTCGGTTTAGGGTACGGGTTAGGATTAGGGTACGTGTTAGGGTTAGGGTAGGGGTTAGGGTTAGAGTACGCATTACGGTTAGGGTAGTTATTAAACCTATCCCACTCTCTAGCTCCCCCTTAGCACGTAAAGGAATATTATTTGGGGGTCCAGCCATGGAGAAGAGTTTAGACACTAGGATAAGATAAGGAACACACCCATTATAAAGAAATCACATTAGGATTCTCTTTTTAAGGTGTTTCTTAAAACACTACTGCTTAGGAAATCAATTGGAGGCAGAAGCAGTCAAGGGTAGCCTAGGGTTAGGGTTAGGCTTAGGGTTAGGTTTAGGTTACGGGTTCGGGGAGGGATGCGGGTACGGCGTAGGGTATGGGTTAGGGTTAGGGTTAGTGTTAGTGTTAGGGTTAGGGCTCGGTTTAGGGTACAGGTTAGGATTAGGGTACGTGTTAGGGTTAGGGTAGGGGTTAGAGTTAGGGTACGCGTTAGGGTTAGAGTAGTTATTAAACCTATCCCACTCTCTAGATACCCCTTAGCACGTAAGGGGATATTATTTGGGGGTGCAGCCATGGAGAAGAATTTAGACACTAGGATAAGATAAGGAACACACCCATTATAAAGAAATCACATTAGGATTCTCTTTTTAAGCTGTTCCTTAAAACACTAGTGCTTAGGAAATCTATTGGAGGCAGAAGCAGTCAAGGGTAGCCTAGGGTTAGGGTTAGGCTTACGGTTAGGCTTAGGGTACGGCTTAGGGTACGGGTTCGGGGAGGGGTGCGGGTACGGCGTAGGGTATGGGTTAGGGTTAGGGTTAGGGTTAGTGTTAGGGTTAGGGCTCGGTTTAGGGTACGGGTTAGGATTAGGGTACGTGTTAGGGTTAGGGTACGCGTTAGGGTTAGGGTAGTTATTAAACCTATCCCACTCTCTAGATACCCCTTAGCACGTAAAGGAATATTATTTGAGGGTCCAGCCATGGAGAAGAGTTTAGACACTAGGATAAGATAAGGAACACACCCATTATAAAGAAATCACTTTAGGATTCTCTTTTTAAGCTGTTCCTTAAAACACTAGTGCTTAGGAAATCTATTGGAGGCAGAAGCAGTCAAGGGTAGCCTAGGGTTAGGGATAGGCTTAGGGTTAGGATTAGGGTACGGCTTGGGGTATGGGTTCAGGGAGGGGTTCGGGTACGGCATAGGGTATGGGTTAGGGTTAGTGTTAGGGTTAGTGTTAGGGTTAGGGCTCGGTTTAGGGTACGGGTTAGGAGTAGGGTACGTGTTAGGGTTAGGGTAGGGGTTAGGGTTAGGGTACGCGTTAGGGTTAGGGTAGCTATTAAACCTATCCCACTCTCTAGATACCCCTTAGCACGTAAGGGAATATTATTTGGGGGTGCAGCCATGGAGAAGAGTTTAGACACTAGGATAAGATAAGGAACACACCCATTATAAAGAAATCACATTAGGATTCTCTTTTTAGGCTGTTCCTTAAAACACTAGTGCTTAGGAAATCTATGGGAGGCAGAAGCAGTCAAGGGTAGCCTAAGGTTAGGGTTAGGCTTACGGTTAGGCTTAGGGTACGGCTTAGGGTACGGGTTCGGGGAGGGGTGCGGGTACGGCGTAGGGTATGGGTTAGGGTTAGGGTTAGGGTTAGTGTTAGGGTTAGGGCTCGGTTTAGGGTACGGGTTAGGATTAGGATACGTGTTAGGGTTAGGGTAGGGGTTAGGGTTAGGGTACGCGTTAGGGTTAGGGTAGTTATTAAACCTATCCCACTCTCTAGATACCCCTTAGCACGTAAAGGAATATTATTTGAGGGTCCAGCCATGGAGAAGAGTTTAGACACTAGGATAAGATAAGGAACACACCCATTATAAAGAAATCACATTAGGATTCTCTTTTTAAGCTGTTGCTTAAAACACTAGTGCTTAGGAAATCTATTGGAGGCAGAAGCAGTCAAGGGTAGCCTAGGGTTAGGGTTAGGCTTAGGGCTAGGCTTAGGGTACGGCTTAGGGTAAGGGTTCGGGGAGGGTTTCGGGTACGGCGTAGGGTATGGGTTAGGGTTAGGGTTAGGGTTAGTGTTAGGGTTAGGGCTCGGTTTAGGGTACGGTTAGGATTAGGGTACGTGTTAGGTTTAGGGTAGGGGTTCGGGTTAGGGTACGCGTTAAGGTTAGGGTAGTTAGTAAGCTTATCCCACTCTCTAGATACCCCTTAGCACGTAAAGGAATATTATTTGGGGGTCCAGCCATGGAGAAGAATTTAGACACTAGGATAAGATAAGGAACACACCCATTATAAAGAAATCACATTAGGATTCTCTTTTTAACCTGTTGCTTAAAACACTAGTGCTTAGGAAATCTATTGGAGGCAGAAGCAGTCAAGGGTAGCCTAGGGTTAGTGTTAGGCTTAGGGTTAGGCTTAGGGTACGGCTTAGGGTACGGGTTTGGGGAGGGGTTCGGGTACGGCGTAGGGTATGGGTTAGGGTTAGGGTTAGTGTTAGGGTTAGGGTTAGGGCTCGGTTTAGGGTACGGGTTAGGATTAGGGTACGTGTTAGTGTTAGGGTAGGGGTTAGGGTTAGAGTACGCATTAGGGTTAGGGTAGTTATTAAACCTATCCCACTCTCTAGATACCCCTTAGCACGTAAGGCAATATTATTTGGGGGTGCAGCCATGGAGAAGAGTTTAGACACTAGGATAAGATAAGGAACACACCCATTATAAAGAAATCACATTAGGATTCTCTTTTTAAGCTGTTCCTTAAAACACTAGTGCTTAGGAAATCTATTGGAGGCAGAAGCAGTCAAGGGTAGCCTAGGGTTAGGGTTAGGCTTAGGGTTAGGCTTAGGGTACGGCTTAGGGTACGGGTTCGGGGAGGGGTGTGGGTACGGCGTAGGGTATGGTTTAGGGTTAGGGTTAGGGTTAGTGTTAGGGTTAGGGCTCGGTTTAGGGTACGGGTTAGGATTAGGGTACGTGTTAGGGTTAGGGTAGGGGTTAGGGTTAGGGTAGTTATTAAACCTATCCCACTCTCTAGATACCCCTTAGCACGTAAAGGAATATTATTTGGGGGTCCAGCCATGGAGAAGAGTTTAGACACTAGGATAAGATAAGGAACACACCCATTATAAAGAAATCACTTTAGGATTCTCTTTTTAAGCTGTTCCTTAAAACACTAGTGCTTAGGAAATCTATTGGAGGCAGAAGCAGTCAAGGGTAGCCTAGGGTTAGTGTTAGGCTTAGGGTTAGGCTTAGGGTACGGCTTAGGGTTCGGGTTTGGGGAGCGGTTCGGGTACGGCGTAGGGTATGGGTTAGGGTTAGTGTTAGGGTTAGGGCTCGGTTTAGGGTACGGGTTAGGATTAGGGTACGTGTTAGGGTTAGGGTAGGGGTTAGGGTTAGAGTACGCATTAGGGTTAGGGTAGTTATTAAACCTATCCCACTCTCTAGATACCCCTTAGCACGTAAGGGAATATTATTTGGGGGTGCAGCCATGGAGAAGAGTTTAGACACTAGGATAAGATAAGGAACACACCCATTATAAAGAAATCACATTAGGATTCTCTTTTTAAGCTGTTCCTTAAAACACTAGTGCTTAGGAAATCTATGGGAGGCAGAAGCAGTCAAGGGTAGCCTAGGGTTAGGGTTAGGCTTAGGGTTAGGGTTAGGGTACGGCTTGGGGTATGGGTTCGGGGAGGGGTTCGGGTACGGCATAGGGTATGTGTTAGGGTTAGGGTTAGGGTTAGTGTTAGAGTTAGGGCTCGGTTTAGGGTACGGGTTAAGATTAGGGTACGTGTTAGGGTTAGGGTTAGGGTAGGGGTTAGGGTTAGGGTACGCGTTAGGGTTAGGGTAGTTATTAAACCTATCCCACTCTCTAGATACCCCTTAGCACGTAAGGGAATATTATTTGGGGGTGCAGCCATGGAGAAGAGTTTAGACACTAGGATAAGATAAGGAACACACCCATTATAAAGAAATCACATTAGGATTCTCTTTTTAAGCTGTTCCTTAAAACACTAGTGCTTAGGAAATCTATTGGAGGCAGAAGCAGTCAAGGGTAGCCTAGGGTTAGTGTTAGGCTTAGGGTTAGGCTTAGGGTACGGGTTTGGGGAGGGGTTCGGCTACGGCGTAGGGTATGGGTTAGGGTTAGGGTTAGGGTTAGTGTTAGGGTTAGGGCTCGGTTTAGGGTACGGGTTAGGATTAGGGTACGTGTTAGGGTTAGTGTAGGGGTTAGGGTTAGAGTACGCATTAGGGTTAGGGTAGTTATTAAACCTATCCCACTCTCTAGATACCCCTTAGCACGTAAGGGAATATTATTTGGGGGTGCAGCCATGGAGAAGAGTTTAGACACTAAGATAAGATAAGGAACACACCCATTATAAAGAAATCACATTAGGATTCTCTTTTTAAGCTGTTCCTTAAAACACTAGTGCTTAGGAAATCTATTGGAGGCAGAAGCAGTCAAGGGTAGCCTAGGGTTAGGGTTAAGCTTAGGGTTAGGCTTAGGGTACGGCTTAGGGTACGGGTTCGGGGAGGGGTTCGGGTATGGCGTAGGGTATGGGTTAGGGTTAGGGTTAGGGTTAGTGTTAGGGTTAGGGCTCGGTTTAGGTTACGGGTTAGGATTAGGGTAAGTGTTAGGGTTAGGGTAGGGGTTAGGGTTAGGGTACGCGTTAGGGTTAGGGTAGTTAGTAAACCTATCCCACTCTCTAGATACCCCTTAGCACGTAAAGGAATATTATTTGAGGGTCCAGCCATGGAGAAGAGTTTAGACACTAGGATAAGATAAGGAACACACCCATTATAAAGAAATCACATTAATATTCTCTTTTTAAGCTGTTGCTTAAAACACTAGTGCTTAGGAAATCTATTGGAGGCAGAAGCAGTCAAGGGTAGCCTAGGGTTAGGGTTAGGCTTAGGGTTAGGGTTAGGGTATGGCTTAGGGTACAGGTTCGGGGAGGGGTTCGGGTACGGCGTAGGGTATGGGTTAGGGTTAGTGTTAGGGTTAGGGCTCGGTTTAGGGTACGGGTTAGGATTAGGGTACGTGTTAGGGTTAGGGTAGGGGTTAGGGTTACGGTACGCGTTAGGGTTAGGGTAGTTATTAAACCTATCCCACTCTCTAGATACCCCTTAGCACGTAAAGGAATATTATTTGGGGTTCCGCCATGGAGAAGAGTTTAGACACTAGGATAAGATAAGGAACACACCCATTATAAACAAATCACTTTAGGATTCTCTTTTTAAGCTGTTCCTTAAAACACTAGTGCTTAGGAAATCTATTGGAGGCAGAAGCAGTCAAGGGTAGCCTAGGGTTAGGGTTAGGCTTAGGGTTAGGGTTACGGTACGGCTTGGGGTATGGGTTCAGGGAGGGGTTCGGGTACGGCATAGGGTATGGGTTAGGGTTAGTGTTAGGGTTAGTGTTAGGGTTAGGGCTCGGTTTAGGGTACGGGTTAGGAGTAGGGTACGTGTTAGGGTTAGGGTAGGGGTTAGGGTTAGGGTACGCGTTAGGGTTAGGGTAGTTAGTAAACCTATCCCACTCTCTAGATACCCCTTAGCACGTAAGGGAATATTATTTGGGGGTGCAGCCATGGAGAAGAGTTTAGACACTAGGATAAGATAAGGAACACACCCATTATAAAGAAATCACATTAGGATTCTCTTTTTAAGCTGTTCCTTTAAACACTAGTGCTTAGGAAATCTATGGGAGGCAGAAGCAGTCAAGGGTAGCCTAGGGTTAGGGATAGGCTTAGGGTTAGGCTTAGGGTACGGCTTAGGGTACGGGTTCGGGGAGGGGTGCGGGTACGGCGTCGGGTATGGGTTAGGGTTAGGGTTAGGGTTAGTGTTAGGGTTAGGGCTCGGTTTAGGGTACGGGTTAGGATTAGGGTACGTGTTAGGGTTAGGGTAGGGGTTAGGGTTAGAGTACGCATTAGGGTTAGGGTAGTTATTAAACCTATCCCACTCTCTAGATACCCCTTAGCACGTAAGGGAATATTATTTGGGGGTGCAGTCATGGAGAAGAGTTTAGACACTAAGATAAGATAAGGAACACACCCATTATAAAGAAATCACATTAGGATTTTCTTTTTAAGCTGTTCCTTAAAACACTAGTGCTTAGGAAATCTATTGGAGGCAGAAGCAGTCAAGGGTAGCCTAGGGTTAGTGTTAGGCTTAGGGTACGGCTTAGGGTACGGCTTAGGGTACGGGTTCGGTGAGGGGTGCGGGTACGGCGTAGGGTATGGGTTAGGGTTAGGGTTAGGGTTAGGGTTAGGGTTAGGGCTCGGTTTAGGGTACGGGTTAGGATTAGGGTACGTGTTAGGGTTAGGGTAGGGGTTAGGGTTAGGGTACGCTTTAGGGTTAGGGTATTTATTAAACCTATCCCACTCTCTAGATACCCCTTAGCACGTAAAGGAATATTATTTGGGGGTCCAGCCATGGAGGAGAGTTTAAACACTAGGATAAGATAAGGAACACACCCATTATAAAGAAATCACATTAGGATTCTCTTTTTAAGCTGTTCCTGAAAACACTAGTGCTTAGGAAACCTATTGGAGGCAGAAGCAGTCAAGGGTAGCCTAGGGTTAGGGTTAGGCTTAGGGTTAGGCTTAGGGTACGGCTTAGGGTACGGGTTCGGGGAGGGGTGCGGGTACGGCGTAGGATATGGTTTAGGGTTAGGGTTAGGGTTAGTGTTACGGTTAGGGCTCGGTTTAGGGTACGGGTCAGGATTAGGGTACGTGTTAGGGTAAGGGTAGGGGTTAGAGTTAGGGTACGCATTAGGGTTAGGGTAGTTATTAAACCTATCCCACTCTCTAGATACCCCTTAGCACGTAAAGGAATATTATTTGGGGGTCCAGCCATGGAGAAGAGTTTAGACACTAGGATAAATAAGGAACACACCCATTATAAAGAAATCACATTAGGATTCTCTTTTTAAGCTGTTCCTTAAAACACTAGTGCTTAGGAAATCTATTGGAGGCAGAAGCAGTCAAGGGTAGCCTAGGGTTAGTGTTAGGCTTAGGGTTAGGCTTAGGGTACGGGTTTGGGGAGGGGTTCGTGTACGGCGTAGGGTATGGGTTAGGGTTAGGGTTAGGGTTAGTGTTAGGGTTAAGGCTCGGTTTAGGGTACGGGTTAGGATTAGGGTACGTGTTAGGGTTAGGGTAGGGGTTAGGGTTAGAGTACGCATTACGGTTAGGGTAGTTATTAAACCTATCCCACTCTCTAGATACCCCTTAGCACGTAAGGGAATATTATTTGGGGGTGCAGCCATGGAGAAGAGTTTAGACACTAAGATAAGATAAGGAACACACCCATTATAAAGAAATCACATTAGGATTCTCTTTTTAAGCTGTTCCTTAAAACACTAGTGCTTAGGAAATCTATTGGAGGCAGAAGCAGTCAAGGGTAGCCTAGGGTTAGGGTTAGGCTTAGGGTTAGGCTTAGGGTACGGCTTAGGGTACGGGTTCGGGGAGGGGTGCGTGTACGGCGTAGGGTATGGGTTAGGGTTAGTGTTAGTGTTAGTGTTAGGGTTAGGGCTCGGTTTAGGGTACGGGTTAGGAGTAGGGTACGTGTTAGGGTTAGGGTAGGGGTTAGGGTTAGGGTACGCGTTAGGGTTAGGGTAGCTATTAAACCTATCCCACTCTCTAGATACCCCTTAGCACGTAAGGGAATATTATTTGGGGGTGCAGCCATGGAGAAGAGTTTAGACACTAGGATAAGATAAGGAACACACCCATTATAAAGAAATCACATTAGGATTCTCTTTTTAAGCTGTTCCTTAAAACACTAGTGCTTAGGAAATCTATTGGAGGCAGAAGCAGTCAAGGGTAGCCTAGGGTTAGGGTTAGGCTTAGGGTTAGGCTTAGGGTACGGCTTAGGGTAAGGGTTCGGGGAGGGTTTCGGGTACGGCGTAGGGTATGGGTTAGGGTTAGGGTTAGGGTTAGTGTTAGGGTTAGGGCTCGGTTTAGGGTACGGTTAGGATTAGGGTACGTGTTAGGTTTAGGGTAGGGGTTAGGGTTAGGGTACGCGTTAGGGTTAGGGTAGTTAGTAAGCCTATCCCACTCTCTAGATACCCCTTAGCACGTAAAGGAATATTATTTGAGGGTCCAGCCATGGAGAAGAGTTTAGACACTAGGATAAGATAAGGAACACACCCATTATAAAGAAATCACATTAATATTCTCTTTTTAAGCTGTTGCTTAAAACACTAGTGCTTAGGAAATCTATTGGAGGCAGAAGCAGTCAAGGGTAGCCTAGGGTTAGGGTTAGGCTTAGGGTTAGGGTTAGGGTATGGCTTAGGGTACAGGTTCGGGGAGGGGTTCGGGTACGGCGTAGGGTATGGGTTAGGGTTAGTGTTAGGGTTAGGGCTCGGTTTAGGGTACAGGTTAGGATTAGGGTACGTGTTAGGGTTAGGGTAGGGGTTAGGGTTACGGTACGCGTTAGGGTTAGGGTAGTTATTAAACCTATCCCACTCTCTAGATACCCCTTAGCACGTAAAGGAATATTATTTGGGGTTCCGCCATGGAGAAGAGTTTAGACACTAGGATAAGATAAGGAACACACCCATTATAAACAAATCACTTTAGGATTCTCTTTTTAAGCTGTTCCTTAAAACACTAGTGCTTAGGAAATCTATTGGAGGCAGAAGCAGTCAAGGGTAGCCTAGGGTTAGGGTTAGGCTTAGGGTTAGGGTTAGGGTACGACTTGGGGTATGGGTTCAGGGAGGGGTTCGGGTACGGCATAGGGTATGGGTTAGGGTTAGTGTTAGGGTTAGTGTTAGGGTTAGGGCTCGGTTTAGGGTACGGGTTAGGAGTAGGGTACGTGTTAGGGTTAGGGTAGGGGTTAGGGTTAGGGTACGCGTTAGGGTTAGGGTAGTTAGTAAACCTATCCCACTCTCTAGATACCCCTTAGCACGTAAGGGAATATTATTTGGGGGTGCAGCCATGGAGAAGAGTTTAGACACTAGGATAAGATAAGGAACACACCCATTATAAAGAAATCACATTAGGATTCTCTTTTTAAGCTGTTCCTTAAAACACTAGTGCTTAGGAAATCTATGGGAGGCAGAAGCAGTCAAGGGTAGCCTAGGGTTAGGGTTAGGCTTATGGTTAGGCTTAGGGTACGGCTTAGGGTACGGGTTCGGGGAGGGGTGCGGGTACGGCGTAGGGTATGGGTTAGGGTTAGGGTTAGGGTTAGTGTTAGGGTTAGGGCTCGGTTTAGGGTACGGGTTAGGATTAGGGTACGTGTTAGGGTTAGGGTAGGGGTTAGGGTTAGGGTACGCGTTAGGGTTAGGGTAGTTATTAAACCTATCCCACTCTCTAGATACCCCTTAGCACGTAAAGGAATATTATTTGGGGGTCCAGCCATGGAGGAGAGTTTAAACACTAGGATAAGATAAGGAACACACCCATTATAAAGAAATCACATTAGGATTCTCTTTTTAAGCTGTTCCTGAAAACACTAGTGCTTAGGAAACCTATTGGAGGCAGAAGCAGTCAAGGGTAGCCTAGGGTTAGGGTTAGGCTTAGGGTTAGGCTTAGGGTACGGCTTAGGGTACGGGTTCGGGGAGGGGTGCGGGTACGGCGTAGGATATGGTTTAGGGTTAGGGTTAGGGTTAGTGTTACGGTTAGGGCTCGGTTTAGGGTACGGGTCAGGATTAGGGTACGTGTTAGGGTAAGGGTAGGGGTTAGAGTTAGGGTACGCATTAGGGTTAGGGTAGTTATTAAACCTATCCCACTCTCTAGATACCCCTTAGCACGTAAAGGAATATTATTTGGGGGTCCAGCCATGGAGAAGAGTTTAGACACTAGGATAAATAAGGAACACACCCATTATAAAGAAATCACATTAGGATTCTCTTTTTAAGCTGTTCCTTAAAACACTAGTGCTTAGGAAATCTATTGGAGGCAGAAGCAGTCAAGGGTAGCCTAGGGTTAGTGTTAGGCTTAGGGTTAGGCTTAGGGTACGGGTTTGGGGAGGGGTTCGTGTACGGCGTAGGGTATGGGTTAGGGTTAGGGTTAGGGTTAGTGTTAGGGTTAGGGCTCGGTTTAGGGTACGGGTTAGGATTAGGGTACGTGTTAGGGTTAGGGTAGGGGTTAGGGTTAGAGTACGCATTACGGTTAGGGTAGTTATTAAACCTATCCCACTCTCTAGCTCCCCCTTAGCACGTAAAGGAATATTATTTGGGGGTCCAGCCATGGAGAAGAGTTTAGACACTAGGATAAGATAAGGAACACACCCATTATAAAGAAATCACATTAGGATTCTCTTTTTAAGCTGTTTCTTAAAACACTACTGCTTAGGAAATCAATTGGAGGCAGAAGCAGTCAAGGGTAGCCTAGGGTTAGGGTTAGGCTTAGGGTTAGGTTTAGGTTACGGGTTCGGGGAGGGATGCGGGTACGGCGTAGGGTATGGGTTAGGGTTAGGGTTAGTGTTAGTGTTAGGGTTAGGGCTCGGTTTAGGGTACAGGTTAGGATTAGGGTACGTGTTAGGGTTAGGGTAGGGGTTAGAGTTAGGGTACGCGTTAGGGTTAGAGTAGTTATTAAACCTATCCCACTCTCTAGATACCCCTTAGCACGTAAGGGGATATTATTTGGGGGTGCAGCCATGGAGAAGAATTTAGACACTAGGATAAGATAAGGAACACACCCATTATAAAGAAATCACATTAGGATTCTCTTTTTAAGCTGTTCCTTAAAACACTAGTGCTTAGGAAATCTATTGGAGGCAGAAGCAGTCAAGGGTAGCCTAGGGTTAGGGTTAGGCTTACGGTTAGGCTTAGGGTACGGCTTAGGGTACGGGTTCGGGGAGGGGTGCGGGTACGGCGTAGGGTATGGGTTAGGGTTAGGGTTAGGGTTAGTGTTAGGGTTAGGGCTCGGTTTAGGGTACGGGTTAGGATTAGGGTACGTGTTAGGGTTAGGGTACGCGTTAGGGTTAGGGTAGTTATTAAACCTATCCCACTCTCTAGATACCCCTTAGCACGTAAAGGAATATTATTTGAGGGTCCAGCCATGGAGAAGAGTTTAGACACTAGGATAAGATAAGGAACACACCCATTATAAAGAAATCACTTTAGGATTCTCTTTTTAAGCTGTTCCTTAAAACACTAGTGCTTAGGAAATCTATTGGAGGCAGAAGCAGTCAAGGGTAGCCTAGGGTTAGGGATAGGCTTAGGGTTAGGATTAGGGTACGGCTTGGGGTATGGGTTCAGGGAGGGGTTCGGGTACGGCATAGGGTATGGGTTAGGGTTAGTGTTAGGGTTAGTGTTAGGGTTAGGGCTCGGTTTAGGGTACGGGTTAGGAGTAGGGTACGTGTTAGGGTTAGGGTAGGGGTTAGGGTTAGGGTACGCGTTAGGGTTAGGGTAGCTATTAAACCTATCCCACTCTCTAGATACCCCTTAGCACGTAAGGGAATATTATTTGGGGGTGCAGCCATGGAGAAGAGTTTAGACACTAGGATAAGATAAGGAACACACCCATTATAAAGAAATCACATTAGGATTCTCTTTTTAAGCTGTTCCTTAAAACACTAGTGCTTAGGAAATCTATGGGAGGCAGAAGCAGTCAAGGGTAGCCTAAGGTTAGGGTTAGGCTTACGGTTAGGCTTAGGGTACGGCTTAGGGTACGGGTTCGGGGAGGGTTTCGGGTACGGCGTAGGGTATGGGTTAGGGTTAGGGTTAGGGTTAGTGTTAGGGTTAGGGCTCGGTTTAGGGTACGGGTTAGGATTAGGATACGTGTTAGGGTTAGGGTAGGGGTTAGGGTTAGGGTACGCGTTAGGGTTAGGGTAGTTATTAAACCTATCCCACTCTCTAGATACCCCTTAGCACGTAAAGGAATATTATTTGAGGGTCCAGCCATGGAGAAGAGTTTAGACACTAGGATAAGATAAGGAACACACCCATTATAAAGAAATCACATTAGGATTCTCTTTTTAAGCTGTTGCTTAAAACACTAGTGCTTAGGAAATCTATTGGAGGCAGAAGCAGTCAAGGGTAGCCTAGGGTTAGGGTTAGGCTTAGGGCTAGGCTTAGGGTACGGCTTAGGGTAAGGGTTCGGGGAGGGTTTCGGGTACGGCGTAGGGTATGGGTTAGGGTTAGGGTTAGGGTTAGTGTTAGGGTTAGGGCTCGGTTTAGGGTACGGTTAGGATTAGGGTACGTGTTAGGTTTAGGGTAGGGGTTCGGGTTAGGGTACGCGTTAAGGTTAGGGTAGTTAGTAAGCTTATCCCACTCTCTAGATACCCCTTAGCACGTAAAGGAATATTATTTGGGGGTCCAGCCATGGAGAAGAATTTAGACACTAGGATAAGATAAGGAACACACCCATTATAAAGAAATCACATTAGGATTCTCTTTTTAACCTGTTGCTTAAAACACTAGTGCTTAGGAAATCTATTGGAGGCAGAAGCAGTCAAGGGTAGCCTAGGGTTAGTGTTAGGCTTAGGGTTAGGCTTAGGGTACGGCTTAGGGTACGGGTTTGGGGAGGGGTTCGGGTACGGCGTAGGGTATGGGTTAGGGTTAGGGTTAGTGTTAGGGTTAGGGTTAGGGCTCGGTTTAGGGTACGGGTTAGGATTAGGGTACGTGTTAGTGTTAGGGTAGGGGTTAGGGTTAGAGTACGCATTAGGGTTAGGGTAGTTATTAAACCTATCCCACTCTCTAGATACCCCTTAGCACGTAAGGCAATATTATTTGGGGGTGCAGCCATGGAGAAGAGTTTAGACACTAGGATAAGATAAGGAACACACCCATTATAAAGAAATCACATTAGGATTCTCTTTTTAAGCTGTTCCTTAAAACACTAGTGCTTAGGAAATCTATTGGAGGCAGAAGCAGTCAAGGGTAGCCTAGGGTTAGGGTTAGGCTTAGGGTTAGGCTTAGGGTACGGCTTAGGGTACGGGTTCGGGGAGGGGTGTGGGTACGGCGTAGGGTATGGTTTAGGGTTAGGGTTAGGGTTAGTGTTAGGGTTAGGGCTCGGTTTAGGGTACGGGTTAGGATTAGGGTACGTGTTAGGGTTAGGGTAGGGGTTAGGGTTAGGGTAGTTATTAAACCTATCCCACTCTCTAGATACCCCTTAGCACGTAAAGGAATATTATTTGGGGGTCCAGCCATGGAGAAGAGTTTAGACACTAGGATAAGATAAGGAACACACCCATTATAAAGAAATCACTTTAGGATTCTCTTTTTAAGCTGTTCCTTAAAACACTAGTGCTTAGGAAATCTATTGGAGGCAGAAGCAGTCAAGGGTAGCCTAGGGTTAGTGTTAGGCTTAGGGTTAGGCTTAGGGTACGGCTTAGGGTTCGGGTTTGGGGAGCGGTTCGGGTACGGCGTAGGGTATGGGTTAGGGTTAGTGTTAGGGTTAGGGCTCGGTTTAGGGTACGGGTTAGGATTAGGGTACGTGTTAGGGTTAGGGTAGGGGTTAGGGTTAGAGTACGCATTAGGGTTAGGGTAGTTATTAAACCTATCCCACTCTCTAGATACCCCTTAGCACGTAAGGGAATATTATTTGGGGGTGCAGCCATGGAGAAGAGTTTAGACACTAGGATAAGATAAGGAACACACCCATTATAAAGAAATCACATTAGGATTCTCTTTTTAAGCTGTTCCTTAAAACACTAGTGCTTAGGAAATCTATGGGAGGCAGAAGCAGTCAAGGGTAGCCTAGGGTTAGGGTTAGGCTTAGGGTTAGGGTTAGGGTACGGCTTGGGGTATGGGTTCGGGGAGGGGTTCGGGTACGGCATAGGGTATGTGTTAGGGTTAGGGTTAGGGTTAGTGTTAGGGTTAGGGCTCGGTTTAGGGTACGGGTTAAGATTAGGGTACGTGTTAGGGTTAGGGTTAGGGTAGGGGTTAGGGTTAGGGTACGCGTTAGGGTTAGGGTAGTTATTAAACCTATCCCACTCTCTAGATACCCCTTAGCACGTAAGGGAATATTATTTGGGGGTGCAGCCATGGAGAAGAGTTTAGACACTAGGATAAGATAAGGAACACACCCATTATAAAGAAATCACATTAGGATTCTCTTTTTAAGCTGTTCCTTAAAACACTAGTGCTTAGGAAATCTATTGGAGGCAGAAGCAGTCAAGGGTAGCCTAGGGTTAGTGTTAGGCTTAGGGTTAGGCTTAGGGTACGGGTTTGGGGAGGGGTTCGGCTACGGCGTAGGGTATGGGTTAGGGTTAGGGTTAGGGTTAGTGTTAGGGTTAGGGCTCGGTTTAGGGTACGGGTTAGGATTAGGGTACGTGTTAGGGTTAGTGTAGGGGTTAGGGTTAGAGTACGCATTAGGGTTAGGGTAGTTATTAAACCTATCCCACTCTCTAGATACCCCTTAGCACGTAAGGGAATATTATTTGGGGGTGCAGCCATGGAGAAGAGTTTAGACACTAAGATAAGATAAGGAACACACCCATTATAAAGAAATCACATTAGGATTCTCTTTTTAAGCTGTTCCTTAAAACACTAGTGCTTAGGAAATCTATTGGAGGCAGAAGCAGTCAAGGGTAGCCTAGGGTTAGGGTTAAGCTTAGGGTTAGGCTTAGGGTACGGCTTAGGGTACGGGTTCGGGGAGGGGTTCGGGTATGGCGTAGGGTATGGGTTAGGGTTAGGGTTAGGGTTAGTGTTAGGGTTAGGGCTCGGTTTAGGTTACGGGTTAGGATTAGGGTAAGTGTTAGGGTTAGGGTAGGGGTTAGGGTTAGGGTACGCGTTAGGGTTAGGGTAGTTAGTAAACCTATCCCACTCTCTAGATACCCCTTAGCACGTAAAGGAATATTATTTGAGGGTCCAGCCATGGAGAAGAGTTTAGACACTAGGATAAGATAAGGAACACACCCATTATAAAGAAATCACATTAGGATTCTCTTTTTAAGCTGTTCCTTAAAACACTAGTGCTTAGGAAATCTATTGGAGGCAGAAGCAGTCAAGGGTAGCCTAGGGTTAGGGTTAGGCTTAGGGTTAGGCTTAGGATACGGCTTAGGGTACGGGTTCGGGGAGGGGTTCGGGTACAGCGTAGGGTATGGGTTAGGGTTAGGGTTAGGGTTAGTGTTAAGTTTAGGGCTCGGTTTAGGGTACGGGTTAGGATTAGGGTACGTGTTAGGGTTAGGGTAGGGGTTAGGGTTAGGGTACGCGTTAGGGTTAGGTTAGTTAGTAAACCTATCCCACTCTCTATATACCCCTTAGCACGTAAACGAATATTATTTGGGGGTTCAGCCATGGAGAAGAGTTTAGACACTAGGATAAGATAAGGAACACACCCATTATAAAGAAATCACATTAGGATTCTCTTTTTAAGCTGTTGCTTAAAACACTAGTGCTTAGGAAATCTATTGGAGGCAGAAGCAGTCAAGGGTAGCCTAGGGTTAGTGTTAGGCTTAGGGTACGGCTTAGGGTACGGCTTAGGGTTCGGGTTTGGGGAGGGGTTCGGGTACGGCGTAGGGTATGGGTTAGGGTTAGGGTTAGTGTTAGTGTTAGGGTTAGGGCTCGGTTTAGGGTACGGGTTAGGATTAGGGTACGTGTTAGGGTTAGGGTAGGGGTTAGGGTTAGGGTACGCGTTAGGGTTAGGGTAGTTAGTAAACCTATCCCACTCTCTAGATACCCCTTAGCACGTAAAGGAGTATTATTTGGGGGTCCAGCCATGGAGAAGAGTTTAGACACTAGGATAAGATAAGGAACACACCCATTATAAAGAAATCACATTAGGATTCTCTTTTTCAGCTGTTCCTTAAAACACTACTGCTTAGGAAATCTATTGGAGGCAGAAGCAGTCAAGGGTAGCCTAGGGTTAGGGTTAGGCTTAGGGTTAGGCTTAGGGTACGGCTTAGGGTAAGGGTTCGGGGAGGGTTTCGGGTACGGCGTAGGGTATGGGTTAGGGTTAGGGTTAGGGTTAGTGTTAGGGTTAGGGCTCGGTTTAGGGTACGGTTAGGATTAGGGTACGTGTTAGGTTTAGGGTAGGGGTTAGGGTTAGGGTACGCGTTAGGGTTAGGGTAGTTAGTAAGCCTATCCCACTCTCTAGATACCCCTTAGCACGTAAAGGAATATTATTTGAGGGTCCAGCCATGGAGAAGAGTTTAGACACTAGGATAAGATAAGGAACACACCCATTATAAAGAAATCACATTAATATTCTCTTTTTAAGCTGTTGCTTAAAACACTAGTGCTTAGGAAATCTATTGGAGGCAGAAGCAGTCAAGGGTAGCCTAGGGTTAGGGTTAGGCTTAGGGTTAGGGTTAGGGTATGGCTTAGGGTACAGGTTCGGGGAGGGGTTCGGGTACGGCGTAGGGTATGGGTTAGGGTTAGTGTTAGGGTTAGGGCTCGGTTTAGGGTACAGGTTAGGATTAGGGTACGTGTTAGGGTTAGGGTAGGGGTTAGGGTTACGGTACGCGTTAGGGTTAGGGTAGTTATTAAACCTATCCCACTCTCTAGATACCCCTTAGCACGTAAAGGAATATTATTTGGGGTTCCGCCATGGAGAAGAGTTTAGACACTAGGATAAGATAAGGAACACACCCATTATAAACAAATCACTTTAGGATTCTCTTTTTAAGCTGTTCCTTAAAACACTAGTGCTTAGGAAATCTATTGGAGGCAGAAGCAGTCAAGGGTAGCCTAGGGTTAGGGTTAGGCTTAGGGTTAGGGTTAGGGTACGGCTTGGGGTATGGGTTCAGGGAGGGGTTCGGGTACGGCATAGGGTATGGGTTAGGGTTAGTGTTAGGGTTAGTGTTAGGGTTAGGGCTCGGTTTAGGGTACGGGTTAGGAGTAGGGTACGTGTTAGGGTTAGGGTAGGGGTTAGGGTTAGGGTACGCGTTAGGGTTAGGGTAGTTAGTAAACCTATCCCACTCTCTAGATACCCCTTAGCACGTAAGGGAATATTATTTGGGGGTGCAGCCATGGAGAAGAGTTTAGACACTAGGATAAGATAAGGAACACACCCATTATAAAGAAATCACATTAGGATTCTCTTTTTAAGCTGTTCCTTAAAACACTAGTGCTTAGGAAATCTATGGGAGGCAGAAGCAGTCAAGGGTAGCCTAGGGTTAGGGTTAGGCTTATGGTTAGGCTTAGGGTACGGCTTAGGGTACGGGTTCGGGGAGGGGTGCGGGTACGGCGTAGGGTATGGGTTAGGGTTAGGGTTAGGGTTAGTGTTAGGGTTAGGGCTCGGTTTAGGGTACGGGTTAGGATTAGGGTACGTGTTAGGGTTAGGGTAGGGGTTAGGGTTAGGGTACGCGTTAGGGTTAGGGTAGTTATTAAACCTATCCCACTCTCTAGATACCCCTTAGCACGTAAAGGAATATTATTTGAGGGTCCAGCCATGGAGAAGAGTTTAGACACTAGGATAAGATAAGGAAGACACCCATTATAAAGAAATCACATTAGGATTCTCTTTTTAAGCTGTTCCTTTAAACACTAGTGCTTAGGAAATCTATTGGAGGCAGAAGCAGTCAAGGGTAGCCTAGGGTTAGGGATAGGCTTAGGGTTAGGCTTAGGGTACGGCTTAGGGTACGGGTTCGGGGAGGGGTGCGGGTACGGCGTCGGGTATGGGTTAGGGTTAGGGTTAGGGTTAGTGTTAGGGTTAGGGCTCGGTTTAGGGTACGGGTTAGGATTAGGGTACGTGTTAGGGTTAGGGTAGGGGTTAGGGTTAGAGTACGCATTAGGGTTAGGGTAGTTATTAAACCTATCCCACTCTCTAGATACCCCTTAGCACGTAAGGGAATATTATTTGGGGGTGCAGTCATGGAGAAGAGTTTAGACACTAAGATAAGATAAGGAACACACCCATTATAAAGAAATCACATTAGGATTCTCTTTTTAAGCTGTTCCTTAAAACACTAGTGCTTAGGAAATCTATTGGAGGCAGAAGCAGTCAAGGGTAGCCTAGGGTTAGTGTTAGGCTTAGGGTACGGCTTAGGGTACGGCTTAGGGTACGGGTTCGGTGAGGGGTGCGGGTACGGCGTAGGGTATGGGTTAGGGTTAGGGTTAGGGTTAGGGTTAGGGTTAGGGCTCGGTTTAGGGTACGGGTTAGGATTAGGGTACGTGTTAGGGTTAGGGTAGGGGTTAGGGTTAGGGTACGCTTTAGGGTTAGGGTATTTATTAAACCTATCCCACTCTCTAGATACCCCTTAGCACGTAAAGGAATATTATTTGGGGGTCCAGCCATGGAGGAGAGTTTAAACACTAGGATAAGATAAGGAACACACCCATTATAAAGAAATCACATTAGGATTCTCTTTTTAAGCTGTTCCTGAAAACACTAGTGCTTAGGAAACCTATTGGAGGCAGAAGCAGTCAAGGGTAGCCTAGGGTTAGGGTTAGGCTTAGGGTTAGGCTTAGGGTACGGCTTAGGGTACGGGTTCGGGGAGGGGTGCGGGTACGGCGTAGGATATGGTTTAGGGTTAGGGTTAGGGTTAGTGTTACGGTTAGGGCTCGGTTTAGGGTACGGGTCAGGATTAGGGTACGTGTTAGGGTAAGGGTAGGGGTTAGAGTTAGGGTACGCATTAGGGTTAGGGTAGTTATTAAACCTATCCCACTCTCTAGATACCCCTTAGCACGTAAAGGAATATTATTTGGGGGTCCAGCCATGGAGAAGAGTTTAGACACTAGGATAAATAAGGAACACACCCATTATAAAGAAATCACATTAGGATTCTCTTTTTAAGCTGTTCCTTAAAACACTAGTGCTTAGGAAATCTATTGGAGGCAGAAGCAGTCAAGGGTAGCCTAGGGTTAGTGTTAGGCTTAGGGTTAGGCTTAGGGTACGGGTTTGGGGAGGGGTTCGTGTACGGCGTAGGGTATGGGTTAGGGTTAGGGTTAGGGTTAGTGTTAGGGTTAGGGCTCGGTTTAGGGTACGGGTTAGGATTAGGGTACGTGTTAGGGTTAGGGTAGGGGTTAGGGTTAGAGTACGCATTACGGTTAGGGTAGTTATTAAACCTATCCCACTCTCTAGCTCCCCCTTAGCACGTAAAGGAATATTATTTGGGGGTCCAGCCATGGAGAAGAGTTTAGACACTAGGATAAGATAAGGAACACACCCATTATAAAGAAATCACATTAGGATTCTCTTTTTAAGCTGTTTCTTAAAACACTACTGCTTAGGAAATCAATTGGAGGCAGAAGCAGTCAAGGGTAGCCTAGGGTTAGGGTTAGGCTTAGGGTTAGGTTTAGGTTACGGGTTCGGGGAGGGATGCGGGTACGGCGTAGGGTATGGGTTAGGGTTAGGGTTAGTGTTAGTGTTAGGGTTAGGGCTCGGTTTAGGGTACAGGTTAGGATTAGGGTACGTGTTAGGGTTAGGGTAGGGGTTAGAGTTAGGGTACGCGTTAGGGTTAGAGTAGTTATTAAACCTATCCCACTCTCTAGATACCCCTTAGCACGTAAGGGGATATTATTTGGGGGTGCAGCCATGGAGAAGAATTTAGACACTAGGATAAGATAAGGAACACACCCATTATAAAGAAATCACATTAGGATTCTCTTTTTAAGCTGTTCCTTAAAACACTAGTGCTTAGGAAATCTATTGGAGGCAGAAGCAGTCAAGGGTAGCCTAGGGTTAGGGTTAGGCTTACGGTTAGGCTTAGGGTACGGCTTAGGGTACGGGTTCGGGGAGGGGTGCGGGTACGGCGTAGGGTATGGGTTAGGGTTAGGGTTAGGGTTAGTGTTAGGGTTAGGGCTCGGTTTAGGGTACGGGTTAGGATTAGGGTACGTGTTAGGGTTAGGGTACGCGTTAGGGTTAGGGTAGTTATTAAACCTATCCCACTCTCTAGATACCCCTTAGCACGTAAAGGAATATTATTTGAGGGTCCAGCCATGGAGAAGAGTTTAGACACTAGGATAAGATAAGGAACACACCCATTATAAAGAAATCACTTTAGGATTCTCTTTTTAAGCTGTTCCTTAAAACACTAGTGCTTAGGAAATCTATTGGAGGCAGAAGCAGTCAAGGGTAGCCTAGGGTTAGGGATAGGCTTAGGGTTAGGATTAGGGTACGGCTTGGGGTATGGGTTCAGGGAGGGGTTCGGGTACGGCATAGGGTATGGGTTAGGGTTAGTGTTAGGGTTAGTGTTAGGGTTAGGGCTCGGTTTAGGGTACGGGTTAGGAGTAGGGTACGTGTTAGGGTTAGGGTAGGGGTTAGGGTTAGGGTACGCGTTAGGGTTAGGGTAGCTATTAAACCTATCCCACTCTCTAGATACCCCTTAGCACGTAAGGGAATATTATTTGGGGGTGCAGCCATGGAGAAGAGTTTAGACACTAGGATAAGATAAGGAACACACCCATTATAAAGAAATCACATTAGGATTCTCTTTTTAAGCTGTTCCTTAAAACACTAGTGCTTAGGAAATCTATGGGAGGCAGAAGCAGTCAAGGGTAGCCTAAGGTTAGGGTTAGGCTTACGGTTAGGCTTAGGGTACGGCTTAGGGTACGGGTTCGGGGAGGGTTTCGGGTACGGCGTAGGGTATGGGTTAGGGTTAGGGTTAGGGTTAGTGTTAGGGTTAGGGCTCGGTTTAGGGTACGGGTTAGGATTAGGATACGTGTTAGGGTTAGGGTAGGGGTTAGGGTTAGGGTACGCGTTAGGGTTAGGGTAGTTATTAAACCTATCCCACTCTCTAGATACCCCTTAGCACGTAAAGGAATATTATTTGAGGGTCCAGCCATGGAGAAGAGTTTAGACACTAGGATAAGATAAGGAACACACCCATTATAAAGAAATCACATTAGGATTCTCTTTTTAAGCTGTTGCTTAAAACACTAGTGCTTAGGAAATCTATTGGAGGCAGAAGCAGTCAAGGGTAGCCTAGGGTTAGGGTTAGGCTTAGGGCTAGGCTTAGGGTACGGCTTAGGGTAAGGGTTCGGGGAGGGTTTCGGGTACGGCGTAGGGTATGGGTTAGGGTTAGGGTTAGGGTTAGTGTTAGGGTTAGGGCTCGGTTTAGGGTACGGTTAGGATTAGGGTACGTGTTAGGTTTAGGGTAGGGGTTCGGGTTAGGGTACGCGTTAAGGTTAGGGTAGTTAGTAAGCTTATCCCACTCTCTAGATACCCCTTAGCACGTAAAGGAATATTATTTGGGGGTCCAGCCATGGAGAAGAATTTAGACACTAGGATAAGATAAGGAACACACCCATTATAAAGAAATCACATTAGGATTCTCTTTTTAACCTGTTGCTTAAAACACTAGTGCTTAGGAAATCTATTGGAGGCAGAAGCAGTCAAGGGTAGCCTAGGGTTAGTGTTAGGCTTAGGGTTAGGCTTAGGGTACGGCTTAGGGTACGGGTTTGGGGAGGGGTTCGGGTACGGCGTAGGGTATGGGTTAGGGTTAGGGTTAGTGTTAGGGTTAGGGTTAGGGCTCGGTTTAGGGTACGGGTTAGGATTAGGGTACGTGTTAGTGTTAGGGTAGGGGTTAGGGTTAGAGTACGCATTAGGGTTAGGGTAGTTATTAAACCTATCCCACTCTCTAGATACCCCTTAGCACGTAAGGCAATATTATTTGGGGGTGCAGCCATGGAGAAGAGTTTAGACACTAGGATAAGATAAGGAACACACCCATTATAAAGAAATCACATTAGGATTCTCTTTTTAAGCTGTTCCTTAAAACACTAGTGCTTAGGAAATCTATTGGAGGCAGAAGCAGTCAAGGGTAGCCTAGGGTTAGGGTTAGGCTTAGGGTTAGGCTTAGGGTACGGCTTAGGGTACGGGTTCGGGGAGGGGTGTGGGTACGGCGTAGGGTATGGTTTAGGGTTAGGGTTAGGGTTAGTGTTAGGGTTAGGGCTCGGTTTAGGGTACGGGTTAGGATTAGGGTACGTGTTAGGGTTAGGGTAGGGGTTAGGGTTAGGGTAGTTATTAAACCTATCCCACTCTCTAGATACCCCTTAGCACGTAAAGGAATATTATTTGGGGGTCCAGCCATGGAGAAGAGTTTAGACACTAGGATAAGATAAGGAACACACCCATTATAAAGAAATCACTTTAGGATTCTCTTTTTAAGCTGTTCCTTAAAACACTAGTGCTTAGGAAATCTATTGGAGGCAGAAGCAGTCAAGGGTAGCCTAGGGTTAGTGTTAGGCTTAGGGTTAGGCTTAGGGTACGGCTTAGGGTTCGGGTTTGGGGAGCGGTTCGGGTACGGCGTAGGGTATGGGTTAGGGTTAGTGTTAGGGTTAGGGCTCGGTTTAGGGTACGGGTTAGGATTAGGGTACGTGTTAGGGTTAGGGTAGGGGTTAGGGTTAGAGTACGCATTAGGGTTAGGGTAGTTATTAAACCTATCCCACTCTCTAGATACCCCTTAGCACGTAAGGGAATATTATTTGGGGGTGCAGCCATGGAGAAGAGTTTAGACACTAGGATAAGATAAGGAACACACCCATTATAAAGAAATCACATTAGGATTCTCTTTTTAAGCTGTTCCTTAAAACACTAGTGCTTAGGAAATCTATGGGAGGCAGAAGCAGTCAAGGGTAGCCTAGGGTTAGGGTTAGGCTTAGGGTTAGGGTTAGGGTACGGCTTGGGGTATGGGTTCGGGGAGGGGTTCGGGTACGGCATAGGGTATGTGTTAGGGTTAGGGTTAGGGTTAGTGTTAGGGTTAGGGCTCGGTTTAGGGTACGGGTTAAGATTAGGGTACGTGTTAGGGTTAGGGTTAGGGTAGGGGTTAGGGTTAGGGTACGCGTTAGGGTTAGGGTAGTTATTAAACCTATCCCACTCTCTAGATACCCCTTAGCACGTAAGGGAATATTATTTGGGGGTGCAGCCATGGAGAAGAGTTTAGACACTAGGATAAGATAAGGAACACACCCATTATAAAGAAATCACATTAGGATTCTCTTTTTAAGCTGTTCCTTAAAACACTAGTGCTTAGGAAATCTATTGGAGGCAGAAGCAGTCAAGGGTAGCCTAGGGTTAGTGTTAGGCTTAGGTTAGGCTTAGGGTACGGGTTTGGGGAGGGGTTCGGCTACGGCGTAGGGTATGGGTTAGGGTTAGGGTTAGGGTTAGTGTTAGGGTTAGGGCTCGGTTTAGGGTACGGGTTAGGATTAGGGTACGTGTTAGGGTTAGTGTAGGGGTTAGGGTTAGAGTACGCATTAGGGTTAGGGTAGTTATTAAACCTATCCCACTCTCTAGATACCCCTTAGCACGTAAGGGAATATTATTTGGGGGTGCAGCCATGGAGAAGAGTTTAGACACTAAGATAAGATAAGGAACACACCCATTATAAAGAAATCACATTAGGATTCTCTTTTTAAGCTGTTCCTTAAAACACTAGTGCTTAGGAAATCTATTGGAGGCAGAAGCAGTCAAGGGTAGCCTAGGGTTAGGGTTAAGCTTAGGGTTAGGCTTAGGGTACGGCTTAGGGTACGGGTTCGGGGAGGGGTTCGGGTATGGCGTAGGGTATGGGTTAGGGTTAGGGTTAGGGTTAGTGTTAGGGTTAGGGCTCGGTTTAGGTTACGGGTTAGGATTAGGGTAAGTGTTAGGGTTAGGGTAGGGGTTAGGGTTAGGGTACGCGTTAGGGTTAGGGTAGTTAGTAAACCTATCCCACTCTCTAGATACCCCTTAGCACGTAAAGGAATATTATTTGAGGGTCCAGCCATGGAGAAGAGTTTAGACACTAGGATAAGATAAGGAACACACCCATTATAAAGAAATCACATTAGGATTCTCTTTTTAAGCTGTTCCTTAAAACACTAGTGCTTAGGAAATCTATTGGAGGCAGAAGCAGTCAAGGGTAGCCTAGGGTTAGGGTTAGGCTTAGGGTTAGGCTTAGGATACGGCTTAGGGTACGGGTTCGGGGAGGGGTTCGGGTACAGCGTAGGGTATGGGTTAGGGTTAGGGTTAGGGTTAGTGTTAAGTTTAGGGCTCGGTTTAGGGTACGGGTTAGGATTAGGGTACGTGTTAGGGTTAGGGTAGGGGTTAGGGTTAGGGTACGCGTTAGGGTTAGGTTAGTTAGTAAACCTATCCCACTCTCTATATACCCCTTAGCACGTAAACGAATATTATTTGGGGGTTCAGCCATGGAGAAGAGTTTAGACACTAGGATAAGATAAGGAACACACCCATTATAAAGAAATCACATTAGGATTCTCTTTTTAAGCTGTTGCTTAAAACACTAGTGCTTAGGAAATCTATTGGAGGCAGAAGCAGTCAAGGGTAGCCTAGGGTTAGTGTTAGGCTTAGGGTACGGCTTAGGGTACGGCTTAGGGTTCGGGTTTGGGGAGGGGTTCGGGTACGGCGTAGGGTATGGGTTAGGGTTAGGGTTAGTGTTAGTGTTAGGGTTAGGGCTCGGTTTAGGGTACGGGTTAGGATTAGGGTACGTGTTAGGGTTAGGGTAGGGGTTAGGGTTAGGGTACGCGTTAGGGTTAGGGTAGTTAGTAAACCTATCCCACTCTCTAGATACCCCTTAGCACGTAAAGGAGTATTATTTGGGGGTCCAGCCATGGAGAAGAGTTTAGACACTAGGATAAGATAAGGAACACACCCATTATAAAGAAATCACATTAGGATTCTCTTTTTCAGCTGTTCCTTAAAACACTACTGCTTAGGAAATCTATTGGAGGCAGAAGCAGTCAAGGGTAGCCTAGGGTTAGGGTTAGGCTTAGGGTTAGGCTTAGGGCACGGCTTAGGGTACGGGTTCGGGGAGGGTTTCGGGTACGGCATAGGGTATGGGTTAGGGTTAGGGTTAGGGTTAGTGTTAGGGTTAGGGCTCGGTTTAGGGTACGGTTAGGATTAGTGTACGTGTTAGGTTTAGGGTAGGGGTTAGGGTTAGGGTACGCGTTAGGGTTAGGGTAGTTAGTAAACCTATCCCACTCTCTAGATACCCCTTAGCACGTAAAGGAATATTATTTGGGGGTCCAGCCATGGAGAAGAGTTTAGACACTAGGATAAGATAAGGAACACACCCATTATAAAGAAATCACATTAGGATTCTCTTTTTAAGCTGTTGCTTAAAACACTAGTGCTTAGGAAATCTATTGGAGGCAGAAGCAGTCAAGGGTAGCCTAGGGTTAGTGTTAGGCTTAGGGTTAGGCTTAGGGTATGGCTTAGGGTACGGGTTTGGGGAGGGGTTCGGGTACGGCGTAGGGTATGGGTTAGGGTTAGTGTTAGTGTTAGTGTTAGGGTTAGGGCTCGGTTTAGGGTACGGGTTAGGATTAGGGTACGTGTTAGGGTTAGGGTAGGGGTTAGGGTTAGGGTACGCGTTAGGGTTAGGGTAGTTATTAAACCTATCCCACTCTCTAGATACCCCTTAGCACATAAAGGAATATTATTTGGGGGTCCAGCCATGGAGAAGAGTTTAGACACTAGGATAAGATAAGGAACACACCCATTATAAAGAAATCACTTTAGGATTCTCTTTTTAAGCTGTTCCTTAAAACACTAGTGCTTAGGAAATCTATTGGAGGCAGAAGCAGTCAAGGGTAGCCTAGGGTTAGGGTTAGGCTTAGGGTTAGGTTTAGGGTACGGCTTGGGGAATGGGTTCGGGGAGGGGTTCGGGTACGGCGTAGGGTATGGTTTAGGGTTAGGGTTAGGGTTAGTGTTAGGGTTAGGGCTCGGTTTAGGGTACGGGTTAGGATTAGGGTACGTGTTAGGGTTAGGGTAGGGGTTAGGGTTAGGTTACTCGTTAGGGCTAGGGTAGTTAGTAAACCTATCCCACTCTGTAGCTCCCCCTTAGCACGTAAAGGAATATTATTTGGGGGTCCAGCCATGGAGAAGAGTTTAGACACTAGGATAAGATAAGGAACACACCCATTATAAAGAAATCACATTAGGATTCTCTTTTTAAGCTGTTTCTTAAAACACTACTGCTTAGGAAATCAATTGGAGGCAGAAGCAGTCAAGGGTAGCCTAGGGTTAGGGTTAGGCTTAGGGTTAGGTTTAGGGTATGGCTTAGGGTACGGGTTCGGGGAGGTGTGCGGGTATGGCGTAGGGTATGGGTTAGGGTTAGGGTTAGTGTTAGTGTTAGGGTTAGGGCTCCGTTTGGGGTACAGGTTAGGATTAGGGTACGTGTTAGGGTTAGGGTAGGGGTTAGGGTTAGGGTACGCATTAGGGTTAGGGTAGTTATTAAACCTACCCCACTCTCTAGATACCCATTAGCACGTAAGGGAATATTATTTGGGGGTGCAGCCATGGAGAAGAGTTTAGACACTAGGATAAGATAAGGAACACACCCATTATAAAGAAATCACATTAGGATTCTCTTTTTAAGCTGTTCCTAAAACACTAGTGCTTAGGAAATCTATTGGAGGCAGAAGCAGTCAAGGGTAGCCTAGGGTTAGGGTTAGGCTTAGGGTTAGGCTTAGGGTACGGCTTAGGGTACGGGTTCGGGGAGGGGTGCGGGTACGGCGTAGGGTATGGGTTAGGGTTAGGGTTAGTGTTAGTGTTAGGGTTAGGGCTCGGTTTAGGGTACGGGTTAGGATTAGGGTACGTGTTAGGGTTAGGGTAGGGGTTAGGGTTAGGGTACGCATTAGGGTTAGGGTACTTATTAAACCTATCCCACTCTCTAGATACCCCTTAGCACATAAAGGAATATTATTTGAGGGTCCAGCCATGGAGAAGAGTTTAGACACTAGGATAAGATAAGGAACACACCCATTATAAAGAAATCACATTAGGATTCTCTTTTTAAGCTGTTCCTTAAAACACTAGTGCTTAGGAAATCTATTGGAGGCAGAAGCAGTCAAGGGTAGCCTAGGGTTAGGGTTAGGCTTAGGGTTAGGCTTAGGGTACGGCTTGGGGTATGGGTTCGGGGAGGGGTTCGGGTACGGCATAGGGTATGTGTTAGGGTTAGGGTTAGGGTTAGTGTTAGGGTTAGGGCTCGGTTTAGGGTACGGGTTAAGATTAGGGTACGTGTTAGGGTTAGGGTTAGGGTAGGGGTTAGGGTTAGGGTACGCGTTAGGGTTAGGTTAGTTAGTAAACCTATCCCACTCTCTATATACCCCTTAGCACGTAAACGAATATTATTTGGGGGTTCAGCCATGGAGAAGAGTTTAGACACTAGGATAAGATAAGGAACACACCCATTATAAAGAAATCACATTAGGATTCTCTTTTTAAGCTGTTGCTTAAAACACTAGTGCTTAGGAAATCTATTGGAGGCAGAAGCAGTCAAGGGTAGCCTAGGGTTAGTGTTAGGCTTAGGGTACGGCTTAGGGTACGGCTTAGGGTACGGGTTTGGGGAGGGGTTCGGGTACGGCGTAGGGTATGGGTTAGGGTTAGGGTTAGTGTTAGTGTTAGGGTTAGGGCTCGGTTTAGGGTACGGGTTAGGATTAGGGTACGTGTTAGGGTTAGGGTAGGGGTTAGGGTTAGGGTACGCGTTAGGGTTAGGGTAGTTAGTAAACCTATCCCACTCTCTAGATACCCCTTAGCACGTAAAGGAGTATTATTTGGGGGTCCAGCCATGGAGAAGAGTTTAGACACTAGGATAAGATAAGGAACACACCCATTATAAAGAAATCACATTAGGATTCTCTTTTTAAGCTGTTTCTTAATACACTACTGCTTAGGAAATCAATTGGAGGCAGAAGCAGTCAAGGGTAGCCTAGGGTTAGGGTTAGGCTTAGGGTTAGGTTTAGGTTACGGGTTCGGGGAGGGATGCGGGTACGGCGTAGGGTATGGGTTAGGGTTAGGGTTAGTGTTAGTGTTAGGGTTAGGGCTCGGTTTAGGGTACAGGTTAGGATTAGGGTACGTGTTAGGGTTAGGGTAGGGGTTAGGGTTAGGGTACGCGTTAGGATTAGAGTAGTTATTAAACCTATCCCACTCTCTAGATACCCCTTAGCACGTAAGGGGATATTATTTGGGGGTGCAGCCATGGAGAAGAATTTAGACACTAGGATAAGATAAGGAACACACCCATTATAAAGAAATCACATTAGGATTCTCTTTTTAAGCTGTTCCTTAAAACACTAGTGCTTAGGAAATCTATTGGAGGCAGAAGCAGTCAAGGGTAGCCTAGGGTTAGGGTTAGGCTTACGGTTAGGCTTAGGGTACGGCTTAGGGTACGGGTTCGGGGAGGGGTGCGGGTACGGCGTAGGGTATGCGTTAGGGTTAGGGTTAGGGTTAGTGTTAGGGTTAGGGCTCGGTTTAGGATACGGGTTAGGATTAGGGTACGTGTTAGGGTTAGGGTACGCGTTAGGGTTAGGGTAGCTATTAAACCTATCCCACTCTCTAGATACCCCTTAGCACGTAAGGGAATATTATTTGGGGGTGCAGCCATGGAGAAGAGTTTAGACACTAAGATAAGATAAGGAACACACCCATTATAAAGAAATCACATTAGGATTCTCTTTTTAAGCTGTTCCTTAAAACACTAGTGCTTAGGAAATCTATTGGAGGCAGAAGCAGTCAAGGGTAGCCTAGGGTTAGGGTTAGGCTTAGGGTTAGGCTTAGGGTACGGCTTAGGGTACGGGTTCGGGGAGGGGTGCGTGTACGGCGTAGGGTATGGGTTAGGGTTAGTGTTAGTGTTAGTGTTAGGGTTAGGGCTCGGTTTAGGGTACGGGTTAGGAGTAGGGTACGTGTTAGGGTTAGGGTAGGGGTTAGGGTTAGGGTACGCGTTAGGGTTAGGGTAGCTATTAAACCTATCCCACTCTCTAGATACCCCTTAGCACGTAAGGGGATATTATTTGGGGGTGCAGCCATGGAGAAGAATTTAGACACTAGGATAAGATAAGGAACACACCCATTATAAAGAAATCACATTAGGATTCTCTTTTTAAGCTGTTCCTTAAAACACTAGTGCTTAGGAAATCTATTGGAGGCAGAAGCAGTCAAGGGTAGCCTAGGGTTAGGGTTAGGCTTACGGTTAGGCTTAGGGTACGGCTTAGGGTACGGGTTCGGGGAGGGGTGCGGGTACGGCGTAGGGTATGCGTTAGGGTTAGGGTTAGGGTTAGTGTTAGGGTTAGGGCTCGGTTTAGGGTACGGGTTAGGATTAGGGTACGTGTTAGGGTTAGGGTACGCGTTAGGGTTAGGGTAGCTATTAAACCTATCCCACTCTCTAGATACCCCTTAGCACGTAAGGGAATATTATTTGGGGGTGCAGCCATGGAGAAGAGTTTAGACACTAAGATAAGATAAGGAACACACCCATTATAAAGAAATCACATTAGGATTCTCTTTTTAAGCTGTTCCTTAAAACACTAGTGCTTAGGAAATCTATTGGAGGCAGAAGCAGTCAAGGGTAGCCTAGGGTTAGGGT
The DNA here is from genome assembly GCF_965194805.1 of Balaenoptera borealis. Classification (NCBI taxonomy): domain Eukaryota; kingdom Metazoa; phylum Chordata; class Mammalia; order Artiodactyla; family Balaenopteridae; genus Balaenoptera; species Balaenoptera borealis. Next base: position 60,876 of record NW_028123857.1, read on the forward strand.
TAGGCTTAGGGTTAGGCTTAGGGTACGGCTTAGGGTACGGGTTCGGGGAGGGGTGCGTGTACGGCGTAGGGTATGGGTTAGGGTTAGTGTTAGTGTTAGTGTTAGGGTTAGGGCTCGGTTTAGGGTACGGGTTAGGAGTAGGGTACGTGTTAGGGTTAGGGTAGGGGTTAGGGTTAGGGTACGCGTTAGGGTTAGGGTAGCTATTAAACCTATCCCACTCTCTAGATACCCCTTAGCACGTAAGGGAATATTATTTGGGGGTGCAGCCATGGAGAAGAGTTTAGACACTAGGATAAGATAAGGAACACACCCATTATAAAGAAATCACATTAGGATTCTCTTTTTAAGCTGTTCCTTAAAACACTAGTGCTTAGGAAATCTATTGGAGGCAGAAGCAGTCAAGGGTAGCCTAGGGTTAGGGTTAGGCTTAGGGTTAGGCTTAGGGTACGGCTTAGGGTAAGGGTTCGGGGAGGGTTTCGGGTACGGCGTAGGGTATGGGTTAGGGTTAGGGTTAGGGTTAGTGTTAGGGTTAGGGCTCGGTTTAGGGTACGGTTAGGATTAGGGTACGTGTTAGGTTTAGGGTAGGGGTTAGGGTTAGGGTACGCGTTAGGGTTAGGGTAGTTAGTAAGCCTATCCCACTCTCTAGATACCCCTTAGCACGTAAAGGAATATTATTTGAGGGTCCAGCCATGGAGAAGAGTTTAGACACTAGGATAAGATAAGGAACACACCCATTATAAAGAAATCACATTAATATTCTCTTTTTAAGCTGTTGCTTAAAACACTAGTGCTTAGGAAATCTATTGGAGGCAGAAGCAGTCAAGGGTAGCCTAGGGTTAGGGTTAGGCTTAGGGTTAGGGTTAGGGTATGGCTTAGGGTACAGGTTCGGGGAGGGGTTCGGGTACGGCGTAGGGTATGGGTTAGGGTTAGTGTTAGGGTTAGGGCTCGGTTTAGGGTACGGGTTAGGATTAGGGTACGTGTTAGGGTTAGGGTAGGGGTTAGGGTTACGGTACGCGTTAGGGTTAGGGTAGTTATTAAACCTATCCCACTCTCTAGATACCCCTTAGCACGTAAAGGAATATTATTTGGGGTTCCGCCATGGAGAAGAGTTTAGACACTAGGATAAGATAAGGAACACACCCATTATAAACAAATCACTTTAGGATTCTCTTTTTAAGCTGTTCCTTAAAACACTAGTGCTTAGGAAATCTATTGGAGGCAGAAGCAGTCAAGGGTAGCCTAGGGTTAGGGTTAGGCTTAGGGTTAGGGTTAGGGTACGGCTTGGGGTATGGGTTCAGGGAGGGGTTCGGGTACGGCATAGGGTATGGGTTAGGGTTAGTGTTAGGGTTAGTGTTAGGGTTAGGGCTCGGTTTAGGGTACGGGTTAGGAGTAGGGTACGTGTTAGGGTTAGGGTAGGGGTTAGGGTTAGGGTACGCGTTAGGGTTAGGGTAGTTAGTAAACCTATCCCACTCTCTAGATACCCCTTAGCACGTAAGGGAATATTATTTGGGGGTGCAGCCATGGAGAAGAGTTTAGACACTAGGATAAGATAAGGAACACACCCATTATAAAGAAATCACATTAGGATTCTCTTTTTAAGCTGTTCCTTAAAACACTAGTGCTTAGGAAATCTATGGGAGGCAGAAGCAGTCAAGGGTAGCCTAGGGTTAGGGTTAGGCTTACGGTTAGGCTTAGGGTACGGCTTAGGGTACGGGTTCGGGGAGGGGTGCGGGTACGGCGTAGGGTATGGGTTAGGGTTAGGGTTAGGGTTAGTGTTAGGGTTAGGGCTCGGTTTAGGGTACGGGTTAGGATTAGGGTACGTGTTAGGGTTAGGGTAGGGGTTAGGGTTAGGGTACGCGTTAGGGTTAGGGTAGTTATTAAACCTATCCCACTCTCTAGATACCCCTTAGCACGTAAAGGAATATTATTTGAGGGTCCAGCCATGGAGAAGAGTTTAGACACTAGGATAAGATAAGGAAGACACCCATTATAAAGAAATCACATTAGGATTCTCTTTTTAAGCTGTTCCTTTAAACACTAGTGCTTAGGAAATCTATTGGAGGCAGAAGCAGTCAAGGGTAGCCTAGGGTTAGGGATAGGCTTAGGGTTAGGCTTAGGGTACGGCTTAGGGTACGGGTTCGGGGAGGGGTGCGGGTACGGCGTCGGGTATGGGTTAGGGTTAGGGTTAGGGTTAGTGTTAGGGTTAGGGCTCGGTTTAGGGTACGGGTTAGGATTAGGGTACGTGTTAGGGTTAGGGTAGGGGTTAGGGTTAGAGTACGCATTAGGGTTAGGGTAGTTATTAAACCTATCCCACTCTCTAGATACCCCTTAGCACGTAAGGGAATATTATTTGGGGGTGCAGTCATGGAGAAGAGTTTAGACACTAAGATAAGATAAGGAACACACCCATTATAAAGAAATCACATTAGGATTTTCTTTTTAAGCTGTTCCTTAAAACACTAGTGCTTAGGAAATCTATTGGAGGCAGAAGCAGTCAAGGGTAGCCTAGGGTTAGTGTTAGGCTTAGGGTACGGCTTAGGGTACGGCTTAGGGTACGGGTTCGGTGAGGGGTGCGGGTACGGCGTAGGGTATGGGTTAGGGTTAGGGTTAGGGTTAGGGTTAGGGTTAGGGCTCGGTTTAGGGTACGGGTTAGGATTAGGGTAGGTGTTAGGGTTAGGGTAGGGGTTAGGGTTAGGGTACGCTTTAGGGTTAGGGTATTTATTAAACCTATCCCACTCTCTAGATACCCCTTAGCACGTAAAGGAATATTATTTGGGGGTCCAGCCATGGAGGAGAGTTTAAACACTAGGATAAGATAAGGAACACACCCATTATAAAGAAATCACATTAGGATTCTCTTTTTAAGCTGTTCCTGAAAACACTAGTGCTTAGGAAACCTATTGGAGGCAGAAGCAGTCAAGGGTAGCCTAGGGTTAGGGTTAGGCTTAGGGTTAGGCTTAGGGTACGGCTTAGGGTACGGGTTCGGGGAGGGGTGCGGGTACGGCGTAGGATATGGTTTAGGGTTAGGGTTAGGGTTAGTGTTACGGTTAGGGCTCGGTTTAGGGTACGGGTCAGGATTAGGGTACGTGTTAGGGTAAGGGTAGGGGTTAGAGTTAGGGTACGCATTAGGGTTAGGGTAGTTATTAAACCTATCCCACTCTCTAGATACCCCTTAGCACGTAAAGGAATATTATTTGGGGGTCCAGCCATGGAGAAGAGTTTAGACACTAGGATAAATAAGGAACACACCCATTATAAAGAAATCACATTAGGATTCTCTTTTTAAGCTGTTCCTTAAAACACTAGTGCTTAGGAAATCTATTGGAGGCAGAAGCAGTCAAGGGTAGCCTAGGGTTAGTGTTAGGCTTAGGGTTAGGCTTAGGGTACGGGTTTGGGGAGGGGTTCGTGTACGGCGTAGGGTATGGGTTAGGGTTAGGGTTAGGGTTAGTGTTAGGGTTAGGGCTCGGTTTAGGGTACGGGTTAGGATTAGGGTACGTGTTAGGGTTAGGGTAGGGGTTAGGGTTAGAGTACGCATTACGGTTAGGGTAGTTATTAAACCTATCCCACTCTCTAGATACCCCTTAGCACGTAAGGGAATATTATTTGGGGGTGCAGCCATGGAGAAGAGTTTAGACACTAAGATAAGATAAGGAACACACCCATTATAAAGAAATCACATTAGGATTCTCTTTTTAAGCTGTTCCTTAAAACACTAGTGCTTAGGAAATCTATTGGAGGCAGAAGCAGTCAAGGGTAGCCTAGGGTTAGGGTTAGGCTTAGGGTTAGGCTTAGGGTACGGCTTAGGGTACGGGTTCGGGGAGGGGTGCGTGTACGGCGTAGGGTATGGGTTAGGGTTAGTGTTAGTGTTAGTGTTAGGGTTAGGGCTCGGTTTAGGGTACGGGTTAGGAGTAGGGTACGTGTTAGGGTTAGGGTAGGGGTTAGGGTTAGGGTACGCGTTAGGGTTAGGGTAGCTATTAAACCTATCCCACTCTCTAGATACCCCTTAGCACGTAAGGGAATATTATTTGGGGTTGCAGCCATGGAGAAGAGTTTAGACACTAGGATAAGATAAGGAACACACCCATTATAAAGAAATCACATTAGGATTCTCTTTTTAAGCTGTTCCTTAAAACACTAGTGCTTAGGAAATCTATTGGAGGCAGAAGCAGTCAAGGGTAGCCTAGGGTTAGGGTTAGGCTTAGGGTTAGGCTTAGGGTACGGCTTAGGGTAAGGGTTCGGGGAGGGTTTCGGGTACGGCGTAGGGTATGGGTTAGGGTTAGGGTTAGGGTTAGTGTTAGGGTTAGGGCTCGGTTTAGGGTACGGTTAGGATTAGGGTACGTGTTAGGTTTAGGGTAGGGGTTAGGGTTAGGGTACGCGTTAGGGTTAGGGTAGTTAGTAAGCCTATCCCACTCTCTAGATACCCCTTAGCACGTAAAGGAATATTATTTGAGGGTCCAGCCATGGAGAAGAGTTTAGACACTAGGATAAGATAAGGAACACACCCATTATAAAGAAATCACATTAATATTCTCTTTTTAAGCTGTTGCTTAAAACACTAGTGCTTAGGAAATCTATTGGAGGCAGAAGCAGTCAAGGGTAGCCTAGGGTTAGGGTTAGGCTTAGGGTTAGGGTTAGGGTATGGCTTAGGGTACAGGTTCGGGGAGGGGTTCGGGTACGGCGTAGGGTATGGGTTAGGGTTAGTGTTAGGGTTAGGGCTCGGTTTAGGGTACGGGTTAGGATTAGGGTACGTGTTAGGGTTAGGGTAGGGGTTAGGGTTACGGTACGCGTTAGGGTTAGGGTAGTTATTAAACCTATCCCACTCTCTAGATACCCCTTAGCACGTAAAGGAATATTATTTGGGGTTCCGCCATGGAGAAGAGTTTAGACACTAGGATAAGATAAGGAACACACCCATTATAAACAAATCACTTTAGGATTCTCTTTTTAAGCTGTTCCTTAAAACACTAGTGCTTAGGAAATCTATTGGAGGCAGAAGCAGTCAAGGGTAGCCTAGGGTTAGGGTTAGGCTTAGGGTTAGGGTTAGGGTACGGCTTGGGGTATGGGTTCAGGGAGGGGTTCGGGTACGGCATAGGGTATGGGTTAGGGTTAGTGTTAGGGTTAGTGTTAGGGTTAGGGCTCGGTTTAGGGTACGGGTTAGGAGTAGGGTACGTGTTAGGGTTAGGGTAGGGGTTAGGGTTAGGGTACGCGTTAGGGTTAGGGTAGTTAGTAAACCTATCCCACTCTCTAGATACCCCTTAGCACGTAAGGGAATATTATTTGGGGGTGCAGTCATGGAGAAGAGTTTAGACACTAAGATAAGATAAGGAACACACCCATTATAAAGAAATCACATTAGGATTTTCTTTTTAAGCTGTTCCTTAAAACACTAGTGCTTAGGAAATCTATTGGAGGCAGAAGCAGTCAAGGGTAGCCTAGGGTTAGTGTTAGGCTTAGGGTACGGCTTAGGGTACGGCTTAGGGTACGGGTTCGGTGAGGGGTGCGGGTACGGCGTAGGGTATGGGTTAGGGTTAGGGTTAGGGTTAGGGTTAGGGTTAGGGCTCGGTTTAGGGTACGGGTTAGGATTAGGGTAGGTGTTAGGGTTAGGGTAGGGGTTAGGGTTAGGGTACGCTTTAGGGTTAGGGTATTTATTAAACCTATCCCACTCTCTAGATACCCCTTAGCACGTAAAGGAATATTATTTGGGGGTCCAGCCATGGAGGAGAGTTTAAACACTAGGATAAGATAAGGAACACACCCATTATAAAGAAATCACATTAGGATTCTCTTTTTAAGCTGTTCCTGAAAACACTAGTGCTTAGGAAACCTATTGGAGGCAGAAGCAGTCAAGGGTAGCCTAGGGTTAGGGTTAGGCTTAGGGTTAGGCTTAGGGTACGGCTTAGGGTACGGGTTCGGGGAGGGGTGCGGGTACGGCGTAGGATATGGTTTAGGGTTAGGGTTAGGGTTAGTGTTACGGTTAGGGCTCGGTTTAGGGTACGGGTCAGGATTAGGGTACGTGTTAGGGTAAGGGTAGGGGTTAGAGTTAGGGTACGCATTAGGGTTAGGGTAGTTATTAAACCTATCCCACTCTCTAGATACCCCTTAGCACGTAAAGGAATATTATTTGGGGGTCCAGCCATGGAGAAGAGTTTAGACACTAGGATAAATAAGGAACACACCCATTATAAAGAAATCACATTAGGATTCTCTTTTTAAGCTGTTCCTTAAAACACTAGTGCTTAGGAAATCTATTGGAGGCAGAAGCAGTCAAGGGTAGCCTAGGGTTAGTGTTAGGCTTAGGGTTAGGCTTAGGGTACGGGTTTGGGGAGGGGTTCGTGTACGGCGTAGGGTATGGGTTAGGGTTAGGGTTAGGGTTAGTGTTAGGGTTAGGGCTCGGTTTAGGGTACGGGTTAGGATTAGGGTACGTGTTAGGGTTAGGGTAGGGGTTAGGGTTAGAGTACGCATTACGGTTAGGGTAGTTATTAAACCTATCCCACTCTCTAGATACCCCTTAGCACGTAAGGGAATATTATTTGGGGGTGCAGCCATGGAGAAGAGTTTAGACACTAAGATAAGATAAGGAACACACCCATTATAAAGAAATCACATTAGGATTCTCTTTTTAAGCTGTTCCTTAAAACACTAGTGCTTAGGAAATCTATTGGAGGCAGAAGCAGTCAAGGGTAGCCTAGGGTTAGGGTTAGGCTTAGGGTTAGGCTTAGGGTACGGCTTAGGGTACGGGTTCGGGGAGGGGTGCGTGTACGGCGTAGGGTATGGGTTAGGGTTAGTGTTAGTGTTAGTGTTAGGGTTAGGGCTCGGTTTAGGGTACGGGTTAGGAGTAGGGTACGTGTTAGGGTTAGGGTAGGGGTTAGGGTTAGGGTACGCGTTAGGGTTAGGGTAGCTATTAAACCTATCCCACTCTCTAGATACCCCTTAGCACGTAAGGGAATATTATTTGGGGTTGCAGCCATGGAGAAGAGTTTAGACACTAGGATAAGATAAGGAACACACCCATTATAAAGAAATCACATTAAGATTCTCTTTTTAAGCTGTTCCTTAAAACACTAGTGCTTAGGAAATCTATTGGAGGCAGAAGCAGTCAAGGGTAGCCTAGGGTTAGGGTTAGGCTTAGGGTTAGGCTTAGGGTACGGCTTAGGGTAAGGGTTCGGGGAGGGTTTCGGGTACGGCGTAGGGTATGGGTTAGGGTTAGGGTTAGGGTTAGTGTTAGGGTTAGGGCTCGGTTTAGGGTACGGTTAGGATTAGGGTACGTGTTAGGTTTAGGGTAGGGGTTAGGGTTAGGGTACGCGTTAGGGTTAGGGTAGTTAGTAAGCCTATCCCACTCTCTAGATACCCCTTAGCACGTAAAGGAATATTATTTGAGGGTCCAGCCATGGAGAAGAGTTTAGACACTAGGATAAGATAAGGAACACACCCATTATAAAGAAATCACATTAATATTCTCTTTTTAAGCTGTTGCTTAAAACACTAGTGCTTAGGAAATCTATTGGAGGCAGAAGCAGTCAAGGGTAGCCTAGGGTTAGGGTTAGGCTTAGGGTTAGGGTTAGGGTATGGCTTAGGGTACAGGTTCGGGGAGGGGTTCGGGTACGGCGTAGGGTATGGGTTAGGGTTAGTGTTAGGGTTAGGGCTCGGTTTAGGGTACAGGTTAGGATTAGGGTACGTGTTAGGGTTAGGGTAGGGGTTAGGGTTACGGTACGCGTTAGGGTTAGGGTAGTTATTAAACCTATCCCACTCTCTAGATACCCCTTAGCACGTAAAGGAATATTATTTGGGGTTCCGCCATGGAGAAGAGTTTAGACACTAGGATAAGATAAGGAACACACCCATTATAAACAAATCACTTTAGGATTCTCTTTTTAAGCTGTTCCTTAAAACACTAGTGCTTAGGAAATCTATTGGAGGCAGAAGCAGTCAAGGGTAGCCTAGGGTTAGGGTTAGGCTTAGGGTTAGGGTTAGGGTACGGCTTGGGGTATGGGTTCAGGGAGGGGTTCGGGTACGGCATAGGGTATGGGTTAGGGTTAGTGTTAGGGTTAGTGTTAGGGTTAGGGCTCGGTTTAGGGTACGGGTTAGGAGTAGGGTACGTGTTAGGGTTAGGGTAGGGGTTAGGGTTAGGGTACGCGTTAGGGTTAGGGTAGTTAGTAAACCTATCCCACTCTCTAGATACCCCTTAGCACGTAAGGGAATATTATTTGGGGGTGCAGCCATGGAGAAGAGTTTAGACACTAGGATAAGATAAGGAACACACCCATTATAAAGAAATCACATTAGGATTCTCTTTTTAAGCTGTTCCTTAAAACACTAGTGCTTAGGAAATCTATGGGAGGCAGAAGCAGTCAAGGGTAGCCTAGGGTTAGGGTTAGGCTTACGGTTAGGCTTAGGGTACGGCTTAGGGTACGGGTTCGGGGAGGGGTGCGGGTACGGCGTAGGGTATGGGTTAGGGTTAGGGTTAGGGTTAGTGTTAGGGTTAGGGCTCGGTTTAGGGTACGGGTTAGGATTAGGGTACGTGTTAGGGTTAGGGTAGGGGTTAGGGTTAGGGTACGCGTTAGGGTTAGGGTAGTTATTAAACCTATCCCACTCTCTAGATACCCCTTAGCACGTAAAGGAATATTATTTGAGGGTCCAGCCATGGAGAAGAGTTTAGACACTAGGATAAGATAAGGAAGACACCCATTATAAAGAAATCACATTAGGATTCTCTTTTTAAGCTGTTCCTTTAAACACTAGTGCTTAGGAAATCTATTGGAGGCAGAAGCAGTCAAGGGTAGCCTAGGGTTAGGGATAGGCTTAGGGTTAGGCTTAGGGTACGGCTTAGGGTACGGGTTCGGGGAGGGGTGCGGGTACGGCGTCGGGTATGGGTTAGGGTTAGGGTTAGGGTTAGTGTTAGGGTTAGGGCTCGGTTTAGGGTACGGGTTAGGATTAGGGTACGTGTTAGGGTTAGGGTAGGGGTTAGGGTTAGAGTACGCATTAGGGTTAGGGTAGTTATTAAACCTATCCCACTCTCTAGATACCCCTTAGCACGTAAGGGAATATTATTTGGGGGTGCAGTCATGGAGAAGAGTTTAGACACTAAGATAAGATAAGGAACACACCCATTATAAAGAAATCACATTAGGATTCTCTTTTTAAGCTGTTCCTTAAAACACTAGTGCTTAGGAAATCTATTGGAGGCAGAAGCAGTCAAGGGTAGCCTAGGGTTAGTGTTAGGCTTAGGGTACGGCTTAGGGTACGGCTTAGGGTACGGGTTCGGTGAGGGGTGCGGGTACGGCGTAGGGTATGGGTTAGGGTTAGGGTTAGGGTTAGGGTTAGGGTTAGGGCTCGGTTTAGGGTACGGGTTAGGATTAGGGTACGTGTTAGGGTTAGGGTAGGGGTTAGGGTTAGGGTACGCTTTAGGGTTAGGGTATTTATTAAACCTATCCCACTCTCTAGATACCCCTTAGCACGTAAAGGAATATTATTTGGGGGTCCAGCCATGGAGGAGAGTTTAAACACTAGGATAAGATAAGGAACACACCCATTATAAAGAAATCACATTAGGATTCTCTTTTTAAGCTGTTCCTGAAAACACTAGTGCTTAGGAAACCTATTGGAGGCAGAAGCAGTCAAGGGTAGCCTAGGGTTAGGGTTAGGCTTAGGGTTAGGCTTAGGGTACGGCTTAGGGTACGGGTTCGGGGAGGGGTGCGGGTACGGCGTAGGATATGGTTTAGGGTTAGGGTTAGGGTTAGTGTTACGGTTAGGGCTCGGTTTAGGGTACGGGTCAGGATTAGGGTACGTGTTAGGGTAAGGGTAGGGGTTAGAGTTAGGGTACGCATTAGGGTTAGGGTAGTTATTAAACCTATCCCACTCTCTAGATACCCCTTAGCACGTAAAGGAATATTATTTGGGGGTCCAGCCATGGAGAAGAGTTTAGACACTAGGATAAATAAGGAACACACCCATTATAAAGAAATCACATTAGGATTCTCTTTTTAAGCTGTTCCTTAAAACACTAGTGCTTAGGAAATCTATTGGAGGCAGAAGCAGTCAAGGGTAGCCTAGGGTTAGTGTTAGGCTTAGGGTTAGGCTTAGGGTACGGGTTTGGGGAGGGGTTCGTGTACGGCGTAGGGTATGGGTTAGGGTTAGGGTTAGGGTTAGTGTTAGGGTTAGGGCTCGGTTTAGGGTACGGGTTAGGATTAGGGTACGTGTTAGGGTTAGGGTAGGGGTTAGGGTTAGAGTACGCATTACGGTTAGGGTAGTTATTAAACCTATCCCACTCTCTAGCTCCCCCTTAGCACGTAAAGGAATATTATTTGGGGGTCCAGCCATGGAGAAGAGTTTAGACACTAGGATAAGATAAGGAACACACCCATTATAAAGAAATCACATTAGGATTCTCTTTTTAAGCTGTTTCTTAAAACACTACTGCTTAGGAAATCAATTGGAGGCAGAAGCAGTCAAGGGTAGCCTAGGGTTAGGGTTAGGCTTAGGGTTAGGTTTAGGTTACGGGTTCGGGGAGGGATGCGGGTACGGCGTAGGGTATGGGTTAGGGTTAGGGTTAGTGTTAGTGTTAGGGTTAGGGCTCGGTTTAGGGTACAGGTTAGGATTAGGGTACGTGTTAGGGTTAGGGTAGGGGTTAGAGTTAGGGTACGCGTTAGGGTTAGAGTAGTTATTAAACCTATCCCACTCTCTAGATACCCCTTAGCACGTAAGGGGATATTATTTGGGGGTGCAGCCATGGAGAAGAATTTAGACACTAGGATAAGATAAGGAACACACCCATTATAAAGAAATCACATTAGGATTCTCTTTTTAAGCTGTTCCTTAAAACACTAGTGCTTAGGAAATCTATTGGAGGCAGAAGCAGTCAAGGGTAGCCTAGGGTTAGGGTTAGGCTTACGGTTAGGCTTAGGGTACGGCTTAGGGTACGGGTTCGGGGAGGGGTGCGGGTACGGCGTAGGGTATGGGTTAGGGTTAGGGTTAGGGTTAGTGTTAGGGTTAGGGCTCGGTTTAGGGTACGGGTTAGGATTAGGGTACGTGTTAGGGTTAGGGTACGCGTTAGGGTTAGGGTAGTTATTAAACCTATCCCACTCTCTAGATACCCCTTAGCACGTAAAGGAATATTATTTGAGGGTCCAGCCATGGAGAAGAGTTTAGACACTAGGATAAGATAAGGAACACACCCATTATAAAGAAATCACTTTAGGATTCTCTTTTTAAGCTGTTCCTTAAAACACTAGTGCTTAGGAAATCTATTGGAGGCAGAAGCAGTCAAGGGTAGCCTAGGGTTAGGGATAGGCTTAGGGTTAGGATTAGGGTACGGCTTGGGGTATGGGTTCAGGGAGGGGTTCGGGTACGGCATAGGGTATGGGTTAGGGTTAGTGTTAGGGTTAGTGTTAGGGTTAGGGCTCGGTTTAGGGTACGGGTTAGGAGTAGGGTACGTGTTAGGGTTAGGGTAGGGGTTAGGGTTAGGGTACGCGTTAGGGTTAGGGTAGCTATTAAACCTATCCCACTCTCTAGATACCCCTTAGCACGTAAGGGAATATTATTTGGGGGTGCAGCCATGGAGAAGAGTTTAGACACTAGGATAAGATAAGGAACACACCCATTATAAAGAAATCACATTAGGATTCTCTTTTTAGGCTGTTCCTTAAAACACTAGTGCTTAGGAAATCTATGGGAGGCAGAAGCAGTCAAGGGTAGCCTAAGGTTAGGGTTAGGCTTACGGTTAGGCTTAGGGTACGGCTTAGGGTACGGGTTCGGGGAGGGGTGCGGGTACGGCGTAGGGTATGGGTTAGGGTTAGGGTTAGGGTTAGTGTTAGGGTTAGGGCTCGGTTTAGGGTACGGGTTAGGATTAGGATACGTGTTAGGGTTAGGGTAGGGGTTAGGGTTAGGGTACGCGTTAGGGTTAGGGTAGTTATTAAACCTATCCCACTCTCTAGATACCCCTTAGCACGTAAAGGAATATTATTTGAGGGTCCAGCCATGGAGAAGAGTTTAGACACTAGGATAAGATAAGGAACACACCCATTATAAAGAAATCACATTAGGATTCTCTTTTTAAGCTGTTGCTTAAAACACTAGTGCTTAGGAAATCTATTGGAGGCAGAAGCAGTCAAGGGTAGCCTAGGGTTAGGGTTAGGCTTAGGGCTAGGCTTAGGGTACGGCTTAGGGTAAGGGTTCGGGGAGGGTTTCGGGTACGGCGTAGGGTATGGGTTAGGGTTAGGGTTAGGGTTAGTGTTAGGGTTAGGGCTCGGTTTAGGGTACGGTTAGGATTAGGGTACGTGTTAGGTTTAGGGTAGGGGTTCGGGTTAGGGTACGCGTTAAGGTTAGGGTAGTTAGTAAGCTTATCCCACTCTCTAGATACCCCTTAGCACGTAAAGGAATATTATTTGGGGGTCCAGCCATGGAGAAGAATTTAGACACTAGGATAAGATAAGGAACACACCCATTATAAAGAAATCACATTAGGATTCTCTTTTTAACCTGTTGCTTAAAACACTAGTGCTTAGGAAATCTATTGGAGGCAGAAGCAGTCAAGGGTAGCCTAGGGTTAGTGTTAGGCTTAGGGTTAGGCTTAGGGTACGGCTTAGGGTACGGGTTTGGGGAGGGGTTCGGGTACGGCGTAGGGTATGGGTTAGGGTTAGGGTTAGTGTTAGGGTTAGGGTTAGGGCTCGGTTTAGGGTACGGGTTAGGATTAGGGTACGTGTTAGTGTTAGGGTAGGGGTTAGGGTTAGAGTACGCATTAGGGTTAGGGTAGTTATTAAACCTATCCCACTCTCTAGATACCCCTTAGCACGTAAGGCAATATTATTTGGGGGTGCAGCCATGGAGAAGAGTTTAGACACTAGGATAAGATAAGGAACACACCCATTATAAAGAAATCACATTAGGATTCTCTTTTTAAGCTGTTCCTTAAAACACTAGTGCTTAGGAAATCTATTGGAGGCAGAAGCAGTCAAGGGTAGCCTAGGGTTAGGGTTAGGCTTAGGGTTAGGCTTAGGGTACGGCTTAGGGTACGGGTTCGGGGAGGGGTGTGGGTACGGCGTAGGGTATGGTTTAGGGTTAGGGTTAGGGTTAGTGTTAGGGTTAGGGCTCGGTTTAGGGTACGGGTTAGGATTAGGGTACGTGTTAGGGTTAGGGTAGGGGTTAGGGTTAGGGTAGTTATTAAACCTATCCCACTCTCTAGATACCCCTTAGCACGTAAAGGAATATTATTTGGGGGTCCAGCCATGGAGAAGAGTTTAGACACTAGGATAAGATAAGGAACACACCCATTATAAAGAAATCACTTTAGGATTCTCTTTTTAAGCTGTTCCTTAAAACACTAGTGCTTAGGAAATCTATTGGAGGCAGAAGCAGTCAAGGGTAGCCTAGGGTTAGTGTTAGGCTTAGGGTTAGGCTTAGGGTACGGCTTAGGGTTCGGGTTTGGGGAGCGGTTCGGGTACGGCGTAGGGTATGGGTTAGGGTTAGTGTTAGGGTTAGGGCTCGGTTTAGGGTACGGGTTAGGATTAGGGTACGTGTTAGGGTTAGGGTAGGGGTTAGGGTTAGAGTACGCATTAGGGTTAGGGTAGTTATTAAACCTATCCCACTCTCTAGATACCCCTTAGCACGTAAGGGAATATTATTTGGGGGTGCAGCCATGGAGAAGAGTTTAGACACTAGGATAAGATAAGGAACACACCCATTATAAAGAAATCACATTAGGATTCTCTTTTTAAGCTGTTCCTTAAAACACTAGTGCTTAGGAAATCTATGGGAGGCAGAAGCAGTCAAGGGTAGCCTAGGGTTAGGGTTAGGCTTAGGGTTAGGGTTAGGGTACGGCTTGGGGTATGGGTTCGGGGAGGGGTTCGGGTACGGCATAGGGTATGTGTTAGGGTTAGGGTTAGGGTTAGTGTTAGAGTTAGGGCTCGGTTTAGGGTACGGGTTAAGATTAGGGTACGTGTTAGGGTTAGGGTTAGGGTAGGGGTTAGGGTTAGGGTACGCGTTAGGGTTAGGGTAGTTATTAAACCTATCCCACTCTCTAGATACCCCTTAGCACGTAAGGGAATATTATTTGGGGGTGCAGCCATGGAGAAGAGTTTAGACACTAGGATAAGATAAGGAACACACCCATTATAAAGAAATCACATTAGGATTCTCTTTTTAAGCTGTTCCTTAAAACACTAGTGCTTAGGAAATCTATTGGAGGCAGAAGCAGTCAAGGGTAGCCTAGGGTTAGTGTTAGGCTTAGGGTTAGGCTTAGGGTACGGGTTTGGGGAGGGGTTCGGCTACGGCGTAGGGTATGGGTTAGGGTTAGGGTTAGGGTTAGTGTTAGGGTTAGGGCTCGGTTTAGGGTACGGGTTAGGATTAGGGTACGTGTTAGGGTTAGTGTAGGGGTTAGGGTTAGAGTACGCATTAGGGTTAGGGTAGTTATTAAACCTATCCCACTCTCTAGATACCCCTTAGCACATAAAGGAATATTATTTGGGGGTCCAGCCATGGAGAAGAGTTTAGACACTAGGATAAGATAAGGAACACACCCATTATAAAGAAATCACTTTAGGATTCTCTTTTTAAGCTGTTCCTTAAAACACTAGTGCTTAGGAAATCTATTGGAGGCAGAAGCAGTCAAGGGTAGCCTAGGGTTAGGGTTAGGCTTAGGGTTAGGTTTAGGGTACGGCTTGGGGAATGGGTTCGGGGAGGGGTTCGGGTACGGCGTAGGGTATGGTTTAGGGTTAGGGTTAGGGTTAGTGTTAGGGTTAGGGCTCGGTTTAGGGTACGGGTTAGGATTAGGGTACGTGTTAGGGTTAGGGTAGGGGTTAGGGTTAGGTTACTCGTTAGGGCTAGGGTAGTTAGTAAACCTATCCCACTCTGTAGCTCCCCCTTAGCACGTAAAGGAATATTATTTGGGGGTCCAGCCATGGAGAAGAGTTTAGACACTAGGATAAGATAAGGAACACACCCATTATAAAGAAATCACATTAGGATTCTCTTTTTAAGCTGTTTCTTAAAACACTACTGCTTAGGAAATCAATTGGAGGCAGAAGCAGTCAAGGGTAGCCTAGGGTTAGGGTTAGGCTTAGGGTTAGGTTTAGGGTATGGCTTAGGGTACGGGTTCGGGGAGGTGTGCGGGTATGGCGTAGGGTATGGGTTAGGGTTAGGGTTAGTGTTAGTGTTAGGGTTAGGGCTCCGTTTGGGGTACAGGTTAGGATTAGGGTACGTGTTAGGGTTAGGGTAGGGGTTAGGGTTAGGGTACGCATTAGGGTTAGGGTAGTTATTAAACCTACCCCACTCTCTAGATACCCATTAGCACGTAAGGGAATATTATTTGGGGGTGCAGCCATGGAGAAGAGTTTAGACACTAGGATAAGATAAGGAACACACCCATTATAAAGAAATCACATTAGGATTCTCTTTTTAAGCTGTTCCTAAAACACTAGTGCTTAGGAAATCTATTGGAGGCAGAAGCAGTCAAGGGTAGCCTAGGGTTAGGGTTAGGCTTAGGGTTAGGCTTAGGGTACGGCTTAGGGTACGGGTTCGGGGAGGGGTGCGGGTACGGCGTAGGGTATGGGTTAGGGTTAGGGTTAGTGTTAGTGTTAGGGTTAGGGCTCGGTTTAGGGTACGGGTTAGGATTAGGGTACGTGTTAGGGTTAGGGTAGGGGTTAGGGTTAGGGTACGCATTAGGGTTAGGGTACTTATTAAACCTATCCCACTCTCTAGATACCCCTTAGCACATAAAGGAATATTATTTGAGGGTCCAGCCATGGAGAAGAGTTTAGACACTAGGATAAGATAAGGAACACACCCATTATAAAGAAATCACATTAGGATTCTCTTTTTAAGCTGTTCCTTAAAACACTAGTGCTTAGGAAATCTATTGGAGGCAGAAGCAGTCAAGGGTAGCCTAGGGTTAGGGTTAGGCTTAGGGTTAGGCTTAGGGTACGGCTTGGGGTATGGGTTCGGGGAGGGGTTCGGGTACGGCATAGGGTATGTGTTAGGGTTAGGGTTAGGGTTAGTGTTAGGGTTAGGGCTCGGTTTAGGGTACGGGTTAAGATTAGGGTACGTGTTAGGGTTAGGGTTAGGGTAGGGGTTAGGGTTAGGGTACGCGTTAGGGTTAGGTTAGTTAGTAAACCTATCCCACTCTCTATATACCCCTTAGCACGTAAACGAATATTATTTGGGGGTTCAGCCATGGAGAAGAGTTTAGACACTAGGATAAGATAAGGAACACACCCATTATAAAGAAATCACATTAGGATTCTCTTTTTAAGCTGTTGCTTAAAACACTAGTGCTTAGGAAATCTATTGGAGGCAGAAGCAGTCAAGGGTAGCCTAGGGTTAGTGTTAGGCTTAGGGTACGGCTTAGGGTACGGCTTAGGGTACGGGTTTGGGGAGGGGTTCGGGTACGGCGTAGGGTATGGGTTAGGGTTAGGGTTAGTGTTAGTGTTAGGGTTAGGGCTCGGTTTAGGGTACGGGTTAGGATTAGGGTACGTGTTAGGGTTAGGGTAGGGGTTAGGGTTAGGGTACGCGTTAGGGTTAGGGTAGTTAGTAAACCTATCCCACTCTCTAGATACCCCTTAGCACGTAAAGGAGTATTATTTGGGGGTCCAGCCATGGAGAAGAGTTTAGACACTAGGATAAGATAAGGAACACACCCATTATAAAGAAATCACATTAGGATTCTCTTTTTAAGCTGTTTCTTAATACACTACTGCTTAGGAAATCAATTGGAGGCAGAAGCAGTCAAGGGTAGCCTAGGGTTAGGGTTAGGCTTAGGGTTAGGTTTAGGTTACGGGTTCGGGGAGGGATGCGGGTACGGCGTAGGGTATGGGTTAGGGTTAGGGTTAGTGTTAGTGTTAGGGTTAGGGCTCGGTTTAGGGTACAGGTTAGGATTAGGGTACGTGTTAGGGTTAGGGTAGGGGTTAGGGTTAGGGTACGCGTTAGGATTAGAGTAGTTATTAAACCTATCCCACTCTCTAGATACCCCTTAGCACGTAAGGGGATATTATTTGGGGGTGCAGCCATGGAGAAGAATTTAGACACTAGGATAAGATAAGGAACACACCCATTATAAAGAAATCACATTAGGATTCTCTTTTTAAGCTGTTCCTTAAAACACTAGTGCTTAGGAAATCTATTGGAGGCAGAAGCAGTCAAGGGTAGCCTAGGGTTAGGGTTAGGCTTACGGTTAGGCTTAGGGTACGGCTTAGGGTACGGGTTCGGGGAGGGGTGCGGGTACGGCGTAGGGTATGCGTTAGGGTTAGGGTTAGGGTTAGTGTTAGGGTTAGGGCTCGGTTTAGGATACGGGTTAGGATTAGGGTACGTGTTAGGGTTAGGGTACGCGTTAGGGTTAGGGTAGCTATTAAACCTATCCCACTCTCTAGATACCCCTTAGCACGTAAGGGAATATTATTTGGGGGTGCAGCCATGGAGAAGAGTTTAGACACTAAGATAAGATAAGGAACACACCCATTATAAAGAAATCACATTAGGATTCTCTTTTTAAGCTGTTCCTTAAAACACTAGTGCTTAGGAAATCTATTGGAGGCAGAAGCAGTCAAGGGTAGCCTAGGGTTAGGGTTAGGCTTAGGGTTAGGCTTAGGGTACGGCTTAGGGTACGGGTTCGGGGAGGGGTGCGTGTACGGCGTAGGGTATGGGTTAGGGTTAGTGTTAGTGTTAGTGTTAGGGTTAGGGCTCGGTTTAGGGTACGGGTTAGGAGTAGGGTACGTGTTAGGGTTAGGGTAGGGGTTAGGGTTAGGGTACGCGTTAGGGTTAGGGTAGCTATTAAACCTATCCCACTCTCTAGATACCCCTTAGCACGTAAGGGGATATTATTTGGGGGTGCAGCCATGGAGAAGAATTTAGACACTAGGATAAGATAAGGAACACACCCATTATAAAGAAATCACATTAGGATTCTCTTTTTAAGCTGTTCCTTAAAACACTAGTGCTTAGGAAATCTATTGGAGGCAGAAGCAGTCAAGGGTAGCCTAGGGTTAGGGTTAGGCTTACGGTTAGGCTTAGGGTACGGCTTAGGGTACGGGTTCGGGGAGGGGTGCGGGTACGGCGTAGGGTATGCGTTAGGGTTAGGGTTAGGGTTAGTGTTAGGGTTAGGGCTCGGTTTAGGGTACGGGTTAGGATTAGGGTACGTGTTAGGGTTAGGGTACGCGTTAGGGTTAGGGTAGCTATTAAACCTATCCCACTCTCTAGATACCCCTTAGCACGTAAGGGAATATTATTTGGGGGTGCAGCCATGGAGAAGAGTTTAGACACTAAGATAAGATAAGGAACACACCCATTATAAAGAAATCACATTAGGATTCTCTTTTTAAGCTGTTCCTTAAAACACTAGTGCTTAGGAAATCTATTGGAGGCAGAAGCAGTCAAGGGTAGCCTAGGGTTAGGGTTAGGCTTAGGGTTAGGCTTAGGGTACGGCTTAGGGTACGGGTTCGGGGAGGGGTGCGTGTACGGCGTAGGGTATGGGTTAGGGTTAGTGTTAGTGTTAGTGTTAGGGTTAGGGCTCGGTTTAGGGTACGGGTTAGGAGTAGGGTACGTGTTAGGGTTAGGGTAGGGGTTAGGGTTAGGGTACGCGTTAGGGTTAGGGTAGCTATTAAACCTATCCCACTCTCTAGATACCCCTTAGCACGTAAGGGAATATTATTTGGGGGTGCAGCCATGGAGAAGAGTTTAGACACTAGGATAAGATAAGGAACACACCCATTATAAAGAAATCACATTAGGATTCTCTTTTTAAGCTGTTCCTTAAAACACTAGTGCTTAGGAAATCTATTGGAGGCAGAAGCAGTCAAGGGTAGCCTAGGGTTAGGGTTAGGCTTAGGGTTAGGCTTAGGGTACGGCTTAGGGTAAGGGTTCGGGGAGGGTTTCGGGTACGGCGTAGGGTATGGGTTAGGGTTAGGGTTAGGGTTAGTGTTAGGGTTAGGGCTCGGTTTAGGGTACGGTTAGGATTAGGGTACGTGTTAGGTTTAGGGTAGGGGTTAGGGTTAGGGTACGCGTTAGGGTTAGGGTAGTTAGTAAGCCTATCCCACTCTCTAGATACCCCTTAGCACGTAAAGGAATATTATTTGAGGGTCCAGCCATGGAGAAGAGTTTAGACACTAGGATAAGATAAGGAACACACCCATTATAAAGAAATCACATTAATATTCTCTTTTTAAGCTGTTGCTTAAAACACTAGTGCTTAGGAAATCTATTGGAGGCAGAAGCAGTCAAGGGTAGCCTAGGGTTAGGGTTAGGCTTAGGGTTAGGGTTAGGGTATGGCTTAGGGTACAGGTTCGGGGAGGGGTTCGGGTACGGCGTAGGGTATGGGTTAGGGTTAGTGTTAGGGTTAGGGCTCGGTTTAGGGTACGGGTTAGGATTAGGGTACGTGTTAGGGTTAGGGTAGGGGTTAGGGTTACGGTACGCGTTAGGGTTAGGGTAGTTATTAAACCTATCCCACTCTCTAGATACCCCTTAGCACGTAAAGGAATATTATTTGGGGTTCCGCCATGGAGAAGAGTTTAGACACTAGGATAAGATAAGGAACACACCCATTATAAACAAATCACTTTAGGATTCTCTTTTTAAGCTGTTCCTTAAAACACTAGTGCTTAGGAAATCTATTGGAGGCAGAAGCAGTCAAGGGTAGCCTAGGGTTAGGGTTAGGCTTAGGGTTAGGGTTAGGGTACGGCTTGGGGTATGGGTTCAGGGAGGGGTTCGGGTACGGCATAGGGTATGGGTTAGGGTTAGTGTTAGGGTTAGTGTTAGGGTTAGGGCTCGGTTTAGGGTACGGGTTAGGAGTAGGGTACGTGTTAGGGTTAGGGTAGGGGTTAGGGTTAGGGTACGCGTTAGGGTTAGGGTAGTTAGTAAACCTATCCCACTCTCTAGATACCCCTTAGCACGTAAGGGAATATTATTTGGGGGTGCAGCCATGGAGAAGAGTTTAGACACTAGGATAAGATAAGGAACACACCCATTATAAAGAAATCACATTAGGATTCTCTTTTTAAGCTGTTCCTTAAAACACTAGTGCTTAGGAAATCTATGGGAGGCAGAAGCAGTCAAGGGTAGCCTAGGGTTAGGGTTAGGCTTACGGTTAGGCTTAGGGTACGGCTTAGGGTACGGGTTCGGGGAGGGGTGCGGGTACGGCGTAGGGTATGGGTTAGGGTTAGGGTTAGGGTTAGTGTTAGGGTTAGGGCTCGGTTTAGGGTACGGGTTAGGATTAGGGTACGTGTTAGGGTTAGGGTAGGGGTTAGGGTTAGGGTACGCGTTAGGGTTAGGGTAGTTATTAAACCTATCCCACTCTCTAGATACCCCTTAGCACGTAAAGGAATATTATTTGAGGGTCCAGCCATGGAGAAGAGTTTAGACACTAGGATAAGATAAGGAAGACACCCATTATAAAGAAATCACATTAGGATTCTCTTTTTAAGCTGTTCCTTTAAACACTAGTGCTTAGGAAATCTATTGGAGGCAGAAGCAGTCAAGGGTAGCCTAGGGTTAGGGATAGGCTTAGGGTTAGGCTTAGGGTACGGCTTAGGGTACGGGTTCGGGGAGGGGTGCGGGTACGGCGTCGGGTATGGGTTAGGGTTAGGGTTAGGGTTAGTGTTAGGGTTAGGGCTCGGTTTAGGGTACGGGTTAGGATTAGGGTACGTGTTAGGGTTAGGGTAGGGGTTAGGGTTAGAGTACGCATTAGGGTTAGGGTAGTTATTAAACCTATCCCACTCTCTAGATACCCCTTAGCACGTAAGGGAATATTATTTGGGGGTGCAGTCATGGAGAAGAGTTTAGACACTAAGATAAGATAAGGAACACACCCATTATAAAGAAATCACATTAGGATTTTCTTTTTAAGCTGTTCCTTAAAACACTAGTGCTTAGGAAATCTATTGGAGGCAGAAGCAGTCAAGGGTAGCCTAGGGTTAGTGTTAGGCTTAGGGTACGGCTTAGGGTACGGCTTAGGGTACGGGTTCGGTGAGGGGTGCGGGTACGGCGTAGGGTATGGGTTAGGGTTAGGGTTAGGGTTAGGGTTAGGGTTAGGGCTCGGTTTAGGGTACGGGTTAGGATTAGGGTAGGTGTTAGGGTTAGGGTAGGGGTTAGGGTTAGGGTACGCTTTAGGGTTAGGGTATTTATTAAACCTATCCCACTCTCTAGATACCCCTTAGCACGTAAAGGAATATTATTTGGGGGTCCAGCCATGGAGGAGAGTTTAAACACTAGGATAAGATAAGGAACACACCCATTATAAAGAAATCACATTAGGATTCTCTTTTTAAGCTGTTCCTGAAAACACTAGTGCTTAGGAAACCTATTGGAGGCAGAAGCAGTCAAGGGTAGCCTAGGGTTAGGGTTAGGCTTAGGGTTAGGCTTAGGGTACGGCTTAGGGTACGGGTTCGGGGAGGGGTGCGGGTACGGCGTAGGATATGGTTTAGGGTTAGGGTTAGGGTTAGTGTTACGGTTAGGGCTCGGTTTAGGGTACGGGTCAGGATTAGGGTACGTGTTAGGGTAAGGGTAGGGGTTAGAGTTAGGGTACGCATTAGGGTTAGGGTAGTTATTAAACCTATCCCACTCTCTAGATACCCCTTAGCACGTAAAGGAATATTATTTGGGGGTCCAGCCATGGAGAAGAGTTTAGACACTAGGATAAATAAGGAACACACCCATTATAAAGAAATCACATTAGGATTCTCTTTTTAAGCTGTTCCTTAAAACACTAGTGCTTAGGAAATCTATTGGAGGCAGAAGCAGTCAAGGGTAGCCTAGGGTTAGTGTTAGGCTTAGGGTTAGGCTTAGGGTACGGGTTTGGGGAGGGGTTCGTGTACGGCGTAGGGTATGGGTTAGGGTTAGGGTTAGGGTTAGTGTTAGGGTTAGGGCTCGGTTTAGGGTACGGGTTAGGATTAGGGTACGTGTTAGGGTTAGGGTAGGGGTTAGGGTTAGAGTACGCATTACGGTTAGGGTAGTTATTAAACCTATCCCACTCTCTAGATACCCCTTAGCACGTAAGGGAATATTATTTGGGGGTGCAGCCATGGAGAAGAGTTTAGACACTAAGATAAGATAAGGAACACACCCATTATAAAGAAATCACATTAGGATTCTCTTTTTAAGCTGTTCCTTAAAACACTAGTGCTTAGGAAATCTATTGGAGGCAGAAGCAGTCAAGGGTAGCCTAGGGTTAGGGTTAGGCTTAGGGTTAGGCTTAGGGTACGGCTTAGGGTACGGGTTCGGGGAGGGGTGCGTGTACGGCGTAGGGTATGGGTTAGGGTTAGTGTTAGTGTTAGTGTTAGGGTTAGGGCTCGGTTTAGGGTACGGGTTAGGAGTAGGGTACGTGTTAGGGTTAGGGTAGGGGTTAGGGTTAGGGTACGCGTTAGGGTTAGGGTAGCTATTAAACCTATCCCACTCTCTAGATACCCCTTAGCACGTAAGGGAATATTATTTGGGGTTGCAGCCATGGAGAAGAGTTTAGACACTAGGATAAGATAAGGAACACACCCATTATAAAGAAATCACATTAGGATTCTCTTTTTAAGCTGTTCCTTAAAACACTAGTGCTTAGGAAATCTATTGGAGGCAGAAGCAGTCAAGGGTAGCCTAGGGTTAGGGTTAGGCTTAGGGTTAGGCTTAGGGTACGGCTTAGGGTAAGGGTTCGGGGAGGGTTTCGGGTACGGCGTAGGGTATGGGTTAGGGTTAGGGTTAGGGTTAGTGTTAGGGTTAGGGCTCGGTTTAGGGTACGGTTAGGATTAGGGTACGTGTTAGGTTTAGGGTAGGGGTTAGGGTTAGGGTACGCGTTAGGGTTAGGGTAGTTAGTAAGCCTATCCCACTCTCTAGATACCCCTTAGCACGTAAAGGAATATTATTTGAGGGTCCAGCCATGGAGAAGAGTTTAGACACTAGGATAAGATAAGGAACACACCCATTATAAAGAAATCACATTAATATTCTCTTTTTAAGCTGTTGCTTAAAACACTAGTGCTTAGGAAATCTATTGGAGGCAGAAGCAGTCAAGGGTAGCCTAGGGTTAGGGTTAGGCTTAGGGTTAGGGTTAGGGTATGGCTTAGGGTACAGGTTCGGGGAGGGGTTCGGGTACGGCGTAGGGTATGGGTTAGGGTTAGTGTTAGGGTTAGGGCTCGGTTTAGGGTACGGGTTAGGATTAGGGTACGTGTTAGGGTTAGGGTAGGGGTTAGGGTTACGGTACGCGTTAGGGTTAGGGTAGTTATTAAACCTATCCCACTCTCTAGATACCCCTTAGCACGTAAAGGAATATTATTTGGGGTTCCGCCATGGAGAAGAGTTTAGACACTAGGATAAGATAAGGAACACACCCATTATAAACAAATCACTTTAGGATTCTCTTTTTAAGCTGTTCCTTAAAACACTAGTGCTTAGGAAATCTATTGGAGGCAGAAGCAGTCAAGGGTAGCCTAGGGTTAGGGTTAGGCTTAGGGTTAGGGTTAGGGTACGGCTTGGGGTATGGGTTCAGGGAGGGGTTCGGGTACGGCATAGGGTATGGGTTAGGGTTAGTGTTAGGGTTAGTGTTAGGGTTAGGGCTCGGTTTAGGGTACGGGTTAGGAGTAGGGTACGTGTTAGGGTTAGGGTAGGGGTTAGGGTTAGGGTACGCGTTAGGGTTAGGGTAGTTAGTAAACCTATCCCACTCTCTAGATACCCCTTAGCACGTAAGGGAATATTATTTGGGGGTGCAGTCATGGAGAAGAGTTTAGACACTAAGATAAGATAAGGAACACACCCATTATAAAGAAATCACATTAGGATTTTCTTTTTAAGCTGTTCCTTAAAACACTAGTGCTTAGGAAATCTATTGGAGGCAGAAGCAGTCAAGGGTAGCCTAGGGTTAGTGTTAGGCTTAGGGTACGGCTTAGGGTACGGCTTAGGGTACGGGTTCGGTGAGGGGTGCGGGTACGGCGTAGGGTATGGGTTAGGGTTAGGGTTAGGGTTAGGGTTAGGGTTAGGGCTCGGTTTAGGGTACGGGTTAGGATTAGGGTAGGTGTTAGGGTTAGGGTAGGGGTTAGGGTTAGGGTACGCTTTAGGGTTAGGGTATTTATTAAACCTATCCCACTCTCTAGATACCCCTTAGCACGTAAAGGAATATTATTTGGGGGTCCAGCCATGGAGGAGAGTTTAAACACTAGGATAAGATAAGGAACACACCCATTATAAAGAAATCACATTAGGATTCTCTTTTTAAGCTGTTCCTGAAAACACTAGTGCTTAGGAAACCTATTGGAGGCAGAAGCAGTCAAGGGTAGCCTAGGGTTAGGGTTAGGCTTAGGGTTAGGCTTAGGGTACGGCTTAGGGTACGGGTTCGGGGAGGGGTGCGGGTACGGCGTAGGATATGGTTTAGGGTTAGGGTTAGGGTTAGTGTTACGGTTAGGGCTCGGTTTAGGGTACGGGTCAGGATTAGGGTACGTGTTAGGGTAAGGGTAGGGGTTAGAGTTAGGGTACGCATTAGGGTTAGGGTAGTTATTAAACCTATCCCACTCTCTAGATACCCCTTAGCACGTAAAGGAATATTATTTGGGGGTCCAGCCATGGAGAAGAGTTTAGACACTAGGATAAATAAGGAACACACCCATTATAAAGAAATCACATTAGGATTCTCTTTTTAAGCTGTTCCTTAAAACACTAGTGCTTAGGAAATCTATTGGAGGCAGAAGCAGTCAAGGGTAGCCTAGGGTTAGTGTTAGGCTTAGGGTTAGGCTTAGGGTACGGGTTTGGGGAGGGGTTCGTGTACGGCGTAGGGTATGGGTTAGGGTTAGGGTTAGGGTTAGTGTTAGGGTTAGGGCTCGGTTTAGGGTACGGGTTAGGATTAGGGTACGTGTTAGGGTTAGGGTAGGGGTTAGGGTTAGAGTACGCATTACGGTTAGGGTAGTTATTAAACCTATCCCACTCTCTAGATACCCCTTAGCACGTAAGGGAATATTATTTGGGGGTGCAGCCATGGAGAAGAGTTTAGACACTAAGATAAGATAAGGAACACACCCATTATAAAGAAATCACATTAGGATTCTCTTTTTAAGCTGTTCCTTAAAACACTAGTGCTTAGGAAATCTATTGGAGGCAGAAGCAGTCAAGGGTAGCCTAGGGTTAGGGTTAGGCTTAGGGTTAGGCTTAGGGTACGGCTTAGGGTACGGGTTCGGGGAGGGGTGCGTGTACGGCGTAGGGTATGGGTTAGGGTTAGTGTTAGTGTTAGTGTTAGGGTTAGGGCTCGGTTTAGGGTACGGGTTAGGAGTAGGGTACGTGTTAGGGTTAGGGTAGGGGTTAGGGTTAGGGTACGCGTTAGGGTTAGGGTAGCTATTAAACCTATCCCACTCTCTAGATACCCCTTAGCACGTAAGGGAATATTATTTGGGGTTGCAGCCATGGAGAAGAGTTTAGACACTAGGATAAGATAAGGAACACACCCATTATAAAGAAATCACATTAAGATTCTCTTTTTAAGCTGTTCCTTAAAACACTAGTGCTTAGGAAATCTATTGGAGGCAGAAGCAGTCAAGGGTAGCCTAGGGTTAGGGTTAGGCTTAGGGTTAGGCTTAGGGTACGGCTTAGGGTAAGGGTTCGGGGAGGGTTTCGGGTACGGCGTAGGGTATGGGTTAGGGTTAGGGTTAGGGTTAGTGTTAGGGTTAGGGCTCGGTTTAGGGTACGGTTAGGATTAGGGTACGTGTTAGGTTTAGGGTAGGGGTTAGGGTTAGGGTACGCGTTAGGGTTAGGGTAGTTAGTAAGCCTATCCCACTCTCTAGATACCCCTTAGCACGTAAAGGAATATTATTTGAGGGTCCAGCCATGGAGAAGAGTTTAGACACTAGGATAAGATAAGGAACACACCCATTATAAAGAAATCACATTAATATTCTCTTTTTAAGCTGTTGCTTAAAACACTAGTGCTTAGGAAATCTATTGGAGGCAGAAGCAGTCAAGGGTAGCCTAGGGTTAGGGTTAGGCTTAGGGTTAGGGTTAGGGTATGGCTTAGGGTACAGGTTCGGGGAGGGGTTCGGGTACGGCGTAGGGTATGGGTTAGGGTTAGTGTTAGGGTTAGGGCTCGGTTTAGGGTACAGGTTAGGATTAGGGTACGTGTTAGGGTTAGGGTAGGGGTTAGGGTTACGGTACGCGTTAGGGTTAGGGTAGTTATTAAACCTATCCCACTCTCTAGATACCCCTTAGCACGTAAAGGAATATTATTTGGGGTTCCGCCATGGAGAAGAGTTTAGACACTAGGATAAGATAAGGAACACACCCATTATAAACAAATCACTTTAGGATTCTCTTTTTAAGCTGTTCCTTAAAACACTAGTGCTTAGGAAATCTATTGGAGGCAGAAGCAGTCAAGGGTAGCCTAGGGTTAGGGTTAGGCTTAGGGTTAGGGTTAGGGTACGGCTTGGGGTATGGGTTCAGGGAGGGGTTCGGGTACGGCATAGGGTATGGGTTAGGGTTAGTGTTAGGGTTAGTGTTAGGGTTAGGGCTCGGTTTAGGGTACGGGTTAGGAGTAGGGTACGTGTTAGGGTTAGGGTAGGGGTTAGGGTTAGGGTACGCGTTAGGGTTAGGGTAGTTAGTAAACCTATCCCACTCTCTAGATACCCCTTAGCACGTAAGGGAATATTATTTGGGGGTGCAGCCATGGAGAAGAGTTTAGACACTAGGATAAGATAAGGAACACACCCATTATAAAGAAATCACATTAGGATTCTCTTTTTAAGCTGTTCCTTAAAACACTAGTGCTTAGGAAATCTATGGGAGGCAGAAGCAGTCAAGGGTAGCCTAGGGTTAGGGTTAGGCTTACGGTTAGGCTTAGGGTACGGCTTAGGGTACGGGTTCGGGGAGGGGTGCGGGTACGGCGTAGGGTATGGGTTAGGGTTAGGGTTAGGGTTAGTGTTAGGGTTAGGGCTCGGTTTAGGGTACGGGTTAGGATTAGGGTACGTGTTAGGGTTAGGGTAGGGGTTAGGGTTAGGGTACGCGTTAGGGTTAGGGTAGTTATTAAACCTATCCCACTCTCTAGATACCCCTTAGCACGTAAAGGAATATTATTTGAGGGTCCAGCCATGGAGAAGAGTTTAGACACTAGGATAAGATAAGGAAGACACCCATTATAAAGAAATCACATTAGGATTCTCTTTTTAAGCTGTTCCTTTAAACACTAGTGCTTAGGAAATCTATTGGAGGCAGAAGCAGTCAAGGGTAGCCTAGGGTTAGGGATAGGCTTAGGGTTAGGCTTAGGGTACGGCTTAGGGTACGGGTTCGGGGAGGGGTGCGGGTACGGCGTCGGGTATGGGTTAGGGTTAGGGTTAGGGTTAGTGTTAGGGTTAGGGCTCGGTTTAGGGTACGGGTTAGGATTAGGGTACGTGTTAGGGTTAGGGTAGGGGTTAGGGTTAGAGTACGCATTAGGGTTAGGGTAGTTATTAAACCTATCCCACTCTCTAGATACCCCTTAGCACGTAAGGGAATATTATTTGGGGGTGCAGTCATGGAGAAGAGTTTAGACACTAAGATAAGATAAGGAACACACCCATTATAAAGAAATCACATTAGGATTCTCTTTTTAAGCTGTTCCTTAAAACACTAGTGCTTAGGAAATCTATTGGAGGCAGAAGCAGTCAAGGGTAGCCTAGGGTTAGTGTTAGGCTTAGGGTACGGCTTAGGGTACGGCTTAGGGTACGGGTTCGGTGAGGGGTGCGGGTACGGCGTAGGGTATGGGTTAGGGTTAGGGTTAGGGTTAGGGTTAGGGTTAGGGCTCGGTTTAGGGTACGGGTTAGGATTAGGGTACGTGTTAGGGTTAGGGTAGGGGTTAGGGTTAGGGTACGCTTTAGGGTTAGGGTATTTATTAAACCTATCCCACTCTCTAGATACCCCTTAGCACGTAAAGGAATATTATTTGGGGGTCCAGCCATGGAGGAGAGTTTAAACACTAGGATAAGATAAGGAACACACCCATTATAAAGAAATCACATTAGGATTCTCTTTTTAAGCTGTTCCTGAAAACACTAGTGCTTAGGAAACCTATTGGAGGCAGAAGCAGTCAAGGGTAGCCTAGGGTTAGGGTTAGGCTTAGGGTTAGGCTTAGGGTACGGCTTAGGGTACGGGTTCGGGGAGGGGTGCGGGTACGGCGTAGGATATGGTTTAGGGTTAGGGTTAGGGTTAGTGTTACGGTTAGGGCTCGGTTTAGGGTACGGGTCAGGATTAGGGTACGTGTTAGGGTAAGGGTAGGGGTTAGAGTTAGGGTACGCATTAGGGTTAGGGTAGTTATTAAACCTATCCCACTCTCTAGATACCCCTTAGCACGTAAAGGAATATTATTTGGGGGTCCAGCCATGGAGAAGAGTTTAGACACTAGGATAAATAAGGAACACACCCATTATAAAGAAATCACATTAGGATTCTCTTTTTAAGCTGTTCCTTAAAACACTAGTGCTTAGGAAATCTATTGGAGGCAGAAGCAGTCAAGGGTAGCCTAGGGTTAGTGTTAGGCTTAGGGTTAGGCTTAGGGTACGGGTTTGGGGAGGGGTTCGTGTACGGCGTAGGGTATGGGTTAGGGTTAGGGTTAGGGTTAGTGTTAGGGTTAGGGCTCGGTTTAGGGTACGGGTTAGGATTAGGGTACGTGTTAGGGTTAGGGTAGGGGTTAGGGTTAGAGTACGCATTACGGTTAGGGTAGTTATTAAACCTATCCCACTCTCTAGCTCCCCCTTAGCACGTAAAGGAATATTATTTGGGGGTCCAGCCATGGAGAAGAGTTTAGACACTAGGATAAGATAAGGAACACACCCATTATAAAGAAATCACATTAGGATTCTCTTTTTAAGCTGTTTCTTAAAACACTACTGCTTAGGAAATCAATTGGAGGCAGAAGCAGTC
Source organism: Balaenoptera borealis (assembly GCF_965194805.1). Taxonomy (NCBI): domain Eukaryota; kingdom Metazoa; phylum Chordata; class Mammalia; order Artiodactyla; family Balaenopteridae; genus Balaenoptera; species Balaenoptera borealis. The sequence goes on from NW_028123857.1 coordinate 89,700, forward strand.
AAGGGTAGCCTAGGGTTAGGGTTAGGCTTAGGGTTAGGTTTAGGTTACGGGTTCGGGGAGGGATGCGGGTACGGCGTAGGGTATGGGTTAGGGTTAGGGTTAGTGTTAGTGTTAGGGTTAGGGCTCGGTTTAGGGTACAGGTTAGGATTAGGGTACGTGTTAGGGTTAGGGTAGGGGTTAGAGTTAGGGTACGCGTTAGGGTTAGAGTAGTTATTAAACCTATCCCACTCTCTAGATACCCCTTAGCACGTAAGGGGATATTATTTGGGGGTGCAGCCATGGAGAAGAATTTAGACACTAGGATAAGATAAGGAACACACCCATTATAAAGAAATCACATTAGGATTCTCTTTTTAAGCTGTTCCTTAAAACACTAGTGCTTAGGAAATCTATTGGAGGCAGAAGCAGTCAAGGGTAGCCTAGGGTTAGGGTTAGGCTTACGGTTAGGCTTAGGGTACGGCTTAGGGTACGGGTTCGGGGAGGGGTGCGGGTACGGCGTAGGGTATGGGTTAGGGTTAGGGTTAGGGTTAGTGTTAGGGTTAGGGCTCGGTTTAGGGTACGGGTTAGGATTAGGGTACGTGTTAGGGTTAGGGTACGCGTTAGGGTTAGGGTAGTTATTAAACCTATCCCACTCTCTAGATACCCCTTAGCACGTAAAGGAATATTATTTGAGGGTCCAGCCATGGAGAAGAGTTTAGACACTAGGATAAGATAAGGAACACACCCATTATAAAGAAATCACTTTAGGATTCTCTTTTTAAGCTGTTCCTTAAAACACTAGTGCTTAGGAAATCTATTGGAGGCAGAAGCAGTCAAGGGTAGCCTAGGGTTAGGGATAGGCTTAGGGTTAGGATTAGGGTACGGCTTGGGGTATGGGTTCAGGGAGGGGTTCGGGTACGGCATAGGGTATGGGTTAGGGTTAGTGTTAGGGTTAGTGTTAGGGTTAGGGCTCGGTTTAGGGTACGGGTTAGGAGTAGGGTACGTGTTAGGGTTAGGGTAGGGGTTAGGGTTAGGGTACGCGTTAGGGTTAGGGTAGCTATTAAACCTATCCCACTCTCTAGATACCCCTTAGCACGTAAGGGAATATTATTTGGGGGTGCAGCCATGGAGAAGAGTTTAGACACTAGGATAAGATAAGGAACACACCCATTATAAAGAAATCACATTAGGATTCTCTTTTTAGGCTGTTCCTTAAAACACTAGTGCTTAGGAAATCTATGGGAGGCAGAAGCAGTCAAGGGTAGCCTAAGGTTAGGGTTAGGCTTACGGTTAGGCTTAGGGTACGGCTTAGGGTACGGGTTCGGGGAGGGGTGCGGGTACGGCGTAGGGTATGGGTTAGGGTTAGGGTTAGGGTTAGTGTTAGGGTTAGGGCTCGGTTTAGGGTACGGGTTAGGATTAGGATACGTGTTAGGGTTAGGGTAGGGGTTAGGGTTAGGGTACGCGTTAGGGTTAGGGTAGTTATTAAACCTATCCCACTCTCTAGATACCCCTTAGCACGTAAAGGAATATTATTTGAGGGTCCAGCCATGGAGAAGAGTTTAGACACTAGGATAAGATAAGGAACACACCCATTATAAAGAAATCACATTAGGATTCTCTTTTTAAGCTGTTGCTTAAAACACTAGTGCTTAGGAAATCTATTGGAGGCAGAAGCAGTCAAGGGTAGCCTAGGGTTAGGGTTAGGCTTAGGGCTAGGCTTAGGGTACGGCTTAGGGTAAGGGTTCGGGGAGGGTTTCGGGTACGGCGTAGGGTATGGGTTAGGGTTAGGGTTAGGGTTAGTGTTAGGGTTAGGGCTCGGTTTAGGGTACGGTTAGGATTAGGGTACGTGTTAGGTTTAGGGTAGGGGTTCGGGTTAGGGTACGCGTTAAGGTTAGGGTAGTTAGTAAGCTTATCCCACTCTCTAGATACCCCTTAGCACGTAAAGGAATATTATTTGGGGGTCCAGCCATGGAGAAGAATTTAGACACTAGGATAAGATAAGGAACACACCCATTATAAAGAAATCACATTAGGATTCTCTTTTTAACCTGTTGCTTAAAACACTAGTGCTTAGGAAATCTATTGGAGGCAGAAGCAGTCAAGGGTAGCCTAGGGTTAGTGTTAGGCTTAGGGTTAGGCTTAGGGTACGGCTTAGGGTACGGGTTTGGGGAGGGGTTCGGGTACGGCGTAGGGTATGGGTTAGGGTTAGGGTTAGTGTTAGGGTTAGGGTTAGGGCTCGGTTTAGGGTACGGGTTAGGATTAGGGTACGTGTTAGTGTTAGGGTAGGGGTTAGGGTTAGAGTACGCATTAGGGTTAGGGTAGTTATTAAACCTATCCCACTCTCTAGATACCCCTTAGCACGTAAGGCAATATTATTTGGGGGTGCAGCCATGGAGAAGAGTTTAGACACTAGGATAAGATAAGGAACACACCCATTATAAAGAAATCACATTAGGATTCTCTTTTTAAGCTGTTCCTTAAAACACTAGTGCTTAGGAAATCTATTGGAGGCAGAAGCAGTCAAGGGTAGCCTAGGGTTAGGGTTAGGCTTAGGGTTAGGCTTAGGGTACGGCTTAGGGTACGGGTTCGGGGAGGGGTGTGGGTACGGCGTAGGGTATGGTTTAGGGTTAGGGTTAGGGTTAGTGTTAGGGTTAGGGCTCGGTTTAGGGTACGGGTTAGGATTAGGGTACGTGTTAGGGTTAGGGTAGGGGTTAGGGTTAGGGTAGTTATTAAACCTATCCCACTCTCTAGATACCCCTTAGCACGTAAAGGAATATTATTTGGGGGTCCAGCCATGGAGAAGAGTTTAGACACTAGGATAAGATAAGGAACACACCCATTATAAAGAAATCACTTTAGGATTCTCTTTTTAAGCTGTTCCTTAAAACACTAGTGCTTAGGAAATCTATTGGAGGCAGAAGCAGTCAAGGGTAGCCTAGGGTTAGTGTTAGGCTTAGGGTTAGGCTTAGGGTACGGCTTAGGGTTCGGGTTTGGGGAGCGGTTCGGGTACGGCGTAGGGTATGGGTTAGGGTTAGTGTTAGGGTTAGGGCTCGGTTTAGGGTACGGGTTAGGATTAGGGTACGTGTTAGGGTTAGGGTAGGGGTTAGGGTTAGAGTACGCATTAGGGTTAGGGTAGTTATTAAACCTATCCCACTCTCTAGATACCCCTTAGCACGTAAGGGAATATTATTTGGGGGTGCAGCCATGGAGAAGAGTTTAGACACTAGGATAAGATAAGGAACACACCCATTATAAAGAAATCACATTAGGATTCTCTTTTTAAGCTGTTCCTTAAAACACTAGTGCTTAGGAAATCTATGGGAGGCAGAAGCAGTCAAGGGTAGCCTAGGGTTAGGGTTAGGCTTAGGGTTAGGGTTAGGGTACGGCTTGGGGTATGGGTTCGGGGAGGGGTTCGGGTACGGCATAGGGTATGTGTTAGGGTTAGGGTTAGGGTTAGTGTTAGAGTTAGGGCTCGGTTTAGGGTACGGGTTAAGATTAGGGTACGTGTTAGGGTTAGGGTTAGGGTAGGGGTTAGGGTTAGGGTACGCGTTAGGGTTAGGGTAGTTATTAAACCTATCCCACTCTCTAGATACCCCTTAGCACGTAAGGGAATATTATTTGGGGGTGCAGCCATGGAGAAGAGTTTAGACACTAGGATAAGATAAGGAACACACCCATTATAAAGAAATCACATTAGGATTCTCTTTTTAAGCTGTTCCTTAAAACACTAGTGCTTAGGAAATCTATTGGAGGCAGAAGCAGTCAAGGGTAGCCTAGGGTTAGTGTTAGGCTTAGGGTTAGGCTTAGGGTACGGGTTTGGGGAGGGGTTCGGCTACGGCGTAGGGTATGGGTTAGGGTTAGGGTTAGGGTTAGTGTTAGGGTTAGGGCTCGGTTTAGGGTACGGGTTAGGATTAGGGTACGTGTTAGGGTTAGTGTAGGGGTTAGGGTTAGAGTACGCATTAGGGTTAGGGTAGTTATTAAACCTATCCCACTCTCTAGATACCCCTTAGCACGTAAGGGAATATTATTTGGGGGTGCAGCCATGGAGAAGAGTTTAGACACTAAGATAAGATAAGGAACACACCCATTATAAAGAAATCACATTAGGATTCTCTTTTTAAGCTGTTCCTTAAAACACTAGTGCTTAGGAAATCTATTGGAGGCAGAAGCAGTCAAGGGTAGCCTAGGGTTAGGGTTAAGCTTAGGGTTAGGCTTAGGGTACGGCTTAGGGTACGGGTTCGGGGAGGGGTTCGGGTATGGCGTAGGGTATGGGTTAGGGTTAGGGTTAGGGTTAGTGTTAGGGTTAGGGCTCGGTTTAGGTTACGGGTTAGGATTAGGGTAAGTGTTAGGGTTAGGGTAGGGGTTAGGGTTAGGGTACGCGTTAGGGTTAGGGTAGTTAGTAAACCTATCCCACTCTCTAGATACCCCTTAGCACGTAAAGGAATATTATTTGAGGGTCCAGCCATGGAGAAGAGTTTAGACACTAGGATAAGATAAGGAACACACCCATTATAAAGAAATCACATTAATATTCTCTTTTTAAGCTGTTGCTTAAAACACTAGTGCTTAGGAAATCTATTGGAGGCAGAAGCAGTCAAGGGTAGCCTAGGGTTAGGGTTAGGCTTAGGGTTAGGGTTAGGGTATGGCTTAGGGTACAGGTTCGGGGAGGGGTTCGGGTACGGCGTAGGGTATGGGTTAGGGTTAGTGTTAGGGTTAGGGCTCGGTTTAGGGTACGGGTTAGGATTAGGGTACGTGTTAGGGTTAGGGTAGGGGTTAGGGTTACGGTACGCGTTAGGGTTAGGGTAGTTATTAAACCTATCCCACTCTCTAGATACCCCTTAGCACGTAAAGGAATATTATTTGGGGTTCCGCCATGGAGAAGAGTTTAGACACTAGGATAAGATAAGGAACACACCCATTATAAACAAATCACTTTAGGATTCTCTTTTTAAGCTGTTCCTTAAAACACTAGTGCTTAGGAAATCTATTGGAGGCAGAAGCAGTCAAGGGTAGCCTAGGGTTAGGGTTAGGCTTAGGGTTAGGGTTACGGTACGGCTTGGGGTATGGGTTCAGGGAGGGGTTCGGGTACGGCATAGGGTATGGGTTAGGGTTAGTGTTAGGGTTAGTGTTAGGGTTAGGGCTCGGTTTAGGGTACGGGTTAGGAGTAGGGTACGTGTTAGGGTTAGGGTAGGGGTTAGGGTTAGGGTACGCGTTAGGGTTAGGGTAGTTAGTAAACCTATCCCACTCTCTAGATACCCCTTAGCACGTAAGGGAATATTATTTGGGGGTGCAGCCATGGAGAAGAGTTTAGACACTAGGATAAGATAAGGAACACACCCATTATAAAGAAATCACATTAGGATTCTCTTTTTAAGCTGTTCCTTAAAACACTAGTGCTTAGGAAATCTATGGGAGGCAGAAGCAGTCAAGGGTAGCCTAGGGTTAGGGTTAGGCTTACGGTTAGGCTTAGGGTACGGCTTAGGGTACGGGTTCGGGGAGGGGTGCGGGTACGGCGTAGGGTATGGGTTAGGGTTAGGGTTAGGGTTAGTGTTAGGGTTAGGGCTCGGTTTAGGGTACGGGTTAGGATTAGGGTACGTGTTAGGGTTAGGGTAGGGGTTAGGGTTAGGGTACGCGTTAGGGTTAGGGTAGTTATTAAACCTATCCCACTCTCTAGATACCCCTTAGCACGTAAAGGAATATTATTTGAGGGTCCAGCCATGGAGAAGAGTTTAGACACTAGGATAAGATAAGGAAGACACCCATTATAAAGAAATCACATTAGGATTCTCTTTTTAAGCTGTTCCTTTAAACACTAGTGCTTAGGAAATCTATTGGAGGCAGAAGCAGTCAAGGGTAGCCTAGGGTTAGGGATAGGCTTAGGGTTAGGCTTAGGGTACGGCTTAGGGTACGGGTTCAGGGAGGGGTGCGGGTACGGCGTCGGGTATGGGTTAGGGTTAGGGTTAGGGTTAGTGTTAGGGTTAGGGCTCGGTTTAGGGTACGGGTTAGGATTAGGGTACGTGTTAGGGTTAGGGTAGGGGTTAGGGTTAGAGTACGCATTAGGGTTAGGGTAGTTATTAAACCTATCCCACTCTCTAGATACCCCTTAGCACGTAAGGGAATATTATTTGGGGGTGCAGTCATGGAGAAGAGTTTAGACACTAAGATAAGATAAGGAACACACCCATTATAAAGAAATCACATTAGGATTTTCTTTTTAAGCTGTTCCTTAAAACACTAGTGCTTAGGAAATCTATTGGAGGCAGAAGCAGTCAAGGGTAGCCTAGGGTTAGTGTTAGGCTTAGGGTACGGCTTAGGGTACGGCTTAGGGTACGGGTTCGGTGAGGGGTGCGGGTACGGCGTAGGGTATGGGTTAGGGTTAGGGTTAGGGTTAGGGTTAGGGTTAGGGCTCGGTTTAGGGTACGGGTTAGGATTAGGGTACGTGTTAGGGTTAGGGTAGGGGTTAGGGTTAGGGTACGCTTTAGGGTTAGGGTATTTATTAAACCTATCCCACTCTCTAGATACCCCTTAGCACGTAAAGGAATATTATTTGGGGGTCCAGCCATGGAGGAGAGTTTAAACACTAGGATAAGATAAGGAACACACCCATTATAAAGAAATCACATTAGGATTCTCTTTTTAAGCTGTTCCTGAAAACACTAGTGCTTAGGAAACCTATTGGAGGCAGAAGCAGTCAAGGGTAGCCTAGGGTTAGGGTTAGGCTTAGGGTTAGGCTTAGGGTACGGCTTAGGGTACGGGTTCGGGGAGGGGTGCGGGTACGGCGTAGGATATGGTTTAGGGTTAGGGTTAGGGTTAGTGTTACGGTTAGGGCTCGGTTTAGGGTACGGGTCAGGATTAGGGTACGTGTTAGGGTAAGGGTAGGGGTTAGAGTTAGGGTACGCATTAGGGTTAGGGTAGTTATTAAACCTATCCCACTCTCTAGATACCCCTTAGCACGTAAAGGAATATTATTTGGGGGTCCAGCCATGGAGAAGAGTTTAGACACTAGGATAAATAAGGAACACACCCATTATAAAGAAATCACATTAGGATTCTCTTTTTAAGCTGTTCCTTAAAACACTAGTGCTTAGGAAATCTATTGGAGGCAGAAGCAGTCAAGGGTAGCCTAGGGTTAGTGTTAGGCTTAGGGTTAGGCTTAGGGTACGGGTTTGGGGAGGGGTTCGTGTACGGCGTAGGGTATGGGTTAGGGTTAGGGTTAGGGTTAGTGTTAGGGTTAAGGCTCGGTTTAGGGTACGGGTTAGGATTAGGGTACGTGTTAGGGTTAGGGTAGGGGTTAGGGTTAGAGTACGCATTACGGTTAGGGTAGTTATTAAACCTATCCCACTCTCTAGATACCCCTTAGCACGTAAGGGAATATTATTTGGGGGTGCAGCCATGGAGAAGAGTTTAGACACTAAGATAAGATAAGGAACACACCCATTATAAAGAAATCACATTAGGATTCTCTTTTTAAGCTGTTCCTTAAAACACTAGTGCTTAGGAAATCTATTGGAGGCAGAAGCAGTCAAGGGTAGCCTAGGGTTAGGGTTAGGCTTAGGGTTAGGCTTAGGGTACGGCTTAGGGTACGGGTTCGGGGAGGGGTGCGTGTACGGCGTAGGGTATGGGTTAGGGTTAGTGTTAGTGTTAGTGTTAGGGTTAGGGCTCGGTTTAGGGTACGGGTTAGGAGTAGGGTACGTGTTAGGGTTAGGGTAGGGGTTAGGGTTAGGGTACGCGTTAGGGTTAGGGTAGCTATTAAACCTATCCCACTCTCTAGATACCCCTTAGCACGTAAGGGAATATTATTTGGGGGTGCAGCCATGGAGAAGAGTTTAGACACTAGGATAAGATAAGGAACACACCCATTATAAAGAAATCACATTAGGATTCTCTTTTTAAGCTGTTCCTTAAAACACTAGTGCTTAGGAAATCTATTGGAGGCAGAAGCAGTCAAGGGTAGCCTAGGGTTAGGGTTAGGCTTAGGGTTAGGCTTAGGGTACGGCTTAGGGTAAGGGTTCGGGGAGGGTTTCGGGTACGGCGTAGGGTATGGGTTAGGGTTAGGGTTAGGGTTAGTGTTAGGGTTAGGGCTCGGTTTAGGGTACGGTTAGGATTAGGGTACGTGTTAGGTTTAGGGTAGGGGTTAGGGTTAGGGTACGCGTTAGGGTTAGGGTAGTTAGTAAGCCTATCCCACTCTCTAGATACCCCTTAGCACGTAAAGGAATATTATTTGAGGGTCCAGCCATGGAGAAGAGTTTAGACACTAGGATAAGATAAGGAACACACCCATTATAAAGAAATCACATTAATATTCTCTTTTTAAGCTGTTGCTTAAAACACTAGTGCTTAGGAAATCTATTGGAGGCAGAAGCAGTCAAGGGTAGCCTAGGGTTAGGGTTAGGCTTAGGGTTAGGGTTAGGGTATGGCTTAGGGTACAGGTTCGGGGAGGGGTTCGGGTACGGCGTAGGGTATGGGTTAGGGTTAGTGTTAGGGTTAGGGCTCGGTTTAGGGTACGGGTTAGGATTAGGGTACGTGTTAGGGTTAGGGTAGGGGTTAGGGTTACGGTACGCGTTAGGGTTAGGGTAGTTATTAAACCTATCCCACTCTCTAGATACCCCTTAGCACGTAAAGGAATATTATTTGGGGTTCCGCCATGGAGAAGAGTTTAGACACTAGGATAAGATAAGGAACACACCCATTATAAACAAATCACTTTAGGATTCTCTTTTTAAGCTGTTCCTTAAAACACTAGTGCTTAGGAAATCTATTGGAGGCAGAAGCAGTCAAGGGTAGCCTAGGGTTAGGGTTAGGCTTAGGGTTAGGGTTAGGGTACGGCTTGGGGTATGGGTTCAGGGAGGGGTTCGGGTACGGCATAGGGTATGGGTTAGGGTTAGTGTTAGGGTTAGTGTTAGGGTTAGGGCTCGGTTTAGGGTACGGGTTAGGAGTAGGGTACGTGTTAGGGTTAGGGTAGGGGTTAGGGTTAGGGTACGCGTTAGGGTTAGGGTAGTTAGTAAACCTATCCCACTCTCTAGATACCCCTTAGCACGTAAGGGAATATTATTTGGGGGTGCAGCCATGGAGAAGAGTTTAGACACTAGGATAAGATAAGGAACACACCCATTATAAAGAAATCACATTAGGATTCTCTTTTTAAGCTGTTCCTTAAAACACTAGTGCTTAGGAAATCTATGGGAGGCAGAAGCAGTCAAGGGTAGCCTAGGGTTAGGGTTAGGCTTATGGTTAGGCTTAGGGTACGGCTTAGGGTACGGGTTCGGGGAGGGGTGCGGGTACGGCGTAGGGTATGGGTTAGGGTTAGGGTTAGGGTTAGTGTTAGGGTTAGGGCTCGGTTTAGGGTACGGGTTAGGATTAGGGTACGTGTTAGGGTTAGGGTAGGGGTTAGGGTTAGGGTACGCGTTAGGGTTAGGGTAGTTATTAAACCTATCCCACTCTCTAGATACCCCTTAGCACGTAAAGGAATATTATTTGAGGGTCCAGCCATGGAGAAGAGTTTAGACACTAGGATAAGATAAGGAAGACACCCATTATAAAGAAATCACATTAGGATTCTCTTTTTAAGCTGTTCCTTTAAACACTAGTGCTTAGGAAATCTATTGGAGGCAGAAGCAGTCAAGGGTAGCCTAGGGTTAGGGATAGGCTTAGGGTTAGGCTTAGGGTACGGCTTAGGGTACGGGTTCGGGGAGGGGTGCGGGTACGGCGTCGGGTATGGGTTAGGGTTAGGGTTAGGGTTAGTGTTAGGGTTAGGGCTCGGTTTAGGGTACGGGTTAGGATTAGGGTACGTGTTAGGGTTAGGGTAGGGGTTAGGGTTAGAGTACGCATTAGGGTTAGGGTAGTTATTAAACCTATCCCACTCTCTAGATACCCCTTAGCACGTAAGGGAATATTATTTGGGGGTGCAGTCATGGAGAAGAGTTTAGACACTAAGATAAGATAAGGAACACACCCATTATAAAGAAATCACATTAGGATTCTCTTTTTAAGCTGTTCCTTAAAACACTAGTGCTTAGGAAATCTATTGGAGGCAGAAGCAGTCAAGGGTAGCCTAGGGTTAGTGTTAGGCTTAGGGTACGGCTTAGGGTACGGCTTAGGGTACGGGTTCGGTGAGGGGTGCGGGTACGGCGTAGGGTATGGGTTAGGGTTAGGGTTAGGGTTAGGGTTAGGGTTAGGGCTCGGTTTAGGGTACGGGTTAGGATTAGGGTACGTGTTAGGGTTAGGGTAGGGGTTAGGGTTAGGGTACGCTTTAGGGTTAGGGTATTTATTAAACCTATCCCACTCTCTAGATACCCCTTAGCACGTAAAGGAATATTATTTGGGGGTCCAGCCATGGAGGAGAGTTTAAACACTAGGATAAGATAAGGAACACACCCATTATAAAGAAATCACATTAGGATTCTCTTTTTAAGCTGTTCCTGAAAACACTAGTGCTTAGGAAACCTATTGGAGGCAGAAGCAGTCAAGGGTAGCCTAGGGTTAGGGTTAGGCTTAGGGTTAGGCTTAGGGTACGGCTTAGGGTACGGGTTCGGGGAGGGGTGCGGGTACGGCGTAGGATATGGTTTAGGGTTAGGGTTAGGGTTAGTGTTACGGTTAGGGCTCGGTTTAGGGTACGGGTCAGGATTAGGGTACGTGTTAGGGTAAGGGTAGGGGTTAGAGTTAGGGTACGCATTAGGGTTAGGGTAGTTATTAAACCTATCCCACTCTCTAGATACCCCTTAGCACGTAAAGGAATATTATTTGGGGGTCCAGCCATGGAGAAGAGTTTAGACACTAGGATAAATAAGGAACACACCCATTATAAAGAAATCACATTAGGATTCTCTTTTTAAGCTGTTCCTTAAAACACTAGTGCTTAGGAAATCTATTGGAGGCAGAAGCAGTCAAGGGTAGCCTAGGGTTAGTGTTAGGCTTAGGGTTAGGCTTAGGGTACGGGTTTGGGGAGGGGTTCGTGTACGGCGTAGGGTATGGGTTAGGGTTAGGGTTAGGGTTAGTGTTAGGGTTAGGGCTCGGTTTAGGGTACGGGTTAGGATTAGGGTACGTGTTAGGGTTAGGGTAGGGGTTAGGGTTAGAGTACGCATTACGGTTAGGGTAGTTATTAAACCTATCCCACTCTCTAGCTCCCCCTTAGCACGTAAAGGAATATTATTTGGGGGTCCAGCCATGGAGAAGAGTTTAGACACTAGGATAAGATAAGGAACACACCCATTATAAAGAAATCACATTAGGATTCTCTTTTTAAGCTGTTTCTTAAAACACTACTGCTTAGGAAATCAATTGGAGGCAGAAGCAGTCAAGGGTAGCCTAGGGTTAGGGTTAGGCTTAGGGTTAGGTTTAGGTTACGGGTTCGGGGAGGGATGCGGGTACGGCGTAGGGTATGGGTTAGGGTTAGGGTTAGTGTTAGTGTTAGGGTTAGGGCTCGGTTTAGGGTACAGGTTAGGATTAGGGTACGTGTTAGGGTTAGGGTAGGGGTTAGAGTTAGGGTACGCGTTAGGGTTAGAGTAGTTATTAAACCTATCCCACTCTCTAGATACCCCTTAGCACGTAAGGGGATATTATTTGGGGGTGCAGCCATGGAGAAGAATTTAGACACTAGGATAAGATAAGGAACACACCCATTATAAAGAAATCACATTAGGATTCTCTTTTTAAGCTGTTCCTTAAAACACTAGTGCTTAGGAAATCTATTGGAGGCAGAAGCAGTCAAGGGTAGCCTAGGGTTAGGGTTAGGCTTACGGTTAGGCTTAGGGTACGGCTTAGGGTACGGGTTCGGGGAGGGGTGCGGGTACGGCGTAGGGTATGGGTTAGGGTTAGGGTTAGGGTTAGTGTTAGGGTTAGGGCTCGGTTTAGGGTACGGGTTAGGATTAGGGTACGTGTTAGGGTTAGGGTACGCGTTAGGGTTAGGGTAGTTATTAAACCTATCCCACTCTCTAGATACCCCTTAGCACGTAAAGGAATATTATTTGAGGGTCCAGCCATGGAGAAGAGTTTAGACACTAGGATAAGATAAGGAACACACCCATTATAAAGAAATCACTTTAGGATTCTCTTTTTAAGCTGTTCCTTAAAACACTAGTGCTTAGGAAATCTATTGGAGGCAGAAGCAGTCAAGGGTAGCCTAGGGTTAGGGATAGGCTTAGGGTTAGGATTAGGGTACGGCTTGGGGTATGGGTTCAGGGAGGGGTTCGGGTACGGCATAGGGTATGGGTTAGGGTTAGTGTTAGGGTTAGTGTTAGGGTTAGGGCTCGGTTTAGGGTACGGGTTAGGAGTAGGGTACGTGTTAGGGTTAGGGTAGGGGTTAGGGTTAGGGTACGCGTTAGGGTTAGGGTAGCTATTAAACCTATCCCACTCTCTAGATACCCCTTAGCACGTAAGGGAATATTATTTGGGGGTGCAGCCATGGAGAAGAGTTTAGACACTAGGATAAGATAAGGAACACACCCATTATAAAGAAATCACATTAGGATTCTCTTTTTAAGCTGTTCCTTAAAACACTAGTGCTTAGGAAATCTATGGGAGGCAGAAGCAGTCAAGGGTAGCCTAAGGTTAGGGTTAGGCTTACGGTTAGGCTTAGGGTACGGCTTAGGGTACGGGTTCGGGGAGGGGTGCGGGTACGGCGTAGGGTATGGGTTAGGGTTAGGGTTAGGGTTAGTGTTAGGGTTAGGGCTCGGTTTAGGGTACGGGTTAGGATTAGGATACGTGTTAGGGTTAGGGTAGGGGTTAGGGTTAGGGTACGCGTTAGGGTTAGGGTAGTTATTAAACCTATCCCACTCTCTAGATACCCCTTAGCACGTAAAGGAATATTATTTGAGGGTCCAGCCATGGAGAAGAGTTTAGACACTAGGATAAGATAAGGAACACACCCATTATAAAGAAATCACATTAGGATTCTCTTTTTAAGCTGTTGCTTAAAACACTAGTGCTTAGGAAATCTATTGGAGGCAGAAGCAGTCAAGGGTAGCCTAGGGTTAGGGTTAGGCTTAGGGCTAGGCTTAGGGTACGGCTTAGGGTAAGGGTTCGGGGAGGGTTTCGGGTACGGCGTAGGGTATGGGTTAGGGTTAGGGTTAGGGTTAGTGTTAGGGTTAGGGCTCGGTTTAGGGTACGGTTAGGATTAGGGTACGTGTTAGGTTTAGGGTAGGGGTTCGGGTTAGGGTACGCGTTAAGGTTAGGGTAGTTAGTAAGCTTATCCCACTCTCTAGATACCCCTTAGCACGTAAAGGAATATTATTTGGGGGTCCAGCCATGGAGAAGAATTTAGACACTAGGATAAGATAAGGAACACACCCATTATAAAGAAATCACATTAGGATTCTCTTTTTAACCTGTTGCTTAAAACACTAGTGCTTAGGAAATCTATTGGAGGCAGAAGCAGTCAAGGGTAGCCTAGGGTTAGTGTTAGGCTTAGGGTTAGGCTTAGGGTACGGCTTAGGGTACGGGTTTGGGGAGGGGTTCGGGTACGGCGTAGGGTATGGGTTAGGGTTAGGGTTAGTGTTAGGGTTAGGGTTAGGGCTCGGTTTAGGGTACGGGTTAGGATTAGGGTACGTGTTAGTGTTAGGGTAGGGGTTAGGGTTAGAGTACGCATTAGGGTTAGGGTAGTTATTAAACCTATCCCACTCTCTAGATACCCCTTAGCACGTAAGGCAATATTATTTGGGGGTGCAGCCATGGAGAAGAGTTTAGACACTAGGATAAGATAAGGAACACACCCATTATAAAGAAATCACATTAGGATTCTCTTTTTAAGCTGTTCCTTAAAACACTAGTGCTTAGGAAATCTATTGGAGGCAGAAGCAGTCAAGGGTAGCCTAGGGTTAGGGTTAGGCTTAGGGTTAGGCTTAGGGTACGGCTTAGGGTACGGGTTCGGGGAGGGGTGTGGGTACGGCGTAGGGTATGGTTTAGGGTTAGGGTTAGGGTTAGTGTTAGGGTTAGGGCTCGGTTTAGGGTACGGGTTAGGATTAGGGTACGTGTTAGGGTTAGGGTAGGGGTTAGGGTTAGGGTAGTTATTAAACCTATCCCACTCTCTAGATACCCCTTAGCACGTAAAGGAATATTATTTGGGGGTCCAGCCATGGAGAAGAGTTTAGACACTAGGATAAGATAAGGAACACACCCATTATAAAGAAATCACTTTAGGATTCTCTTTTTAAGCTGTTCCTTAAAACACTAGTGCTTAGGAAATCTATTGGAGGCAGAAGCAGTCAAGGGTAGCCTAGGGTTAGTGTTAGGCTTAGGGTTAGGCTTAGGGTACGGCTTAGGGTTCGGGTTTGGGGAGCGGTTCGGGTACGGCGTAGGGTATGGGTTAGGGTTAGTGTTAGGGTTAGGGCTCGGTTTAGGGTACGGGTTAGGATTAGGGTACGTGTTAGGGTTAGGGTAGGGGTTAGGGTTAGAGTACGCATTAGGGTTAGGGTAGTTATTAAACCTATCCCACTCTCTAGATACCCCTTAGCACGTAAGGGAATATTATTTGGGGGTGCAGCCATGGAGAAGAGTTTAGACACTAGGATAAGATAAGGAACACACCCATTATAAAGAAATCACATTAGGATTCTCTTTTTAAGCTGTTCCTTAAAACACTAGTGCTTAGGAAATCTATGGGAGGCAGAAGCAGTCAAGGGTAGCCTAGGGTTAGGGTTAGGCTTAGGGTTAGGGTTAGGGTACGGCTTGGGGTATGGGTTCGGGGAGGGGTTCGGGTACGGCATAGGGTATGTGTTAGGGTTAGGGTTAGGGTTAGTGTTAGGGTTAGGGCTCGGTTTAGGGTACGGGTTAAGATTAGGGTACGTGTTAGGGTTAGGGTTAGGGTAGGGGTTAGGGTTAGGGTACGCGTTAGGGTTAGGGTAGTTATTAAACCTATCCCACTCTCTAGATACCCCTTAGCACGTAAGGGAATATTATTTGGGGGTGCAGCCATGGAGAAGAGTTTAGACACTAGGATAAGATAAGGAACACACCCATTATAAAGAAATCACATTAGGATTCTCTTTTTAAGCTGTTCCTTAAAACACTAGTGCTTAGGAAATCTATTGGAGGCAGAAGCAGTCAAGGGTAGCCTAGGGTTAGTGTTAGGCTTAGGGTTAGGCTTAGGGTACGGGTTTGGGGAGGGGTTCGGCTACGGCGTAGGGTATGGGTTAGGGTTAGGGTTAGGGTTAGTGTTAGGGTTAGGGCTCGGTTTAGGGTACGGGTTAGGATTAGGGTACGTGTTAGGGTTAGTGTAGGGGTTAGGGTTAGAGTACGCATTAGGGTTAGGGTAGTTATTAAACCTATCCCACTCTCTAGATACCCCTTAGCACGTAAGGGAATATTATTTGGGGGTGCAGCCATGGAGAAGAGTTTAGACACTAAGATAAGATAAGGAACACACCCATTATAAAGAAATCACATTAGGATTCTCTTTTTAAGCTGTTCCTTAAAACACTAGTGCTTAGGAAATCTATTGGAGGCAGAAGCAGTCAAGGGTAGCCTAGGGTTAGGGTTAAGCTTAGGGTTAGGCTTAGGGTACGGCTTAGGGTACGGGTTCGGGGAGGGGTTCGGGTATGGCGTAGGGTATGGGTTAGGGTTAGGGTTAGGGTTAGTGTTAGGGTTAGGGCTCGGTTTAGGTTACGGGTTAGGATTAGGGTAAGTGTTAGGGTTAGGGTAGGGGTTAGGGTTAGGGTACGCGTTAGGGTTAGGGTAGTTAGTAAACCTATCCCACTCTCTAGATACCCCTTAGCACGTAAAGGAATATTATTTGAGGGTCCAGCCATGGAGAAGAGTTTAGACACTAGGATAAGATAAGGAACACACCCATTATAAAGAAATCACATTAGGATTCTCTTTTTAAGCTGTTCCTTAAAACACTAGTGCTTAGGAAATCTATTGGAGGCAGAAGCAGTCAAGGGTAGCCTAGGGTTAGGGTTAGGCTTAGGGTTAGGCTTAGGATACGGCTTAGGGTACGGGTTCGGGGAGGGGTTCGGGTACAGCGTAGGGTATGGGTTAGGGTTAGGGTTAGGGTTAGTGTTAAGTTTAGGGCTCGGTTTAGGGTACGGGTTAGGATTAGGGTACGTGTTAGGGTTAGGGTAGGGGTTAGGGTTAGGGTACGCGTTAGGGTTAGGTTAGTTAGTAAACCTATCCCACTCTCTATATACCCCTTAGCACGTAAACGAATATTATTTGGGGGTTCAGCCATGGAGAAGAGTTTAGACACTAGGATAAGATAAGGAACACACCCATTATAAAGAAATCACATTAGGATTCTCTTTTTAAGCTGTTGCTTAAAACACTAGTGCTTAGGAAATCTATTGGAGGCAGAAGCAGTCAAGGGTAGCCTAGGGTTAGTGTTAGGCTTAGGGTACGGCTTAGGGTACGGCTTAGGGTTCGGGTTTGGGGAGGGGTTCGGGTACGGCGTAGGGTATGGGTTAGGGTTAGGGTTAGTGTTAGTGTTAGGGTTAGGGCTCGGTTTAGGGTACGGGTTAGGATTAGGGTACGTGTTAGGGTTAGGGTAGGGGTTAGGGTTAGGGTACGCGTTAGGGTTAGGGTAGTTAGTAAACCTATCCCACTCTCTAGATACCCCTTAGCACGTAAAGGAGTATTATTTGGGGGTCCAGCCATGGAGAAGAGTTTAGACACTAGGATAAGATAAGGAACACACCCATTATAAAGAAATCACATTAGGATTCTCTTTTTCAGCTGTTCCTTAAAACACTACTGCTTAGGAAATCTATTGGAGGCAGAAGCAGTCAAGGGTAGCCTAGGGTTAGGGTTAGGCTTAGGGTTAGGCTTAGGGTACGGCTTAGGGTACGGGTTCGGGGAGGGTTTCGGGTACGGCATAGGGTATGGGTTAGGGTTAGGGTTAGGGTTAGTGTTAGGGTTAGGGCTCGGTTTAGGGTACGGTTAGGATTAGTGTACGTGTTAGGTTTAGGGTAGGGGTTAGGGTTAGGGTACGCGTTAGGGTTAGGGTAGTTAGTAAACCTATCCCACTCTCTAGATACCCCTTAGCACGTAAAGGAATATTATTTGGGGGTCCAGCCATGGAGAAGAGTTTAGACACTAGGATAAGATAAGGAACACACCCATTATAAAGAAATCACATTAGGATTCTCTTTTTAAGCTGTTGCTTAAAACACTAGTGCTTAGGAAATCTATTGGAGGCAGAAGCAGTCAAGGGTAGCCTAGGGTTAGTGTTAGGCTTAGGGTTAGGCTTAGGGTATGGCTTAGGGTACGGGTTTGGGGAGGGGTTCGGGTACGGCGTAGGGTATGGGTTAGGGTTAGTGTTAGTGTTAGTGTTAGGGTTAGGGCTCGGTTTAGGGTACGGGTTAGGATTAGGGTACGTGTTAGGGTTAGGGTAGGGGTTAGGGTTAGGGTACGCGTTAGGGTTAGGGTAGTTATTAAACCTATCCCACTCTCTAGATACCCCTTAGCACATAAAGGAATATTATTTGGGGGTCCAGCCATGGAGAAGAGTTTAGACACTAGGATAAGATAAGGAACACACCCATTATAAAGAAATCACTTTAGGATTCTCTTTTTAAGCTGTTCCTTAAAACACTAGTGCTTAGGAAATCTATTGGAGGCAGAAGCAGTCAAGGGTAGCCTAGGGTTAGGGTTAGGCTTAGGGTTAGGTTTAGGGTACGGCTTGGGGAATGGGTTCGGGGAGGGGTTCGGGTACGGCGTAGGGTATGGTTTAGGGTTAGGGTTAGGGTTAGTGTTAGGGTTAGGGCTCGGTTTAGGGTACGGGTTAGGATTAGGGTACGTGTTAGGGTTAGGGTAGGGGTTAGGGTTAGGTTACTCGTTAGGGCTAGGGTAGTTAGTAAACCTATCCCACTCTGTAGCTCCCCCTTAGCACGTAAAGGAATATTATTTGGGGGTCCAGCCATGGAGAAGAGTTTAGACACTAGGATAAGATAAGGAACACACCCATTATAAAGAAATCACATTAGGATTCTCTTTTTAAGCTGTTTCTTAAAACACTACTGCTTAGGAAATCAATTGGAGGCAGAAGCAGTCAAGGGTAGCCTAGGGTTAGGGTTAGGCTTAGGGTTAGGTTTAGGGTATGGCTTAGGGTACGGGTTCGGGGAGGTGTGCGGGTATGGCGTAGGGTATGGGTTAGGGTTAGGGTTAGTGTTAGTGTTAGGGTTAGGGCTCCGTTTGGGGTACAGGTTAGGATTAGGGTACGTGTTAGGGTTAGGGTAGGGGTTAGGGTTAGGGTACGCATTAGGGTTAGGGTAGTTATTAAACCTACCCCACTCTCTAGATACCCATTAGCACGTAAGGGAATATTATTTGGGGGTGCAGCCATGGAGAAGAGTTTAGACACTAGGATAAGATAAGGAACACACCCATTATAAAGAAATCACATTAGGATTCTCTTTTTAAGCTGTTCCTAAAACACTAGTGCTTAGGAAATCTATTGGAGGCAGAAGCAGTCAAGGGTAGCCTAGGGTTAGGGTTAGGCTTAGGGTTAGGCTTAGGGTACGGCTTAGGGTACGGGTTCGGGGAGGGGTGCGGGTACGGCGTAGGGTATGGGTTAGGGTTAGGGTTAGTGTTAGTGTTAGGGTTAGGGCTCGGTTTAGGGTACGGGTTAGGATTAGGGTACGTGTTAGGGTTAGGGTAGGGGTTAGGGTTAGGGTACGCATTAGGGTTAGGGTACTTATTAAACCTATCCCACTCTCTAGATACCCCTTAGCACATAAAGGAATATTATTTGAGGGTCCAGCCATGGAGAAGAGTTTAGACACTAGGATAAGATAAGGAACACACCCATTATAAAGAAATCACATTAGGATTCTCTTTTTAAGCTGTTCCTTAAAACACTAGTGCTTAGGAAATCTATTGGAGGCAGAAGCAGTCAAGGGTAGCCTAGGGTTAGGGTTAGGCTTAGGGTTAGGCTTAGGGTACGGCTTGGGGTATGGGTTCGGGGAGGGGTTCGGGTACGGCATAGGGTATGTGTTAGGGTTAGGGTTAGGGTTAGTGTTAGGGTTAGGGCTCGGTTTAGGGTACGGGTTAAGATTAGGGTACGTGTTAGGGTTAGGGTTAGGGTAGGGGTTAGGGTTAGGGTACGCGTTAGGGTTAGGTTAGTTAGTAAACCTATCCCACTCTCTATATACCCCTTAGCACGTAAACGAATATTATTTGGGGGTTCAGCCATGGAGAAGAGTTTAGACACTAGGATAAGATAAGGAACACACCCATTATAAAGAAATCACATTAGGATTCTCTTTTTAAGCTGTTGCTTAAAACACTAGTGCTTAGGAAATCTATTGGAGGCAGAAGCAGTCAAGGGTAGCCTAGGGTTAGTGTTAGGCTTAGGGTACGGCTTAGGGTACGGCTTAGGGTACGGGTTTGGGGAGGGGTTCGGGTACGGCGTAGGGTATGGGTTAGGGTTAGGGTTAGTGTTAGTGTTAGGGTTAGGGCTCGGTTTAGGGTACGGGTTAGGATTAGGGTACGTGTTAGGGTTAGGGTAGGGGTTAGGGTTAGGGTACGCGTTAGGGTTAGGGTAGTTAGTAAACCTATCCCACTCTCTAGATACCCCTTAGCACGTAAAGGAGTATTATTTGGGGGTCCAGCCATGGAGAAGAGTTTAGACACTAGGATAAGATAAGGAACACACCCATTATAAAGAAATCACATTAGGATTCTCTTTTTAAGCTGTTTCTTAATACACTACTGCTTAGGAAATCAATTGGAGGCAGAAGCAGTCAAGGGTAGCCTAGGGTTAGGGTTAGGCTTAGGGTTAGGTTTAGGTTACGGGTTCGGGGAGGGATGCGGGTACGGCGTAGGGTATGGGTTAGGGTTAGGGTTAGTGTTAGTGTTAGGGTTAGGGCTCGGTTTAGGGTACAGGTTAGGATTAGGGTACGTGTTAGGGTTAGGGTAGGGGTTAGGGTTAGGGTACGCGTTAGGATTAGAGTAGTTATTAAACCTATCCCACTCTCTAGATACCCCTTAGCACGTAAGGGGATATTATTTGGGGGTGCAGCCATGGAGAAGAATTTAGACACTAGGATAAGATAAGGAACACACCCATTATAAAGAAATCACATTAGGATTCTCTTTTTAAGCTGTTCCTTAAAACACTAGTGCTTAGGAAATCTATTGGAGGCAGAAGCAGTCAAGGGTAGCCTAGGGTTAGGGTTAGGCTTACGGTTAGGCTTAGGGTACGGCTTAGGGTACGGGTTCGGGGAGGGGTGCGGGTACGGCGTAGGGTATGCGTTAGGGTTAGGGTTAGGGTTAGTGTTAGGGTTAGGGCTCGGTTTAGGGTACGGGTTAGGATTAGGGTACGTGTTAGGGTTAGGGTACGCGTTAGGGTTAGGGTAGCTATTAAACCTATCCCACTCTCTAGATACCCCTTAGCACGTAAGGGAATATTATTTGGGGGTGCAGCCATGGAGAAGAGTTTAGACACTAAGATAAGATAAGGAACACACCCATTATAAAGAAATCACATTAGGATTCTCTTTTTAAGCTGTTCCTTAAAACACTAGTGCTTAGGAAATCTATTGGAGGCAGAAGCAGTCAAGGGTAGCCTAGGGTTAGGGTTAGGCTTAGGGTTAGGCTTAGGGTACGGCTTAGGGTACGGGTTCGGGGAGGGGTGCGTGTACGGCGTAGGGTATGGGTTAGGGTTAGTGTTAGTGTTAGTGTTAGGGTTAGGGCTCGGTTTAGGGTACGGGTTAGGAGTAGGGTACGTGTTAGGGTTAGGGTAGGGGTTAGGGTTAGGGTACGCGTTAGGGTTAGGGTAGCTATTAAACCTATCCCACTCTCTAGATACCCCTTAGCACGTAAGGGGATATTATTTGGGGGTGCAGCCATGGAGAAGAATTTAGACACTAGGATAAGATAAGGAACACACCCATTATAAAGAAATCACATTAGGATTCTCTTTTTAAGCTGTTCCTTAAAACACTAGTGCTTAGGAAATCTATTGGAGGCAGAAGCAGTCAAGGGTAGCCTAGGGTTAGGGTTAGGCTTACGGTTAGGCTTAGGGTACGGCTTAGGGTACGGGTTCGGGGAGGGGTGCGGGTACGGCGTAGGGTATGCGTTAGGGTTAGGGTTAGGGTTAGTGTTAGGGTTAGGGCTCGGTTTAGGGTACGGGTTAGGATTAGGGTACGTGTTAGGGTTAGGGTACGCGTTAGGGTTAGGGTAGCTATTAAACCTATCCCACTCTCTAGATACCCCTTAGCACGTAAGGGAATATTATTTGGGGGTGCAGCCATGGAGAAGAGTTTAGACACTAAGATAAGATAAGGAACACACCCATTATAAAGAAATCACATTAGGATTCTCTTTTTAAGCTGTTCCTTAAAACACTAGTGCTTAGGAAATCTATTGGAGGCAGAAGCAGTCAAGGGTAGCCTAGGGTTAGGGTTAGGCTTAGGGTTAGGCTTAGGGTACGGCTTAGGGTACGGGTTCGGGGAGGGGTGCGTGTACGGCGTAGGGTATGGGTTAGGGTTAGTGTTAGTGTTAGTGTTAGGGTTAGGGCTCGGTTTAGGGTACGGGTTAGGAGTAGGGTACGTGTTAGGGTTAGGGTAGGGGTTAGGGTTAGGGTACGCGTTAGGGTTAGGGTAGCTATTAAACCTATCCCACTCTCTAGATACCCCTTAGCACGTAAGGGAATATTATTTGGGGGTGCAGCCATGGAGAAGAGTTTAGACACTAGGATAAGATAAGGAACACACCCATTATAAAGAAATCACATTAGGATTCTCTTTTTAAGCTGTTCCTTAAAACACTAGTGCTTAGGAAATCTATTGGAGGCAGAAGCAGTCAAGGGTAGCCTAGGGTTAGGGTTAGGCTTAGGGTTAGGCTTAGGGTACGGCTTAGGGTAAGGGTTCGGGGAGGGTTTCGGGTACGGCGTAGGGTATGGGTTAGGGTTAGGGTTAGGGTTAGTGTTAGGGTTAGGGCTCGGTTTAGGGTACGGTTAGGATTAGGGTACGTGTTAGGTTTAGGGTAGGGGTTAGGGTTAGGGTACGCGTTAGGGTTAGGGTAGTTAGTAAGCCTATCCCACTCTCTAGATACCCCTTAGCACGTAAAGGAATATTATTTGAGGGTCCAGCCATGGAGAAGAGTTTAGACACTAGGATAAGATAAGGAACACACCCATTATAAAGAAATCACATTAATATTCTCTTTTTAAGCTGTTGCTTAAAACACTAGTGCTTAGGAAATCTATTGGAGGCAGAAGCAGTCAAGGGTAGCCTAGGGTTAGGGTTAGGCTTAGGGTTAGGGTTAGGGTATGGCTTAGGGTACAGGTTCGGGGAGGGGTTCGGGTACGGCGTAGGGTATGGGTTAGGGTTAGTGTTAGGGTTAGGGCTCGGTTTAGGATACGGGTTAGGATTAGGGTACGTGTTAGGGTTAGGGTAGGGGTTAGGGTTACGGTACGCGTTAGGGTTAGGGTAGTTATTAAACCTATCCCACTCTCTAGATACCCCTTAGCACGTAAAGGAATATTATTTGGGGTTCCGCCATGGAGAAGAGTTTAGACACTAGGATAAGATAAGGAACACACCCATTATAAACAAATCACTTTAGGATTCTCTTTTTAAGCTGTTCCTTAAAACACTAGTGCTTAGGAAATCTATTGGAGGCAGAAGCAGTCAAGGGTAGCCTAGGGTTAGGGTTAGGCTTAGGGTTAGGGTTAGGGTACGGCTTGGGGTATGGGTTCAGGGAGGGGTTCGGGTACGGCATAGGGTATGGGTTAGGGTTAGTGTTAGGGTTAGTGTTAGGGTTAGGGCTCGGTTTAGGGTACGGGTTAGGAGTAGGGTACGTGTTAGGGTTAGGGTAGGGGTTAGGGTTAGGGTACGCGTTAGGGTTAGGGTAGTTAGTAAACCTATCCCACTCTCTAGATACCCCTTAGCACGTAAGGGAATATTATTTGGGGGTGCAGCCATGGAGAAGAGTTTAGACACTAGGATAAGATAAGGAACACACCCATTATAAAGAAATCACATTAGGATTCTCTTTTTAAGCTGTTCCTTAAAACACTAGTGCTTAGGAAATCTATGGGAGGCAGAAGCAGTCAAGGGTAGCCTAGGGTTAGGGTTAGGCTTACGGTTAGGCTTAGGGTACGGCTTAGGGTACGGGTTCGGGGAGGGGTGCGGGTACGGCGTAGGGTATGGGTTAGGGTTAGGGTTAGGGTTAGTGTTAGGGTTAGGGCTCGGTTTAGGGTACGGGTTAGGATTAGGGTACGTGTTAGGGTTAGGGTAGGGGTTAGGGTTAGGGTACGCGTTAGGGTTAGGGTAGTTATTAAACCTATCCCACTCTCTAGATACCCCTTAGCACGTAAAGGAATATTATTTGAGGGTCCAGCCATGGAGAAGAGTTTAGACACTAGGATAAGATAAGGAAGACACCCATTATAAAGAAATCACATTAGGATTCTCTTTTTAAGCTGTTCCTTTAAACACTAGTGCTTAGGAAATCTATTGGAGGCAGAAGCAGTCAAGGGTAGCCTAGGGTTAGGGATAGGCTTAGGGTTAGGCTTAGGGTACGGCTTAGGGTACGGGTTCGGGGAGGGGTGCGGGTACGGCGTCGGGTATGGGTTAGGGTTAGGGTTAGGGTTAGTGTTAGGGTTAGGGCTCGGTTTAGGGTACGGGTTAGGATTAGGGTACGTGTTAGGGTTAGGGTAGGGGTTAGGGTTAGAGTACGCATTAGGGTTAGGGTAGTTATTAAACCTATCCCACTCTCTAGATACCCCTTAGCACGTAAGGGAATATTATTTGGGGGTGCAGTCATGGAGAAGAGTTTAGACACTAAGATAAGATAAGGAACACACCCATTATAAAGAAATCACATTAGGATTTTCTTTTTAAGCTGTTCCTTAAAACACTAGTGCTTAGGAAATCTATTGGAGGCAGAAGCAGTCAAGGGTAGCCTAGGGTTAGTGTTAGGCTTAGGGTACGGCTTAGGGTACGGCTTAGGGTACGGGTTCGGTGAGGGGTGCGGGTACGGCGTAGGGTATGGGTTAGGGTTAGGGTTAGGGTTAGGGTTAGGGTTAGGGCTCGGTTTAGGGTACGGGTTAGGATTAGGGTAGGTGTTAGGGTTAGGGTAGGGGTTAGGGTTAGGGTACGCTTTAGGGTTAGGGTATTTATTAAACCTATCCCACTCTCTAGATACCCCTTAGCACGTAAAGGAATATTATTTGGGGGTCCAGCCATGGAGGAGAGTTTAAACACTAGGATAAGATAAGGAACACACCCATTATAAAGAAATCACATTAGGATTCTCTTTTTAAGCTGTTCCTGAAAACACTAGTGCTTAGGAAACCTATTGGAGGCAGAAGCAGTCAAGGGTAGCCTAGGGTTAGGGTTAGGCTTAGGGTTAGGCTTAGGGTACGGCTTAGGGTACGGGTTCGGGGAGGGGTGCGGGTACGGCGTAGGATATGGTTTAGGGTTAGGGTTAGGGTTAGTGTTACGGTTAGGGCTCGGTTTAGGGTACGGGTCAGGATTAGGGTACGTGTTAGGGTAAGGGTAGGGGTTAGAGTTAGGGTACGCATTAGGGTTAGGGTAGTTATTAAACCTATCCCACTCTCTAGATACCCCTTAGCACGTAAAGGAATATTATTTGGGGGTCCAGCCATGGAGAAGAGTTTAGACACTAGGATAAATAAGGAACACACCCATTATAAAGAAATCACATTAGGATTCTCTTTTTAAGCTGTTCCTTAAAACACTAGTGCTTAGGAAATCTATTGGAGGCAGAAGCAGTCAAGGGTAGCCTAGGGTTAGTGTTAGGCTTAGGGTTAGGCTTAGGGTACGGGTTTGGGGAGGGGTTCGTGTACGGCGTAGGGTATGGGTTAGGGTTAGGGTTAGGGTTAGTGTTAGGGTTAGGGCTCGGTTTAGGGTACGGGTTAGGATTAGGGTACGTGTTAGGGTTAGGGTAGGGGTTAGGGTTAGAGTACGCATTACGGTTAGGGTAGTTATTAAACCTATCCCACTCTCTAGATACCCCTTAGCACGTAAGGGAATATTATTTGGGGGTGCAGCCATGGAGAAGAGTTTAGACACTAAGATAAGATAAGGAACACACCCATTATAAAGAAATCACATTAGGATTCTCTTTTTAAGCTGTTCCTTAAAACACTAGTGCTTAGGAAATCTATTGGAGGCAGAAGCAGTCAAGGGTAGCCTAGGGTTAGGGTTAGGCTTAGGGTTAGGCTTAGGGTACGGCTTAGGGTACGGGTTCGGGGAGGGGTGCGTGTACGGCGTAGGGTATGGGTTAGGGTTAGTGTTAGTGTTAGTGTTAGGGTTAGGGCTCGGTTTAGGGTACGGGTTAGGAGTAGGGTACGTGTTAGGGTTAGGGTAGGGGTTAGGGTTAGGGTACGCGTTAGGGTTAGGGTAGCTATTAAACCTATCCCACTCTCTAGATACCCCTTAGCACGTAAGGGAATATTATTTGGGGTTGCAGCCATGGAGAAGAGTTTAGACACTAGGATAAGATAAGGAACACACCCATTATAAAGAAATCACATTAGGATTCTCTTTTTAAGCTGTTCCTTAAAACACTAGTGCTTAGGAAATCTATTGGAGGCAGAAGCAGTCAAGGGTAGCCTAGGGTTAGGGTTAGGCTTAGGGTTAGGCTTAGGGTACGGCTTAGGGTAAGGGTTCGGGGAGGGTTTCGGGTACGGCGTAGGGTATGGGTTAGGGTTAGGGTTAGGGTTAGTGTTAGGGTTAGGGCTCGGTTTAGGGTACGGTTAGGATTAGGGTACGTGTTAGGTTTAGGGTAGGGGTTAGGGTTAGGGTACGCGTTAGGGTTAGGGTAGTTAGTAAGCCTATCCCACTCTCTAGATACCCCTTAGCACGTAAAGGAATATTATTTGAGGGTCCAGCCATGGAGAAGAGTTTAGACACTAGGATAAGATAAGGAACACACCCATTATAAAGAAATCACATTAATATTCTCTTTTTAAGCTGTTGCTTAAAACACTAGTGCTTAGGAAATCTATTGGAGGCAGAAGCAGTCAAGGGTAGCCTAGGGTTAGGGTTAGGCTTAGGGTTAGGGTTAGGGTATGGCTTAGGGTACAGGTTCGGGGAGGGGTTCGGGTACGGCGTAGGGTATGGGTTAGGGTTAGTGTTAGGGTTAGGGCTCGGTTTAGGGTACGGGTTAGGATTAGGGTACGTGTTAGGGTTAGGGTAGGGGTTAGGGTTACGGTACGCGTTAGGGTTAGGGTAGTTATTAAACCTATCCCACTCTCTAGATACCCCTTAGCACGTAAAGGAATATTATTTGGGGTTCCGCCATGGAGAAGAGTTTAGACACTAGGATAAGATAAGGAACACACCCATTATAAACAAATCACTTTAGGATTCTCTTTTTAAGCTGTTCCTTAAAACACTAGTGCTTAGGAAATCTATTGGAGGCAGAAGCAGTCAAGGGTAGCCTAGGGTTAGGGTTAGGCTTAGGGTTAGGGTTAGGGTACGGCTTGGGGTATGGGTTCAGGGAGGGGTTCGGGTACGGCATAGGGTATGGGTTAGGGTTAGTGTTAGGGTTAGTGTTAGGGTTAGGGCTCGGTTTAGGGTACGGGTTAGGAGTAGGGTACGTGTTAGGGTTAGGGTAGGGGTTAGGGTTAGGGTACGCGTTAGGGTTAGGGTAGTTAGTAAACCTATCCCACTCTCTAGATACCCCTTAGCACGTAAGGGAATATTATTTGGGGGTGCAGTCATGGAGAAGAGTTTAGACACTAAGATAAGATAAGGAACACACCCATTATAAAGAAATCACATTAGGATTTTCTTTTTAAGCTGTTCCTTAAAACACTAGTGCTTAGGAAATCTATTGGAGGCAGAAGCAGTCAAGGGTAGCCTAGGGTTAGTGTTAGGCTTAGGGTACGGCTTAGGGTACGGCTTAGGGTACGGGTTCGGTGAGGGGTGCGGGTACGGCGTAGGGTATGGGTTAGGGTTAGGGTTAGGGTTAGGGTTAGGGTTAGGGCTCGGTTTAGGGTACGGGTTAGGATTAGGGTAGGTGTTAGGGTTAGGGTAGGGGTTAGGGTTAGGGTACGCTTTAGGGTTAGGGTATTTATTAAACCTATCCCACTCTCTAGATACCCCTTAGCACGTAAAGGAATATTATTTGGGGGTCCAGCCATGGAGGAGAGTTTAAACACTAGGATAAGATAAGGAACACACCCATTATAAAGAAATCACATTAGGATTCTCTTTTTAAGCTGTTCCTGAAAACACTAGTGCTTAGGAAACCTATTGGAGGCAGAAGCAGTCAAGGGTAGCCTAGGGTTAGGGTTAGGCTTAGGGTTAGGCTTAGGGTACGGCTTAGGGTACGGGTTCGGGGAGGGGTGCGGGTACGGCGTAGGATATGGTTTAGGGTTAGGGTTAGGGTTAGTGTTACGGTTAGGGCTCGGTTTAGGGTACGGGTCAGGATTAGGGTACGTGTTAGGGTAAGGGTAGGGGTTAGAGTTAGGGTACGCATTAGGGTTAGGGTAGTTATTAAACCTATCCCACTCTCTAGATACCCCTTAGCACGTAAAGGAATATTATTTGGGGGTCCAGCCATGGAGAAGAGTTTAGACACTAGGATAAATAAGGAACACACCCATTATAAAGAAATCACATTAGGATTCTCTTTTTAAGCTGTTCCTTAAAACACTAGTGCTTAGGAAATCTATTGGAGGCAGAAGCAGTCAAGGGTAGCCTAGGGTTAGTGTTAGGCTTAGGGTTAGGCTTAGGGTACGGGTTTGGGGAGGGGTTCGTGTACGGCGTAGGGTATGGGTTAGGGTTAGGGTTAGGGTTAGTGTTAGGGTTAGGGCTCGGTTTAGGGTACGGGTTAGGATTAGGGTACGTGTTAGGGTTAGGGTAGGGGTTAGGGTTAGAGTACGCATTACGGTTAGGGTAGTTATTAAACCTATCCCACTCTCTAGATACCCCTTAGCACGTAAGGGAATATTATTTGGGGGTGCAGCCATGGAGAAGAGTTTAGACACTAAGATAAGATAAGGAACACACCCATTATAAAGAAATCACATTAGGATTCTCTTTTTAAGCTGTTCCTTAAAACACTAGTGCTTAGGAAATCTATTGGAGGCAGAAGCAGTCAAGGGTAGCCTAGGGTTAGGGTTAGGCTTAGGGTTAGGCTTAGGGTACGGCTTAGGGTACGGGTTCGGGGAGGGGTGCGTGTACGGCGTAGGGTATGGGTTAGGGTTAGTGTTAGTGTTAGTGTTAGGGTTAGGGCTCGGTTTAGGGTACGGGTTAGGAGTAGGGTACGTGTTAGGGTTAGGGTAGGGGTTAGGGTTAGGGTACGCGTTAGGGTTAGGGTAGCTATTAAACCTATCCCACTCTCTAGATACCCCTTAGCACGTAAGGGAATATTATTTGGGGTTGCAGCCATGGAGAAGAGTTTAGACACTAGGATAAGATAAGGAACACACCCATTATAAAGAAATCACATTAGGATTCTCTTTTTAAGCTGTTCCTTAAAACACTAGTGCTTAGGAAATCTATTGGAGGCAGAAGCAGTCAAGGGTAGCCTAGGGTTAGGGTTAGGCTTAGGGTTAGGCTTAGGGTACGGCTTAGGGTAAGGGTTCGGGGAGGGTTTCGGGTACGGCGTAGGGTATGGGTTAGGGTTAGGGTTAGGGTTAGTGTTAGGGTTAGGGCTCGGTTTAGGGTACGGTTAGGATTAGGGTACGTGTTAGGTTTAGGGTAGGGGTTAGGGTTAGGGTACGCGTTAGGGTTAGGGTAGTTAGTAAGCCTATCCCACTCTCTAGATACCCCTTAGCACGTAAAGGAATATTATTTGAGGGTCCAGCCATGGAGAAGAGTTTAGACACTAGGATAAGATAAGGAACACACCCATTATAAAGAAATCACATTAATATTCTCTTTTTAAGCTGTTGCTTAAAACACTAGTGCTTAGGAAATCTATTGGAGGCAGAAGCAGTCAAGGGTAGCCTAGGGTTAGGGTTAGGCTTAGGGTTAGGGTTAGGGTATGGCTTAGGGTACAGGTTCGGGGAGGGGTTCGGGTACGGCGTAGGGTATGGGTTAGGGTTAGTGTTAGGGTTAGGGCTCGGTTTAGGGTACGGGTTAGGATTAGGGTACGTGTTAGGGTTAGGGTAGGGGTTAGGGTTACGGTACGCGTTAGGGTTAGGGTAGTTATTAAACCTATCCCACTCTCTAGATACCCCTTAGCACGTAAAGGAATATTATTTGGGGTTCCGCCATGGAGAAGAGTTTAGACACTAGGATAAGATAAGGAACACACCCATTATAAACAAATCACTTTAGGATTCTCTTTTTAAGCTGTTCCTTAAAACACTAGTGCTTAGGAAATCTATTGGAGGCAGAAGCAGTCAAGGGTAGCCTAGGGTTAGGGTTAGGCTTAGGGTTAGGGTTAGGGTACGGCTTGGGGTATGGGTTCAGGGAGGGGTTCGGGTACGGCATAGGGTATGGGTTAGGGTTAGTGTTAGGGTTAGTGTTAGGGTTAGGGCTCGGTTTAGGGTACGGGTTAGGAGTAGGGTACGTGTTAGGGTTAGGGTAGGGGTTAGGGTTAGGGTACGCGTTAGGGTTAGGGTAGTTAGTAAACCTATCCCACTCTCTAGATACCCCTTAGCACGTAAGGGAATATTATTTGGGGGTGCAGCCATGGAGAAGAGTTTAGACACTAGGATAAGATAAGGAACACACCCATTATAAAGAAATCACATTAGGATTCTCTTTTTAAGCTGTTCCTTAAAACACTAGTGCTTAGGAAATCTATGGGAGGCAGAAGCAGTCAAGGGTAGCCTAGGGTTAGGGTTAGGCTTACGGTTAGGCTTAGGGTACGGCTTAGGGTACGGGTTCGGGGAGGGGTGCGGGTACGGCGTAGGGTATGGGTTAGGGTTAGGGTTAGGGTTAGTGTTAGGGTTAGGGCTCGGTTTAGGGTACGGGTTAGGATTAGGGTACGTGTTAGGGTTAGGGTAGGGGTTAGGGTTAGGGTACGCGTTAGGGTTAGGGTAGTTATTAAACCTATCCCACTCTCTAGATACCCCTTAGCACGTAAAGGAATATTATTTGAGGGTCCAGCCATGGAGAAGAGTTTAGACACTAGGATAAGATAAGGAAGACACCCATTATAAAGAAATCACATTAGGATTCTCTTTTTAAGCTGTTCCTTTAAACACTAGTGCTTAGGAAATCTATTGGAGGCAGAAGCAGTCAAGGGTAGCCTAGGGTTAGGGATAGGCTTAGGGTTAGGCTTAGGGTACGGCTTAGGGTACGGGTTCGGGGAGGGGTGCGGGTACGGCGTCGGGTATGGGTTAGGGTTAGGGTTAGGGTTAGTGTTAGGGTTAGGGCTCGGTTTAGGGTACGGGTTAGGATTAGGGTACGTGTTAGGGTTAGGGTAGGGGTTAGGGTTAGAGTACGCATTAGGGTTAGGGTAGTTATTAAACCTATCCCACTCTCTAGATACCCCTTAGCACGTAAGGGAATATTATTTGGGGGTGCAGTCATGGAGAAGAGTTTAGACACTAAGATAAGATAAGGAACACACCCATTATAAAGAAATCACATTAGGATTTTCTTTTTAAGCTGTTCCTTAAAACACTAGTGCTTAGGAAATCTATTGGAGGCAGAAGCAGTCAAGGGTAGCCTAGGGTTAGTGTTAGGCTTAGGGTACGGCTTAGGGTACGGCTTAGGGTACGGGTTCGGTGAGGGGTGCGGGTACGGCGTAGGGTATGGGTTAGGGTTAGGGTTAGGGTTAGGGTTAGGGTTAGGGCTCGGTTTAGGGTACGGGTTAGGATTAGGGTAGGTGTTAGGGTTAGGGTAGGGGTTAGGGTTAGGGTACGCTTTAGGGTTAGGGTATTTATTAAACCTATCCCACTCTCTAGATACCCCTTAGCACGTAAAGGAATATTATTTGGGGGTCCAGCCATGGAGGAGAGTTTAAACACTAGGATAAGATAAGGAACACACCCATTATAAAGAAATCACATTAGGATTCTCTTTTTAAGCTGTTCCTGAAAACACTAGTGCTTAGGAAACCTATTGGAGGCAGAAGCAGTCAAGGGTAGCCTAGGGTTAGGGTTAGGCTTAGGGTTAGGCTTAGGGTACGGCTTAGGGTACGGGTTCGGGGAGGGGTGCGGGTACGGCGTAGGATATGGTTTAGGGTTAGGGTTAGGGTTAGTGTTACGGTTAGGGCTCGGTTTAGGGTACGGGTCAGGATTAGGGTACGTGTTAGGGTAAGGGTAGGGGTTAGAGTTAGGGTACGCATTAGGGTTAGGGTAGTTATTAAACCTATCCCACTCTCTAGATACCCCTTAGCACGTAAAGGAATATTATTTGGGGGTCCAGCCATGGAGAAGAGTTTAGACACTAGGATAAATAAGGAACACACCCATTATAAAGAAATCACATTAGGATTCTCTTTTTAAGCTGTTCCTTAAAACACTAGTGCTTAGGAAATCTATTGGAGGCAGAAGCAGTCAAGGGTAGCCTAGGGTTAGTGTTAGGCTTAGGGTTAGGCTTAGGGTACGGGTTTGGGGAGGGGTTCGTGTACGGCGTAGGGTATGGGTTAGGGTTAGGGTTAGGGTTAGTGTTAGGGTTAGGGCTCGGTTTAGGGTACGGGTTAGGATTAGGGTACGTGTTAGGGTTAGGGTAGGGGTTAGGGTTAGAGTACGCATTACGGTTAGGGTAGTTATTAAACCTATCCCACTCTCTACATACCCCTTAGCACGTAAGGGAATATTATTTGGGGGTGCAGCCATGGAGAAGAGTTTAGACACTAAGATAAGATAAGGAACACACCCATTATAAAGAAATCACATTAGGATTCTCTTTTTAAGCTGTTCCTTAAAACACTAGTGCTTAGGAAATCTATTGGAGGCAGAAGCAGTCAAGGGTAGCCTAGGGTTAGGGTTAGGCTTAGGGTTAGGCTTAGGGTACGGCTTAGGGTACGGGTTCGGGGAGGGGTGCGTGTACGGCGTAGGGTATGGGTTAGGGTTAGTGTTAGTGTTAGTGTTAGGGTTAGGGCTCGGTTTAGGGTACGGGTTAGGAGTAGGGTACGTGTTAGGGTTAGGGTAGGGGTTAGGGTTAGGGTACGCGTTAGGGTTAGGGTAGCTATTAAACCTATCCCACTCTCTAGATACCCCTTAGCACGTAAGGGAATATTATTTGGGGTTGCAGCCATGGAGAAGAGTTTAGACACTAGGATAAGATAAGGAACACACCCATTATAAAGAAATCACATTAGGATTCTCTTTTTAAGCTGTTCCTTAAAACACTAGTGCTTAGGAAATCTATTGGAGGCAGAAGCAGTCAAGGGTAGCCTAGGGTTAGGGTTAGGCTTAGGGTTAGGCTTAGGGTACGGCTTAGGGTAAGGGTTCGGGGAGGGTTTCGGGTACGGCGTAGGGTATGGGTTAGGGTTAGGGTTAGGGTTAGTGTTAGGGTTAGGGCTCGGTTTAGGGTACGGTTAGGATTAGGGTACGTGTTAGGTTTAGGGTAGGGGTTAGGGTTAGGGTACGCGTTAGGGTTAGGGTAGTTAGTAAGCCTATCCCACTCTCTAGATACCCCTTAGCACGTAAAGGAATATTATTTGAGGGTCCAGCCATGGAGAAGAGTTTAGACACTAGGATAAGATAAGGAACACACCCATTATAAAGAAATCACATTAGGATTCTCTTTTTAAGCTGTTCCTAAAACACTAGTGCTTAGGAAATCTATTGGAGGCAGAAGCAGTCAAGGGTAGCCTAGGGTTAGGGTTAGGCTTAGGGTTAGGCTTAGGGTACGGCTTAGGGTACGGGTTCGGGGAGGGGTGCGGGTACGGCGTAGGGTATGGGTTAGGGTTAGGGTTAGTGTTAGTGTTAGGGTTAGGGCTCGGTTTAGGGTACGGGTTAGGATTAGGGTACGTGTTAGGGTTAGGGTAGGGGTTAGGGTTAGGGTACGCATTAGGGTTAGGGTACTTATTAAACCTATCCCACTCTCTAGATACCCCTTAGCACATAAAGGAATATTATTTGAGGGTCCAGCCATGGAGAAGAGTTTAGACACTAGGATAAGATAAGGAACACACCCATTATAAAGAAATCACATTAGGATTCTCTTTTTAAGCTGTTCCTTAAAACACTAGTGCTTAGGAAATCTATTGGAGGCAGAAGCAGTCAAGGGTAGCCTAGGGTTAGGGTTAGGCTTAGGGTTAGGCTTAGGGTACGGCTTGGGGTATGGGTTCGGGGAGGGGTTCGGGTACGGCATAGGGTATGTGTTAGGGTTAGGGTTAGGGTTAGTGTTAGGGTTAGGGCTCGGTTTAGGGTACGGGTTAAGATTAGGGTACGTGTTAGGGTTAGGGTTAGGGTAGGGGTTAGGGTTAGGGTACGCGTTAGGGTTAGGTTAGTTAGTAAACCTATCCCACTCTCTATATACCCCTTAGCACGTAAACGAATATTATTTGGGGGTTCAGCCATGGAGAAGAGTTTAGACACTAGGATAAGATAAGGAACACACCCATTATAAAGAAATCACATTAGGATTCTCTTTTTAAGCTGTTGCTTAAAACACTAGTGCTTAGGAAATCTATTGGAGGCAGAAGCAGTCAAGGGTAGCCTAGGGTTAGTGTTAGGCTTAGGGTACGGCTTAGGGTACGGCTTAGGGTACGGGTTTGGGGAGGGGTTCGGGTACGGCGTAGGGTATGGGTTAGGGTTAGGGTTAGTGTTAGTGTTAGGGTTAGGGCTCGGTTTAGGGTACGGGTTAGGATTAGGGTACGTGTTAGGGTTAGGGTAGGGGTTAGGGTTAGGGTACGCGTTAGGGTTAGGGTAGTTAGTAAACCTATCCCACTCTCTAGATACCCCTTAGCACGTAAAGGAGTATTATTTGGGGGTCCAGCCATGGAGAAGAGTTTAGACACTAGGATAAGATAAGGAACACACCCATTATAAAGAAATCACATTAGGATTCTCTTTTTAAGCTGTTTCTTAATACACTACTGCTTAGGAAATCAATTGGAGGCAGAAGCAGTCAAGGGTAGCCTAGGGTTAGGGTTAGGCTTAGGGTTAGGTTTAGGTTACGGGTTCGGGGAGGGATGCGGGTACGGCGTAGGGTATGGGTTAGGGTTAGGGTTAGTGTTAGTGTTAGGGTTAGGGCTCGGTTTAGGGTACAGGTTAGGATTAGGGTACGTGTTAGGGTTAGGGTAGGGGTTAGGGTTAGGGTACGCGTTAGGATTAGAGTAGTTATTAAACCTATCCCACTCTCTAGATACCCCTTAGCACGTAAGGGGATATTATTTGGGGGTGCAGCCATGGAGAAGAATTTAGACACTAGGATAAGATAAGGAACACACCCATTATAAAGAAATCACATTAGGATTCTCTTTTTAAGCTGTTCCTTAAAACACTAGTGCTTAGGAAATCTATTGGAGGCAGAAGCAGTCAAGGGTAGCCTAGGGTTAGGGTTAGGCTTACGGTTAGGCTTAGGGTACGGCTTAGGGTACGGGTTCGGGGAGGGGTGCGGGTACGGCGTAGGGTATGCGTTAGGGTTAGGGTTAGGGTTAGTGTTAGGGTTAGGGCTCGGTTTAGGGTACGGGTTAGGATTAGGGTACGTGTTAGGGTTAGGGTACGCGTTAGGGTTAGGGTAGCTATTAAACCTATCCCACTCTCTAGATACCCCTTAGCACGTAAGGGAATATTATTTGGGGGTGCAGCCATGGAGAAGAGTTTAGACACTAAGATAAGATAAGGAACACACCCATTATAAAGAAATCACATTAGGATTCTCTTTTTAAGCTGTTCCTTAAAACACTAGTGCTTAGGAAATCTATTGGAGGCAGAAGCAGTCAAGGGTAGCCTAGGGTTAGGGTTAGGCTTAGGGTTAGGCTTAGGGTACGGCTTAGGGTACGGGTTCGGGGAGGGGTGCGTGTACCGCGTAGGGTATGGGTTAGGGTTAGTGTTAGTGTTAGTGTTAGGGTTAGGGCTCGGTTTAGGGTACGGGTTAGGAGTAGGGTACGTGTTAGGGTTAGGGTAGGGGTTAGGGTTAGGGTACGCGTTAGGGTTAGGGTAGCTATTAAACCTATCCCACTCTCTAGATACCCCTTAGCACGTAAGGGGATATTATTTGGGGGTGCAGCCATGGAGAAGAATTTAGACACTAGGATAAGATAAGGAACACACCCATTATAAAGAAATCACATTAGGATTCTCTTTTTAAGCTGTTCCTTAAAACACTAGTGCTTAGGAAATCTATTGGAGGCAGAAGCAGTCAAGGGTAGCCTAGGGTTAGGGTTAGGCTTACGGTTAGGCTTAGGGTACGGCTTAGGGTACGGGTTCGGGGAGGGGTGCGGGTACGGCGTAGGGTATGCGTTAGGGTTAGGGTTAGGGTTAGTGTTAGGGTTAGGGCTCGGTTTAGGGTACGGGTTAGGATTAGGGTACGTGTTAGGGTTAGGGTACGCGTTAGGGTTAGGGTAGCTATTAAACCTATCCCACTCTCTAGATACCCCTTAGCACGTAAGGGAATATTATTTGGGGGTGCAGCCATGGAGAAGAGTTTAGACACTAAGATAAGATAAGGAACACACCCATTATAAAGAAATCACATTAGGATTCTCTTTTTAAGCTGTTCCTTAAAACACTAGTGCTTAGGAAATCTATTGGAGGCAGAAGCAGTCAAGGGTAGCCTAGGGTTAGGGTTAGGCTTAGGGTTAGGCTTAGGGTACGGCTTAGGGTACGGGTTCGGGGAGGGGTGCGTGTACGGCGTAGGGTATGGGTTAGGGTTAGTGTTAGTGTTAGTGTTAGGGTTAGGGCTCGGTTTAGGGTACGGGTTAGGAGTAGGGTACGTGTTAGGGTTAGGGTAGGGGTTAGGGTTAGGGTACGCGTTAGGGTTAGGGTAGCTATTAAACCTATCCCACTCTCTAGATACCCCTTAGCACGTAAGGGAATATTATTTGGGGGTGCAGCCATGGAGAAGAGTTTAGACACTAGGATAAGATAAGGAACACACCCATTATAAAGAAATCACATTAGGATTCTCTTTTTAAGCTGTTCCTTAAAACACTAGTGCTTAGGAAATCTATTGGAGGCAGAAGCAGTCAAGGGTAGCCTAGGGTTAGGGTTAGGCTTAGGGTTAGGCTTAGGGTACGGCTTAGGGTAAGGGTTCGGGGAGGGTTTCGGGTACGGCGTAGGGTATGGGTTAGGGTTAGGGTTAGGGTTAGTGTTAGGGTTAGGGCTCGGTTTAGGGTACGGTTAGGATTAGGGTACGTGTTAGGTTTAGGGTAGGGGTTAGGGTTAGGGTACGCGTTAGGGTTAGGGTAGTTAGTAAGCCTATCCCACTCTCTAGATACCCCTTAGCACGTAAAGGAATATTATTTGAGGGTCCAGCCATGGAGAAGAGTTTAGACACTAGGATAAGATAAGGAACACACCCATTATAAAGAAATCACATTAATATTCTCTTTTTAAGCTGTTGCTTAAAACACTAGTGCTTAGGAAATCTATTGGAGGCAGAAGCAGTCAAGGGTAGCCTAGGGTTAGGGTTAGGCTTAGGGTTAGGGTTAGGGTATGGCTTAGGGTACAGGTTCGGGGAGGGGTTCGGGTACGGCGTAGGGTATGGGTTAGGGTTAGTGTTAGGGTTAGGGCTCGGTTTAGGGTACGGGTTAGGATTAGGGTACGTGTTAGGGTTAGGGTAGGGGTTAGGGTTACGGTACGCGTTAGGGTTAGGGTAGTTATTAAACCTATCCCACTCTCTAGATACCCCTTAGCACGTAAAGGAATATTATTTGGGGTTCCGCCATGGAGAAGAGTTTAGACACTAGGATAAGATAAGGAACACACCCATTATAAACAAATCACTTTAGGATTCTCTTTTTAAGCTGTTCCTTAAAACACTAGTGCTTAGGAAATCTATTGGAGGCAGAAGCAGTCAAGGGTAGCCTAGGGTTAGGGTTAGGCTTAGGGTTAGGGTTAGGGTACGGCTTGGGGTATGGGTTCAGGGAGGGGTTCGGGTACGGCATAGGGTATGGGTTAGGGTTAGTGTTAGGGTTAGTGTTAGGGTTAGGGCTCGGTTTAGGGTACGGGTTAGGAGTAGGGTACGTGTTAGGGTTAGGGTAGGGGTTAGGGTTAGGGTACGCGTTAGGGTTAGGGTAGTTAGTAAACCTATCCCACTCTCTAGATACCCCTTAGCACGTAAGGGAATATTATTTGGGGGTGCAGCCATGGAGAAGAGTTTAGACACTAGGATAAGATAAGGAACACACCCATTATAAAGAAATCACATTAGGATTCTCTTTTTAAGCTGTTCCTTAAAACACTAGTGCTTAGGAAATCTATGGGAGGCAGAAGCAGTCAAGGGTAGCCTAGGGTTAGGGTTAGGCTTACGGTTAGGCTTAGGGTACGGCTTAGGGTACGGGTTCGGGGAGGGGTGCGGGTACGGCGTAGGGTATGGGTTAGGGTTAGGGTTAGGGTTAGTGTTAGGGTTAGGGCTCGGTTTAGGGTACGGGTTAGGATTAGGGTACGTGTTAGGGTTAGGGTAGGGGTTAGGGTTAGGGTACGCGTTAGGGTTAGGGTAGTTATTAAACCTATCCCACTCTCTAGATACCCCTTAGCACGTAAAGGAATATTATTTGAGGGTCCAGCCATGGAGAAGAGTTTAGACACTAGGATAAGATAAGGAAGACACCCATTATAAAGAAATCACATTAGGATTCTCTTTTTAAGCTGTTCCTTTAAACACTAGTGCTTAGGAAATCTATTGGAGGCAGAAGCAGTCAAGGGTAGCCTAGGGTTAGGGATAGGCTTAGGGTTAGGCTTAGGGTACGGCTTAGGGTACGGGTTCGGGGAGGGGTGCGGGTACGGCGTCGGGTATGGGTTAGGGTTAGGGTTAGGGTTAGTGTTAGGGTTAGGGCTCGGTTTAGGGTACGGGTTAGGATTAGGGTACGTGTTAGGGTTAGGGTAGGGGTTAGGGTTAGAGTACGCATTAGGGTTAGGGTAGTTATTAAACCTATCCCACTCTCTAGATACCCCTTAGCACGTAAGGGAATATTATTTGGGGGTGCAGTCATGGAGAAGAGTTTAGACACTAAGATAAGATAAGGAACACACCCATTATAAAGAAATCACATTAGGATTTTCTTTTTAAGCTGTTCCTTAAAACACTAGTGCTTAGGAAATCTATTGGAGGCAGAAGCAGTCAAGGGTAGCCTAGGGTTAGTGTTAGGCTTAGGGTACGGCTTAGGGTACGGCTTAGGGTACGGGTTCGGTGAGGGGTGCGGGTACGGCGTAGGGTATGGGTTAGGGTTAGGGTTAGGGTTAGGGTTAGGGTTAGGGCTCGGTTTAGGGTACGGGTTAGGATTAGGGTAGGTGTTAGGGTTAGGGTAGGGGTTAGGGTTAGGGTACGCTTTAGGGTTAGGGTATTTATTAAACCTATCCCACTCTCTAGATACCCCTTAGCACGTAAAGGAATATTATTTGGGGGTCCAGCCATGGAGGAGAGTTTAAACACTAGGATAAGATAAGGAACACACCCATTATAAAGAAATCACATTAGGATTCTCTTTTTAAGCTGTTCCTGAAAACACTAGTGCTTAGGAAACCTATTGGAGGCAGAAGCAGTCAAGGGTAGCCTAGGGTTAGGGTTAGGCTTAGGGTTAGGCTTAGGGTACGGCTTAGGGTACGGGTTCGGGGAGGGGTGCGGGTACGGCGTAGGATATGGTTTAGGGTTAGGGTTAGGGTTAGTGTTACGGTTAGGGCTCGGTTTAGGGTACGGGTCAGGATTAGGGTACGTGTTAGGGTAAGGGTAGGGGTTAGAGTTAGGGTACGCATTAGGGTTAGGGTAGTTATTAAACCTATCCCACTCTCTAGATACCCCTTAGCACGTAAAGGAATATTATTTGGGGGTCCAGCCATGGAGAAGAGTTTAGACACTAGGATAAATAAGGAACACACCCATTATAAAGAAATCACATTAGGATTCTCTTTTTAAGCTGTTCCTTAAAACACTAGTGCTTAGGAAATCTATTGGAGGCAGAAGCAGTCAAGGGTAGCCTAGGGTTAGTGTTAGGCTTAGGGTTAGGCTTAGGGTACGGGTTTGGGGAGGGGTTCGTGTACGGCGTAGGGTATGGGTTAGGGTTAGGGTTAGGGTTAGTGTTAGGGTTAGGGCTCGGTTTAGGGTACGGGTTAGGATTAGGGTACGTGTTAGGGTTAGGGTAGGGGTTAGGGTTAGAGTACGCATTACGGTTAGGGTAGTTATTAAACCTATCCCACTCTCTAGATACCCCTTAGCACGTAAGGGAATATTATTTGGGGGTGCAGCCATGGAGAAGAGTTTAGACACTAAGATAAGATAAGGAACACACCCATTATAAAGAAATCACATTAGGATTCTCTTTTTAAGCTGTTCCTTAAAACACTAGTGCTTAGGAAATCTATTGGAGGCAGAAGCAGTCAAGGGTAGCCTAGGGTTAGGGTTAGGCTTAGGGTTAGGCTTAGGGTACGGCTTAGGGTACGGGTTCGGGGAGGGGTGCGTGTACGGCGTAGGGTATGGGTTAGGGTTAGTGTTAGTGTTAGTGTTAGGGTTAGGGCTCGGTTTAGGGTACGGGTTAGGAGTAGGGTACGTGTTAGGGTTAGGGTAGGGGTTAGGGTTAGGGTACGCGTTAGGGTTAGGGTAGCTATTAAACCTATCCCACTCTCTAGATACCCCTTAGCACGTAAGGGAATATTATTTGGGGTTGCAGCCATGGAGAAGAGTTTAGACACTAGGATAAGATAAGGAACACACCCATTATAAAGAAATCACATTAGGATTCTCTTTTTAAGCTGTTCCTTAAAACACTAGTGCTTAGGAAATCTATTGGAGGCAGAAGCAGTCAAGGGTAGCCTAGGGTTAGGGTTAGGCTTAGGGTTAGGCTTAGGGTACGGCTTAGGGTAAGGGTTCGGGGAGGGTTTCGGGTACGGCGTAGGGTATGGGTTAGGGTTAGGGTTAGGGTTAGTGTTAGGGTTAGGGCTCGGTTTAGGGTACGGTTAGGATTAGGGTACGTGTTAGGTTTAGGGTAGGGGTTAGGGTTAGGGTACGCGTTAGGGTTAGGGTAGTTAGTAAGCCTATCCCACTCTCTAGATACCCCTTAGCACGTAAAGGAATATTATTTGAGGGTCCAGCCATGGAGAAGAGTTTAGACACTAGGATAAGATAAGGAACACACCCATTATAAAGAAATCACATTAATATTCTCTTTTTAAGCTGTTGCTTAAAACACTAGTGCTTAGGAAATCTATTGGAGGCAGAAGCAGTCAAGGGTAGCCTAGGGTTAGGGTTAGGCTTAGGGTTAGGGTTAGGGTATGGCTTAGGGTACAGGTTCGGGGAGGGGTTCGG
Source organism: Balaenoptera borealis (assembly GCF_965194805.1). Taxonomy (NCBI): domain Eukaryota; kingdom Metazoa; phylum Chordata; class Mammalia; order Artiodactyla; family Balaenopteridae; genus Balaenoptera; species Balaenoptera borealis. The sequence continues at coordinate 129,908 of NW_028123857.1, forward strand.
GTACGGCGTAGGGTATGGGTTAGGGTTAGTGTTAGGGTTAGGGCTCGGTTTAGGGTACGGGTTAGGATTAGGGTACGTGTTAGGGTTAGGGTAGGGGTTAGGGTTACGGTACGCGTTAGGGTTAGGGTAGTTATTAAACCTATCCCACTCTCTAGATACCCCTTAGCACGTAAAGGAATATTATTTGGGGTTCCGCCATGGAGAAGAGTTTAGACACTAGGATAAGATAAGGAACACACCCATTATAAACAAATCACTTTAGGATTCTCTTTTTAAGCTGTTCCTTAAAACACTAGTGCTTAGGAAATCTATTGGAGGCAGAAGCAGTCAAGGGTAGCCTAGGGTTAGGGTTAGGCTTAGGGTTAGGGTTAGGGTACGGCTTGGGGTATGGGTTCAGGGAGGGGTTCGGGTACGGCATAGGGTATGGGTTAGGGTTAGTGTTAGGGTTAGTGTTAGGGTTAGGGCTCGGTTTAGGGTACGGGTTAGGAGTAGGGTACGTGTTAGGGTTAGGGTAGGGGTTAGGGTTAGGGTACGCGTTAGGGTTAGGGTAGTTAGTAAACCTATCCCACTCTCTAGATACCCCTTAGCACGTAAGGGAATATTATTTGGGGGTGCAGCCATGGAGAAGAGTTTAGACACTAGGATAAGATAAGGAACACACCCATTATAAAGAAATCACATTAGGATTCTCTTTTTAAGCTGTTCCTTAAAACACTAGTGCTTAGGAAATCTATGGGAGGCAGAAGCAGTCAAGGGTAGCCTAGGGTTAGGGTTAGGCTTACGGTTAGGCTTAGGGTACGGCTTAGGGTACGGGTTCGGGGAGGGGTGCGGGTACGGCGTAGGGTATGGGTTAGGGTTAGGGTTAGGGTTAGTGTTAGGGTTAGGGCTCGGTTTAGGGTACGGGTTAGGATTAGGGTACGTGTTAGGGTTAGGGTAGGGGTTAGGGTTAGGGTACGCGTTAGGGTTAGGGTAGTTATTAAACCTATCCCACTCTCTAGATACCCCTTAGCACGTAAAGGAATATTATTTGAGGGTCCAGCCATGGAGAAGAGTTTAGACACTAGGATAAGATAAGGAAGACACCCATTATAAAGAAATCACATTAGGATTCTCTTTTTAAGCTGTTCCTTTAAACACTAGTGCTTAGGAAATCTATTGGAGGCAGAAGCAGTCAAGGGTAGCCTAGGGTTAGGGATAGGCTTAGGGTTAGGCTTAGGGTACGGCTTAGGGTACGGGTTCGGGGAGGGGTGCGGGTACGGCGTCGGGTATGGGTTAGGGTTAGGGTTAGGGTTAGTGTTAGGGTTAGGGCTCGGTTTAGGGTACGGGTTAGGATTAGGGTACGTGTTAGGGTTAGGGTAGGGGTTAGGGTTAGAGTACGCATTAGGGTTAGGGTAGTTATTAAACCTATCCCACTCTCTAGATACCCCTTAGCACGTAAGGGAATATTATTTGGGGGTGCAGTCATGGAGAAGAGTTTAGACACTAAGATAAGATAAGGAACACACCCATTATAAAGAAATCACATTAGGATTTTCTTTTTAAGCTGTTCCTTAAAACACTAGTGCTTAGGAAATCTATTGGAGGCAGAAGCAGTCAAGGGTAGCCTAGGGTTAGTGTTAGGCTTAGGGTACGGCTTAGGGTACGGCTTAGGGTACGGGTTCGGTGAGGGGTGCGGGTACGGCGTAGGGTATGGGTTAGGGTTAGGGTTAGGGTTAGGGTTAGGGTTAGGGCTCGGTTTAGGGTACGGGTTAGGATTAGGGTAGGTGTTAGGGTTAGGGTAGGGGTTAGGGTTAGGGTACGCTTTAGGGTTAGGGTATTTATTAAACCTATCCCACTCTCTAGATACCCCTTAGCACGTAAAGGAATATTATTTGGGGGTCCAGCCATGGAGGAGAGTTTAAACACTAGGATAAGATAAGGAACACACCCATTATAAAGAAATCACATTAGGATTCTCTTTTTAAGCTGTTCCTGAAAACACTAGTGCTTAGGAAACCTATTGGAGGCAGAAGCAGTCAAGGGTAGCCTAGGGTTAGGGTTAGGCTTAGGGTTAGGCTTAGGGTACGGCTTAGGGTACGGGTTCGGGGAGGGGTGCGGGTACGGCGTAGGATATGGTTTAGGGTTAGGGTTAGGGTTAGTGTTACGGTTAGGGCTCGGTTTAGGGTACGGGTCAGGATTAGGGTACGTGTTAGGGTAAGGGTAGGGGTTAGAGTTAGGGTACGCATTAGGGTTAGGGTAGTTATTAAACCTATCCCACTCTCTAGATACCCCTTAGCACGTAAAGGAATATTATTTGGGGGTCCAGCCATGGAGAAGAGTTTAGACACTAGGATAAATAAGGAACACACCCATTATAAAGAAATCACATTAGGATTCTCTTTTTAAGCTGTTCCTTAAAACACTAGTGCTTAGGAAATCTATTGGAGGCAGAAGCAGTCAAGGGTAGCCTAGGGTTAGTGTTAGGCTTAGGGTTAGGCTTAGGGTACGGGTTTGGGGAGGGGTTCGTGTACGGCGTAGGGTATGGGTTAGGGTTAGGGTTAGGGTTAGTGTTAGGGTTAGGGCTCGGTTTAGGGTACGGGTTAGGATTAGGGTACGTGTTAGGGTTAGGGTAGGGGTTAGGGTTAGAGTACGCATTACGGTTAGGGTAGTTATTAAACCTATCCCACTCTCTAGATACCCCTTAGCACGTAAGGGAATATTATTTGGGGGTGCAGCCATGGAGAAGAGTTTAGACACTAAGATAAGATAAGGAACACACCCATTATAAAGAAATCACATTAGGATTCTCTTTTTAAGCTGTTCCTTAAAACACTAGTGCTTAGGAAATCTATTGGAGGCAGAAGCAGTCAAGGGTAGCCTAGGGTTAGGGTTAGGCTTAGGGTTAGGCTTAGGGTACGGCTTAGGGTACGGGTTCGGGGAGGGGTGCGTGTACGGCGTAGGGTATGGGTTAGGGTTAGTGTTAGTGTTAGTGTTAGGGTTAGGGCTCGGTTTAGGGTACGGGTTAGGAGTAGGGTACGTGTTAGGGTTAGGGTAGGGGTTAGGGTTAGGGTACGCGTTAGGGTTAGGGTAGCTATTAAACCTATCCCACTCTCTAGATACCCCTTAGCACGTAAGGGAATATTATTTGGGGTTGCAGCCATGGAGAAGAGTTTAGACACTAGGATAAGATAAGGAACACACCCATTATAAAGAAATCACATTAGGATTCTCTTTTTAAGCTGTTCCTTAAAACACTAGTGCTTAGGAAATCTATTGGAGGCAGAAGCAGTCAAGGGTAGCCTAGGGTTAGGGTTAGGCTTAGGGTTAGGCTTAGGGTACGGCTTAGGGTAAGGGTTCGGGGAGGGTTTCGGGTACGGCGTAGGGTATGGGTTAGGGTTAGGGTTAGGGTTAGTGTTAGGGTTAGGGCTCGGTTTAGGGTACGGTTAGGATTAGGGTACGTGTTAGGTTTAGGGTAGGGGTTAGGGTTAGGGTACGCGTTAGGGTTAGGGTAGTTAGTAAGCCTATCCCACTCTCTAGATACCCCTTAGCACGTAAAGGAATATTATTTGATGGTCCAGCCATGGAGAAGAGTTTAGACACTAGGATAAGATAAGGAACACACCCATTATAAAGAAATCACATTAATATTCTCTTTTTAAGCTGTTGCTTAAAACACTAGTGCTTAGGAAATCTATTGGAGGCAGAAGCAGTCAAGGGTAGCCTAGGGTTAGGGTTAGGCTTAGGGTTAGGGTTAGGGTATGGCTTAGGGTACAGGTTCGGGGAGGGGTTCGGGTACGGCGTAGGGTATGGGTTAGGGTTAGTGTTAGGGTTAGGGCTCGGTTTAGGGTACAGGTTAGGATTAGGGTACGTGTTAGGGTTAGGGTAGGGGTTAGGGTTACGGTACGCGTTAGGGTTAGGGTAGTTATTAAACCTATCCCACTCTCTAGATACCCCTTAGCACGTAAAGGAATATTATTTGGGGTTCCGCCATGGAGAAGAGTTTAGACACTAGGATAAGATAAGGAACACACCCATTATAAACAAATCACTTTAGGATTCTCTTTTTAAGCTGTTCCTTAAAACACTAGTGCTTAGGAAATCTATTGGAGGCAGAAGCAGTCAAGGGTAGCCTAGGGTTAGGGTTAGGCTTAGGGTTAGGGTTAGGGTACGGCTTGGGGTATGGGTTCAGGGAGGGGTTCGGGTACGGCATAGGGTATGGGTTAGGGTTAGTGTTAGGGTTAGTGTTAGGGTTAGGGCTCGGTTTAGGGTACGGGTTAGGAGTAGGGTACGTGTTAGGGTTAGGGTAGGGGTTAGGGTTAGGGTACGCGTTAGGGTTAGGGTAGTTAGTAAACCTATCCCACTCTCTAGATACCCCTTAGCACGTAAGGGAATATTATTTGGGGGTGCAGCCATGGAGAAGAGTTTAGACACTAGGATAAGATAAGGAACACACCCATTATAAAGAAATCACATTAGGATTCTCTTTTTAAGCTGTTCCTTAAAACACTAGTGCTTAGGAAATCTATGGGAGGCAGAAGCAGTCAAGGGTAGCCTAGGGTTAGGGTTAGGCTTACGGTTAGGCTTAGGGTACGGCTTAGGGTACGGGTTCGGGGAGGGGTGCGGGTACGGCGTAGGGTATGGGTTAGGGTTAGGGTTAGGGTTAGTGTTAGGGTTAGGGCTCGGTTTAGGGTACGGGTTAGGATTAGGGTACGTGTTAGGGTTAGGGTAGGGGTTAGGGTTAGGGTACGCGTTAGGGTTAGGGTAGTTATTAAACCTATCCCACTCTCTAGATACCCCTTAGCACGTAAAGGAATATTATTTGAGGGTCCAGCCATGGAGAAGAGTTTAGACACTAGGATAAGATAAGGAAGACACCCATTATAAAGAAATCACATTAGGATTCTCTTTTTAAGCTGTTCCTTTAAACACTAGTGCTTAGGAAATCTATTGGAGGCAGAAGCAGTCAAGGGTAGCCTAGGGTTAGGGATAGGCTTAGGGTTAGGCTTAGGGTACGGCTTAGGGTACGGGTTCGGGGAGGGGTGCGGGTACGGCGTCGGGTATGGGTTAGGGTTAGGGTTAGGGTTAGTGTTAGGGTTAGGGCTCGGTTTAGGGTACGGGTTAGGATTAGGGTACGTGTTAGGGTTAGGGTAGGGGTTAGGGTTAGAGTACGCATTAGGGTTAGGGTAGTTATTAAACCTATCCCACTCTCTAGATACCCCTTAGCACGTAAGGGAATATTATTTGGGGGTGCAGTCATGGAGAAGAGTTTAGACACTAAGATAAGATAAGGAACACACCCATTATAAAGAAATCACATTAGGATTCTCTTTTTAAGCTGTTCCTTAAAACACTAGTGCTTAGGAAATCTATTGGAGGCAGAAGCAGTCAAGGGTAGCCTAGGGTTAGTGTTAGGCTTAGGGTACGGCTTAGGGTACGGCTTAGGGTACGGGTTCGGTGAGGGGTGCGGGTACGGCGTAGGGTATGGGTTAGGGTTAGGGTTAGGGTTAGGGTTAGGGTTAGGGCTCGGTTTAGGGTACGGGTTAGGATTAGGGTACGTGTTAGGGTTAGGGTAGGGGTTAGGGTTAGGGTACGCTTTAGGGTTAGGGTATTTATTAAACCTATCCCACTCTCTAGATACCCCTTAGCACGTAAAGGAATATTATTTGGGGGTCCAGCCATGGAGGAGAGTTTAAACACTAGGATAAGATAAGGAACACACCCATTATAAAGAAATCACATTAGGATTCTCTTTTTAAGCTGTTCCTGAAAACACTAGTGCTTAGGAAACCTATTGGAGGCAGAAGCAGTCAAGGGTAGCCTAGGGTTAGGGTTAGGCTTAGGGTTAGGCTTAGGGTACGGCTTAGGGTACGGGTTCGGGGAGGGGTGCGGGTACGGCGTAGGATATGGTTTAGGGTTAGGGTTAGGGTTAGTGTTACGGTTAGGGCTCGGTTTAGGGTACGGGTCAGGATTAGGGTACGTGTTAGGGTAAGGGTAGGGGTTAGAGTTAGGGTACGCATTAGGGTTAGGGTAGTTATTAAACCTATCCCACTCTCTAGATACCCCTTAGCACGTAAAGGAATATTATTTGGGGGTCCAGCCATGGAGAAGAGTTTAGACACTAGGATAAATAAGGAACACACCCATTATAAAGAAATCACATTAGGATTCTCTTTTTAAGCTGTTCCTTAAAACACTAGTGCTTAGGAAATCTATTGGAGGCAGAAGCAGTCAAGGGTAGCCTAGGGTTATTGTTAGGCTTAGGGTTAGGCTTAGGGTACGGGTTTGGGGAGGGGTTCGTGTACGGCGTAGGGTATGGGTTAGGGTTAGGGTTAGGGTTAGTGTTAGGGTTAGGGCTCGGTTTAGGGTACGGGTTAGGATTAGGGTACGTGTTAGGGTTAGGGTAGGGGTTAGGGTTAGAGTACGCATTACGGTTAGGGTAGTTATTAAACCTATCCCACTCTCTAGCTCCCCCTTAGCACGTAAAGGAATATTATTTGGGGGTCCAGCCATGGAGAAGAGTTTAGACACTAGGATAAGATAAGGAACACACCCATTATAAAGAAATCACATTAGGATTCTCTTTTTAAGCTGTTTCTTAAAACACTACTGCTTAGGAAATCAATTGGAGGCAGAAGCAGTCAAGGGTAGCCTAGGGTTAGGGTTAGGCTTAGGGTTAGGTTTAGGTTACGGGTTCGGGGAGGGATGCGGGTACGGCGTAGGGTATGGGTTAGGGTTAGGGTTAGTGTTAGTGTTAGGGTTAGGGCTCGGTTTAGGGTACAGGTTAGGATTAGGGTACGTGTTAGGGTTAGGGTAGGGGTTAGAGTTAGGGTACGCGTTAGGGTTAGAGTAGTTATTAAACCTATCCCACTCTCTAGATACCCCTTAGCACGTAAGGGGATATTATTTGGGGGTGCAGCCATGGAGAAGAATTTAGACACTAGGATAAGATAAGGAACACACCCATTATAAAGAAATCACATTAGGATTCTCTTTTTAAGCTGTTCCTTAAAACACTAGTGCTTAGGAAATCTATTGGAGGCAGAAGCAGTCAAGGGTAGCCTAGGGTTAGGGTTAGGCTTACGGTTAGGCTTAGGGTACGGCTTAGGGTACGGGTTCGGGGAGGGGTGCGGGTACGGCGTAGGGTATGGGTTAGGGTTAGGGTTAGGGTTAGTGTTAGGGTTAGGGCTCGGTTTAGGGTACGGGTTAGGATTAGGGTACGTGTTAGGGTTAGGGTACGCGTTAGGGTTAGGGTAGTTATTAAACCTATCCCACTCTCTAGATACCCCTTAGCACGTAAAGGAATATTATTTGAGGGTCCAGCCATGGAGAAGAGTTTAGACACTAGGATAAGATAAGGAACACACCCATTATAAAGAAATCACTTTAGGATTCTCTTTTTAAGCTGTTCCTTAAAACACTAGTGCTTAGGAAATCTATTGGAGGCAGAAGCAGTCAAGGGTAGCCTAGGGTTAGGGATAGGCTTAGGGTTAGGCTTAGGGTACGGCTTAGGGTACGGGTTTGGGGAGGGGTTCGGGTACGGCGTAGGGTATGGGTTAGGGTTAGGGTTAGTGTTAGGGTTAGGGTTAGGGCTCGGTTTAGGGTACGGGTTAGGATTAGGGTACGTGTTAGTGTTAGGGTAGGGGTTAGGGTTAGAGTACGCATTAGGGTTAGGGTAGTTATTAAACCTATCCCACTCTCTAGATACCCCTTAGCACGTAAGGCAATATTATTTGGGGGTGCAGCCATGGAGAAGAGTTTAGACACTAGGATAAGATAAGGAACACACCCATTATAAAGAAATCACATTAGGATTCTCTTTTTAAGCTGTTCCTTAAAACACTAGTGCTTAGGAAATCTATTGGAGGCAGAAGCAGTCAAGGGTAGCCTAGGGTTAGGGTTAGGCTTAGGGTTAGGCTTAGGGTACGGCTTAGGGTACGGGTTCGGGGAGGGGTGTGGGTACGGCGTAGGGTATGGTTTAGGGTTAGGGTTAGGGTTAGTGTTAGGGTTAGGGCTCGGTTTAGGGTACGGGTTAGGATTAGGGTACGTGTTAGGGTTAGGGTAGGGGTTAGGGTTAGGGTAGTTATTAAACCTATCCCACTCTCTAGATACCCCTTAGCACGTAAAGGAATATTATTTGGGGGTCCAGCCATGGAGAAGAGTTTAGACACTAGGATAAGATAAGGAACACACCCATTATAAAGAAATCACTTTAGGATTCTCTTTTTAAGCTGTTCCTTAAAACACTAGTGCTTAGGAAATCTATTGGAGGCAGAAGCAGTCAAGGGTAGCCTAGGGTTAGTGTTAGGCTTAGGGTTAGGCTTAGGGTACGGCTTAGGGTTCGGGTTTGGGGAGCGGTTCGGGTACGGCGTAGGGTATGGGTTAGGGTTAGTGTTAGGGTTAGGGCTCGGTTTAGGGTACGGGTTAGGATTAGGGTACGTGTTAGGGTTAGGGTAGGGGTTAGGGTTAGAGTACGCATTAGGGTTAGGGTAGTTATTAAACCTATCCCACTCTCTAGATACCCCTTAGCACGTAAGGGAATATTATTTGGGGGTGCAGCCATGGAGAAGAGTTTAGACACTAGGATAAGATAAGGAACACACCCATTATAAAGAAATCACATTAGGATTCTCTTTTTAAGCTGTTCCTTAAAACACTAGTGCTTAGGAAATCTATGGGAGGCAGAAGCAGTCAAGGGTAGCCTAGGGTTAGGGTTAGGCTTAGGGTTAGGGTTAGGGTACGGCTTGGGGTATGGGTTCGGGGAGGGGTTCGGGTACGGCATAGGGTATGTGTTAGGGTTAGGGTTAGGGTTAGTGTTAGAGTTAGGGCTCGGTTTAGGGTACGGGTTAAGATTAGGGTACGTGTTAGGGTTAGGGTTAGGGTAGGGGTTAGGGTTAGGGTACGCGTTAGGGTTAGGGTAGTTATTAAACCTATCCCACTCTCTAGATACCCCTTAGCACGTAAGGGAATATTATTTGGGGGTGCAGCCATGGAGAAGAGTTTAGACACTAGGATAAGATAAGGAACACACCCATTATAAAGAAATCACATTAGGATTCTCTTTTTAAGCTGTTCCTTAAAACACTAGTGCTTAGGAAATCTATTGGAGGCAGAAGCAGTCAAGGGTAGCCTAGGGTTAGTGTTAGGCTTAGGGTTAGGCTTAGGGTACGGGTTTGGGGAGGGGTTCGGCTACGGCGTAGGGTATGGGTTAGGGTTAGGGTTAGGGTTAGTGTTAGGGTTAGGGCTCGGTTTAGGGTACGGGTTAGGATTAGGGTACGTGTTAGGGTTAGTGTAGGGGTTAGGGTTAGAGTACGCATTAGGGTTAGGGTAGTTATTAAACCTATCCCACTCTCTAGATACCCCTTAGCACGTAAGGGAATATTATTTGGGGGTGCAGCCATGGAGAAGAGTTTAGACACTAAGATAAGATAAGGAACACACCCATTATAAAGAAATCACATTAGGATTCTCTTTTTAAGCTGTTCCTTAAAACACTAGTGCTTAGGAAATCTATTGGAGGCAGAAGCAGTCAAGGGTAGCCTAGGGTTAGGGTTAAGCTTAGGGTTAGGCTTAGGGTACGGCTTAGGGTACGGGTTCGGGGAGGGGTTCGGGTATGGCGTAGGGTATGGGTTAGGGTTAGGGTTAGGGTTAGTGTTAGGGTTAGGGCTCGGTTTAGGTTACGGGTTAGGATTAGGGTAAGTGTTAGGGTTAGGGTAGGGGTTAGGGTTAGGGTACGCGTTAGGGTTAGGGTAGTTAGTAAACCTATCCCACTCTCTAGATACCCCTTAGCACGTAAAGGAATATTATTTGAGGGTCCAGCCATGGAGAAGAGTTTAGACACTAGGATAAGATAAGGAACACACCCATTATAAAGAAATCACATTAGGATTCTCTTTTTAAGCTGTTCCTTAAAACACTAGTGCTTAGGAAATCTATTGGAGGCAGAAGCAGTCAAGGGTAGCCTAGGGTTAGGGTTAGGCTTAGGGTTAGGCTTAGGATACGGCTTAGGGTACGGGTTCGGGGAGGGGTTCGGGTACAGCGTAGGGTATGGGTTAGGGTTAGGGTTAGGGTTAGTGTTAAGTTTAGGGCTCGGTTTAGGGTACGGGTTAGGATTAGGGTACGTGTTAGGGTTAGGGTAGGGGTTAGGGTTAGGGTACGCGTTAGGGTTAGGGTAGTTAGTAAACCTATCCCACTCTCTAGATACCCCTTAGCACGTAAAGGAGTATTATTTGGGGGTCCAGCCATGGAGAAGAGTTTAGACACTAGGATAAGATAAGGAACACACCCATTATAAAGAAATCACATTAGGATTCTCTTTTTCAGCTGTTCCTTAAAACACAACTGCTTAGGAAATCTATTGGAGGCAGAAGCAGTCAAGGGTAGCCTAGGGTTAGGGTTAGGCTTAGGGTTAGGCTTAGGGTACGGCTTAGGGTACGGGTTCGGGGAGGGTTTCGGGTACGGCATAGGGTATGGGTTAGGGTTAGGGTTAGGGTTAGTGTTAGGGTTAGGGCTCGGTTTAGGGTACGGTTAGGATTAGTGTACGTGTTAGGTTTAGGGTAGGGGTTAGGGTTAGGGTACGCGTTAGGGTTAGGGTAGTTAGTAAACCTATCCCACTCTCTAGATACCCCTTAGCACGTAAAGGAATATTATTTGGGGGTCCAGCCATGGAGAAGAGTTTAGACACTAGGATAAGATAAGGAACACACCCATTATAAAGAAATCACATTAGGATTCTCTTTTTAAGCTGTTGCTTAAAACACTAGTGCTTAGGAAATCTATTGGAGGCAGAAGCAGTCAAGGGTAGCCTAGGGTTAGTGTTAGGCTTAGGGTTAGGCTTAGGGTATGGCTTAGGGTACGGGTTTGGGGAGGGTTTCGGGTACGGCGTAGGGTATGGGTTAGGGTTAGTGTTAGTGTTAGTGTTAGGGTTAGGGCTCGGTTTAGGGTACGGGTTAGGATTAGGGTACGTGTTAGGGTTAGGGTAGGGGTTAGGGTTAGGGTACGCGTTAGGGTTAGGGTAGTTATTAAACCTATCCCACTCTCTAGATACCCCTTAGCACATAAAGGAATATTATTTGGGGGTCCAGCCATGGAGAAGAGTTTAGACACTAGGATAAGATAAGGAACACACCCATTATAAAGAAATCACTTTAGGATTCTCTTTTTAAGCTGTTCCTTAAAACACTAGTGCTTAGGAAATCTATTGGAGGCAGAAGCAGTCAAGGGTAGCCTAGGGTTAGGGTTAGGCTTAGGGTTAGGTTTAGGGTACGGCTTGGGGAATGGGTTCGGGGAGGGGTTCGGGTACGGCGTAGGGTATGGTTTAGGGTTAGGGTTAGGGTTAGTGTTAGGGTTAGGGCTCGGTTTAGGGTACGGGTTAGGATTAGGGTACGTGTTAGGGTTAGGGTAGGGGTTAGGGTTAGGTTACTCGTTAGGGCTAGGGTAGTTAGTAAACCTATCCCACTCTGTAGCTCCCCCTTAGCACGTAAAGGAATATTATTTGGGGGTCCAGCCATGGAGAAGAGTTTAGACACTAGGATAAGATAAGGAACACACCCATTATAAAGAAATCACATTAGGATTCTCTTTTTAAGCTGTTTCTTAAAACACTACTGCTTAGGAAATCAATTGGAGGCAGAAGCAGTCAAGGGTAGCCTAGGGTTAGGGTTAGGCTTAGGGTTAGGTTTAGGGTATGGCTTAGGGTACGGGTTCGGGGAGGTGTGCGGGTATGGCGTAGGGTATGGGTTAGGGTTAGGGTTAGTGTTAGTGTTAGGGTTAGGGCTCCGTTTGGGGTACAGGTTAGGATTAGGGTACGTGTTAGGGTTAGGGTAGGGGTTAGGGTTAGGGTACGCATTAGGGTTAGGGTAGTTATTAAACCTACCCCACTCTCTAGATACCCATTAGCACGTAAGGGAATATTATTTGGGGGTGCAGCCATGGAGAAGAGTTTAGACACTAGGATAAGATAAGGAACACACCCATTATAAAGAAATCACATTAGGATTCTCTTTTTAAGCTGTTCCTAAAACACTAGTGCTTAGGAAATCTATTGGAGGCAGAAGCAGTCAAGGGTAGCCTAGGGTTAGGGTTAGGCTTAGGGTTAGGCTTAGGGTACGGCTTAGGGTACGGGTTCGGGGAGGGGTGCGGGTACGGCGTAGGGTATGGGTTAGGGTTAGGGTTAGTGTTAGTGTTAGGGTTAGGGCTCGGTTTAGGGTACGGGTTAGGATTAGGGTACGTGTTAGGGTTAGGGTAGGGGTTAGGGTTAGGGTACGCATTAGGGTTAGGGTACTTATTAAACCTATCCCACTCTCTAGATACCCCTTAGCACATAAAGGAATATTATTTGAGGGTCCAGCCATGGAGAAGAGTTTAGACACTAGGATAAGATAAGGAACACACCCATTATAAAGAAATCACATTAGGATTCTCTTTTTAAGCTGTTCCTTAAAACACTAGTGCTTAGGAAATCTATTGGAGGCAGAAGCAGTCAAGGGTAGCCTAGGGTTAGGGTTAGGCTTAGGGTTAGGCTTAGGGTACGGCTTGGGGTATGGGTTCGGGGAGGGGTTCGGGTACGGCATAGGGTATGTGTTAGGGTTAGGGTTAGGGTTAGTGTTAGGGTTAGGGCTCGGTTTAGGGTACGGGTTAAGATTAGGGTACGTGTTAGGGTTAGGGTTAGGGTAGGGGTTAGGGTTAGGGTACGCGTTAGGGTTAGGTTAGTTAGTAAACCTATCCCACTCTCTATATACCCCTTAGCACGTAAACGAATATTATTTGGGGGTTCAGCCATGGAGAAGAGTTTAGACACTAGGATAAGATAAGGAACACACCCATTATAAAGAAATCACATTAGGATTCTCTTTTTAAGCTGTTGCTTAAAACACTAGTGCTTAGGAAATCTATTGGAGGCAGAAGCAGTCAAGGGTAGCCTAGGGTTAGTGTTAGGCTTAGGGTACGGCTTAGGGTACGGCTTAGGGTACGGGTTTGGGGAGGGGTTCGGGTACGGCGTAGGGTATGGGTTAGGGTTAGGGTTAGTGTTAGTGTTAGGGTTAGGGCTCGGTTTAGGGTACGGGTTAGGATTAGGGTACGTGTTAGGGTTAGGGTAGGGGTTAGGGTTAGGGTACGCGTTAGGGTTAGGGTAGTTAGTAAACCTATCCCACTCTCTAGATACCCCTTAGCACGTAAAGGAGTATTATTTGGGGGTCCAGCCATGGAGAAGAGTTTAGACACTAGGATAAGATAAGGAACACACCCATTATAAAGAAATCACATTAGGATTCTCTTTTTCAGCTGTTCCTTAAAACACTACTGCTTAGGAAATCTATTGGAGGCAGAAGCAGTCAAGGGTAGCCTAGGGTTAGGGTTAGGCTTAGGGTTAGGCTTAGGGTACGGCTTAGGGTACGGGTTCGGGGAGGGTTTCGGGTACAGCATAGGGTATGGGTTAGGGTTAGGGTTAGGGTTAGTGTTAGGGTTAGGGCTCGGTTTAGGGTACGGTTAGGATTAGTGTACGTGTTAGGTTTAGGGTAGGGGTTAGGGTTAGGGTACGCGTTAGGGTTAGGGTAGTTAGTAAACCTATCCCACTCTCTAGATACCCCTTAGCACGTAAAGGAATATTATTTGGGGGTCCAGCCATGGAGAAGAGTTTAGACACTAGGATAAGATAAGGAACACACCCATTATAAAGAAATCACATTAGGATTCTCTTTTTAAGCTGTTGCTTAAAACACTAGTGCTTAGGAAATCTATTGGAGGCAGAAGCAGTCAAGGGTAGCCTAGGGTTAGGGTTAGGCTTAGGGTTAGGCTTAGGGTATGGCTTAGGGTACGGGTTTGGGGAGGGGTTCGGGTACGGCGTAGGGTATGGGTTAGGGTTAGTGTTAGTGTTAGTGTTAGGGTTAGGGCTCGGTTTAGGGTACGGGTTAGGATTAGGGTACGTGTTAGTGTTAGGGTAGGGGTTAGGTTTAGAGTACGCATTAGGGTTAGGGTAGTTATTAAACCTATCCCACTCTCTAGATACCCCTTAGCACGTAAGGCAATATTATTTGCGGGTGCAGCCATGGAGAAGAGTTTAGACACTAGGATAAGATAAGGAACACACCCATTATAAAGAAATCACATTAGGATTCTCTTTTTAAGCTGTTCCTTAAAACACTAGTGCTTAGGAAATCTATTGGAGGCAGAAGCAGTCAAGGGTAGCCTAGGGTTAGGGTTAGGCTTAGGGTTAGGCTTAGGGTACGGCTTAGGGTACGGGTTTGGGGAGGGGTTCGGGTATGGCGTAGGGTATGGGTTAGTGTTAGGGTTAGGGTTAGTGTTCGGGTTAGGGCTCGGTTTAGGGTACGGGTTAGGATTAGGGTACGTGTTAGGGTTAGGGTAGGGGTTAGGGTTAGGGTACGCGTTAGGGTTAGGGTAGTTATTAAACCTATCCCACTCTCTAGATACCCCTTAGCACATAAAGGAATATTATTTGGGGGTCCAGCCATGGAGAAGAGTTTAAACACTAGGATAAGATAAGGAACACACCCATTATAAAGAAATCACTTTAGGATTCTCTTTTTAAGCTGTTCCTTAAAACACTAGTGCTTAGGAAATCTATTGGAGGCAGAAGCAGTCAAGGGTAGCCTAGGGTTAGGGTTAGGCTTAGGGTTAGGTTTAGGGTACGGCTTGGGGAATGGGTTCGGGGAGGGGTTCGGGTACGGCGTAGGGTATGGTTTAGGGTTAGGGTTAGGGTTAGTGTTAGGGTTAGGGCTCGGTTTAGGGTACGGGTTAGGATTAGGGTACGTGTTAGGGTTAGGGTAGGTGTTAGGGTTAGGTTACTCGTTAGGGCTAGGGTAGTTAGTAAACCTATCCCACTCTGTAGCTCCCCCTTAGAACGTAAAGGAATATTATTTGGGGGTCCAGCCATGGAGAAGAGTTTAGACACTAGGATAAGATAAGGAACACACCCATTATAAAGAAATCACATTAGGATTCTCTTTTTAAGCTGTTTCTTAAAACACTACTGCTTAGGAAATCAATTGGAGGCAGAAGCAGTCAAGGGTAGCCTAGGGTTAGGGTTAGGCTTAGGGTTAGGTTTAGGGTATGGCTTAGGGTACGGGTTCGGGGAGGTGTGCGGGTACGGCGTAGGGTATGGGTTAGGGTTAGGGTTAGTGTTAGTGTTAGGGTTAGGGCTCGGTTTGGGGTACAGGTTAGGATTAGGGTACGTGTTAGGGTTAGGGTAGGGGTTAGGGTTAGGGTACGCATTAGGGTTAGGGTAGTTATTAAACCTATCCCACTTTCTAGATACCCATTAGCACGTAAGGGAATATTATTTGGGGGTGCAGCCATGGAGAAGAGTTTAGACACTAGGATAAGATAAGGAACACACCCATTATAAAGAAATCACATTAGGATTCTCTTTTTAAGCTGTTCCTAAAACACTAGTGCTTAGGAAATCTATTGGAGGCAGAAGCAGTCAAGGGTAGCCTAGGGTTAGGGTTAGGCTTAGGGTTAGGCTTAGGGTACGGCTTAGGGTACGGGTTCGGGGAGGGGTGCGGGTACGGCGTAGGGTATGGGTTAGGGTTAGGGTTAGTGTTAGTGTTAGGGTTAGGGCTCGGTTTAGGGTACGGGTTAGGATTAGGGTACGTGTTAGGGTTAGGGTAGGGGTTAGGGTTAGGGTACGCATTAGGGTTAGGGTACTTATTAAACCTATCCCACTCTCTAGATACCCCTTAGCACATAAAGGAATATTATTTGAGGGTCCAGCCATGGAGAAGAGTTTAGACACTAGGATAAGATAAGGAACACACCCATTATAAAGAAATCACATTAGGATTCTCTTTTTAAGCTGTTCCTTAAAACACTAGTGCTTAGGAAATCTATTGGAGGCAGAAGCAGTCAAGGGTAGCCTAGGGTTAGGGTTAGGCTTAGGGTTAGGCTTAGGGTACGGCTTGGGGTATGGGTTCGGGGAGGGGTTCGGGTACGGCATAGGGTATGTGTTAGGGTTAGGGTTAGGGTTAGTGTTAGGGTTAGGGCTCGGTTTAGGGTACGGGTTAAGATTAGGGTACGTGTTAGGGTTAGGGTTAGGGTAGGGGTTAGGGTTAGGGTACGCGTTAGGGTTAGGTTAGTTAGTAAACCTATCCCACTCTCTATATACCCCTTAGCACGTAAACGAATATTATTTGGGGGTTCAGCCATGGAGAAGAGTTTAGACACTAGGATAAGATAAGGAACACACCCATTATAAAGAAATCACATTAGGATTCTCTTTTTAAGCTGTTGCTTAAAACACTAGTGCTTAGGAAATCTATTGGAGGCAGAAGCAGTCAAGGGTAGCCTAGGGTTAGTGTTAGGCTTAGGGTACGGCTTAGGGTACGGCTTAGGGTACGGGTTTGGGGAGGGGTTCGGGTACGGCGTAGGGTATGGGTTAGGGTTAGGGTTAGTGTTAGTGTTAGGGTTAGGGCTCGGTTTAGGGTACGGGTTAGGATTAGGGTACGTGTTAGGGTTAGGGTAGGGGTTAGGGTTAGGGTACGCGTTAGGGTTAGGGTAGTTAGTAAACCTATCCCACTCTCTAGATACCCCTTAGCACGTAAAGGAGTATTATTTGGGGGTCCAGCCATGGAGAAGAGTTTAGACACTAGGATAAGATAAGGAACACACCCATTATAAAGAAATCACATTAGGATTCTCTTTTTCAGCTGTTCCTTAAAACACTACTGCTTAGGAAATCTATTGGAGGCAGAAGCAGTCAAGGGTAGCCTAGGGTTAGGGTTAGGCTTAGGGTTAGGCTTAGGGTACGGCTTAGGGTACGGGTTCGGGGAGGGTTTCGGGTACGGCATAGGGTATGGGTTAGGGTTAGGGTTAGGGTTAGTGTTAGGGTTAGGGCTCGGTTTAGGGTACGGTTAGGATTAGTGTACGTGTTAGGTTTAGGGTAGGGGTTAGGGTTAGGGTACGCGTTAGGGTTAGGGTAGTTAGTAAACCTATCCCACTCTCTAGATACCCCTTAGCACGTAAAGGAATATTATTTGGGGGTCCAGCCATGGAGAAGAGTTTAGACACTAGGATAAGATAAGGAACACACCCATTATAAAGAAATCACATTAGGATTCTCTTTTTAAGCTGTTGCTTAAAACACTAGTGCTTAGGAAATCTATTGGAGGCAGAAGCAGTCAAGGGTAGCCTAGGGTTAGGGTTAGGCTTAGGGTTAGGCTTAGGGTATGGCTTAGGGTACGGGTTTGGGGAGGGGTTCGGGTACGGCGTAGGGTATGGGTTAGGGTTAGTGTTAGTGTTAGTGTTAGGGTTAGGGCTCGGTTTAGGGTACGGGTTAGGATTAGGGTACGTGTTAGTGTTAGGGTAGGGGTTAGGTTTAGAGTACGCATTAGGGTTAGGGTAGTTATTAAACCTATCCCACTCTCTAGATACCCCTTAGCACGTAAGGCAATATTATTTGCGGGTGCAGCCATGGAGAAGAGTTTAGACACTAGGATAAGATAAGGAACACACCCATTATAAAGAAATCACATTAGGATTCTCTTTTTAAGCTGTTCCTTAAAACACTAGTGCTTAGGAAATCTATTGGAGGCAGAAGCAGTCAAGGGTAGCCTAGGGTTAGGGTTAGGCTTAGGGTTAGGCTTAGGGTACGGCTTAGGGTACGGGTTTGGGGAGGGGTTCGGGTATGGCGTAGGGTATGGGTTAGTGTTAGGGTTAGGGTTAGTGTTCGGGTTAGGGCTCGGTTTAGGGTACGGGTTAGGATTAGGGTACGTGTTAGGGTTAGGGTAGGGGTTAGGGTTAGGGTACGCGTTAGGGTTAGGGTAGTTATTAAACCTATCCCACTCTCTAGATACCCCTTAGCACATAAAGGAATATTATTTGGGGGTCCAGCCATGGAGAAGAGTTTAGACACTAGGATAAGATAAGGAACACACCCATTATAAAGAAATCACTTTAGGATTCTCTTTTTAAGCTGTTCCTTAAAACACTAGTGCTTAGGAAATCTATTGGAGGCAGAAGCAGTCAAGGGTAGCCTAGGGTTAGGGTTAGGCTTAGGGTTAGGTTTAGGGTACGGCTTGGGGAATGGGTTCGGGGAGGGGTTCGGGTACGGCGTAGGGTATGGTTTAGGGTTAGGGTTAGGGTTAGTGTTAGGGTTAGGGCTCGGTTTAGGGTACGGGTTAGGATTAGGGTACGTGTTAGGGTTAGGGTAGGGGTTAGGGTTAGGTTACTCGTTAGGGCTAGGGTAGTTAGTAAACCTATCCCACTCTGTAGCTCCCCCTTAGCACGTAAAGGAATATTATTTGGGGGTCCAGCCATGGAGAAGAGTTTAGACACTAGGATAAGATAAGGAACACACCCATTATAAAGAAATCACATTAGGATTCTCTTTTTAAGCTGTTTCTTAAAACACTACTGCTTAGGAAATCAATTGGAGGCAGAAGCAGTCAAGGGTAGCCTAGGGTTAGGGTTAGGCTTAGGGTTAGGTTTAGGGTATGGCTTAGGGTACGGGTTCGGGGAGGTGTGCGGGTACGGCGTAGGGTATGGGTTAGGGTTAGGGTTAGTGTTAGTGTTAGGGTTAGGGCTCGGTTTGGGGTACAGGTTAGGATTAGGGTACGTGTTAGGGTTAGGGTAGGGGTTAGGGTTAGGGTACGCATTAGGGTTAGGGTAGTTATTAAACCTATCCCACTTTCTAGATACCCATTAGCACGTAAGGGAATATTATTTGGGGGTGCAGCCATGGAGAAGAGTTTAGACACTAGGATAAGATAAGGAACACACCCATTATAAAGAAATCACATTAGGATTCTCTTTTTAAGCTGTTCCTAAAACACTAGTGCTTAGGAAATCTATTGGAGGCAGAAGCAGTCAAGGGTAGCCTAGGGTTAGGGTTAGGCTTAGGGTTAGGCTTAGGGTACGGCTTAGGGTACGGGTTCGGGGAGGGGTGCGGGTACGGCGTAGGGTATGGGTTAGGGTTAGGGTTAGTGTTAGTGTTAGGGTTAGGGCTCGGTTTAGGGTACGGGTTAGGATTAGGGTACGTGTTAGGGTTAGGGTAGGGGTTAGGGTTAGGGTACGCATTAGGGTTAGGGTACTTATTAAACCTATCCCACTCTCTAGATACCCCTTAGCACATAAAGGAATATTATTTGAGGGTCCAGCCATGGAGAAGAGTTTAGACACTAGGATAAGATAAGGAACACACCCATTATAAAGAAATCACATTAGGATTCTCTTTTTAAGCTGTTCCTTAAAACACTAGTGCTTAGGAAATCTATTGGAGGCAGAAGCAGTCAAGGGTAGCCTAGGGTTAGGGTTAGGCTTAGGGTTAGTGTTAGGGTACGGCTTAGGGTACAGGTTCGGGGAGGGGTTCGGGTACGGCATAGGGTATGGGTTAGGGTTAGGGTTAGGGTTAGTGTTAGGGTTAGGGCTCGGTTTAGGGTACGGGTTAGGATTAGGGTATGTGTTAGGTTTAGGGTAGGGGTTAGGGTTAGGGTACGCGTTAGGGTTAGGGTAGTTATTAAACCTATCCCACTCTCTAGATACCCCTTAGCACGTAAAGGAATATTATTGGGGTCCAACCATGGAGAAGAGTTTAGACACTAGGATAAGATAAGGAAAACACCCATTATAAAGAAATCACATTAGGATTCTCTTTTTAAGCTGTTCCTTAAAACACTAGTGCTTAGGAAATCTATTGGAGGCAGAAGCAGTCAAGGGTAGCCTAGGGTTAGGGTTAGGCTTAGAGTTAGGCTTAGGGTACGGCTTAGGGTACGGGTTCGGGGAGGGGTTCGGGTACGGCGTAGGGTATGGGTTAGGGTTAGGGTTAGGGTTAGTGTTAGGGTTAGGGCTCGGTTTAGGGTACGGGTTAGGATTAGGGTACGTGTTAGGGTTAGAGTAGGGGTTAGGGTTAGGGTACGCGTTAGGGTTAGGGTAGTTATTAAACCTATCCCACTCTCTAGATACCCCTTAGCACGTAAAGGAATATTATTTGGGGGTCCAGCCATGGAGAAGAGTTTAGACACTAGGATAAGATAAGGAACACACCCATTATAAAGAAATCACTTTAGGATTCTCTTTTTAAGCTGTTCCTTAAAACACTAGTGCTTAGGAAATCTATTGGAGGCAGAAGCAGTCAAGGGTAGCCTAGGGTTAGGGTTAGGCTTAGGGTTAGGGTTAGGGTACGGCTTGGGGTATGGGTTCGGGGAGGGGTTCGGGTACGGCATAGGGTATGTGTTAGGGTTAGGGTTAGGGTTAGTGTTAGGGTTAGGGCTCGGTTTAGGGTACGGGTTAAGATTAGGGTACGTGTTAGGGTTAGGGTTAGGGTAGGGGTTAGGGTTAGCGTACGCGTTAGGGTTAGGGTAGTTATTAAACCTATCCCACTCTCTAGATACCCCTTAGCACGTAAGGGAATATTATTTGGGGGTGAAGCCATGGAGAAGAGTTTAGACACTAGGATAAGATAAGGAACACACCCATTATAAAGAAATCACATTAGGATTCTCTTTTTAAGCTGTTCCTTAAAACACTAGTGCTTAGGAAATCTATTGGAGGCAGAAGCAGTCAAGGGTAGCCTAGGGTTAGGGTTAGGCTTAGGGTTAGGCTTAGGGTACGGCTTAGGGTACGAGTTCGGGGAGGGGTGCGGGTACGGCGTAGGGTATGGGTTAGGGTTAGGGTTAGGGTTAGTGTTAGGGTTAGGGCTCGGTTTAGGGTACGGGTTAGGATTAGGGTACGTGTTAGGGTTAGGGTAGGGGTTAGGGTTAGGGTACGCGTTAGGGTTAGGGTAGTTATTAAACCTATCCCACTCTCTAGATACCCCTTAGCACGTAAAGGAATATTATTTGAGGGTCCAGCCATGGAGAAGAGTTTAGACACTAGGATAAGATAAGGAACACACCCATTATAAAGAAAGCACATTAGGATTCTCTTTTTAAGCTGTTCCTTAAAACACTAGTGCTTAGGAAATCTATTGGAGGCAGAAGCAGTCAAGGGTAGCCTAGGGTTAGGGTTAGGCTTAGGGTTAGGCTTAGGGTACGGCTTAGGGTACGGGTTCGGGGAGGGGTGCGGGTACGGCGTAGGGTATGGGTTAGGGTTAGGGTTAGGGTTAGTGTTAGGGTTAGGGCTCGGTTTAGGGTACGGGTTAGGATTAGGGTACGTGTTAGGGTTAGGGTAGGGGTTAGGGTTAGGGTACGCATTAGGGTTAGGGTACTTATTAAACCTATCCCACTCTCTAGATACCCCTTAGCACATAAAGGAATATTATTTGAGGGTCCAGCCATGGAGAAGAGTTTAGACACTAGGATAAGATAAGGAACACACCCATTATAAAGAAATCACATTAGGATTCTCTTTTTAAGCTGTTGCTTAAAACACTAGTGCTTAGGAAATCTATTGGAGGCAGAAGCAGTCAAGGGTAGCCTAGGGTTAGGGTTAGGCTTAGGGGTAGGCTTAGGGTACGGCTTAGGGTAAGGGTTCGGGGAGGGTTTCGGGTACGGCGTAGGGTATGGGTTAGGGTTAGGGTTAGGGTTAGTGTTAGGGTTAGGGCTCGGTTTAGGGTACGGTTAGGATTAGGGTACGTGTTAGGTTTAGGGTAGGGGTTAGGGTTAGGGTACGCGTTAGGCTTACGGTAGTTAGTAAACCTATCCCACTCTTTAGATACCCCTTAGCACGTAAAGGAATATTATTTGGGGGTCCAGCCATGGAGGAGAGTTTAAACACTAGGATAAGATAAGGAACACACCCATTATAAAGAAATCACATTAGGATTCTCTTTTTAAGCTTTTCCTTATAACACTAGTGCTTAGGAAACCTATTGGAGGCAGAAGCAGTCAAGGGTAGCCTAGGGTTAGGGTTAGGCTTAGGGTTAGGCTTAGGGTACGGCTTAGGGTACGGGTTCGGGGAGTGGTTCGGTTACGGCGTAGGGTATGGTTTAGGGTTAGGGTTAGGGTTAGTGTTACGGTTAGGGCTCGGTTTAGGGTACGGGTCAGGATTAGGGTACGTGTTAGGGTTAGGGTAGGGGTTAGGGTTAGGGTACGCGTTAGGGTTAGGGTAGTTATTAAACCTATCCCACCCTCTAGATACCCCTTAGCACGTAAAGGAATATTATTTGGGGGTCCAGCCATGGAGAAGAGTTTAGACACTAGGATAAATAAGGAACACACCCATTATAAAGAAATCACATTAGGATTCTCTTTTTAAGCTGTTCCTTAAAACACGAGTGCTTAGGAAATCTATTGGAGGCAGAAGCAGTCAAGGGTAGCCTAGGGTTAGTGTTAGGCTTAGGGTTAGGCTTAGGGTACGGGTTTGGGGAGGGGTTCGGGTACGGCGTAGGGTATGGTTTAGGGTTAGGGTTAGGGTTAGTGTTAGGGTTAGGGCTCGGTTTAGGGTACGGGTTAGGATTAGGGTACGTGTTAGGGTTAGGGTAGGGGTTAGGGTTAGAGTACGCATTAGGGTTAGGGTAGTTATTAAACCTATCCCACTCTCTAGATACCCCTTAGCACGTAAGGGAATATTATTTGGGGTTGCAGCCATGGAGAAGAGTTTAGACACTAAGATAAGATAAGGAACACACCCATTATAAAGAAATCACATTAGGATTCTCTTTTTAAGCTGTTCCTTAAAACACTAGTGCTTAGGAAATCTATTGGAGGCAGAAGCAGTCAAGGGTAGCCTAGGGTTAGGGTTAGGCTTAGGGTTAGGCTTAGGGAATGGCTTAGGGTACGGGTTCGGGGAGGGGTTCGGGTACAGCGTAGGGTATTGGTTAGGGTTAGGGTTAGGGTTAGTGTTAAGGTTAGGGCTCGGTTTTGGGTACGGGTTAGCATTAGGGTACGTGTTAGGGTTAGGGTAGGGGTTAGGGTTAGGGTACGCGTTAGGGTTAGGGTAGTTAGTAAACCTATCCCACTCTCTAGATACCCCTTAGCACGTAAAGGAATATTATTTGGGGGTCCAGCCATGGAGAAGAGTTTAGACACTAGGATAAGATAAGGAACACACCCATTATAAAGAAATCACATTAGGATTCTCTTTTTAAGCTGTTGCTTAAAACACTAGTGCTTAGGAAATCTATTGGAGGCAGAAGCAGTCAAGGGTAGCCTAGGGTTAGGGTTAGGCTTAGGGTTAGGCTTAGGGTATGGCTTAGGGTACGGGTTTGGGGAGGGGTTCGGGTACGGCGTAGGGTATGGGTTAGGGTTAGGGTTAGGGTTAGTGTTAGGGTTAGGGCTCGGTTTAGGGTACGGGTTAGGATTAGGGTACGTGTTAGGGTTAGGGTAGGGGTTAGGGTTAGGGTACACGTTAGGGTTAGGGTAGTTATTAAACCTATCCCACTCTCTAGATACCCCTTAGCACGTAACGGAATATTATTTGGGGGTCCAGCCATGGAGAAGAGTTTAGACACTAGGATAAGATAAGGAACACACCCATTATAAAGAAATCACTTTAGGATTCTCTTTTTAAGCTGTTCCTTAAAACACTAGTGCTTAGGAAATCTATTGGAGGCAGAAGCAGTCAAGGGTAGCCTAGGGTTAGGGTTAGGCTTAGGGTTAGGTTTAGGGTACGGCTTGGGGAATGGGTTCGGGGAGGGGTTCGGGTACGGCGTAGGGTATGGTTTAGGGTTAGGGTTAGGGTTAGTGTTAGGGTTAGGGCTCGGTTTAGGGTACGGGTTAGGATTAGGGTACGTGTTAGGGTTAGGGTAGGGGTTAGGGTTAGGTTACGCGTTAGGGCTAGGGTAGTTAGTAAACCTATCCCACTCTCTAGGTCCCCCTTAGCACGTAAAGGAATATTATTTGGGGGTCCAGCCATGGAGAAGAGTTTAGACACTAGGATAAGATAAGGAACACACCCATTATAAAGAAATCACATTAGGATTCTCTTTTTAAGCTGTTTCTTAATACACTACTGCTTAGGAAATCAATTGGAGGCAGAAGCAGTCAAGGGTAGCCTAGGGTTAGGGTTAGGCTTAGGGTTAGGTTTAGGTTACGGGTTCGGGGAGGGATGCGGGTACGGCGTAGGGTATGGGTTAGGGTTAGGGTTAGTGTTAGTGTTAGGGTTAGGGCTCGGTTTAGGGTACAGGTTAGGATTAGGGTACGTGTTAGGGTTAGGGTAGGGGTTAGGGTTAGGGTACGCGTTAGGGTTAGAGTAGTTATTATACCTATCCCACTCTCTAGATACCCCTTAGCACGTAAGGGGATATTATTTGGGGGTGCAGCCATGGAGAAGAATTTAGACACTAGGATAAGATAAGGAACACACCCATTATAAAGAAATCACATTAGGATTCTCTTTTTAAGCTGTTCCTTAAAACACTAGTGCTTAGGAAATCTATTGGAGGCAGAAGCAGTCAAGGGTAGCCTAGGGTTAGGGTTAGGCTTACGGTTAGGCTTAGGGTACGGCTTAGGGTACGGGTTCGGGGAGGGGTGCGGGTACGGCGTAGGGTATGGGTTAGGGTTAGGGTTAGGGTTAGTGTTAGGGTTAGGGCTCGGTTTAGGGTACGGGTTAGGATTAGGGTACGTGTTAGGGTTAGGGTACGCGTTAGGGTTAGGGTAGTTATTAAACCTATCCCACTCTCTAGATACCCCTTAGCACGTAAAGGAATATTATTTGAGGGTCCAGCCATGGAGAAGAGTTTAGACACTAGGATAAGATAAGGAACACACCCATTATAAAGAAATCACTTTAGGATTCTCTTTTTAAGCTGTTCCTTAAAACACTAGTGCTTAGGAAATCTATTGGAGGCAGAAGCAGTCAAGGGTAGCCTAGGGTTAGGGATAGGCTCAGGGTTAGGGTTAGGGTACGGCTTGGGGTATGGGTTCAGGGAGGGGTTCGGGTATGGCATAGGGTATGGGTTAGGGTTAGTGTTAGGGTTAGTGTTAGGGTTAGGGCTCGGTTTAGGGTACGGTTAGGATTAGGGTACGTGTTAGGTTTAGGGTAGGGGTTCGGGTTAGGGTACGCGTTAGGGTTAGGGTAGTTAGTAAGCTTATCCCACTCTCTAGATACCCCTTAGCACGTAAAGGAATATTATTTGGGGGTCCAGCCATGGAGAAGAATTTAGACACTAGAATAAGATAAGGAACACACCCATTATAAAGAAATCACATTAGGATTCTCTTTTTAACCTGTTGCTTAAAACACTAGTGCTTAGGAAATCTATTGGAGGCAGAAGCAGTCAAGGGTAGCCTAGGGTTAGTGTTAGGCTTAGGGTTAGGCTTAGGGTACGGCTTAGGGTACGGGTTTGGGGAGGGGTTCGGGTACGGCGTAGGGTATGGGTTAGGGTTAGGGTTAGTGTTAGGGTTAGGGTTAGGGCTCGGTTTAGGGTACGGGTTAGGATTAGGGTACGTGTTAGTGTTAGGGTAGGGGTTAGGGTTAGAGTACGCATTAGGGTTAGGGTAGTTATTAAACCTATCCCACTCTCTAGATACCCCTTAGCACGTAAGGCAATATTATTTGGGGGTGCAGCCATGGAGAAGAGTTTAGACACTAGGATAAGATAAGGAACACACCCATTATAAAGAAATCACATTAGGATTCTCTTTTTAAGCTGTTCCTTAAAACACTAGTGCTTAGGAAATCTATTGGAGGCAGAAGCAGTCAAGGGTAGCCTAGGGTTAGGGTTAGGCTTAGGGTTAGGCTTAGGGTACGGCTTAGGGTACGGGTTCGGGGAGGGGTGTGGGTACGGCGTAGGGTATGGGTTAGGGTTAGGGTTAGGGTTAGTGTTAGGGTTAGGGCTCGGTTTAGGGTACGGGTTAGGATTAGGGTACGTGTTAGGGTTAGGGTAGGGGTTAGGGTTAGGGTAGTTATTAAACCTATCCCACTCTCTAGATACCCCTTAGCACGTAAAGGAATATTATTTGGGGGTCCAGCCATGGAGAAGAGTTTAGACACTAGGATAAGATAAGGAACACACCCATTATAAAGAAATCACTTTAGGATTCTCTTTTTAAGCTGTTCCTTAAAACACTAGTGCTTAGGAAATCTATTGGAGGCAGAAGCAGTCAAGGGTAGCCTAGGGTTAGTGTTAGGCTTAGGGTTAGGCTTAGGGTACGGCTTAGGGTTCGGGTTTGGGGAGGGGTTCGGGTACGGCGTAGGGTATGGGTTAGGGTTAGTGTTAGGGTTAGGGCTCGGTTTAGGGTACGGGTTAGGATTAGGGTACGTGTTAGGGTTAGGGTAGGGGTTAGGGTTAGAGTACGCATTAGGGTTAGGGTAGTTATTAAACCTATCCCACTCTCTAGATACCCCTTAGCACGTAAGGGAATATTATTTGGGGGTGCAGCCATGGAGAAGAGTTTAGACACTAGGATAAGATAAGGAACACACCCATTATAAAGAAATCACATTAGGATTCTCTTTTTAAGCTGTTCCTTAAAACACTAGTGCTTAGGAAATCTATGGGAGGCAGAAGCAGTCAAGGGTAGCCTAGGGTTAGGGTTAGGCTTAGGGTTAGGGTTAGGGTACGGCTTGGGGTATGGGTTCGGGGAGGGGTTCGGGTACGGCATAGGGTATGTGTTAGGGTTAGGGTTAGGGTTAGTGTTAGGGTTAGGGCTCGGTTTAGGGTACGGGTTAAGATTAGGGTACGTGTTAGGGTTAGGGTTAGGGTAGGGGTTAGGGTTAGGGTACGCGTTAGGGTTAGGGTAGTTATTAAACCTATCCCACTCTCTAGATACCCCTTAGCACGTAAGGGAATATTATTTGGGGGTGCAGCCATGGAGAAGAGTTTAGACACTAGGATAAGATAAGGAACACACCCATTATAAAGAAATCACATTAGGATTCTCTTTTTAAGCTGTTCCTTAAAACACTAGTGCTTAGGAAATCTATTGGAGGCAGAAGCAGTCAAGGGTAGCCTAGGGTTAGGGTTAGGCTTAGGGTTAGGCTTAGGGTACGGCTTAGGGTACGGGTTCGGGGAGGGGTTCGGGTACAGCGTAGGGTATGGGTTAGGGTTAGGGTTAGGGTTAGTGTTAAGTTTAGGGCTCGGTTTAGGTTACGGGTTAGGATTAGGGTACGTGTTAGGGTTAGGGTAGGGGTTAGGGTTAGGGTACGCGTTAGGGTTAGGTTAGTTAGTAAACCTATCCCACTCTCTATATACCCCTTAGCACGTAAACGAATATTATTTGGGGGTTCAGCCATGGAGAAGAGTTTAGACACTAGGATAAGATAAGGAACACACCCATTATAAAGAAATCACATTAGGATTCTCTTTTTAAGCTGTTGCTTAAAACACTAGTGCTTAGGAAATCTATTGGAGGCAGAAGCAGTCAAGGGTAGCCTAGGGTTAGTGTTAGGCTTAGGGTACGGCTTAGGGTACGGCTTAGGGTACGGGTTTGGGGAGGGGTTCGGGTACGGCGTAGGGTATGGGTTAGGGTTAGGGTTAGTGTTAGTGTTAGGGTTAGGGCTCGGTTTAGGGTACGGGTTAGGATTAGGGTACGTGTTAGGGTTAGGGTAGGGGTTAGGGTTAGGGTACGCGTTAGGGTTAGGGTAGTTAGTAAACCTATCCCACTCTCTAGATACCCCTTAGCACGTAAAGGAGTATTATTTGGGGGTCCAGCCATGGAGAAGAGTTTAGACACTAGGATAAGATAAGGAACACACCCATTATAAAGAAATCACATTAGGATTCTCTTTTTCAGCTGTTCCTTAAAACACTACTGCTTAGGAAATCTATTGGAGGCAGAAGCAGTCAAGGGTAGCCTAGGGTTAGGGTTAGGCTTAGGGTTAGGCTTAGGGTACGGCTTAGGGTACGGGTTCGGGGAGGGTTTCGGGTACGGCATAGGGTATGGGTTAGGGTTAGGGTTAGGGTTAGTGTTAGGGTTAGGGCTCGGTTTAGGGTACGGTTAGGATTAGTGTACGTGTTAGGTTTAGGGTAGGGGTTAGGGTTAGGGTACGCGTTAGGGTTAGGGTAGTTAGTAAACCTATCCCACTCTCTAGATACCCCTTAGCACGTAAAGGAATATTATTTGGGGGTCCAGCCATGGAGAAGAGTTTAGACACTAGGATAAGATAAGGAACACACCCATTATAAAGAAATCACATTAGGATTCTCTTTTTAAGCTGTTGCTTAAAACACTAGTGCTTAGGAAATCTATTGGAGGCAGAAGCAGTCAAGGGTAGCCTAGGGTTAGTGTTAGGCTTAGGGTTAGGCTTAGGGTATGGCTTAGGGTACGGGTTTGGGGAGGGGTTCGGGTACGGCGTAGGGTATGGGTTAGGGTTAGGGTTAGTGTTAGTGTTAGGGTTAGGGCTCGGTTTAGGGTACGGGTTAGGATTAGGGTACGTGTTAGTGTTAGGGTAGGGGTTAGGTTTAGAGTACGCATTAGGGTTAGGGTAGTTATTAAACCTATCCCACTCTCTAGATACCCCTTAGCACGTAAGGCAATATTATTTGCGGGTGCAGCCATGGAGAAGTGTTTAGACACTAGGATAAGATAAGGAACACACCCATTATAAAGAAATCACATTAGGATTCTCTTTTTAAGCTGTTCCTTAAAACACTAGTGCTTAGGAAATCTATTGGAGGCAGAAGCAGTCAAGGGTAGCCTAGGGTTAGGGTTAGGCTTAGGGTTAGGCTTAGGGTACGGCTTAGGGTACGGGTTTGGGGAGGGGTTCGGGTATGGCGTAGGGTATGGGTTAGTGTTAGGGTTAGGGTTAGTGTTAGGGTTAGGGCTCGGTTTAGGGTACGGGTTAGGATTAGGGTACGTGTTAGGGTTAGGGTAGGGGTTAGGGTTAGGGTACGCGTTAGGGTTAGGGTAGTTATTAAACCTATCCCACTCTCTAGATACCCCTTAGCACATAAAGGAATATTATTTGGGGGTCCAGCCATGGAGAAGAGTTTAGACACTAGGATAAGATAAGGAACACACCCATTATAAAGAAATCACATTAGGATTCTCTTTTTAAGCTGTTTCTTAATACACTACTGCTTAGGAAATGAATTGGAGGCAGAAGCAGTCAAGGGTAGCCTAGGGTTAGGGTTAGGCTTAGGGTTAGGTTTAGGTTACGGGTTCGGGGAGGGATGCGGGTACGGCGTAGGGTATGGGTTAGGGTTAGGGTTAGTGTTAGTGTTAGGGTTAGGGCTCGGTTTAGGGTACAGGTTAGGATTAGGGTACGTGTTAGGGTTAGGGTAGGGGTTAGGGTTAGGGTACGCGTTAGGGTTAGAGTAGTTATTAAACCTATCCCACTCTCTAGATACCCCTTAGCACGTAAGGGGATATTATTTGGGGGTGCAGCCATGGAGAAGAATTTAGACACTAGGATAAGATAAGGAACACACCCATTATAAAGAAATCACATTAGGATTCTCTTTTTAAGCTGTTCCTTAAAACACTAGTGCTTAGGAAATCTATTGGAGGCAGAAGCAGTCAAGGGTAGCCTAGGGTTAGGGTTAGGCTTACGGTTAGGCTTAGGGTACGGCTTAGGGTACGGGTTCGGGGAGGGGTGCGGGTACGGCGTAGGGTATGGGTTAGGGTTAGGGTTAGGGTTAGTGTTAGGGTTAGGGCTCGGTTTAGGGTACGGGTTAGGATTAGGGTACGTGTTAGGGTTAGTGTAGGGGTTAGGGTTAGAGTACGCATTAGGGTTAGGGTAGTTATTAAACCTATCCCACTCTCTAGATACCCCTTAGCACGTAAGGGAATATTATTTGGGGGTGCAGCCATGGAGAAGAGTTTAGACACTAAGATAAGATAAGGAACACACCCATTATAAAGAAATCACATTAGGATTCTCTTTTTAAGCTGTTCCTTAAAACACTAGTGCTTAGGAAATCTATTGGAGGCAGAAGCAGTCAAGGGTAGCCTAGGGTTAGGGTTAAGCTTAGGGTTAGGCTTAGGGTACGGCTTAGGGTACGGGTTCGGGGAGGGGTTCGGGTATGGCGTAGGGTATGGGTTAGGGTTAGGGTTAGGGTTAGTGTTAGGGTTAGGGCTCGGTTTAGGTTACGGGTTAGGATTAGGGTAAGTGTTAGGGTTAGGGTAGGGGTTAGGGTTAGGGTACGCGTTAGGGTTAGGGTAGTTAGTAAACCTATCCCACTCTCTAGATACCCCTTAGCACGTAAAGGAATATTATTTGAGGGTCCAGCCATGGAGAAGAGTTTAGACACTAGGATAAGATAAGGAACACACCCATTATAAAGAAATCACATTAGGATTCTCTTTTTAAGCTGTTCCTTAAAACACTAGTGCTTAGGAAATCTATTGGAGGCAGAAGCAGTCAAGGGTAGCCTAGGGTTAGGGTTAGGCTTAGGGTTAGGCTTAGGATACGGCTTAGGGTACGGGTTCGGGGAGGGGTTCGGGTACAGCGTAGGGTATGGGTTAGGGTTAGGGTTAGGGTTAGTGTTAAGTTTAGGGCTCGGTTTAGGGTACGGGTTAGGATTAGGGTACGTGTTAGGGTTAGGGTAGGGGTTAGGGTTAGGGTACGCGTTAGGGTTAGGTTAGTTAGTAAACCTATCCCACTCTCTATATACCCCTTAGCACGTAAACGAATATTATTTGGGGGTTCAGCCATGGAGAAGAGTTTAGACACTAGGATAAGATAAGGAACACACCCATTATAAAGAAATCACATTAGGATTCTCTTTTTAAGCTGTTGCTTAAAACACTAGTGCTTAGGAAATCTATTGGAGGCAGAAGCAGTCAAGGGTAGCCTAGGGTTAGTGTTAGGCTTAGGGTACGGCTTAGGGTACGGCTTAGGGTTCGGGTTTGGGGAGGGGTTCGGGTACGGCGTAGGGTATGGGTTAGGGTTAGGGTTAGTGTTAGTGTTAGGGTTAGGGCTCGGTTTAGGGTACGGGTTAGGATTAGGGTACGTGTTAGGGTTAGGGTAGGGGTTAGGGTTAGGGTACGCGTTAGGGTTAGGGTAGTTAGTAAACCTATCCCACTCTCTAGATACCCCTTAGCACGTAAAGGAGTATTATTTGGGGGTCCAGCCATGGAGAAGAGTTTAGACACTAGGATAAGATAAGGAACACACCCATTATAAAGAAATCACATTAGGATTCTCTTTTTCAGCTGTTCCTTAAAACACTACTGCTTAGGAAATCTATTGGAGGCAGAAGCAGTCAAGGGTAGCCTAGGGTTAGGGTTAGGCTTAGGGTTAGGCTTAGGGTACGGCTTAGGGTACGGGTTCGGGGAGGGTTTCGGGTACGGCATAGGGTATGGGTTAGGGTTAGGGTTAGGGTTAGTGTTAGGGTTAGGGCTCGGTTTAGGGTACGGTTAGGATTAGTGTACGTGTTAGGTTTAGGGTAGGGGTTAGGGTTAGGGTACGCGTTAGGGTTAGGGTAGTTAGTAAACCTATCCCACTCTCTAGATACCCCTTAGCACGTAAAGGAATATTATTTGGGGGTCCAGCCATGGAGAAGAGTTTAGACACTAGGATAAGATAAGGAACACACCCATTATAAAGAAATCACATTAGGATTCTCTTTTTAAGCTGTTGCTTAAAACACTAGTGCTTAGGAAATCTATTGGAGGCAGAAGCAGTCAAGGGTAGCCTAGGGTTAGTGTTAGGCTTAGGGTTAGGCTTAGGGTATGGCTTAGGGTACGGGTTTGGGGAGGGGTTCGGGTACGGCGTAGGGTATGGGTTAGGGTTAGTGTTAGTGTTAGTGTTAGGGTTAGGGCTCGGTTTAGGGTACGGGTTAGGATTAGGGTACGTGTTAGGGTTAGGGTAGGGGTTAGGGTTAGGGTACGCGTTAGGGTTAGGGTAGTTATTAAACCTATCCCACTCTCTAGATACCCCTTAGCACATAAAGGAATATTATTTGGGGGTCCAGCCATGGAGAAGAGTTTAGACACTAGGATAAGATAAGGAACACACCCATTATAAAGAAATCACTTTAGGATTCTCTTTTTAAGCTGTTCCTTAAAACACTAGTGCTTAGGAAATCTATTGGAGGCAGAAGCAGTCAAGGGTAGCCTAGGGTTAGGGTTAGGCTTAGGGTTAGGTTTAGGGTACGGCTTGGGGAATGGGTTCGGGGAGGGGTTCGGGTACGGCGTAGGGTATGGTTTAGGGTTAGGGTTAGGGTTAGTGTTAGGGTTAGGGCTCGGTTTAGGGTACGGGTTAGGATTAGGGTACGTGTTAGGGTTAGGGTAGGGGTTAGGGTTAGGTTACTCGTTAGGGCTAGGGTAGTTAGTAAACCTATCCCACTCTGTAGCTCCCCCTTAGCACGTAAAGGAATATTATTTGGGGGTCCAGCCATGGAGAAGAGTTTAGACACTAGGATAAGATAAGGAACACACCCATTATAAAGAAATCACATTAGGATTCTCTTTTTAAGCTGTTTCTTAAAACACTACTGCTTAGGAAATCAATTGGAGGCAGAAGCAGTCAAGGGTAGCCTAGGGTTAGGGTTAGGCTTAGGGTTAGGTTTAGGGTATGGCTTAGGGTACGGGTTCGGGGAGGTGTGCGGGTATGGCGTAGGGTATGGGTTAGGGTTAGGGTTAGTGTTAGTGTTAGGGTTAGGGCTCCGTTTGGGGTACAGGTTAGGATTAGGGTACGTGTTAGGGTTAGGGTAGGGGTTAGGGTTAGGGTACGCATTAGGGTTAGGGTAGTTATTAAACCTACCCCACTCTCTAGATACCCATTAGCACGTAAGGGAATATTATTTGGGGGTGCAGCCATGGAGAAGAGTTTAGACACTAGGATAAGATAAGGAACACACCCATTATAAAGAAATCACATTAGGATTCTCTTTTTAAGCTGTTCCTAAAACACTAGTGCTTAGGAAATCTATTGGAGGCAGAAGCAGTCAAGGGTAGCCTAGGGTTAGGGTTAGGCTTAGGGTTAGGCTTAGGGTACGGCTTAGGGTACGGGTTCGGGGAGGGGTGCGGGTACGGCGTAGGGTATGGGTTAGGGTTAGGGTTAGTGTTAGTGTTAGGGTTAGGGCTCGGTTTAGGGTACGGGTTAGGATTAGGGTACGTGTTAGGGTTAGGGTAGGGGTTAGGGTTAGGGTACGCATTAGGGTTAGGGTACTTATTAAACCTATCCCACTCTCTAGATACCCCTTAGCACATAAAGGAATATTATTTGAGGGTCCAGCCATGGAGAAGAGTTTAGACACTAGGATAAGATAAGGAACACACCCATTATAAAGAAATCACATTAGGATTCTCTTTTTAAGCTGTTCCTTAAAACACTAGTGCTTAGGAAATCTATTGGAGGCAGAAGCAGTCAAGGGTAGCCTAGGGTTAGGGTTAGGCTTAGGGTTAGGCTTAGGGTACGGCTTGGGGTATGGGTTCGGGGAGGGGTTCGGGTACGGCATAGGGTATGTGTTAGGGTTAGGGTTAGGGTTAGTGTTAGGGTTAGGGCTCGGTTTAGGGTACGGGTTAAGATTAGGGTACGTGTTAGGGTTAGGGTTAGGGTAGGGGTTAGGGTTAGGGTACGCGTTAGGGTTAGGTTAGTTAGTAAACCTATCCCACTCTCTATATACCCCTTAGCACGTAAACGAATATTATTTGGGGGTTCAGCCATGGAGAAGAGTTTAGACACTAGGATAAGATAAGGAACACACCCATTATAAAGAAATCACATTAGGATTCTCTTTTTAAGCTGTTGCTTAAAACACTAGTGCTTAGGAAATCTATTGGAGGCAGAAGCAGTCAAGGGTAGCCTAGGGTTAGTGTTAGGCTTAGGGTACGGCTTAGGGTACGGCTTAGGGTACGGGTTTGGGGAGGGGTTCGGGTACGGCGTAGGGTATGGGTTAGGGTTAGGGTTAGTGTTAGTGTTAGGGTTAGGGCTCGGTTTAGGGTACGGGTTAGGATTAGGGTACGTGTTAGGGTTAGGGTAGGGGTTAGGGTTAGGGTACGCGTTAGGGTTAGGGTAGTTAGTAAACCTATCCCACTCTCTAGATACCCCTTAGCACGTAAAGGAGTATTATTTGGGGGTCCAGCCATGGAGAAGAGTTTAGACACTAGGATAAGATAAGGAACACACCCATTATAAAGAAATCACATTAGGATTCTCTTTTTCAGCTGTTCCTTAAAACACTACTGCTTAGGAAATCTATTGGAGGCAGAAGCAGTCAAGGGTAGCCTAGGGTTAGGGTTAGGCTTAGGGTTAGGCTTAGGGTACGGCTTAGGGTACGGGTTCGGGGAGGGTTTCGGGTACAGCATAGGGTATGGGTTAGGGTTAGGGTTAGGGTTAGTGTTAGGGTTAGGGCTCGGTTTAGGGTACGGTTAGGATTAGTGTACGTGTTAGGTTTAGGGTAGGGGTTAGGGTTAGGGTACGCGTTAGGGTTAGGGTAGTTAGTAAACCTATCCCACTCTCTAGATACCCCTTAGCACGTAAAGGAATATTATTTGGGGGTCCAGCCATGGAGAAGAGTTTAGACACTAGGATAAGATAAGGAACACACCCATTATAAAGAAATCACATTAGGATTCTCTTTTTAAGCTGTTGCTTAAAACACTAGTGCTTAGGAAATCTATTGGAGGCAGAAGCAGTCAAGGGTAGCCTAGGGTTAGGGTTAGGCTTAGGGTTAGGCTTAGGGTATGGCTTAGGGTACGGGTTTGGGGAGGGGTTCGGGTACGGCGTAGGGTATGGGTTAGGGTTAGTGTTAGTGTTAGTGTTAGGGTTAGGGCTCGGTTTAGGGTACGGGTTAGGATTAGGGTACGTGTTAGTGTTAGGGTAGGGGTTAGGTTTAGAGTACGCATTAGGGTTAGGGTAGTTATTAAACCTATCCCACTCTCTAGATACCCCTTAGCACGTAAGGCAATATTATTTGCGGGTGCAGCCATGGAGAAGAGTTTAGACACTAGGATAAGATAAGGAACACACCCATTATAAAGAAATCACATTAGGATTCTCTTTTTAAGCTGTTCCTTAAAACACTAGTGCTTAGGAAATCTATTGGAGGCAGAAGCAGTCAAGGGTAGCCTAGGGTTAGTGTTAGGCTTAGGGTTAGGCTTAGGGTACGGGTTTGGGGAGGGGTTCGGCTACGGCGTAGGGTATGGGTTAGGGTTAGGGTTAGGGTTAGTGTTAGGGTTAGGGCTCGGTTTAGGGTACGGGTTAGGATTAGGGTAAGTGTTAGGGTTAGGGTAGGGGTTAGGGTTAGGGTACGCGTTAGGGTTAGGGTAGTTAGTAAACCTATCCCACTCTCTAGATACCCCTTAGCACGTAAAGGAATATTATTTGAGGGTCCAGCCATGGAGAAGAGTTTAGACACTAGGATAAGATAAGGAACACACCCATTATAAAGAAATCACATTAGGATTCTCTTTTTAAGCTGTTCCTTAAAACACTAGTGCTTAGGAAATCTATTGGAGGCAGAAGCAGTCAAGGGTAGCCTAGGGTTAGGGTTAGGCTTAGGGTTAGGCTTAGGGTACGGCTTAGGGTACGGGTTCGGGGAGGGGTTCGGGTACAGCGTAGGGTATGGGTTAGGGTTAGGGTTAGGGTTAGTGTTAAGTTTAGGGCTCGGTTTAGGTTACGGGTTAGGATTAGGGTACGTGTTAGGGTTAGGGTAGGGGTTAGGGTTAGGGTACGCGTTAGGGTTAGGTTAGTTAGTAAACCTATCCCACTCTCTATATACCCCTTAGCACGTAAACGAATATTATTTGGGGGTTCAGCCATGGAGAAGAGTTTAGACACTAGGATAAGATAAGGAACACACCCATTATAAAGAAATCACATTAGGATTCTCTTTTTAAGCTGTTGCTTAAAACACTAGTGCTTAGGAAATCTATTGGAGGCAGAAGCAGTCAAGGGTAGCCTAGGGTTAGTGTTAGGCTTAGGGTACGGCTTAGGGTACGGCTTAGGGTACGGGTTTGGGGAGGGGTTCGGGTACGGCGTAGGGTATGGGTTAGGGTTAGGGTTAGTGTTAGTGTTAGGGTTAGGGCTCGGTTTAGGGTACGGGTTAGGATTAGGGTACGTGTTAGGGTTAGGGTAGGGGTTAGGGTTAGGGTACGCGTTAGGGTTAGGGTAGTTAGTAAACCTATCCCACTCTCTAGATACCCCTTAGCACGTAAAGGAGTATTATTTGGGGGTCCAGCCATGGAGAAGAGTTTAGACACTAGGATAAGATAAGGAACACACCCATTATAAAGAAATCACATTAGGATTCTCTTTTTCAGCTGTTCCTTAAAACACTACTGCTTAGGAAATCTATTGGAGGCAGAAGCAGTCAAGGGTAGCCTAGGGTTAGGGTTAGGCTTAGGGTTAGGCTTAGGGTACGGCTTAGGGTACGGGTTCGGGGAGGGTTTCGGGTACGGCATAGGGTATGGGTTAGGGTTAGGGTTAGGGTTAGTGTTAGGGTTAGGGCTCGGTTTAGGGTACGGTTAGGATTAGTGTACGTGTTAGGTTTAGGGTAGGGGTTAGGGTTAGGGTACGCGTTAGGGTTAGGGTAGTTAGTAAACCTATCCCACTCTCTAGATACCCCTTAGCACGTAAAGGAATATTATTTGGGGGTCCAGCCATGGAGAAGAGTTTAGACACTAGGATAAGATAAGGAACACACCCATTATAAAGAAATCACATTAGGATTCTCTTTTTAAGCTGTTGCTTAAAACACTAGTGCTTAGGAAATCTATTGGAGGCAGAAGCAGTCAAGGGTAGCCTAGGGTTAGTGTTAGGCTTAGGGTTAGGCTTAGGGTATGGCTTAGGGTACGGGTTTGGGGAGGGGTTCGGGTACGGCGTAGGGTATGGGTTAGGGTTAGGGTTAGTGTTAGTGTTAGGGTTAGGGCTCGGTTTAGGGTACGGGTTAGGATTAGGGTACGTGTTAGTGTTAGGGTAGGGGTTAGGTTTAGAGTACGCATTAGGGTTAGGGTAGTTATTAAACCTATCCCACTCTCTAGATACCCCTTAGCACGTAAGGCAATATTATTTGCGGGTGCAGCCATGGAGAAGTGTTTAGACACTAGGATAAGATAAGGAACACACCCATTATAAAGAAATCACATTAGGATTCTCTTTTTAAGCTGTTCCTTAAAACACTAGTGCTTAGGAAATCTATTGGAGGCAGAAGCAGTCAAGGGTAGCCTAGGGTTAGGGTTAGGCTTAGGGTTAGGCTTAGGGTACGGCTTAGGGTACGGGTTTGGGGAGGGGTTCGGGTATGGCGTAGGGTATGGGTTAGTGTTAGGGTTAGGGTTAGTGTTAGGGTTAGGGCTCGGTTTAGGGTACGGGTTAGGATTAGGGTACGTGTTAGGGTTAGGGTAGGGGTTAGGGTTAGGGTACGCGTTAGGGTTAGGGTAGTTATTAAACCTATCCCACTCTCTAGATACCCCTTAGCACATAAAGGAATATTATTTGGGGGTCCAGCCATGGAGAAGAGTTTAGACACTAGGATAAGATAAGGAACACACCCATTATAAAGAAATCACATTAGGATTCTCTTTTTAAGCTGTTTCTTAATACACTACTGCTTAGGAAATGAATTGGAGGCAGAAGCAGTCAAGGGTAGCCTAGGGTTAGGGTTAGGCTTAGGGTTAGGTTTAGGTTACGGGTTCGGGGAGGGATGCGGGTACGGCGTAGGGTATGGGTTAGGGTTAGGGTTAGTGTTAGTGTTAGGGTTAGGGCTCGGTTTAGGGTACAGGTTAGGATTAGGGTACGTGTTAGGGTTAGGGTAGGGGTTAGGGTTAGGGTACGCGTTAGGGTTAGAGTAGTTATTAAACCTATCCCACTCTCTAGATACCCCTTAGCACGTAAGGGGATATTATTTGGGGGTGCAGCCATGGAGAAGAATTTAGACACTAGGATAAGATAAGGAACACACCCATTATAAAGAAATCACATTAGGATTCTCTTTTTAAGCTGTTCCTTAAAACACTAGTGCTTAGGAAATCTATTGGAGGCAGAAGCAGTCAAGGGTAGCCTAGGGTTAGGGTTAGGCTTACGGTTAGGCTTAGGGTACGGCTTAGGGTACGGGTTCGGGGAGGGGTGCGGGTACGGCGTAGGGTATGGGTTAGGGTTAGGGTTAGGGTTAGTGTTAGGGTTAGGGCTCGGTTTAGGGTACGGGTTAGGATTAGGGTACGTGTTAGGGTTAGTGTAGGGGTTAGGGTTAGAGTACGCATTAGGGTTAGGGTAGTTATTAAACCTATCCCACTCTCTAGATACCCCTTAGCACGTAAGGGAATATTATTTGGGGGTGCAGCCATGGAGAAGAGTTTAGACACTAAGATAAGATAAGGAACACACCCATTATAAAGAAATCACATTAGGATTCTCTTTTTAAGCTGTTCCTTAAAACACTAGTGCTTAGGAAATCTATTGGAGGCAGAAGCAGTCAAGGGTAGCCTAGGGTTAGGGTTAAGCTTAGGGTTAGGCTTAGGGTACGGCTTAGGGTACGGGTTCGGGGAGGGGTTCGGGTATGGCGTAGGGTATGGGTTAGGGTTAGGGTTAGGGTTAGTGTTAGGGTTAGGGCTCGGTTTAGGTTACGGGTTAGGATTAGGGTAAGTGTTAGGGTTAGGGTAGGGGTTAGGGTTAGGGTACGCGTTAGGGTTAGGGTAGTTAGTAAACCTATCCCACTCTCTAGATACCCCTTAGCACGTAAAGGAATATTATTTGAGGGTCCAGCCATGGAGAAGAGTTTAGACACTAGGATAAGATAAGGAACACACCCATTATAAAGAAATCACATTAGGATTCTCTTTTTAAGCTGTTCCTTAAAACACTAGTGCTTAGGAAATCTATTGGAGGCAGAAGCAGTCAAGGGTAGCCTAGGGTTAGGGTTAGGCTTAGGGTTAGGCTTAGGATACGGCTTAGGGTACGGGTTCGGGGAGGGGTTCGGGTACAGCGTAGGGTATGGGTTAGGGTTAGGGTTAGGGTTAGTGTTAAGTTTAGGGCTCGGTTTAGGGTACGGGTTAGGATTAGGGTACGTGTTAGGGTTAGGGTAGGGGTTAGGGTTAGGGTACGCGTTAGGGTTAGGTTAGTTAGTAAACCTATCCCACTCTCTATATACCCCTTAGCACGTAAACGAATATTATTTGGGGGTTCAGCCATGGAGAAGAGTTTAGACACTAGGATAAGATAAGGAACACACCCATTATAAAGAAATCACATTAGGATTCTCTTTTTAAGCTGTTGCTTAAAACACTAGTGCTTAGGAAATCTATTGGAGGCAGAAGCAGTCAAGGGTAGCCTAGGGTTAGTGTTAGGCTTAGGGTACGGCTTAGGGTACGGCTTAGGGTTCGGGTTTGGGGAGGGGTTCGGGTACGGCGTAGGGTATGGGTTAGGGTTAGGGTTAGTGTTAGTGTTAGGGTTAGGGCTCGGTTTAGGGTACGGGTTAGGATTAGGGTACGTGTTAGGGTTAGGGTAGGGGTTAGGGTTAGGGTACGCGTTAGGGTTAGGGTAGTTAGTAAACCTATCCCACTCTCTAGATACCCCTTAGCACGTAAAGGAGTATTATTTGGGGGTCCAGCCATGGAGAAGAGTTTAGACACTAGGATAAGATAAGGAACACACCCATTATAAAGAAATCACATTAGGATTCTCTTTTTCAGCTGTTCCTTAAAACACTACTGCTTAGGAAATCTATTGGAGGCAGAAGCAGTCAAGGGTAGCCTAGGGTTAGGGTTAGGCTTAGGGTTAGGCTTAGGGTACGGCTTAGGGTACGGGTTCGGGGAGGGTTTCGGGTACGGCATAGGGTATGGGTTAGGGTTAGGGTTAGGGTTAGTGTTAGGGTTAGGGCTCGGTTTAGGGTACGGTTAGGATTAGTGTACGTGTTAGGTTTAGGGTAGGGGTTAGGGTTAGGGTACGCGTTAGGGTTAGGGTAGTTAGTAAACCTATCCCACTCTCTAGATACCCCTTAGCACGTAAAGGAATATTATTTGGGGGTCCAGCCATGGAGAAGAGTTTAGACACTAGGATAAGATAAGGAACACACCCATTATAAAGAAATCACATTAGGATTCTCTTTTTAAGCTGTTGCTTAAAACACTAGTGCTTAGGAAATCTATTGGAGGCAGAAGCAGTCAAGGGTAGCCTAGGGTTAGTGTTAGGCTTAGGGTTAGGCTTAGGGTATGGCTTAGGGTACGGGTTTGGGGAGGGGTTCGGGTACGGCGTAGGGTATGGGTTAGGGTTAGGGTTAGTGTTAGTGTTAGGGTTAGGGCTCGGTTTAGGGTACGGGTTAGGATTAGGGTACGTGTTAGGGTTAGGGTAGGGGTTAGGGTTAGGGTACGCGTTAGGGTTAGGGTAGTTATTAAACCTATCCCACTCTCTAGATACCCCTTAGCACATAAAGGAATATTATTTGGGGGTCCAGCCATGGAGAAGAGTTTAGACACTAGGATAAGATAAGGAACACACCCATTATAAAGAAATCACTTTAGGATTCTCTTTTTAAGCTGTTCCTTAAAACACTAGTGCTTAGGAAATCTATTGGAGGCAGAAGCAGTCAAGGGTAGCCTAGGGTTAGGGTTAGGCTTAGGGTTAGGTTTAGGGTACGGCTTGGGGAATGGGTTCGGGGAGGGGTTCGGGTACGGCGTAGGGTATGGTTTAGGGTTAGGGTTAGGGTTAGTGTTAGGGTTAGGGCTCGGTTTAGGGTACGGGTTAGGATTAGGGTACGTGTTAGGGTTAGGGTAGGGGTTAGGGTTAGGTTACTCGTTAGGGCTAGGGTAGTTAGTAAACCTATCCCACTCTGTAGCTCCCCCTTAGCACGTAAAGGAATATTATTTGGGGGTCCAGCCATGGAGAAGAGTTTAGACACTAGGATAAGATAAGGAACACACCCATTATAAAGAAATCACATTAGGATTCTCTTTTTAAGCTGTTTCTTAAAACACTACTGCTTAGGAAATCAATTGGAGGCAGAAGCAGTCAAGGGTAGCCTAGGGTTAGGGTTAGGCTTAGGGTTAGGTTTAGGGTATGGCTTAGGGTACGGGTTCGGGGAGGTGTGCGGGTATGGCGTAGGGTATGGGTTAGGGTTAGGGTTAGTGTTAGTGTTAGGGTTAGGGCTCCGTTTGGGGTACAGGTTAGGATTAGGGTACGTGTTAGGGTTAGGGTAGGGGTTAGGGTTAGGGTACGCATTAGGGTTAGGGTAGTTATTAAACCTACCCCACTCTCTAGATACCCATTAGCACGTAAGGGAATATTATTTGGGGGTGCAGCCATGGAGAAGAGTTTAGACACTAGGATAAGATAAGGAACACACCCATTATAAAGAAATCACATTAGGATTCTCTTTTTAAGCTGTTCCTTAAAACACTAGTGCTTAGGAAATCTATGGGAGGCAGAAGCAGTCAAGGGTAGCCTAGGGTTAGGGTTAGGCTTAGGGTTAGGGTTAGGGTACGGCTTGGGGTATGGGTTCGGGGAGGGGTTCGGGTACGGCATAGGGTATGTGTTAGGGTTAGGGTTAGGGTTAGTGTTAGGGTTAGGGCTCGGTTTAGGGTACGGGTTAAGATTAGGGTACGTGTTAGGGTTAGGGTTAGGGTAGGGGTTAGGGTTAGGGTACGCGTTAGGGCTAGGGTAGTTAGTAAACCTATCCCACTCTGTAGCTCCCCCTTAGCACGTAAAGGAATATTATTTGAGGGTCCAGCCATGGAGAAGAGTTTAGACACTAGGATAAGATAAGGAACACACCCATTATAAAGAAATCACATTAGGATTCTCTTTTTAAGCTGTTCCTTAAAACACTAGTGCTTAGGAAATCTATTGGAGGCAGAAGCAGTCAAGGGTAGCCTAGGGTTAGGGTTAGGCTTAGGGTTAGGCTTAGGATACGGCTTAGGGTACGGGTTCGGGGAGGGGTTCGGGTACAGCGTAGGGTATGGGTTAGGGTTAGGGTTAGGGTTAGTGTTAAGTTTAGGGCTCGGTTTAGGGTACGGGTTAGGATTAGGGTACGTGTTAGGGTTAGGGTAGGGGTTAGGGTTAGGGTACGCGTTAGGGTTAGGTTAGTTAGTAAACCTATCCCACTCTCTATATACCCCTTAGCACGTAAACGAATATTATTTGGGGGTTCAGCCATGGAGAAGAGTTTAGACACTAGGATAAGATAAGGAACACACCCATTATAAAGAAATCACATTAGGATTCTCTTTTTAAGCTGTTGCTTAAAACACTAGTGCTTAGGAAATCTATTGGAGGCAGAAGCAGTCAAGGGTAGCCTAGGGTTAGTGTTAGGCTTAGGGTACGGCTTAGGGTACGGCTTAGGGTTCGGGTTTGGGGAGGGGTTCGGGTACGGCGTAGGGTATGGGTTAGGGTTAGGGTTAGTGTTAGTGTTAGGGTTAGGGCTCGGTTTAGGGTACGGGTTAGGATTAGGGTACGTGTTAGGGTTAGGGTAGGGGTTAGGGTTAGGGTACGCGTTAGGGTTAGGGTAGTTAGTAAACCTATCCCACTCTCTAGATACCCCTTAGCACGTAAAGGAGTATTATTTGGGGGTCCAGCCATGGAGAAGAGTTTAGACACTAGGATAAGATAAGGAACACACCCATTATAAAGAAATCACATTAGGATTCTCTTTTTCAGCTGTTCCTTAAAACACTACTGCTTAGGAAATCTATTGGAGGCAGAAGCAGTCAAGGGTAGCCTAGGGTTAGGGTTAGGCTTAGGGTTAGGCTTAGGGTACGGCTTAGGGTACGGGTTCGGGGAGGGTTTCGGGTACGGCATAGGGTATGGGTTAGGGTTAGGGTTAGGGTTAGTGTTAGGGTTAGGGCTCGGTTTAGGGTACGGTTAGGATTAGTGTACGTGTTAGGTTTAGGGTAGGGGTTAGGGTTAGGGTACGCGTTAGGGTTAGGGTAGTTAGTAAACCTATCCCACTCTCTAGATACCCCTTAGCACGTAAAGGAATATTATTTGGGGGTCCAGCCATGGAGAAGAGTTTAGACACTAGGATAAGATAAGGAACACACCCATTATAAAGAAATCACATTAGGATTCTCTTTTTAAGCTGTTGCTTAAAACACTAGTGCTTAGGAAATCTATTGGAGGCAGAAGCAGTCAAGGGTAGCCTAGGGTTAGTGTTAGGCTTAGGGTTAGGCTTAGGGTATGGCTTAGGGTACGGGTTTGGGGAGGGGTTCGGGTACGGCGTAGGGTATGGGTTAGGGTTAGTGTTAGTGTTAGTGTTAGGGTTAGGGCTCGGTTTAGGGTACGGGTTAGGATTAGGGTACGTGTTAGGGTTAGGGTAGGGGTTAGGGTTAGGGTACGCGTTAGGGTTAGGGTAGTTATTAAACCTATCCCACTCTCTAGATACCCCTTAGCACATAAAGGAATATTATTTGGGGGTCCAGCCATGGAGAAGAGTTTAGACACTAGGATAAGATAAGGAACACACCCATTATAAAGAAATCACTTTAGGATTCTCTTTTTAAGCTGTTCCTTAAAACACTAGTGCTTAGGAAATCTATTGGAGGCAGAAGCAGTCAAGGGTAGCCTAGGGTTAGGGTTAGGCTTAGGGTTAGGTTTAGGGTACGGCTTGGGGAATGGGTTCGGGGAGGGGTTCGGGTACGGCGTAGGGTATGGTTTAGGGTTAGGG
Source organism: Balaenoptera borealis (assembly GCF_965194805.1). Lineage (NCBI taxonomy): Eukaryota > Metazoa > Chordata > Mammalia > Artiodactyla > Balaenopteridae > Balaenoptera > Balaenoptera borealis. The sequence goes on from NW_028123857.1 coordinate 173,196, forward strand.
TTAGGGTTAGTGTTAGGGTTAGGGCTCGGTTTAGGGTACGGGTTAGGATTAGGGTACGTGTTAGGGTTAGGGTAGGGGTTAGGGTTAGGTTACTCGTTAGGGCTAGGGTAGTTAGTAAACCTATCCCACTCTGTAGCTCCCCCTTAGCACGTAAAGGAATATTATTTGGGGGTCCAGCCATGGAGAAGAGTTTAGACACTAGGATAAGATAAGGAACACACCCATTATAAAGAAATCACATTAGGATTCTCTTTTTAAGCTGTTTCTTAAAACACTACTGCTTAGGAAATCAATTGGAGGCAGAAGCAGTCAAGGGTAGCCTAGGGTTAGGGTTAGGCTTAGGGTTAGGTTTAGGGTATGGCTTAGGGTACGGGTTCGGGGAGGTGTGCGGGTATGGCGTAGGGTATGGGTTAGGGTTAGGGTTAGTGTTAGTGTTAGGGTTAGGGCTCCGTTTGGGGTACAGGTTAGGATTAGGGTACGTGTTAGGGTTAGGGTAGGGGTTAGGGTTAGGGTACGCATTAGGGTTAGGGTAGTTATTAAACCTACCCCACTCTCTAGATACCCATTAGCACGTAAGGGAATATTATTTGGGGGTGCAGCCATGGAGAAGAGTTTAGACACTAGGATAAGATAAGGAACACACCCATTATAAAGAAATCACATTAGGATTCTCTTTTTAAGCTGTTCCTAAAACACTAGTGCTTAGGAAATCTATTGGAGGCAGAAGCAGTCAAGGGTAGCCTAGGGTTAGGGTTAGGCTTAGGGTTAGGCTTAGGGTACGGCTTAGGGTACGGGTTCGGGGAGGGGTGCGGGTACGGCGTAGGGTATGGGTTAGGGTTAGGGTTAGTGTTAGTGTTAGGGTTAGGGCTCGGTTTAGGGTACGGGTTAGGATTAGGGTACGTGTTAGGGTTAGGGTAGGGGTTAGGGTTAGGGTACGCATTAGGGTTAGGGTACTTATTAAACCTATCCCACTCTCTAGATACCCCTTAGCACATAAAGGAATATTATTTGAGGGTCCAGCCATGGAGAAGAGTTTAGACACTAGGATAAGATAAGGAACACACCCATTATAAAGAAATCACATTAGGATTCTCTTTTTAAGCTGTTCCTTAAAACACTAGTGCTTAGGAAATCTATTGGAGGCAGAAGCAGTCAAGGGTAGCCTAGGGTTAGGGTTAGGCTTAGGGTTAGGCTTAGGGTACGGCTTGGGGTATGGGTTCGGGGAGGGGTTCGGGTACGGCATAGGGTATGTGTTAGGGTTAGGGTTAGGGTTAGTGTTAGGGTTAGGGCTCGGTTTAGGGTACGGGTTAAGATTAGGGTACGTGTTAGGGTTAGGGTTAGGGTAGGGGTTAGGGTTAGGGTACGCGTTAGGGTTAGGTTAGTTAGTAAACCTATCCCACTCTCTATATACCCCTTAGCACGTAAACGAATATTATTTGGGGGTTCAGCCATGGAGAAGAGTTTAGACACTAGGATAAGATAAGGAACACACCCATTATAAAGAAATCACATTAGGATTCTCTTTTTAAGCTGTTGCTTAAAACACTAGTGCTTAGGAAATCTATTGGAGGCAGAAGCAGTCAAGGGTAGCCTAGGGTTAGTGTTAGGCTTAGGGTACGGCTTAGGGTACGGCTTAGGGTACGGGTTTGGGGAGGGGTTCGGGTACGGCGTAGGGTATGGGTTAGGGTTAGGGTTAGTGTTAGTGTTAGGGTTAGGGCTCGGTTTAGGGTACGGGTTAGGATTAGGGTACGTGTTAGGGTTAGGGTAGGGGTTAGGGTTAGGGTACGCGTTAGGGTTAGGGTAGTTAGTAAACCTATCCCACTCTCTAGATACCCCTTAGCACGTAAAGGAGTATTATTTGGGGGTCCAGCCATGGAGAAGAGTTTAGACACTAGGATAAGATAAGGAACACACCCATTATAAAGAAATCACATTAGGATTCTCTTTTTCAGCTGTTCCTTAAAACACTACTGCTTAGGAAATCTATTGGAGGCAGAAGCAGTCAAGGGTAGCCTAGGGTTAGGGTTAGGCTTAGGGTTAGGCTTAGGGTACGGCTTAGGGTACGGGTTCGGGGAGGGTTTCGGGTACAGCATAGGGTATGGGTTAGGGTTAGGGTTAGGGTTAGTGTTAGGGTTAGGGCTCGGTTTAGGGTACGGTTAGGATTAGTGTACGTGTTAGGTTTAGGGTAGGGGTTAGGGTTAGGGTACGCGTTAGGGTTAGGGTAGTTAGTAAACCTATCCCACTCTCTAGATACCCCTTAGCACGTAAAGGAATATTATTTGGGGGTCCAGCCATGGAGAAGAGTTTAGACACTAGGATAAGATAAGGAACACACCCATTATAAAGAAATCACATTAGGATTCTCTTTTTAAGCTGTTGCTTAAAACACTAGTGCTTAGGAAATCTATTGGAGGCAGAAGCAGTCAAGGGTAGCCTAGGGTTAGGGTTAGGCTTAGGGTTAGGCTTAGGGTATGGCTTAGGGTACGGGTTTGGGGAGGGGTTCGGGTACGGCGTAGGGTATGGGTTAGGGTTAGTGTTAGTGTTAGTGTTAGGGTTAGGGCTCGGTTTAGGGTACGGGTTAGGATTAGGGTACGTGTTAGTGTTAGGGTAGGGGTTAGGTTTAGAGTACGCATTAGGGTTAGGGTAGTTATTAAACCTATCCCACTCTCTAGATACCCCTTAGCACGTAAGGCAATATTATTTGCGGGTGCAGTCATGGAGAAGAGTTTAGACACTAGGATAAGATAAGGAACACACCCATTATAAAGAAATCACATTAGGATTCTCTTTTTAAGCTGTTCCTTAAAACACTAGTGCTTAGGAAATCTATTGGAGGCAGAAGCAGTCAAGGGTAGCCTAGGGTTAGGGTTAGGCTTAGGGTTAGGCTTAGGGTACGGCTTAGGGTACGGGTTTGGGGAGGGGTTCGGGTATGGCGTAGGGTATGGGTTAGTGTTAGGGTTAGGGTTAGTGTTCGGGTTAGGGCTCGGTTTAGGGTACGGGTTAGGATTAGGGTACGTGTTAGGGTTAGGGTAGGGGTTAGGGTTAGGGTACGCGTTAGGGTTAGGGTAGTTATTAAACCTATCCCACTCTCTAGATACCCCTTAGCACATAAAGGAATATTATTTGGGGGTCCAGCCATGGAGAAGAGTTTAGACACTAGGATAAGATAAGGAACACACCCATTATAAAGAAATCACTTTAGGATTCTCTTTTTAAGCTGTTCCTTAAAACACTAGTGCTTAGGAAATCTATTGGAGGCAGAAGCAGTCAAGGGTAGCCTAGGGTTAGGGTTAGGCTTAGGGTTAGGTTTAGGGTACGGCTTGGGGAATGGGTTCGGGGAGGGGTTCGGGTACGGCGTAGGGTATGGTTTAGGGTTAGGGTTAGGGTTAGTGTTAGGGTTAGGGCTCGGTTTAGGGTACGGGTTAGGATTAGGGTACGTGTTAGGGTTAGGGTAGGTGTTAGGGTTAGGTTACTCGTTAGGGCTAGGGTAGTTAGTAAACCTATCCCACTCTGTAGCTCCCCCTTAGAACGTAAAGGAATATTATTTGGGGGTCCAGCCATGGAGAAGAGTTTAGACACTAGGATAAGATAAGGAACACACCCATTATAAAGAAATCACATTAGGATTCTCTTTTTAAGCTGTTTCTTAAAACACTACTGCTTAGGAAATCAATTGGAGGCAGAAGCAGTCAAGGGTAGCCTAGGGTTAGGGTTAGGCTTAGGGTTAGGTTTAGGGTATGGCTTAGGGTACGGGTTCGGGGAGGTGTGCGGGTACGGCGTAGGGTATGGGTTAGGGTTAGGGTTAGTGTTAGTGTTAGGGTTAGGGCTCGGTTTGGGGTACAGGTTAGGATTAGGGTACGTGTTAGGGTTAGGGTAGGGGTTAGGGTTAGGGTACGCATTAGGGTTAGGGTAGTTAGTAAACCTATCCCACTCTCTAGATACCCCTTAGCACGTAAAGGAATATTATTTGGGGGTCCAGCCATGGAGAAGAGTTTAGACACTAGGATAAGATAAGGAACACACCCATTATAAAGAAATCACATTAGGATTCTCTTTTTAAGCTGTTGCTTAAAACACTAGTGCTTAGGAAATCTATTGGAGGCAGAAGCAGTCAAGGGTAGCCTAGGGTTAGGGTTAGGCTTAGGGTTAGGCTTAGGGTATGGCTTAGGGTACGGGTTTGGGGAGGGGTTCGGGTACGGCGTAGGGTATGGGTTAGGGTTAGTGTTAGTGTTAGTGTTAGGGTTAGGGCTCGGTTTAGGGTACGGGTTAGGATTAGGGTACGTGTTAGTGTTAGGGTAGGGGTTAGGTTTAGAGTACGCATTAGGGTTAGGGTAGTTATTAAACCTATCCCACTCTCTAGATACCCCTTAGCACGTAAGGCAATATTATTTGCGGGTGCAGCCATGGAGAAGAGTTTAGACACTAGGATAAGATAAGGAACACACCCATTATAAAGAAATCACATTAGGATTCTCTTTTTAAGCTGTTCCTTAAAACACTAGTGCTTAGGAAATCTATTGGAGGCAGAAGCAGTCAAGGGTAGCCTAGGGTTAGTGTTAGGCTTAGGGTTAGGCTTAGGGTACGGGTTTGGGGAGGGGTTCGGCTACGGCGTAGGGTATGGGTTAGGGTTAGGGTTAGGGTTAGTGTTAGGGTTAGGGCTCGGTTTAGGGTACGGGTTAGGATTAGGGTAAGTGTTAGGGTTAGGGTAGGGGTTAGGGTTAGGGTACGCGTTAGGGTTAGGGTAGTTAGTAAACCTATCCCACTCTCTAGATACCCCTTAGCACGTAAAGGAATATTATTTGAGGGTCCAGCCATGGAGAAGAGTTTAGACACTAGGATAAGATAAGGAACACACCCATTATAAAGAAATCACATTAGGATTCTCTTTTTAAGCTGTTCCTTAAAACACTAGTGCTTAGGAAATCTATTGGAGGCAGAAGCAGTCAAGGGTAGCCTAGGGTTAGGGTTAGGCTTAGGGTTAGGCTTAGGGTACGGCTTAGGGTACGGGTTCGGGGAGGGGTTCGGGTACAGCGTAGGGTATGGGTTAGGGTTAGGGTTAGGGTTAGTGTTAAGTTTAGGGCTCGGTTTAGGTTACGGGTTAGGATTAGGGTACGTGTTAGGGTTAGGGTAGGGGTTAGGGTTAGGGTACGCGTTAGGGTTAGGTTAGTTAGTAAACCTATCCCACTCTCTATATACCCCTTAGCACGTAAACGAATATTATTTGGGGGTTCAGCCATGGAGAAGAGTTTAGACACTAGGATAAGATAAGGAACACACCCATTATAAAGAAATCACATTAGGATTCTCTTTTTAAGCTGTTGCTTAAAACACTAGTGCTTAGGAAATCTATTGGAGGCAGAAGCAGTCAAGGGTAGCCTAGGGTTAGTGTTAGGCTTAGGGTACGGCTTAGGGTACGGCTTAGGGTACGGGTTTGGGGAGGGGTTCGGGTACGGCGTAGGGTATGGGTTAGGGTTAGGGTTAGTGTTAGTGTTAGGGTTAGGGCTCGGTTTAGGGTACGGGTTAGGATTAGGGTACGTGTTAGGGTTAGGGTAGGGGTTAGGGTTAGGGTACGCGTTAGGGTTAGGGTAGTTAGTAAACCTATCCCACTCTCTAGATACCCCTTAGCACGTAAAGGAGTATTATTTGGGGGTCCAGCCATGGAGAAGAGTTTAGACACTAGGATAAGATAAGGAACACACCCATTATAAAGAAATCACATTAGGATTCTCTTTTTCAGCTGTTCCTTAAAACACTACTGCTTAGGAAATCTATTGGAGGCAGAAGCAGTCAAGGGTAGCCTAGGGTTAGGGTTAGGCTTAGGGTTAGGCTTAGGGTACGGCTTAGGGTACGGGTTCGGGGAGGGTTTCGGGTACGGCATAGGGTATGGGTTAGGGTTAGGGTTAGGGTTAGTGTTAGGGTTAGGGCTCGGTTTAGGGTACGGTTAGGATTAGTGTACGTGTTAGGTTTAGGGTAGGGGTTAGGGTTAGGGTACGCGTTAGGGTTAGGGTAGTTAGTAAACCTATCCCACTCTCTAGATACCCCTTAGCACGTAAAGGAATATTATTTGGGGGTCCAGCCATGGAGAAGAGTTTAGACACTAGGATAAGATAAGGAACACACCCATTATAAAGAAATCACATTAGGATTCTCTTTTTAAGCTGTTGCTTAAAACACTAGTGCTTAGGAAATCTATTGGAGGCAGAAGCAGTCAAGGGTAGCCTAGGGTTAGTGTTAGGCTTAGGGTTAGGCTTAGGGTATGGCTTAGGGTACGGGTTTGGGGAGGGGTTCGGGTACGGCGTAGGGTATGGGTTAGGGTTAGGGTTAGTGTTAGTGTTAGGGTTAGGGCTCGGTTTAGGGTACGGGTTAGGATTAGGGTACGTGTTAGTGTTAGGGTAGGGGTTAGGTTTAGAGTACGCATTAGGGTTAGGGTAGTTATTAAACCTATCCCACTCTCTAGATACCCCTTAGCACGTAAGGCAATATTATTTGCGGGTGCAGCCATGGAGAAGTGTTTAGACACTAGGATAAGATAAGGAACACACCCATTATAAAGAAATCACATTAGGATTCTCTTTTTAAGCTGTTCCTTAAAACACTAGTGCTTAGGAAATCTATTGGAGGCAGAAGCAGTCAAGGGTAGCCTAGGGTTAGGGTTAGGCTTAGGGTTAGGCTTAGGGTACGGCTTAGGGTACGGGTTTGGGGAGGGGTTCGGGTATGGCGTAGGGTATGGGTTAGTGTTAGGGTTAGGGTTAGTGTTAGGGTTAGGGCTCGGTTTAGGGTACGGGTTAGGATTAGGGTACGTGTTAGGGTTAGGGTAGGGGTTAGGGTTAGGGTACGCGTTAGGGTTAGGGTAGTTATTAAACCTATCCCACTCTCTAGATACCCCTTAGCACATAAAGGAATATTATTTGGGGGTCCAGCCATGGAGAAGAGTTTAGACACTAGGATAAGATAAGGAACACACCCATTATAAAGAAATCACATTAGGATTCTCTTTTTAAGCTGTTTCTTAATACACTACTGCTTAGGAAATGAATTGGAGGCAGAAGCAGTCAAGGGTAGCCTAGGGTTAGGGTTAGGCTTAGGGTTAGGTTTAGGTTACGGGTTCGGGGAGGGATGCGGGTACGGCGTAGGGTATGGGTTAGGGTTAGGGTTAGTGTTAGTGTTAGGGTTAGGGCTCGGTTTAGGGTACAGGTTAGGATTAGGGTACGTGTTAGGGTTAGGGTAGGGGTTAGGGTTAGGGTACGCGTTAGGGTTAGAGTAGTTATTAAACCTATCCCACTCTCTAGATACCCCTTAGCACGTAAGGGGATATTATTTGGGGGTGCAGCCATGGAGAAGAATTTAGACACTAGGATAAGATAAGGAACACACCCATTATAAAGAAATCACATTAGGATTCTCTTTTTAAGCTGTTCCTTAAAACACTAGTGCTTAGGAAATCTATTGGAGGCAGAAGCAGTCAAGGGTAGCCTAGGGTTAGGGTTAGGCTTACGGTTAGGCTTAGGGTACGGCTTAGGGTACGGGTTCGGGGAGGGGTGCGGGTACGGCGTAGGGTATGGGTTAGGGTTAGGGTTAGGGTTAGTGTTAGGGTTAGGGCTCGGTTTAGGGTACGGGTTAGGATTAGGGTACGTGTTAGGGTTAGTGTAGGGGTTAGGGTTAGAGTACGCATTAGGGTTAGGGTAGTTATTAAACCTATCCCACTCTCTAGATACCCCTTAGCACGTAAGGGAATATTATTTGGGGGTGCAGCCATGGAGAAGAGTTTAGACACTAAGATAAGATAAGGAACACACCCATTATAAAGAAATCACATTAGGATTCTCTTTTTAAGCTGTTCCTTAAAACACTAGTGCTTAGGAAATCTATTGGAGGCAGAAGCAGTCAAGGGTAGCCTAGGGTTAGGGTTAAGCTTAGGGTTAGGCTTAGGGTACGGCTTAGGGTACGGGTTCGGGGAGGGGTTCGGGTATGGCGTAGGGTATGGGTTAGGGTTAGGGTTAGGGTTAGTGTTAGGGTTAGGGCTCGGTTTAGGTTACGGGTTAGGATTAGGGTAAGTGTTAGGGTTAGGGTAGGGGTTAGGGTTAGGGTACGCGTTAGGGTTAGGGTAGTTAGTAAACCTATCCCACTCTCTAGATACCCCTTAGCACGTAAAGGAATATTATTTGAGGGTCCAGCCATGGAGAAGAGTTTAGACACTAGGATAAGATAAGGAACACACCCATTATAAAGAAATCACATTAGGATTCTCTTTTTAAGCTGTTCCTTAAAACACTAGTGCTTAGGAAATCTATTGGAGGCAGAAGCAGTCAAGGGTAGCCTAGGGTTAGGGTTAGGCTTAGGGTTAGGCTTAGGATACGGCTTAGGGTACGGGTTCGGGGAGGGGTTCGGGTACAGCGTAGGGTATGGGTTAGGGTTAGGGTTAGGGTTAGTGTTAAGTTTAGGGCTCGGTTTAGGGTACGGGTTAGGATTAGGGTACGTGTTAGGGTTAGGGTAGGGGTTAGGGTTAGGGTACGCGTTAGGGTTAGGTTAGTTAGTAAACCTATCCCACTCTCTATATACCCCTTAGCACGTAAACGAATATTATTTGGGGGTTCAGCCATGGAGAAGAGTTTAGACACTAGGATAAGATAAGGAACACACCCATTATAAAGAAATCACATTAGGATTCTCTTTTTAAGCTGTTGCTTAAAACACTAGTGCTTAGGAAATCTATTGGAGGCAGAAGCAGTCAAGGGTAGCCTAGGGTTAGTGTTAGGCTTAGGGTACGGCTTAGGGTACGGCTTAGGGTTCGGGTTTGGGGAGGGGTTCGGGTACGGCGTAGGGTATGGGTTAGGGTTAGGGTTAGTGTTAGTGTTAGGGTTAGGGCTCGGTTTAGGGTACGGGTTAGGATTAGGGTACGTGTTAGGGTTAGGGTAGGGGTTAGGGTTAGGGTACGCGTTAGGGTTAGGGTAGTTAGTAAACCTATCCCACTCTCTAGATACCCCTTAGCACGTAAAGGAGTATTATTTGGGGGTCCAGCCATGGAGAAGAGTTTAGACACTAGGATAAGATAAGGAACACACCCATTATAAAGAAATCACATTAGGATTCTCTTTTTCAGCTGTTCCTTAAAACACTACTGCTTAGGAAATCTATTGGAGGCAGAAGCAGTCAAGGGTAGCCTAGGGTTAGGGTTAGGCTTAGGGTTAGGCTTAGGGTACGGCTTAGGGTACGGGTTCGGGGAGGGTTTCGGGTACGGCATAGGGTATGGGTTAGGGTTAGGGTTAGGGTTAGTGTTAGGGTTAGGGCTCGGTTTAGGGTACGGTTAGGATTAGTGTACGTGTTAGGTTTAGGGTAGGGGTTAGGGTTAGGGTACGCGTTAGGGTTAGGGTAGTTAGTAAACCTATCCCACTCTCTAGATACCCCTTAGCACGTAAAGGAATATTATTTGGGGGTCCAGCCATGGAGAAGAGTTTAGACACTAGGATAAGATAAGGAACACACCCATTATAAAGAAATCACATTAGGATTCTCTTTTTAAGCTGTTGCTTAAAACACTAGTGCTTAGGAAATCTATTGGAGGCAGAAGCAGTCAAGGGTAGCCTAGGGTTAGTGTTAGGCTTAGGGTTAGGCTTAGGGTATGGCTTAGGGTACGGGTTTGGGGAGGGGTTCGGGTACGGCGTAGGGTATGGGTTAGGGTTAGGGTTAGTGTTAGTGTTAGGGTTAGGGCTCGGTTTAGGGTACGGGTTAGGATTAGGGTACGTGTTAGGGTTAGGGTAGGGGTTAGGGTTAGGGTACGCGTTAGGGTTAGGGTAGTTATTAAACCTATCCCACTCTCTAGATACCCCTTAGCACATAAAGGAATATTATTTGGGGGTCCAGCCATGGAGAAGAGTTTAGACACTAGGATAAGATAAGGAACACACCCATTATAAAGAAATCACTTTAGGATTCTCTTTTTAAGCTGTTCCTTAAAACACTAGTGCTTAGGAAATCTATTGGAGGCAGAAGCAGTCAAGGGTAGCCTAGGGTTAGGGTTAGGCTTAGGGTTAGGTTTAGGGTACGGCTTGGGGAATGGGTTCGGGGAGGGGTTCGGGTACGGCGTAGGGTATGGTTTAGGGTTAGGGTTAGGGTTAGTGTTAGGGTTAGGGCTCGGTTTAGGGTACGGGTTAGGATTAGGGTACGTGTTAGGGTTAGGGTAGGGGTTAGGGTTAGGTTACTCGTTAGGGCTAGGGTAGTTAGTAAACCTATCCCACTCTGTAGCTCCCCCTTAGCACGTAAAGGAATATTATTTGGGGGTCCAGCCATGGAGAAGAGTTTAGACACTAGGATAAGATAAGGAACACACCCATTATAAAGAAATCACATTAGGATTCTCTTTTTAAGCTGTTTCTTAAAACACTACTGCTTAGGAAATCAATTGGAGGCAGAAGCAGTCAAGGGTAGCCTAGGGTTAGGGTTAGGCTTAGGGTTAGGTTTAGGGTATGGCTTAGGGTACGGGTTCGGGGAGGTGTGCGGGTATGGCGTAGGGTATGGGTTAGGGTTAGGGTTAGTGTTAGTGTTAGGGTTAGGGCTCCGTTTGGGGTACAGGTTAGGATTAGGGTACGTGTTAGGGTTAGGGTAGGGGTTAGGGTTAGGGTACGCATTAGGGTTAGGGTAGTTATTAAACCTACCCCACTCTCTAGATACCCATTAGCACGTAAGGGAATATTATTTGGGGGTGCAGCCATGGAGAAGAGTTTAGACACTAGGATAAGATAAGGAACACACCCATTATAAAGAAATCACATTAGGATTCTCTTTTTAAGCTGTTCCTTAAAACACTAGTGCTTAGGAAATCTATGGGAGGCAGAAGCAGTCAAGGGTAGCCTAGGGTTAGGGTTAGGCTTAGGGTTAGGGTTAGGGTACGGCTTGGGGTATGGGTTCGGGGAGGGGTTCGGGTACGGCATAGGGTATGTGTTAGGGTTAGGGTTAGGGTTAGTGTTAGGGTTAGGGCTCGGTTTAGGGTACGGGTTAAGATTAGGGTACGTGTTAGGGTTAGGGTTAGGGTAGGGGTTAGGGTTAGGGTACGCGTTAGGGCTAGGGTAGTTAGTAAACCTATCCCACTCTGTAGCTCCCCCTTAGCACGTAAAGGAATATTATTTGAGGGTCCAGCCATGGAGAAGAGTTTAGACACTAGGATAAGATAAGGAACACACCCATTATAAAGAAATCACATTAGGATTCTCTTTTTAAGCTGTTCCTTAAAACACTAGTGCTTAGGAAATCTATTGGAGGCAGAAGCAGTCAAGGGTAGCCTAGGGTTAGGGTTAGGCTTAGGGTTAGGCTTAGGATACGGCTTAGGGTACGGGTTCGGGGAGGGGTTCGGGTACAGCGTAGGGTATGGGTTAGGGTTAGGGTTAGGGTTAGTGTTAAGTTTAGGGCTCGGTTTAGGGTACGGGTTAGGATTAGGGTACGTGTTAGGGTTAGGGTAGGGGTTAGGGTTAGGGTACGCGTTAGGGTTAGGTTAGTTAGTAAACCTATCCCACTCTCTATATACCCCTTAGCACGTAAACGAATATTATTTGGGGGTTCAGCCATGGAGAAGAGTTTAGACACTAGGATAAGATAAGGAACACACCCATTATAAAGAAATCACATTAGGATTCTCTTTTTAAGCTGTTGCTTAAAACACTAGTGCTTAGGAAATCTATTGGAGGCAGAAGCAGTCAAGGGTAGCCTAGGGTTAGTGTTAGGCTTAGGGTACGGCTTAGGGTACGGCTTAGGGTTCGGGTTTGGGGAGGGGTTCGGGTACGGCGTAGGGTATGGGTTAGGGTTAGGGTTAGTGTTAGTGTTAGGGTTAGGGCTCGGTTTAGGGTACGGGTTAGGATTAGGGTACGTGTTAGGGTTAGGGTAGGGGTTAGGGTTAGGGTACGCGTTAGGGTTAGGGTAGTTAGTAAACCTATCCCACTCTCTAGATACCCCTTAGCACGTAAAGGAGTATTATTTGGGGGTCCAGCCATGGAGAAGAGTTTAGACACTAGGATAAGATAAGGAACACACCCATTATAAAGAAATCACATTAGGATTCTCTTTTTCAGCTGTTCCTTAAAACACTACTGCTTAGGAAATCTATTGGAGGCAGAAGCAGTCAAGGGTAGCCTAGGGTTAGGGTTAGGCTTAGGGTTAGGCTTAGGGTACGGCTTAGGGTACGGGTTCGGGGAGGGTTTCGGGTACGGCATAGGGTATGGGTTAGGGTTAGGGTTAGGGTTAGTGTTAGGGTTAGGGCTCGGTTTAGGGTACGGTTAGGATTAGTGTACGTGTTAGGTTTAGGGTAGGGGTTAGGGTTAGGGTACGCGTTAGGGTTAGGGTAGTTAGTAAACCTATCCCACTCTCTAGATACCCCTTAGCACGTAAAGGAATATTATTTGGGGGTCCAGCCATGGAGAAGAGTTTAGACACTAGGATAAGATAAGGAACACACCCATTATAAAGAAATCACATTAGGATTCTCTTTTTAAGCTGTTGCTTAAAACACTAGTGCTTAGGAAATCTATTGGAGGCAGAAGCAGTCAAGGGTAGCCTAGGGTTAGTGTTAGGCTTAGGGTTAGGCTTAGGGTATGGCTTAGGGTACGGGTTTGGGGAGGGGTTCGGGTACGGCGTAGGGTATGGGTTAGGGTTAGTGTTAGTGTTAGTGTTAGGGTTAGGGCTCGGTTTAGGGTACGGGTTAGGATTAGGGTACGTGTTAGGGTTAGGGTAGGGGTTAGGGTTAGGGTACGCGTTAGGGTTAGGGTAGTTATTAAACCTATCCCACTCTCTAGATACCCCTTAGCACATAAAGGAATATTATTTGGGGGTCCAGCCATGGAGAAGAGTTTAGACACTAGGATAAGATAAGGAACACACCCATTATAAAGAAATCACTTTAGGATTCTCTTTTTAAGCTGTTCCTTAAAACACTAGTGCTTAGGAAATCTATTGGAGGCAGAAGCAGTCAAGGGTAGCCTAGGGTTAGGGTTAGGCTTAGGGTTAGGTTTAGGGTACGGCTTGGGGAATGGGTTCGGGGAGGGGTTCGGGTACGGCGTAGGGTATGGTTTAGGGTTAGGGTTAGGGTTAGTGTTAGGGTTAGGGCTCGGTTTAGGGTACGGGTTAGGATTAGGGTACGTGTTAGGGTTAGGGTAGGGGTTAGGGTTAGGTTACTCGTTAGGGCTAGGGTAGTTAGTAAACCTATCCCACTCTGTAGCTCCCCCTTAGCACGTAAAGGAATATTATTTGGGGGTCCAGCCATGGAGAAGAGTTTAGACACTAGGATAAGATAAGGAACACACCCATTATAAAGAAATCACATTAGGATTCTCTTTTTAAGCTGTTTCTTAAAACACTACTGCTTAGGAAATCAATTGGAGGCAGAAGCAGTCAAGGGTAGCCTAGGGTTAGGGTTAGGCTTAGGGTTAGGTTTAGGGTATGGCTTAGGGTACGGGTTCGGGGAGGTGTGCGGGTATGGCGTAGGGTATGGGTTAGGGTTAGGGTTAGTGTTAGTGTTAGGGTTAGGGCTCCGTTTGGGGTACAGGTTAGGATTAGGGTACGTGTTAGGGTTAGGGTAGGGGTTAGGGTTAGGGTACGCATTAGGGTTAGGGTAGTTATTAAACCTACCCCACTCTCTAGATACCCATTAGCACGTAAGGGAATATTATTTGGGGGTGCAGCCATGGAGAAGAGTTTAGACACTAGGATAAGATAAGGAACACACCCATTATAAAGAAATCACATTAGGATTCTCTTTTTAAGCTGTTCCTAAAACACTAGTGCTTAGGAAATCTATTGGAGGCAGAAGCAGTCAAGGGTAGCCTAGGGTTAGGGTTAGGCTTAGGGTTAGGCTTAGGGTACGGCTTAGGGTACGGGTTCGGGGAGGGGTGCGGGTACGGCGTAGGGTATGGGTTAGGGTTAGGGTTAGTGTTAGTGTTAGGGTTAGGGCTCGGTTTAGGGTACGGGTTAGGATTAGGGTACGTGTTAGGGTTAGGGTAGGGGTTAGGGTTAGGGTACGCATTAGGGTTAGGGTACTTATTAAACCTATCCCACTCTCTAGATACCCCTTAGCACATAAAGGAATATTATTTGAGGGTCCAGCCATGGAGAAGAGTTTAGACACTAGGATAAGATAAGGAACACACCCATTATAAAGAAATCACATTAGGATTCTCTTTTTAAGCTGTTCCTTAAAACACTAGTGCTTAGGAAATCTATTGGAGGCAGAAGCAGTCAAGGGTAGCCTAGGGTTAGGGTTAGGCTTAGGGTTAGGCTTAGGGTACGGCTTGGGGTATGGGTTCGGGGAGGGGTTCGGGTACGGCATAGGGTATGTGTTAGGGTTAGGGTTAGGGTTAGTGTTAGGGTTAGGGCTCGGTTTAGGGTACGGGTTAAGATTAGGGTACGTGTTAGGGTTAGGGTTAGGGTAGGGGTTAGGGTTAGGGTACGCGTTAGGGTTAGGTTAGTTAGTAAACCTATCCCACTCTCTATATACCCCTTAGCACGTAAACGAATATTATTTGGGGGTTCAGCCATGGAGAAGAGTTTAGACACTAGGATAAGATAAGGAACACACCCATTATAAAGAAATCACATTAGGATTCTCTTTTTAAGCTGTTGCTTAAAACACTAGTGCTTAGGAAATCTATTGGAGGCAGAAGCAGTCAAGGGTAGCCTAGGGTTAGTGTTAGGCTTAGGGTACGGCTTAGGGTACGGCTTAGGGTACGGGTTTGGGGAGGGGTTCGGGTACGGCGTAGGGTATGGGTTAGGGTTAGGGTTAGTGTTAGTGTTAGGGTTAGGGCTCGGTTTAGGGTACGGGTTAGGATTAGGGTACGTGTTAGGGTTAGGGTAGGGGTTAGGGTTAGGGTACGCGTTAGGGTTAGGGTAGTTAGTAAACCTATCCCACTCTCTAGATACCCCTTAGCACGTAAAGGAGTATTATTTGGGGGTCCAGCCATGGAGAAGAGTTTAGACACTAGGATAAGATAAGGAACACACCCATTATAAAGAAATCACATTAGGATTCTCTTTTTCAGCTGTTCCTTAAAACACTACTGCTTAGGAAATCTATTGGAGGCAGAAGCAGTCAAGGGTAGCCTAGGGTTAGGGTTAGGCTTAGGGTTAGGCTTAGGGTACGGCTTAGGGTACGGGTTCGGGGAGGGTTTCGGGTACAGCATAGGGTATGGGTTAGGGTTAGGGTTAGGGTTAGTGTTAGGGTTAGGGCTCGGTTTAGGGTACGGTTAGGATTAGTGTACGTGTTAGGTTTAGGGTAGGGGTTAGGGTTAGGGTACGCGTTAGGGTTAGGGTAGTTAGTAAACCTATCCCACTCTCTAGATACCCCTTAGCACGTAAAGGAATATTATTTGGGGGTCCAGCCATGGAGAAGAGTTTAGACACTAGGATAAGATAAGGAACACACCCATTATAAAGAAATCACATTAGGATTCTCTTTTTAAGCTGTTGCTTAAAACACTAGTGCTTAGGAAATCTATTGGAGGCAGAAGCAGTCAAGGGTAGCCTAGGGTTAGGGTTAGGCTTAGGGTTAGGCTTAGGGTATGGCTTAGGGTACGGGTTTGGGGAGGGGTTCGGGTACGGCGTAGGGTATGGGTTAGGGTTAGTGTTAGTGTTAGTGTTAGGGTTAGGGCTCGGTTTAGGGTACGGGTTAGGATTAGGGTACGTGTTAGTGTTAGGGTAGGGGTTAGGTTTAGAGTACGCATTAGGGTTAGGGTAGTTATTAAACCTATCCCACTCTCTAGATACCCCTTAGCACGTAAGGCAATATTATTTGCGGGTGCAGTCATGGAGAAGAGTTTAGACACTAGGATAAGATAAGGAACACACCCATTATAAAGAAATCACATTAGGATTCTCTTTTTAAGCTGTTCCTTAAAACACTAGTGCTTAGGAAATCTATTGGAGGCAGAAGCAGTCAAGGGTAGCCTAGGGTTAGGGTTAGGCTTAGGGTTAGGCTTAGGGTACGGCTTAGGGTACGGGTTTGGGGAGGGGTTCGGGTATGGCGTAGGGTATGGGTTAGTGTTAGGGTTAGGGTTAGTGTTCGGGTTAGGGCTCGGTTTAGGGTACGGGTTAGGATTAGGGTACGTGTTAGGGTTAGGGTAGGGGTTAGGGTTAGGGTACGCGTTAGGGTTAGGGTAGTTATTAAACCTATCCCACTCTCTAGATACCCCTTAGCACATAAAGGAATATTATTTGGGGGTCCAGCCATGGAGAAGAGTTTAGACACTAGGATAAGATAAGGAACACACCCATTATAAAGAAATCACTTTAGGATTCTCTTTTTAAGCTGTTCCTTAAAACACTAGTGCTTAGGAAATCTATTGGAGGCAGAAGCAGTCAAGGGTAGCCTAGGGTTAGGGTTAGGCTTAGGGTTAGGTTTAGGGTACGGCTTGGGGAATGGGTTCGGGGAGGGGTTCGGGTACGGCGTAGGGTATGGTTTAGGGTTAGGGTTAGGGTTAGTGTTAGGGTTAGGGCTCGGTTTAGGGTACGGGTTAGGATTAGGGTACGTGTTAGGGTTAGGGTAGGTGTTAGGGTTAGGTTACTCGTTAGGGCTAGGGTAGTTAGTAAACCTATCCCACTCTGTAGCTCCCCCTTAGAACGTAAAGGAATATTATTTGGGGGTCCAGCCATGGAGAAGAGTTTAGACACTAGGATAAGATAAGGAACACACCCATTATAAAGAAATCACATTAGGATTCTCTTTTTAAGCTGTTTCTTAAAACACTACTGCTTAGGAAATCAATTGGAGGCAGAAGCAGTCAAGGGTAGCCTAGGGTTAGGGTTAGGCTTAGGGTTAGGTTTAGGGTATGGCTTAGGGTACGGGTTCGGGGAGGTGTGCGGGTACGGCGTAGGGTATGGGTTAGGGTTAGGGTTAGTGTTAGTGTTAGGGTTAGGGCTCGGTTTGGGGTACAGGTTAGGATTAGGGTACGTGTTAGGGTTAGGGTAGGGGTTAGGGTTAGGGTACGCATTAGGGTTAGGGTAGTTATTAAACCTATCCCACTTTCTAGATACCCATTAGCACGTAAGGGAATATTATTTGGGGGTGCAGCCATGGAGAAGAGTTTAGACACTAGGATAAGATAAGGAACACACCCATTATAAAGAAATCACATTAGGATTCTCTTTTTAAGCTGTTCCTAAAACACTAGTGCTTAGGAAATCTATTGGAGGCAGAAGCAGTCAAGGGTAGCCTAGGGTTAGGGTTAGGCTTAGGGTTAGGCTTAGGGTACGGCTTAGGGTACGGGTTCGGGGAGGGGTGCGGGTACGGCGTAGGGTATGGGTTAGGGTTAGGGTTAGTGTTAGTGTTAGGGTTAGGGCTCGGTTTAGGGTACGGGTTAGGATTAGGGTACGTGTTAGGGTTAGGGTAGGGGTTAGGGTTAGGGTACGCATTAGGGTTAGGGTACTTATTAAACCTATCCCACTCTCTAGATACCCCTTAGCACATAAAGGAATATTATTTGAGGGTCCAGCCATGGAGAAGAGTTTAGACACTAGGATAAGATAAGGAACACACCCATTATAAAGAAATCACATTAGGATTCTCTTTTTAAGCTGTTCCTTAAAACACTAGTGCTTAGGAAATCTATTGGAGGCAGAAGCAGTCAAGGGTAGCCTAGGGTTAGGGTTAGGCTTAGGGTTAGGCTTAGGGTACGGCTTGGGGTATGGGTTCGGGGAGGGGTTCGGGTACGGCATAGGGTATGTGTTAGGGTTAGGGTTAGGGTTAGTGTTAGGGTTAGGGCTCGGTTTAGGGTACGGGTTAAGATTAGGGTACGTGTTAGGGTTAGGGTTAGGGTAGGGGTTAGGGTTAGGGTACGCGTTAGGGTTAGGTTAGTTAGTAAACCTATCCCACTCTCTATATACCCCTTAGCACGTAAACGAATATTATTTGGGGGTTCAGCCATGGAGAAGAGTTTAGACACTAGGATAAGATAAGGAACACACCCATTATAAAGAAATCACATTAGGATTCTCTTTTTAAGCTGTTGCTTAAAACACTAGTGCTTAGGAAATCTATTGGAGGCAGAAGCAGTCAAGGGTAGCCTAGGGTTAGTGTTAGGCTTAGGGTACGGCTTAGGGTACGGCTTAGGGTACGGGTTTGGGGAGGGGTTCGGGTACGGCGTAGGGTATGGGTTAGGGTTAGGGTTAGGGTTAGTGTTAGGGTTAGGGCTCGGTTTAGGGTACGGGTTAGGATTAGGGTACGTGTTAGGGTTAGGGTAGGGGTTAGGGTTAGGGTACGCGTTAGGGTTAGGGTAGTTAGTAAACCTATCCCACTCTCTAGATACCCCTTAGCACGTAAAGGAGTATTATTTGGGGGTCCAGCCATGGAGAAGAGTTTAGACACTAGGATAAGATAAGGAACACACCCATTATAAAGAAATCACATTAGGATTCTCTTTTTCAGCTGTTCCTTAAAACACTACTGCTTAGGAAATCTATTGGAGGCAGAAGCAGTCAAGGGTAGCCTAGGGTTAGGGTTAGGCTTAGGGTTAGGCTTAGGGTACGGCTTAGGGTACGGGTTCGGGGAGGGTTTCGGGTACGGCATAGGGTATGGGTTAGGGTTAGGGTTAGGGTTAGTGTTAGGGTTAGGGCTCGGTTTAGGGTACGGTTAGGATTAGTGTACGTGTTAGGTTTAGGGTAGGGGTTAGGGTTAGGGTACGCGTTAGGGTTAGGGTAGTTAGTAAACCTATCCCACTCTCTAGATACCCCTTAGCACGTAAAGGAATATTATTTGGGGGTCCAGCCATGGAGAAGAGTTTAGACACTAGGATAAGATAAGGAACACACCCATTATAAAGAAATCACATTAGGATTCTCTTTTTAAGCTGTTGCTTAAAACACTAGTGCTTAGGAAATCTATTGGAGGCAGAAGCAGTCAAGGGTAGCCTAGGGTTAGGGTTAGGCTTAGGGTTAGGCTTAGGGTATGGCTTAGGGTACGGGTTTGGGGAGGGGTTCGGGTACGGCGTAGGGTATGGGTTAGGGTTAGTGTTAGTGTTAGTGTTAGGGTTAGGGCTCGGTTTAGGGTACGGGTTAGGATTAGGGTACGTGTTAGTGTTAGGGTAGGGGTTAGGTTTAGAGTACGCATTAGGGTTAGGGTAGTTATTAAACCTATCCCACTCTCTAGATACCCCTTAGCACGTAAGGCAATATTATTTGCGGGTGCAGCCATGGAGAAGAGTTTAGACACTAGGATAAGATAAGGAACACACCCATTATAAAGAAATCACATTAGGATTCTCTTTTTAAGCTGTTCCTTAAAACACTAGTCCTTAGGAAATCTATTGGAGGCAGAAGCAGTCAAGGGTAGCCTAGGGTTAGGGTTAGGCTTAGGGTTAGGCTTAGGGTACGGCTTAGGGTACGGGTTTGGGGAGGGGTTCGGGTATGGCGTAGGGTATGGGTTAGTGTTAGGGTTAGGGTTAGTGTTCGGGTTAGGGCTCGGTTTAGGGTACGGGTTAGGATTAGGGTACGTGTTAGGGTTAGGGTAGGGGTTAGGGTTAGGGTACGCGTTAGGGTTAGGGTAGTTATTAAACCTATCCCACTCTCTAGATACCCCTTAGCACATAAAGGAATATTATTTGGGGGTCCAGCCATGGAGAAGGGTTTAGACACTAGGATAAGATAAGGAACACACCCATTATAAAGAAATCACTTTAGGATTCTCTTTTTAAGCTGTTCCTTAAAACACTAGTGCTTAGGAAATCTATTGGAGGCAGAAGCAGTCAAGGGTAGCCTAGGGTTAGGGTTAGGCTTAGGGTTAGGTTTAGGGTACGGCTTGGGGAATGGGTTCGGGGAGGGGTTCGGGTACGGCGTAGGGTATGGTTTAGGGTTAGGGTTAGGGTTAGTGTTAGGGTTAGGGCTCGGTTTAGGGTACGGGTTAGGATTAGGGTACGTGTTAGGGTTAGGGTAGGGGTTAGGGTTAGGTTACTCGTTAGGGCTAGGGTAGTTAGTAAACCTATCCCACTCTGTAGCTCCCCCTTAGCACGTAAAGGAATATTATTTGGGGGTCCAGCCATGGAGAAGAGTTTAGACACTAGGATAAGATAAGGAACACACCCATTATAAAGAAATCACATTAGGATTCTCTTTTTAAGCTGTTTCTTAAAACACTACTGCTTAGGAAATCAATTGGAGGCAGAAGCAGTCAAGGGTAGCCTAGGGTTAGGGTTAGGCTTAGGGTTAGGTTTAGGGTATGGCTTAGGGTACGGGTTCGGGGAGGTGTGCGGGTACGGCGTAGGGTATGGGTTAGGGTTAGGGTTAGTGTTAGTGTTAGGGTTAGGGCTCGGTTTGGGGTACAGGTTAGGATTAGGGTACGTGTTAGGGTTAGGGTAGGGGTTAGGGTTAGGGTACGCATTAGGGTTAGGGTAGTTATTAAACCTATCCCACTTTCTAGATACCCATTAGCACGTAAGGGAATATTATTTGGGGGTGCAGCCATGGAGAAGAGTTTAGACACTAGGATAAGATAAGGAACACACCCATTATAAAGAAATCACATTAGGATTCTCTTTTTAAGCTGTTCCTAAAACACTAGTGCTTAGGAAATCTATTGGAGGCAGAAGCAGTCAAGGGTAGCCTAGGGTTAGGGTTAGGCTTAGGGTTAGGCTTAGGGTACGGCTTAGGGTACGGGTTCGGGGAGGGGTGCGGGTACGGCGTAGGGTATGGGTTAGGGTTAGGGTTAGTGTTAGTGTTAGGGTTAGGGCTCGGTTTAGGGTACGGGTTAGGATTAGGGTACGTGTTAGGGTTAGGGTAGGGGTTAGGGTTAGGGTACGCATTAGGGTTAGGGTACTTATTAAACCTATCCCACTCTCTAGATACCACTTAGCACATAAAGGAATATTATTTGAGGGTCCAGCCATGGAGAAGAGTTTAGACACTAGGATAAGATAAGGAACACACCCATTATAAAGAAATCACATTAGGATTCTCTTTTTAAGCTGTTCCTTAAAACACTAGTGCTTAGGAAATCTATTGGAGGCAGAAGCAGTCAAGGGTAGCCTAGGGTTAGGGTTAGGCTTAGGGTTAGTGTTAGGGTACGGCTTAGGGTACAGGTTCGGGGAGGGGTTCGGGTACGGCATAGGGTATGGGTTAGGGTTAGGGTTAGGGTTAGTGTTAGGGTTAGGGCTCGGTTTAGGGTACGGGTTAGGATTAGGGTATGTGTTAGGTTTAGGGTAGGGGTTAGGGTTAGGGTACGCGTTAGGGTTAGGGTAGTTATTAAACCTATCCCACTCTCTAGATACCCCTTAGCACGTAAAGGAATATTATTGGGGTCCAACCATGGAGAAGAGTTTAGACACTAGGATAAGATAAGGAAAACACCCATTATAAAGAAATCACATTAGGATTCTCTTTTTAAGCTGTTCCTTAAAACACTAGTGCTTAGGAAATCTATTGGAGGCAGAAGCAGTCAAGGGTAGCCTAGGGTTAGGGTTAGGCTTAGAGTTAGGCTTAGGGTACGGCTTAGGGTACGGGTTCGGGGAGGGGTTCGGGTACGGCGTAGGGTATGGGTTAGGGTTAGGGTTAGGGTTAGTGTTAGGGTTAGGGCTCGGTTTAGGGTACGGGTTAGGATTAGGGTACGTGTTAGGGTTAGAGTAGGGGTTAGGGTTAGGGTACGCGTTAGGGTTAGGGTAGTTATTAAACCTATCCCACTCTCTAGATACCCCTTAGCACGTAAAGGAATATTATTTGGGGGTCCAGCCATGGAGAAGAGTTTAGACACTAGGATAAGATAAGGAACACACCCATTATAAAGAAATCACTTTAGGATTCTCTTTTTAAGCTGTTCCTTAAAACACTAGTGCTTAGGAAATCTATTGGAGGCAGAAGCAGTCAAGGGTAGCCTAGGGTTAGGGTTAGGCTTAGGGTTAGGGTTAGGGTACGGCTTGGGGTATGGGTTCGGGGAGGGGTTCGGGTACGGCATAGGGTATGTGTTAGGGTTAGGGTTAGGGTTAGTGTTAGGGTTAGGGCTCGGTTTAGGGTACGGGTTAAGATTAGGGTACGTGTTAGGGTTAGGGTTAGGGTAGGGGTTAGGGTTAGCGTACGCGTTAGGGTTAGGGTAGTTATTAAACCTATCCCACTCTCTAGATACCCCTTAGCACGTAAGGGAATATTATTTGGGGGTGAAGCCATGGAGAAGAGTTTAGACACTAGGATAAGATAAGGAACACACCCATTATAAAGAAATCACATTAGGATTCTCTTTTTAAGCTGTTCCTTAAAACACTAGTGCTTAGGAAATCTATTGGAGGCAGAAGCAGTCAAGGGTAGCCTAGGGTTAGGGTTAGGCTTAGGGTTAGGCTTAGGGTACGGCTTAGGGTACGAGTTCGGGGAGGGGTGCGGGTACGGCGTAGGGTATGGGTTAGGGTTAGGGTTAGGGTTAGTGTTAGGGTTAGGGCTCGGTTTAGGGTACGGGTTAGGATTAGGGTACGTGTTAGGGTTAGGGTAGGGGTTAGGGTTAGGGTACGCGTTAGGGTTAGGGTAGTTATTAAACCTATCCCACTCTCTAGATACCCCTTAGCACGTAAAGGAATATTATTTGAGGGTCCAGCCATGGAGAAGAGTTTAGACACTAGGATAAGATAAGGAACACACCCATTATAAAGAAAGCACATTAGGATTCTCTTTTTAAGCTGTTCCTTAAAACACTAGTGCTTAGGAAATCTATTGGAGGCAGAAGCAGTCAAGGGTAGCCTAGGGTTAGGGTTAGGCTTAGGGTTAGGCTTAGGGTACGGCTTAGGGTACGGGTTCGGGGAGGGGTGCGGGTACGGCGTAGGGTATGGGTTAGGGTTAGGGTTAGGGTTAGTGTTAGGGTTAGGGCTCGGTTTAGGGTACGGGTTAGGATTAGGGTACGTGTTAGGGTTAGGGTAGGGGTTAGGGTTAGGGTACGCATTAGGGTTAGGGTACTTATTAAACCTATCCCACTCTCTAGATACCCCTTAGCACATAAAGGAATATTATTTGAGGGTCCAGCCATGGAGAAGAGTTTAGACACTAGGATAAGATAAGGAACACACCCATTATAAAGAAATCACATTAGGATTCTCTTTTTAAGCTGTTCCTTAAAACACTAGTGCTTAGGAAATCTATTGGAGGCAGAAGCAGTCAAGGGTAGCCTAGGGTTAGGGTTAGGCTTAGGGGTAGGCTTAGGGTACGGCTTAGGGTAAGGGTTCGGGGAGGGTTTCGGGTACGGCGTAGGGTATGGGTTAGGGTTAGGGTTAGGGTTAGTGTTAGGGTTAGGGCTCGGTTTAGGGTACGGTTAGGATTAGGGTACGTGTTAGGTTTAGGGTAGGGGTTAGGGTTAGGGTACGCGTTAGGCTTACGGTAGTTAGTAAACCTATCCCACTCTTTAGATACCCCTTAGCACGTAAAGGAATATTATTTGGGGGTCCAGCCATGGAGGAGAGTTTAAACACTAGGATAAGATAAGGAACACACCCATTATAAAGAAATCACATTAGGATTCTCTTTTTAAGCTTTTCCTTAAAACACTAGTGCTTAGGAAACCTATTGGAGGCAGAAGCAGTCAAGGGTAGCCTAGGGTTAGGGTTAGGCTTAGGGTTAGGCTTAGGGTACGGCTTAGGGTACGGGTTCGGGGAGTGGTTCGGTTACGGCGTAGGGTATGGTTTAGGGTTAGGGTTAGGGTTAGTGTTACGGTTAGGGCTCGGTTTAGGGTACGGGTCAGGATTAGGGTACGTGTTAGGGTTAGG
This sequence comes from Balaenoptera borealis, assembly GCF_965194805.1. Lineage (NCBI taxonomy): Eukaryota > Metazoa > Chordata > Mammalia > Artiodactyla > Balaenopteridae > Balaenoptera > Balaenoptera borealis. The sequence continues at coordinate 196,892 of NW_028123857.1, forward strand.
GTAGGGGTTAGGGTTAGGGTACGCGTTAGGGTTAGGGTAGTTATTAAACCTATCCCACCCTCTAGATACCCCTTAGCACGTAAAGGAATATTATTTGGGGGTCCAGCCATGGAGAAGAGTTTAGACACTAGGATAAATAAGGAACACACCCATTATAAAGAAATCACATTAGGATTCTCTTTTTAAGCTGTTCCTTAAAACACGAGTGCTTAGGAAATCTATTGGAGGCAGAAGCAGTCAAGGGTAGCCTAGGGTTAGTGTTAGGCTTAGGGTTAGGCTTAGGGTACGGGTTTGGGGAGGGGTTCGGGTACGGCGTAGGGTATGGTTTAGGGTTAGGGTTAGGGTTAGTGTTAGGGTTAGGGCTCGGTTTAGGGTACGGGTTAGGATTAGGGTACGTGTTAGGGTTAGGGTAGGGGTTAGGTTTAGAGTACGCATTAGGGTTAGGGTAGTTATTAAACCTATCCCACTCTCTAGATACCCCTTAGCACGTAAGGGAATATTATTTGGGGTTGCAGCCATGGAGAAGAGTTTAGACACTAAGATAAGATAAGGAACACACCCATTATAAAGAAATCACATTAGGATTCTCTTTTTAAGCTGTTCCTTAAAACACTAGTGCTTAGGAAATCTATTGGAGGCAGAAGCAGTCAAGGGTAGCCTAGGGTTAGGGTTAGGCTTAGGGTTAGGCTTAGGGAATGGCTTAGGGTACGGGTTCGGGGAGGGGTTCGGGTACAGCGTAGGGTATTGGTTAGGGTTAGGGTTAGGGTTAGTGTTAAGGTTAGGGCTCGGTTTTGGGTACGGGTTAGCATTAGGGTACGTGTTAGGGTTAGGGTAGGGGTTAGGGTTAGGGTACGCGTTAGGGTTAGGGTAGTTAGTAAACCTATCCCACTCTCTAGATACCCCTTAGCACGTAAAGGAATATTATTTGGGGGTCCAGCCATGGAGAAGAGTTTAGACACTAGGATAAGATAAGGAACACACCCATTATAAAGAAATCACATTAGGATTCTCTTTTTAAGCTGTTGCTTAAAACACTAGTGCTTAGGAAATCTATTGGAGGCAGAAGCAGTCAAGGGTAGCCTAGGGTTAGGGTTAGGCTTAGGGTTAGGCTTAGGGTATGGCTTAGGGTACGGGTTTGGGGAGGGGTTCGGGTACGGCGTAGGGTATGGGTTAGGGTTAGGGTTAGGGTTAGTGTTAGGGTTAGGGCTCGGTTTAGGGTACGGGTTAGGATTAGGGTACGTGTTAGGGTTAGGGTAGGGGTTAGGGTTAGGGTACACGTTAGGGTTAGGGTAGTTATTAAACCTATCCCACTCTCTAGATACCCCTTAGCACGTAACGGAATATTATTTGGGGGTCCAGCCATGGAGAAGAGTTTAGACACTAGGATAAGATAAGGAACACACCGATTATAAAGAAATCACTTTAGGATTCTCTTTTTAAGCTGTTCCTTAAAACACTAGTGCTTAGGAAATCTATTGGAGGCAGAAGCAGTCAAGGGTAGCCTAGGGTTAGGGTTAGGCTTAGGGTTAGGTTTAGGGTACGGCTTGGGGAATGGGTTCGGGGAGGGGTTCGGGTACGGCGTAGGGTATGGTTTAGGGTTAGGGTTAGGGTTAGTGTTAGGGTTAGGGCTCGGTTTAGGGTACGGGTTAGGATTAGGGTACGTGTTAGGGTTAGGGTAGGGGTTAGGGTTAGGTTACGCGTTAGGGCTAGGGTAGTTAGTAAACCTATCCCACTCTCTAGGTCCCCCTTAGCACGTAAAGGAATATTATTTGGGGGTCCAGCCATGGAGAAGAGTTTAGACACTAGGATAAGATAAGGAACACACCCATTATAAAGAAATCACATTAGGATTCTCTTTTTAAGCTGTTTCTTAATACACTACTGCTTAGGAAATCAATTGGAGGCAGAAGCAGTCAAGGGTAGCCTAGGGTTAGGGTTAGGCTTAGGGTTAGGTTTAGGTTACGGGTTCGGGGAGGGATGCGGGTACGGCGTAGGGTATGGGTTAGGGTTAGGGTTAGTGTTAGTGTTAGGGTTAGGGCTCGGTTTAGGGTACAGGTTAGGATTAGGGTACGTGTTAGGGTTAGGGTAGGGGTTAGGGTTAGGGTACGCGTTAGGGTTAGAGTAGTTATTATACCTATCCCACTCTCTAGATACCCCTTAGCACGTAAGGGGATATTATTTGGGGGTGCAGCCATGGAGAAGAATTTAGACACTAGGATAAGATAAGGAACACACCCATTATAAAGAAATCACATTAGGATTCTCTTTTTAAGCTGTTCCTTAAAACACTAGTGCTTAGGAAATCTATTGGAGGCAGAAGCAGTCAAGGGTAGCCTAGGGTTAGGGTTAGGCTTACGGTTAGGCTTAGGGTACGGCTTAGGGTACGGGTTCGGGGAGGGGTGCGGGTACGGCGTAGGGTATGGGTTAGGGTTAGGGTTAGGGTTAGTGTTAGGGTTAGGGCTCGGTTTAGGGTACGGGTTAGGATTAGGGTACGTGTTAGGGTTAGGGTACGCGTTAGGGTTAGGGTAGTTATTAAACCTATCCCACTCTCTAGATACCCCTTAGCACGTAAAGGAATATTATTTGAGGGTCCAGCCATGGAGAAGAGTTTAGACACTAGGATAAGATAAGGAACACACCCATTATAAAGAAATCACTTTAGGATTCTCTTTTTAAGCTGTTCCTTAAAACACTAGTGCTTAGGAAATCTATTGGAGGCAGAAGCAGTCAAGGGTAGCCTAGGGTTAGGGATAGGCTCAGGGTTAGGGTTAGGGTACGGCTTGGGGTATGGGTTCAGGGAGGGGTTCGGGTATGGCATAGGGTATGGGTTAGGGTTAGTGTTAGGGTTAGTGTTAGGGTTAGGGCTCGGTTTAGGGTACGGTTAGGATTAGGGTACGTGTTAGGTTTAGGGTAGGGGTTCGGGTTAGGGTACGCGTTAGGGTTAGGGTAGTTAGTAAGCTTATCCCACTCTCTAGATACCCCTTAGCACGTAAAGGAATATTATTTGGGGGTCCAGCCATGGAGAAGAATTTAGACACTAGAATAAGATAAGGAACACACCCATTATAAAGAAATCACATTAGGATTCTCTTTTTAACCTGTTGCTTAAAACACTAGTGCTTAGGAAATCTATTGGAGGCAGAAGCAGTCAAGGGTAGCCTAGGGTTAGTGTTAGGCTTAGGGTTAGGCTTAGGGTACGGCTTAGGGTACGGGTTTGGGGAGGGGTTCGGGTACGGCGTAGGGTATGGGTTAGGGTTAGGGTTAGTGTTAGGGTTAGGGTTAGGGCTCGGTTTAGGGTACGGGTTAGGATTAGGGTACGTGTTAGTGTTAGGGTAGGGGTTAGGGTTAGAGTACGCATTAGGGTTAGGGTAGTTATTAAACCTATCCCACTCTCTAGATACCCCTTAGCACGTAAGGCAATATTATTTGGGGGTGCAGCCATGGAGAAGAGTTTAGACACTAGGATAAGATAAGGAACACACCCATTATAAAGAAATCACATTAGGATTCTCTTTTTAAGCTGTTCCTTAAAACACTAGTGCTTAGGAAATCTATTGGAGGCAGAAGCAGTCAAGGGTAGCCTAGGGTTAGGGTTAGGCTTAGGGTTAGGCTTAGGGTACGGCTTAGGGTACGGGTTCGGGGAGGGGTGTGGGTACGGCGTAGGGTATGGGTTAGGGTTAGGGTTAGGGTTAGTGTTAGGGTTAGGGCTCGGTTTAGGGTACGGGTTAGGATTAGGGTACGTGTTAGGGTTAGGGTAGGGGTTAGGGTTAGGGTAGTTATTAAACCTATCCCACTCTCTAGATACCCCTTAGCACGTAAAGGAATATTATTTGGGGGTCCAGCCATGGAGAAGAGTTTAGACACTAGGATAAGATAAGGAACACACCCATTATAAAGAAATCACTTTAGGATTCTCTTTTTAAGCTGTTCCTTAAAACACTAGTGCTTAGGAAATCTATTGGAGGCAGAAGCAGTCAAGGGTAGCCTAGGGTTAGTGTTAGGCTTAGGGTTAGGCTTAGGGTACGGCTTAGGGTTCGGGTTTGGGGAGGGGTTCGGGTACGGCGTAGGGTATGGGTTAGGGTTAGTGTTAGGGTTAGGGCTCGGTTTAGGGTACGGGTTAGGATTAGGGTACGTGTTAGGGTTAGGGTAGGGGTTAGGGTTAGAGTACGCATTAGGGTTAGGGTAGTTATTAAACCTATCCCACTCTCTAGATACCCCTTAGCACGTAAGGGAATATTATTTGGGGGTGCAGCCATGGAGAAGAGTTTAGACACTAGGATAAGATAAGGAACACACCCATTATAAAGAAATCACATTAGGATTCTCTTTTTAAGCTGTTCCTTAAAACACTAGTGCTTAGGAAATCTATGGGAGGCAGAAGCAGTCAAGGGTAGCCTAGGGTTAGGGTTAGGCTTAGGGTTAGGGTTAGGGTACGGCTTGGGGTATGGGTTCGGGGAGGGGTTCGGGTACGGCATAGGGTATGTGTTAGGGTTAGGGTTAGGGTTAGTGTTAGGGTTAGGGCTCGGTTTAGGGTACGGGTTAAGATTAGGGTACGTGTTAGGGTTAGGGTTAGGGTAGGGGTTAGGGTTAGGGTACACGTTAGGGTTAGGGTAGTTATTAAACCTATCCCACTCTCTAGATACCCCTTAGCACGTAAGGGAATATTATTTGGGGGTGCAGCCATGGAGAAGAGTTTAGACACTAGGATAAGATAAGGAACACACCCATTATAAAGAAATCACATTAGGATTCTCTTTTTAAGCTGTTCCTTAAAACACTAGTGCTTAGGAAATCTATTGGAGGCAGAAGCAGTCAAGGGTAGCCTAGGGTTAGTGTTAGGCTTAGGGTTAGGCTTAGGGTACGGGTTTGGGGAGGGGTTCGGCTACGGCGTAGGGTATGGGTTAGGGTTAGGGTTAGGGTTAGTGTTAGGGTTAGGGCTCGGTTTAGGGTACGGGTTAGGATTAGGGTAAGTGTTAGGGTTAGGGTAGGGGTTAGGGTTAGGGTACGCGTTAGGGTTAGGGTAGTTAGTAAACCTATCCCACTCTCTAGATACCCCTTAGCACGTAAAGGAATATTATTTGAGGGTCCAGCCATGGAGAAGAGTTTAGACACTAGGATAAGATAAGGAACACACCCATTATAAAGAAATCACATTAGGATTCTCTTTTTAAGCTGTTCCTTAAAACACTAGTGCTTAGGAAATCTATTGGAGGCAGAAGCAGTCAAGGGTAGCCTAGGGTTAGGGTTAGGCTTAGGGTTAGGCTTAGGGTACGGCTTAGGGTACGGGTTCGGGGAGGGGTTCGGGTACAGCGTAGGGTATGGGTTAGGGTTAGGGTTAGGGTTAGTGTTAAGTTTAGGGCTCGGTTTAGGTTACGGGTTAGGATTAGGGTACGTGTTAGGGTTAGGGTAGGGGTTAGGGTTAGGGTACGCGTTAGGGTTAGGTTAGTTAGTAAACCTATCCCACTCTCTATATACCCCTTAGCACGTAAACGAATATTATTTGGGGGTTCAGCCATGGAGAAGAGTTTAGACACTAGGATAAGATAAGGAACACACCCATTATAAAGAAATCACATTAGGATTCTCTTTTTAAGCTGTTGCTTAAAACACTAGTGCTTAGGAAATCTATTGGAGGCAGAAGCAGTCAAGGGTAGCCTAGGGTTAGTGTTAGGCTTAGGGTACGGCTTAGGGTACGGCTTAGGGTACGGGTTTGGGGAGGGGTTCGGGTACGGCGTAGGGTATGGGTTAGGGTTAGGGTTAGTGTTAGTGTTAGGGTTAGGGCTCGGTTTAGGGTACGGGTTAGGATTAGGGTACGTGTTAGGGTTAGGGTAGGGGTTAGGGTTAGGGTACGCGTTAGGGTTAGGGTAGTTAGTAAACCTATCCCACTCTCTAGATACCCCTTAGCACGTAAAGGAGTATTATTTGGGGGTCCAGCCATGGAGAAGAGTTTAGACACTAGGATAAGATAAGGAACACACCCATTATAAAGAAATCACATTAGGATTCTCTTTTTCAGCTGTTCCTTAAAACACTACTGCTTAGGAAATCTATTGGAGGCAGAAGCAGTCAAGGGTAGCCTAGGGTTAGGGTTAGGCTTAGGGTTAGGCTTAGGGTACGGCTTAGGGTACGGGTTCGGGGAGGGTTTCGGGTACGGCATAGGGTATGGGTTAGGGTTAGGGTTAGGGTTAGTGTTAGGGTTAGGGCTCGGTTTAGGGTACGGTTAGGATTAGTGTACGTGTTAGGTTTAGGGTAGGGGTTAGGGTTAGGGTACGCGTTAGGGTTAGGGTAGTTAGTAAACCTATCCCACTCTCTAGATACCCCTTAGCACGTAAAGGAATATTATTTGGGGGTCCAGCCATGGAGAAGAGTTTAGACACTAGGATAAGATAAGGAACACACCCATTATAAAGAAATCACATTAGGATTCTCTTTTTAAGCTGTTGCTTAAAACACTAGTGCTTAGGAAATCTATTGGAGGCAGAAGCAGTCAAGGGTAGCCTAGGGTTAGTGTTAGGCTTAGGGTTAGGCTTAGGGTATGGCTTAGGGTACGGGTTTGGGGAGGGGTTCGGGTACGGCGTAGGGTATGGGTTAGGGTTAGGGTTAGTGTTAGTGTTAGGGTTAGGGCTCGGTTTAGGGTACGGGTTAGGATTAGGGTACGTGTTAGTGTTAGGGTAGGGGTTAGGTTTAGAGTACGCATTAGGGTTAGGGTAGTTATTAAACCTATCCCACTCTCTAGATACCCCTTAGCACGTAAGGCAATATTATTTGCGGGTGCAGCCATGGAGAAGAGTTTAGACACTAGGATAAGATAAGGAACACACCCATTATAAAGAAATCACATTAGGATTCTCTTTTTAAGCTGTTCCTTAAAACACTAGTGCTTAGGAAATCTATTGGAGGCAGAAGCAGTCAAGGGTAGCCTAGGGTTAGGGTTAGGCTTAGGGTTAGGCTTAGGGTACGGCTTAGGGTACGGGTTTGGGGAGGGGTTCGGGTATGGCGTAGGGTATGGGTTAGTGTTAGGGTTAGGGTTAGTGTTAGGGTTAGGGCTCGGTTTAGGGTACGGGTTAGGATTAGGGTACGTGTTAGGGTTAGGGTAGGGGTTAGGGTTAGGGTACGCGTTAGGGTTAGGGTAGTTATTAAACCTATCCCACTCTCTAGATACCCCTTAGCACATAAAGGAATATTATTTGGGGGTCCAGCCATGGAGAAGAGTTTAGACACTAGGATAAGATAAGGAACACACCCATTATAAAGAAATCACATTAGGATTCTCTTTTTAAGCTGTTTCTTAATACACTACTGCTTAGGAAATGAATTGGAGGCAGAAGCAGTCAAGGGTAGCCTAGGGTTAGGGTTAGGCTTAGGGTTAGGTTTAGGTTACGGGTTCGGGGAGGGATGCGGGTACGGCGTAGGGTATGGGTTAGGGTTAGGGTTAGTGTTAGTGTTAGGGTTAGGGCTCGGTTTAGGGTACAGGTTAGGATTAGGGTACGTGTTAGGGTTAGGGTAGGGGTTAGGGTTAGGGTACGCGTTAGGGTTAGAGTAGTTATTAAACCTATCCCACTCTCTAGATACCCCTTAGCACGTAAGGGGATATTATTTGGGGGTGCAGCCATGGAGAAGAATTTAGACACTAGGATAAGATAAGGAACACACCCATTATAAAGAAATCACATTAGGATTCTCTTTTTAAGCTGTTCCTTAAAACACTAGTGCTTAGGAAATCTATTGGAGGCAGAAGCAGTCAAGGGTAGCCTAGGGTTAGGGTTAGGCTTACGGTTAGGCTTAGGGTACGGCTTAGGGTACGGGTTCGGGGAGGGGTGCGGGTACGGCGTAGGGTATGGGTTAGGGTTAGGGTTAGGGTTAGTGTTAGGGTTAGGGCTCGGTTTAGGGTACGGGTTAGGATTAGGGTACGTGTTAGGGTTAGGGTACGCGTTAGGGTTAGGGTAGTTATTAAACCTATCCCACTCTCTAGATACCCCTTAGCACGTAAAGGAATATTATTTGAGGGTCCAGCCATGGAGAAGAGTTTAGACACTAGGATAAGATAAGGAACACACCCATTATAAAGAAATCACTTTCGGATTCTCTTTTTAAGCTGTTCCTTAAAACACTAGTGCTTAGGAAATCTATTGGAGGCAGAAGCAGTCAAGGGTAGCCTAGGGTTAGGGATAGGCTTAGGGTTAGGGTTAGGGTACGGCTTGGGGTATGGGTTCAGGGAGGGGTTCGGGTACGGCATAGGGTATGGGTTAGGGTTAGTGTTAGGGTTAGTGTTAGGGTTAGGGCTCGGTTTAGGGTACGGTTAGGATTAGGGTACGTGTTAGGTTTAGGGTAGGGGTTCGGGTTAGGGTACGCGTTAGGGTTAGGGTAGTTAGTAAGCTTATCCCACTCTCTAGATACCCCTTAGCACGTAAAGGAATATTATTTGGGGGTCCAGCCATGGAGAAGAATTTAGACACTAGGATAAGATAAGGAACACACCCATTATAAAGAAATCACATTAGGATTCTCTTTTTAACCTGTTGCTTAAAACACTAGTGCTTAGGAAATCTATTGGAGGCAGAAGCAGTCAAGGGTAGCCTAGGGTTAGTGTTAGGCTTAGGGTTAGGCTTAGGGTACGGCTTAGGGTACGGGTTTGGGGAGGGGTTCGGGTACGGCGTAGGGTATGGGTTAGGGTTAGGGTTAGTGTTAGGGTTAGGGTTAGGGCTCGGTTTAGGGTACGGGTTAGGATTAGGGTACGTGTTAGTGTTAGGGTAGGGGTTAGGGTTAGAGTACGCATTAGGGTTAGGGTAGTTATTAAACCTATCCCACTCTCTAGATACCCCTTAGCACGTAAGGCAATATTATTTGGGGTGCAGCCATGGAGAAGAGTTTAGACACTAGGATAAGATAAGGAACACACCCATTATAAAGAAATCACATTAGGATTCTCTTTTTAAGCTGTTCCTTAAAACACTAGTGCTTAGGAAATCTATTGGAGGCAGAAGCAGTCAAGGGTAGCCTAGGGTTAGGGTTAGGCTTAGGGTTAGGCTTAGGGTACGGCTTAGGGTACGGGTTCGGGGAGGGGTGTGGGTACGGCGGAGGGTATGGGTTAGGGTTAGGGTTAGGGTTAGTGTTAGGGTTAGGGCTCGGTTTAGGGTACGGGTTAGGATTAGGGTACGTGTTAGGGTTAGGGTAGGGGTTAGGGTTAGGGTAGTTATTAAACCTATCCCACTCTCTAGATACCCCTTAGCACGTAAAGGAATATTATTTGGGGGTCCAGCCATGGAGAAGAGTTTAGACACTAGGATAAGATAAGGAACACACCCATTATAAAGAAATCACTTTAGGATTCTCTTTTTAAGCTGTTCCTTAAAACACTAGTGCTTAGGAAATCTATTGGAGGCAGAAGCAGTCAAGGGTAGCCTAGGGTTAGTGTTAGGCTTAGGGTTAGGCTTAGGGTACGGCTTAGGGTTCGGGTTTGGGGAGGGGTTCGGGTACGGCGTAGGGTATGGGTTAGGGTTAGTGTTAGGGTTAGGGCTCGGTTTAGGGTACGGGTTAGGATTAGGGTACGGCTTGGGGTATGGGTTCGGGGAGGGGTTCGGGTACGGCATAGGGTATGTGTTAGGGTTAGGGTTAGGGTTAGTGTTAGGGTTAGGGCTCGGTTTAGGGTACGGGTTAAGATTAGGGTACGTGTTAGGGTTAGGGTTAGGGTAGGGGTTAGGGTTAGGGTACGCGTTAGGGTTAGGGTAGTTATTAAACCTATCCCACTCTCTAGATACCCCTTAGCACGTAAGGGAATATTATTTGGGGGTGCAGCCATGGAGAAGAGTTTAGACACTAGGATAAGATAAGGAACACACCCATTATAAAGAAATCACATTAGGATTCTCTTTTTAAGCTGTTCCTTAAAACACTAGTGCTTAGGAAATCTATTGGAGGCAGAAGCAGTCAAGGGTAGCCTAGGGTTAGTGTTAGGCTTAGGGTTAGGCTTAGGGTACGGGTTTGGGGAGGGGTTCGGCTACGGCGTAGGGTATGGGTTAGGGTTAGGGTTAGGGTTAGTGTTAGGGTTAGGGCTCGGTTTAGGGTACGGGTTAGGATTAGGGTACGTGTTAGGGTTAGTGTAGGGGTTAGGGTTAGAGTACGCATTAGGGTTAGGGTAGTTATTAAACCTATCCCACTCTCTAGATACCCCTTAGCACGTAAGGGAATATTATTTGGGGGTGCAGCCATGGAGAAGAGTTTAGACACTAAGATAAGATAAGGAACACACCCATTATAAAGAAATCACATTAGGATTCTCTTTTTAAGCTGTTCCTTAAAACACTAGTGCTTAGGAAATCTATTGGAGGCAGAAGCAGTCAAGGGTAGCCTAGGGTTAGGGTTAAGCTTAGGGTTAGGCCTAGGGTACGGCTTAGGGTACGGGTTCGGGGAGGGGTGCGGGTACGGCGTAGGGTATGGGTTAGGGTTAGGGTTAGGGTTAGTGTTAGGGTTAGGGCTCGGTTTAGGTTACGGGTTAGGATTAGGGTAAGTGTTAGGGTTAGGGTAGGGGTTAGGGTTAGGGTACGCGTTAGGGTTAGGGTAGTTAGTAAACCTATCCCACTCTCTAGATACCCCTTAGCACTTAAAGGAATATTATTTGAGGGTCCAGCCATGGAGAAGAGTTTAGACACTAGGATAAGATAAGGAACACACCCATTATAAAGAAATCACATTAGGATTCTCTTTTTAAGCTGTTCCTTAAAACACTAGTGCTTAGGAAATCTATTGGAGGCAGAAGCAGTCAAGGGTAGCCTAGGGTTAGGGTTAGGCTTAGGGTTAGGCTTAGGGTACGGCTTAGGGTACGGGTTCGGGGAGGGGTTCGGGTACAGCGTAGGGTATGGGTTAGGGTTAGGGTTAGGGTTAGTGTTAAGTTTAGGGCTCGGTTTAGGGTACGGGTTAGGATTAGGGTACGTGTTAGGGTTAGGGTAGGGGTTAGGGTTAGGGTACGCGTTAGGGTTAGGTTAGTTAGTAAACCTATCCCACTCTGTATATACCCCTTAGCACGTAAACGAATATAATTTGGGGGTTCAGCCATGGAGAAGAGTTTAGACACTAGGATAAGATAAGGAACACACCCATTATAAAGAAATCACATTAGGATTCTCTTTTTAAGCTGTTGCTTAAAACACTAGTGCTTAGGAAATCTATTGGAGGCAGAAGCAGTCAAGGGTAGCCTAGGGTTAGTGTTAGGCTTAGGGTACGGCTTAGGGTACGGCTTAGGGTACGGGTTTGGGGAGGGGTTCGGGTACGGCGTAGGGTATGGGTTAGGGTTAGGGTTAGTGTTAGTGTTAGGGTTAGGGCTCGGTTTAGGGTACGGGTTAGGATTAGGGTACGTGTTAGGGTTAGGGTAGGGGTTAGGGTTAGGGTACGCGTTAGGGTTAGGGTAGTTAGTAAACCTATCCCACTCTCTAGATACCCCTTAGCACGTAAAGGAGTATTATTTGGGGGTCCAGCCATGGAGAAGAGTTTAGACACTAGGATAAGATAAGGAACACACCCATTATAAAGAAATCACATTAGGATTCTCTTTTTCAGCTGTTCCTTAAAACACTACTGCTTAGGAAATCTATTGGAGGCAGAAGCAGTCAAGGGTAGCCTAGGGTTAGGGTTAGGCTTAGGGTTAGGCTTAGGGTACGGCTTAGGGTACGGGTTCGGGGAGGGTTTCGGGTACGGCATAGGGTATGGGTTAGGGTTAGGGTTAGGGTTAGTGTTAGGGTTAGGGCTCGGTTTAGGGTACGGTTAGGATTAGTGTACGTGTTAGGTTTAGGGTAGGGGTTAGGGTTAGGGTACGCGTTAGGGTTAGGGTAGTTAGTAAACCTATCCCACTCTCTAGATACCCCTTAGCACGTAAAGGAATATTATTTGGGGGTCCAGCCATGGAGAAGAGTTTAGACACTAGGATAAGATAAGGAACACACCCATTATAAAGAAATCACATTAGGATTCTCTTTTTAAGCTGTTGCTTAAAACACTAGTGCTTAGGAAATCTATTGGAGGCAGAAGCAGTCAAGGGTAGCCTAGGGTTAGTGTTAGGCTTAGGGTTAGGCTTAGGGTATGGCTTAGGGTACGGGTTTGGGGAGGGGTTCGGGTACGGCGTAGGGTATGGGTTAGGGTTAGGGTTAGTGTTAGTGTTAGGGTTAGGGCTCGGTTTAGGGTACGGGTTAGGATTAGGGTACGTGTTAGTGTTAGGGTAGGGGTTAGGTTTAGAGTACGCATTAGGGTTAGGGTAGTTATTAAACCTATCCCACTCTCTAGATACCCCTTAGCACGTAAGGCAATATTATTTGCGGGTGCAGCCATGGAGAAGAGTTTAGACACTAGGATAAGATAAGGAACACACCCATTATAAAGAAATCACATTAGGATTCTCTTTTTAAGCTGTTCCTTAAAACACTAGTGCTTAGGAAATCTATTGGAGGCAGAAGCAGTCAAGGGTAGCCTAGGGTTAGGGTTAGGCTTAGGGTTAGGCTTAGGGTACGGCTTAGGGTACGGGTTTGGGGAGGGGTTCGGGTATGGCGTAGGGTATGGGTTAGTGTTAGGGTTAGGGTTAGTGTTAGGGTTAGGGCTCGGTTTAGGGTACGGGTTAGGATTAGGGTACGTGTTAGGGTTAGGGTAGGGGTTAGGGTTAGGGTACGCGTTAGGGTTAGGGTAGTTATTAAACCTATCCCACTCTCTAGATACCCCTTAGCACATAAAGGAATATTATTTGGGGGTCCAGCCATGGAGAAGAGTTTAGACACTAGGATAAGATAAGGAACACACCCATTATAAAGAAATCACTTTAGGATTCTCTTTTTAAGCTGTTCCTTAAAACACTAGTGCTTAGGAAATCTATTGGAGGCAGAAGCAGTCAAGGGTAGCCTAGGGTTAGGGTTAGGCTTAGGGTTAGGTTTAGGGTACGGCTTGGGGAATGGGTTCGGGGAGGGGTTCGGGTACGGCGTAGGGTATGGTTTAGGGTTAGGGTTAGGGTTAGTGTTAGGGTTAGGGCTCGGTTTAGGGTACGGCTTAGGATTAGGGTACGTGTTAGGGTTAGGGTAGGGGTTAGGGTTAGGTTACTCGTTAGGGCTAGGGTAGTTAGTAAACCTATCCCACTCTGTAGCTCCCCCTTAGCACGTAAAGGAATATTATTTGGGGGTCCAGCCATGGAGAAGAGTTTAGACACTAGGATAAGATAAGGAACACACCCATTATAAAGAAATCACATTAGGATTCTCTTTTTAAGCTGTTTCTTAAAACACTACTGCTTAGGAAATCAATTGGAGGCAGAAGCAGTCAAGGGTAGCCTAGGGTTAGGGTTAGGCTTAGGGTTAGGTTTAGGGTATGGCTTAGGGTACGGGTTCGGGGAGGTGTGCAGGTACGGCGTAGGGTATGGGTTAGGGTTAGGGTTAGTGTTAGTGTTAGGGTTAGGGCTCGGTTTGGGGTACAGGTTAGGATTAGGGTACGTGTTAGGGTTAGGGTAGGGGTTAGGGTTAGGGTACGCATTAGGGTTAGGGTAGTTATTAAACCTATCCCACTCTCTAGATACCCATTAGCACGTAAGGGAATATTATTTGGGGGTGCAGCCATGGAGAAGAGTTTAGACACTAGGATAAGATAAGGAACACACCCATTATAAAGAAATCACATTAGGATTCTCTTTTTAAGCTGTTCCTTAAAACACTAGTGCTTAGGAAATCTATTGGAGGCAGAAGCAGTCAAGGGTAGCCTAGGGTTAGGGTTAGGCTTAGAGTTAGGCTTAGGGTACGGCTTAGGGTACGGGTTCGGGGAGGGGTTCGGGTACGGCGTAGGGTATGGGTTAGGGTTAGGGTTAGGGTTAGTGTTAGGGTTAGGGCTCGGTTTAGGGTACGGGTTAGGATTAGGGTACGTGTTAGGGTTAGAGTAGGGGTTAGGGTTAGGGTACGCGTTAGGGTTAGGGTAGTTATTAAACCTATCCCACTCTCTAGATACCCCTTAGCACGTAAGGGAATATTATTTGGGGGTGCAGCCATGGAGAAGAGTTTAGACACTAAGATAAGATAAGGAACACACCCATTATAAAGAAATCACATTAGGATTCTCTTTTTAAGCTGTTCCTTAAAACACTAGTGCTTAGGAAATCTATTGGAGGCAGAAGCAGTCAAGGGTAGCCTAGGGTTAGGGTTAAGCTTAGGGTTAGGCTTAGGGTACGGCTTAGGGTACGGGTTCGGGGAGGGGTTCGGGTATGGCGTAGGGTATGGGTTAGGGTTAGGGTTAGGGTTAGTGTTAGGGTTAGGGCTCGGTTTAGGTTACGGGTTAGGATTAGGGTAAGTGTTAGGGTTAGGGTAGGGGTTAGGGTTAGGGTACGCGTTAGGGTTAGGGTAGTTAGTAAACCTATCCCACTCTCTAGATACCCCTTAGCACGTAAAGGAATATTATTTGAGGGTCCAGCCATGGAGAAGAGTTTAGACACTAGGATAAGATAAGGAACACACCCATTATAAAGAAATCACATTAGGATTCTCTTTTTAAGCTGTTCCTTAAAACACTAGTGCTTAGGAAATCTATTGGAGGCAGAAGCAGTCAAGGGTAGCCTAGGGTTAGGGTTAGGCTTAGGGTTAGGCTTAGGATACGGCTTAGGGTACGGGTTCGGGGAGGGGTTCGGGTACAGCGTAGGGTATGGGTTAGGGTTAGGGTTAGGGTTAGTGTTAAGTTTAGGGCTCGGTTTAGGGTACGGGTTAGGATTAGGGTACGTGTTAGGGTTAGGGTAGGGGTTAGGGTTAGGGTACGCGTTAGGGTTAGGTTAGTTAGTAAACCTATCCCACTCTCTATATACCCCTTAGCACGTAAACGAATATTATTTGGGGGTTCAGCCATGGAGAAGAGTTTAGACACTAGGATAAGATAAGGAACACACCCATTATAAAGAAATCACATTAGGATTCTCTTTTTAAGCTGTTGCTTAAAACACTAGTGCTTAGGAAATCTATTGGAGGCAGAAGCAGTCAAGGGTAGCCTAGGGTTAGTGTTAGGCTTAGGGTACGGCTTAGGGTACGGCTTAGGGTTCGGGTTTGGGGAGGGGTTCGGGTACGGCGTAGGGTATGGGTTAGGGTTAGGGTTAGTGTTAGTGTTAGGGTTAGGGCTCGGTTTAGGGTACGGGTTAGGATTAGGGTACGTGTTAGGGTTAGGGTAGGGGTTAGGGTTAGGGTACGCGTTAGGGTTAGGGTAGTTAGTAAACCTATCCCACTCTCTAGATACCCCTTAGCACGTAAAGGAGTATTATTTGGGGGTCCAGCCATGGAGAAGAGTTTAGACACTAGGATAAGATAAGGAACACACCCATTATAAAGAAATCACATTAGGATTCTCTTTTTCAGCTGTTCCTTAAAACACTACTGCTTAGGAAATCTATTGGAGGCAGAAGCAGTCAAGGGTAGCCTAGGGTTAGGGTTAGGCTTAGGGTTAGGCTTAGGGTACGGCTTAGGGTACGGGTTCGGGGAGGGTTTCGGGTACGGCATAGGGTATGGGTTAGGGTTAGGGTTAGGGTTAGTGTTAGGGTTAGGGCTCGGTTTAGGGTACGGTTAGGATTAGTGTACGTGTTAGGTTTAGGGTAGGGGTTAGGGTTAGGGTACGCGTTAGGGTTAGGGTAGTTAGTAAACCTATCCCACTCTCTAGATACCCCTTAGCACGTAAAGGAATATTATTTGGGGGTCCAGCCATGGAGAAGAGTTTAGACACTAGGATAAGATAAGGAACACACCCATTATAAAGAAATCACATTAGGATTCTCTTTTTAAGCTGTTGCTTAAAACACTAGTGCTTAGGAAATCTATTGGAGGCAGAAGCAGTCAAGGGTAGCCTAGGGTTAGTGTTAGGCTTAGGGTTAGGCTTAGGGTATGGCTTAGGGTACGGGTTTGGGGAGGGGTTCGGGTACGGCGTAGGGTATGGGTTAGGGTTAGTGTTAGTGTTAGTGTTAGGGTTAGGGCTCGGTTTAGGGTACGGGTTAGGATTAGGGTACGTGTTAGGGTTAGGGTAGGGGTTAGGGTTAGGGTACGCGTTAGGGTTAGGGTAGTTATTAAACCTATCCCACTCTCTAGATACCCCTTAGCACATAAAGGAATATTATTTGGGGGTCCAGCCATGGAGAAGAGTTTAGACACTAGGATAAGATAAGGAACACACCCATTATAAAGAAATCACTTTAGGATTCTCTTTTTAAGCTGTTCCTTAAAACACTAGTGCTTAGGAAATCTATTGGAGGCAGAAGCAGTCAAGGGTAGCCTAGGGTTAGGGTTAGGCTTAGGGTTAGGTTTAGGGTACGGCTTGGGGAATGGGTTCGGGGAGGGGTTCGGGTACGGCGTAGGGTATGGTTTAGGGTTAGGGTTAGGGTTAGTGTTAGGGTTAGGGCTCGGTTTAGGGTACGGGTTAGGATTAGGGTACGTGTTAGGGTTAGGGTAGGGGTTAGGGTTAGGTTACTCGTTAGGGCTAGGGTAGTTAGTAAACCTATCCCACTCTGTAGCTCCCCCTTAGCACGTAAAGGAATATTATTTGGGGGTCCAGCCATGGAGAAGAGTTTAGACACTAGGATAAGATAAGGAACACACCCATTATAAAGAAATCACATTAGGATTCTCTTTTTAAGCTGTTTCTTAAAACACTACTGCTTAGGAAATCAATTGGAGGCAGAAGCAGTCAAGGGTAGCCTAGGGTTAGGGTTAGGCTTAGGGTTAGGTTTAGGGTATGGCTTAGGGTACGGGTTCGGGGAGGTGTGCGGGTATGGCGTAGGGTATGGGTTAGGGTTAGGGTTAGTGTTAGTGTTAGGGTTAGGGCTCCGTTTGGGGTACAGGTTAGGATTAGGGTACGTGTTAGGGTTAGGGTAGGGGTTAGGGTTAGGGTACGCATTAGGGTTAGGGTAGTTATTAAACCTACCCCACTCTCTAGATACCCATTAGCACGTAAGGGAATATTATTTGGGGGTGCAGCCATGGAGAAGAGTTTAGACACTAGGATAAGATAAGGAACACACCCATTATAAAGAAATCACATTAGGATTCTCTTTTTAAGCTGTTCCTAAAACACTAGTGCTTAGGAAATCTATTGGAGGCAGAAGCAGTCAAGGGTAGCCTAGGGTTAGGGTTAGGCTTAGGGTTAGGCTTAGGGTACGGCTTAGGGTACGGGTTCGGGGAGGGGTGCGGGTACGGCGTAGGGTATGGGTTAGGGTTAGGGTTAGTGTTAGTGTTAGGGTTAGGGCTCGGTTTAGGGTACGGGTTAGGATTAGGGTACGTGTTAGGGTTAGGGTAGGGGTTAGGGTTAGGGTACGCATTAGGGTTAGGGTACTTATTAAACCTATCCCACTCTCTAGATACCCCTTAGCACATAAAGGAATATTATTTGAGGGTCCAGCCATGGAGAAGAGTTTAGACACTAGGATAAGATAAGGAACACACCCATTATAAAGAAATCACATTAGGATTCTCTTTTTAAGCTGTTCCTTAAAACACTAGTGCTTAGGAAATCTATTGGAGGCAGAAGCAGTCAAGGGTAGCCTAGGGTTAGGGTTAGGCTTAGGGTTAGGCTTAGGGTACGGCTTGGGGTATGGGTTCGGGGAGGGGTTCGGGTACGGCATAGGGTATGTGTTAGGGTTAGGGTTAGGGTTAGTGTTAGGGTTAGGGCTCGGTTTAGGGTACGGGTTAAGATTAGGGTACGTGTTAGGGTTAGGGTTAGGGTAGGGGTTAGGGTTAGGGTACGCGTTAGGGTTAGGTTAGTTAGTAAACCTATCCCACTCTCTATATACCCCTTAGCACGTAAACGAATATTATTTGGGGGTTCAGCCATGGAGAAGAGTTTAGACACTAGGATAAGATAAGGAACACACCCATTATAAAGAAATCACATTAGGATTCTCTTTTTAAGCTGTTGCTTAAAACACTAGTGCTTAGGAAATCTATTGGAGGCAGAAGCAGTCAAGGGTAGCCTAGGGTTAGTGTTAGGCTTAGGGTACGGCTTAGGGTACGGCTTAGGGTACGGGTTTGGGGAGGGGTTCGGGTACGGCGTAGGGTATGGGTTAGGGTTAGGGTTAGTGTTAGTGTTAGGGTTAGGGCTCGGTTTAGGGTACGGGTTAGGATTAGGGTACGTGTTAGGGTTAGGGTAGGGGTTAGGGTTAGGGTACGCGTTAGGGTTAGGGTAGTTAGTAAACCTATCCCACTCTCTAGATACCCCTTAGCACGTAAAGGAGTATTATTTGGGGGTCCAGCCATGGAGAAGAGTTTAGACACTAGGATAAGATAAGGAACACACCCATTATAAAGAAATCACATTAGGATTCTCTTTTTAAGCTGTTTCTTAATACACTACTGCTTAGGAAATCAATTGGAGGCAGAAGCAGTCAAGGGTAGCCTAGGGTTAGGGTTAGGCTTAGGGTTAGGTTTAGGTTACGGGTTCGGGGAGGGATGCGGGTACGGCGTAGGGTATGGGTTAGGGTTAGGGTTAGTGTTAGTGTTAGGGTTAGGGCTCGGTTTAGGGTACAGGTTAGGATTAGGGTACGTGTTAGGGTTAGGGTAGGGGTTAGGGTTAGGGTACGCGTTAGGATTAGAGTAGTTATTAAACCTATCCCACTCTCTAGATACCCCTTAGCACGTAAGGGGATATTATTTGGGGGTGCAGCCATGGAGAAGAATTTAGACACTAGGATAAGATAAGGAACACACCCATTATAAAGAAATCACATTAGGATTCTCTTTTTAAGCTGTTCCTTAAAACACTAGTGCTTAGGAAATCTATTGGAGGCAGAAGCAGTCAAGGGTAGCCTAGGGTTAGGGTTAGGCTTACGGTTAGGCTTAGGGTACGGCTTAGGGTACGGGTTCGGGGAGGGGTGCGGGTACGGCGTAGGGTATGCGTTAGGGTTAGGGTTAGGGTTAGTGTTAGGGTTAGGGCTCGGTTTAGGGTACGGGTTAGGATTAGGGTACGTGTTAGGGTTAGGGTACGCGTTAGGGTTAGGGTAGCTATTAAACCTATCCCACTCTCTAGATACCCCTTAGCACGTAAGGGAATATTATTTGGGGGTGCAGCCATGGAGAAGAGTTTAGACACTAAGATAAGATAAGGAACACACCCATTATAAAGAAATCACATTAGGATTCTCTTTTTAAGCTGTTCCTTAAAACACTAGTGCTTAGGAAATCTATTGGAGGCAGAAGCAGTCAAGGGTAGCCTAGGGTTAGGGTTAGGCTTAGGGTTAGGCTTAGGGTACGGCTTAGGGTACGGGTTCGGGGAGGGGTGCGTGTACGGCGTAGGGTATGGGTTAGGGTTAGTGTTAGTGTTAGTGTTAGGGTTAGGGCTCGGTTTAGGGTACGGGTTAGGAGTAGGGTACGTGTTAGGGTTAGGGTAGGGGTTAGGGTTAGGGTACGCGTTAGGGTTAGGGTAGCTATTAAACCTATCCCACTCTCTAGATACCCCTTAGCACGTAAGGGGATATTATTTGGGGGTGCAGCCATGGAGAAAAATTTAGACACTAGGATAAGATAAGGAACACACCCATTATAAAGAAATCACATTAGGATTCTCTTTTTAAGCTGTTCCTTAAAACACTAGTGCTTAGGAAATCTATTGGAGGCAGAAGCAGTCAAGGGTAGCCTAGGGTTAGGGTTAGGCTTACGGTTAGGCTTAGGGTACGGCTTAGGGTACGGGTTCGGGGAGGGGTGCGGGTACGGCGTAGGGTATGCGTTAGGGTTAGGGTTAGGGTTAGTGTTAGGGTTAGGGCTCGGTTTAGGGTACGGGTTAGGATTAGGGTACGTGTTAGGGTTAGGGTACGCGTTAGGGTTAGGGTAGCTATTAAACCTATCCCACTCTCTAGATACCCCTTAGCACGTAAGGGAATATTATTTGGGGGTGCAGCCATGGAGAAGAGTTTAGACACTAAGATAAGATAAGGAACACACCCATTATAAAGAAATCACATTAGGATTCTCTTTTTAAGCTGTTCCTTAAAACACTAGTGCTTAGGAAATCTATTGGAGGCAGAAGCAGTCAAGGGTAGCCTAGGGTTAGGGTTAGGCTTAGGGTTAGGCTTAGGGTACGGCTTAGGGTACGGGTTCGGGGAGGGGTGCGTGTACGGCGTAGGGTATGGGTTAGGGTTAGTGTTAGTGTTAGTGTTAGGGTTAGGGCTCGGTTTAGGGTACGGGTTAGGAGTAGGGTACGTGTTAGGGTTAGGGTAGGGGTTAGGGTTAGGGTACGCGTTAGGGTTAGGGTAGCTATTAAACCTATCCCACTCTCTAGATACCCCTTAGCACGTAAGGGAATATTATTTGGGGGTGCAGCCATGGAGAAGAGTTTAGACACTAGGATAAGATAAGGAACACACCCATTATAAAGAAATCACATTAGGATTCTCTTTTTAAGCTGTTCCTTAAAACACTAGTGCTTAGGAAATCTATTGGAGGCAGAAGCAGTCAAGGGTAGCCTAGGGTTAGGGTTAGGCTTAGGGTTAGGCTTAGGGTACGGCTTAGGGTAAGGGTTCGGGGAGGGTTTCGGGTACGGCGTAGGGTATGGGTTAGGGTTAGGGTTAGGGTTAGTGTTAGGGTTAGGGCTCGGTTTAGGGTACGGTTAGGATTAGGGTACGTGTTAGGTTTAGGGTAGGGGTTAGGGTTAGGGTACGCGTTAGGGTTAGGGTAGTTAGTAAGCCTATCCCACTCTCTAGATACCCCTTAGCACGTAAAGGAATATTATTTGAGGGTCCAGCCATGGAGAAGAGTTTAGACACTAGGATAAGATAAGGAACACACCCATTATAAAGAAATCACATTAATATTCTCTTTTTAAGCTGTTGCTTAAAACACTAGTGCTTAGGAAATCTATTGGAGGCAGAAGCAGTCAAGGGTAGCCTAGGGTTAGGGTTAGGCTTAGGGTTAGGGTTAGGGTATGGCTTAGGGTACAGGTTCGGGGAGGGGTTCGGGTACGGCGTAGGGTATGGGTTAGGGTTAGTGTTAGGGTTAGGGCTCGGTTTAGGGTACGGGTTAGGATTAGGGTACGTGTTAGGGTTAGGGTAGGGGTTAGGGTTACGGTACGCGTTAGGGTTAGGGTAGTTATTAAACCTATCCCACTCTCTAGATACCCCTTAGCACGTAAAGTAATATTATTTGGGGTTCCGCCATGGAGAAGAGTTTAGACACTAGGATAAGATAAGGAACACACCCATTATAAACAAATCACTTTAGGATTCTCTTTTTAAGCTGTTCCTTAAAACACTAGTGCTTAGGAAATCTATTGGAGGCAGAAGCAGTCAAGGGTAGCCTAGGGTTAGGGTTAGGCTTAGGGTTAGGGTTAGGGTACGGCTTGGGGTATGGGTTCAGGGAGGGGTTCGGGTACGGCATAGGGTATGGGTTAGGGTTAGTGTTAGGGTTAGTGTTAGGGTTAGGGCTCGGTTTAGGGTACGGGTTAGGAGTAGGGTACGTGTTAGGGTTAGGGTAGGGGTTAGGGTTAGGGTACGCGTTAGGGTTAGGGTAGTTAGTAAACCTATCCCACTCTCTAGATACCCCTTAGCACGTAAGGGAATATTATTTGGGGGTGCAGCCATGGAGAAGAGTTTAGACACTAGGATAAGATAAGGAACACACCCATTATAAAGAAATCACATTAGGATTCTCTTTTTAAGCTGTTCCTTAAAACACTAGTGCTTAGGAAATCTATGGGAGGCAGAAGCAGTCAAGGGTAGCCTAGGGTTAGGGTTAGGCTTACGGTTAGGCTTAGGGTACGGCTTAGGGTACGGGTTCGGGGAGGGGTGCGGGTACGGCGTAGGGTATGGGTTAGGGTTAGGGTTAGGGTTAGTGTTAGGGTTAGGGCTCGGTTTAGGGTACGGGTTAGGATTAGGGTACGTGTTAGGGTTAGGGTAGGGGTTAGGGTTAGGGTACGCGTTAGGGTTAGGGTAGTTATTAAACCTATCCCACTCTCTAGATACCCCTTAGCACGTAAAGGAATATTATTTGAGGGTCCAGCCATGGAGAAGAGTTTAGACACTAGGATAAGATAAGGAAGACACCCATTATAAAGAAATCACATTAGGATTCTCTTTTTAAGCTGTTCCTTTAAACACTAGTGCTTAGGAAATCTATTGGAGGCAGAAGCAGTCAAGGGTAGCCTAGGGTTAGGGATAGGCTTAGGGTTAGGCTTAGGGTACGGCTTAGGGTACGGGTTCGGGGAGGGGTGCGGGTACGGCGTCGGGTATGGGTTAGGGTTAGGGTTAGGGTTAGTGTTAGGGTTAGGGCTCGGTTTAGGGTACGGGTTAGGATTAGGGTACGTGTTAGGGTTAGGGTAGGGGTTAGGGTTAGAGTACGCATTAGGGTTAGGGTAGTTATTAAACCTATCCCACTCTCTAGATACCCCTTAGCACGTAAGGGAATATTATTTGGGGGTGCAGTCATGGAGAAGAGTTTAGACACTAAGATAAGATAAGGAACACACCCATTATAAAGAAATCACATTAGGATTTTCTTTTTAAGCTGTTCCTTAAAACACTAGTGCTTAGGAAATCTATTGGAGGCAGAAGCAGTCAAGGGTAGCCTAGGGTTAGTGTTAGGCTTAGGGTACGGCTTAGGGTACGGCTTAGGGTACGGGTTCGGTGAGGGGTGCGGGTACGGCGTAGGGTATGGGTTAGGGTTAGGGTTAGGGTTAGGGTTAGGGTTAGGGCTCGGTTTAGGGTACGGGTTAGGATTAGGGTAGGTGTTAGGGTTAGGGTAGGGGTTAGGGTTAGGGTACGCTTTAGGGTTAGGGTATTTATTAAACCTATCCCACTCTCTAGATACCCCTTAGCACGTAAAGGAATATTATTTGGGGGTCCAGCCATGGAGGAGAGTTTAAACACTAGGATAAGATAAGGAACACACCCATTATAAAGAAATCACATTAGGATTCTCTTTTTAAGCTGTTCCTGAAAACACTAGTGCTTAGGAAACCTATTGGAGGCAGAAGCAGTCAAGGGTAGCCTAGGGTTAGGGTTAGGCTTAGGGTTAGGCTTAGGGTACGGCTTGGGGTATGGGTTCGGGGAGGGGTTCGGGTACGGCATAGGGTATGTGTTAGGGTTAGGGTTAGGGTTAGTGTTAGGGTTAGGGCTCGGTTTAGGGTACGGGTTAAGATTAGGGTACGTGTTAGGGTTAGGGTTAGGGTAGGGGTTAGGGTTAGGGTACGCGTTAGGGTTAGGTTAGTTAGTAAACCTATCCCACTCTCTATATACCCCTTAGCACGTAAACGAATATTATTTGGGGGTTCAGCCATGGAGAAGAGTTTAGACACTAGGATAAGATAAGGAACACACCCATTATAAAGAAATCACATTAGGATTCTCTTTTTAAGCTGTTGCTTAAAACACTAGTGCTTAGGAAATCTATTGGAGGCAGAAGCAGTCAAGGGTAGCCTAGGGTTAGTGTTAGGCTTAGGGTACGGCTTAGGGTACGGCTTAGGGTACGGGTTTGGGGAGGGGTTCGGGTACGGCGTAGGGTATGGGTTAGGGTTAGGGTTAGTGTTAGTGTTAGGGTTAGGGCTCGGTTTAGGGTACGGGTTAGGATTAGGGTACGTGTTAGGGTTAGGGTAGGGGTTAGGGTTAGGGTACGCGTTAGGGTTAGGGTAGTTAGTAAACCTATCCCACTCTCTAGATACCCCTTAGCACGTAAAGGAGTATTATTTGGGGGTCCAGCCATGGAGAAGAGTTTAGACACTAGGATAAGATAAGGAACACACCCATTATAAAGAAATCACATTAGGATTCTCTTTTTAAGCTGTTCCTTAAAACACTAGTGCTTAGGAAATCTATTGGAGGCAGAAGCAGTCAAGGGTAGCCTAGGGTTAGGGTTAGGCTTAGGGTTAGGCTTAGGGTACGGCTTAGGGTACGGGTTCGGGGAGGGGTGCGTGTACGGCGTAGGGTATGGGTTAGGGTTAGTGTTAGTGTTAGTGTTAGGGTTAGGGCTCGGTTTAGGGTACGGGTTAGGAGTAGGGTACGTGTTAGGGTTAGGGTAGGGGTTAGGGTTAGGGTACGCGTTAGGGTTAGGGTAGCTATTAAACCTATCCCACTCTCTAGATACCCCTTAGCACGTAAGGGGATATTATTTGGGGGTGCAGCCATGGAGAAGAATTTAGACACTAGGATAAGATAAGGAACACACCCATTATAAAGAAATCACATTAGGATTCTCTTTTTAAGCTGTTCCTTAAAACACTAGTGCTTAGGAAATCTATTGGAGGCAGAAGCAGTCAAGGGTAGCCTAGGGTTAGGGTTAGGCTTACGGTTAGGCTTAGGGTACGGCTTAGGGTACGGGTTCGGGGAGGGGTGCGGGTACGGCGTAGGGTATGCGTTAGGGTTAGGGTTAGGGTTAGTGTTAGGGTTAGGGCTCGGTTTAGGGTACGGGTTAGGATTAGGGTACGTGTTAGGGTTAGGGTACGCGTTAGGGTTAGGGTAGCTATTAAACCTATCCCACTCTCTAGATACCCCTTAGCACGTAAGGGAATATTATTTGGGGGTGCAGCCATGGAGAAGAGTTTAGACACTAAGATAAGATAAGGAACACACCCATTATAAAGAAATCACATTAGGATTCTCTTTTTAAGCTGTTCCTTAAAACACTAGTGCTTAGGAAATCTATTGGAGGCAGAAGCAGTCAAGGGTAGCCTAGGGTTAGGGTTAGGCTTAGGGTTAGGCTTAGGGTACGGCTTAGGGTACGGGTTCGGGGAGGGGTGCGTGTACGGCGTAGGGTATGGGTTAGGGTTAGTGTTAGTGTTAGTGTTAGGGTTAGGGCTCGGTTTAGGGTACGGGTTAGGAGTAGGGTACGTGTTAGGGTTAGGGTAGGGGTTAGGGTTAGGGTACGCGTTAGGGTTAGGGTAGCTATTAAACCTATCCCACTCTCTAGATACCCCTTAGCACGTAAGGGAATATTATTTGGGGGTGCAGCCATGGAGAAGAGTTTAGACACTAGGATAAGATAAGGAACACACCCATTATAAAGAAATCACATTAGGATTCTCTTTTTAAGCTGTTCCTTAAAACACTAGTGCTTAGGAAATCTATTGGAGGCAGAAGCAGTCAAGGGTAGCCTAGGGTTAGGGTTAGGCTTAGGGTTAGGCTTAGGGTACGGCTTAGGGTAAGGGTTCGGGGAGGGTTTCGGGTACGGCGTAGGGTATGGGTTAGGGTTAGGGTTAGGGTTAGTGTTAGGGTTAGGGCTCGGTTTAGGGTACGGTTAGGATTAGGGTACGTGTTAGGTTTAGGGTAGGGGTTAGGGTTAGGGTACGCGTTAGGGTTAGGGTAGTTAGTAAGCCTATCCCACTCTCTAGATACCCCTTAGCACGTAAAGGAATATTATTTGAGGGTCCAGCCATGGAGAAGAGTTTAGACACTAGGATAAGATAAGGAACACACCCATTATAAAGAAATCACATTAATATTCTCTTTTTAAGCTGTTGCTTAAAACACTAGTGCTTAGGAAATCTATTGGAGGCAGAAGCAGTCAAGGGTAGCCTAGGGTTAGGGTTAGGCTTAGGGTTAGGGTTAGGGTATGGCTTAGGGTACAGGTTCGGGGAGGGGTTCGGGTACGGCGTAGGGTATGGGTTAGGGTTAGTGTTAGGGTTAGGGCTCGGTTTAGGGTACGGGTTAGGATTAGGGTACGTGTTAGGGTTAGGGTAGGGGTTAGGGTTACGGTACGCGTTAGGGTTAGGGTAGTTATTAAACCTATCCCACTCTCTAGATACCCCTTAGCACGTAAAGGAATATTATTTGGGGTTCCGCCATGGAGAAGAGTTTAGACACTAGGATAAGATAAGGAACACACCCATTATAAACAAATCACTTTAGGATTCTCTTTTTAAGCTGTTCCTTAAAACACTAGTGCTTAGGAAATCTATTGGAGGCAGAAGCAGTCAAGGGTAGCCTAGGGTTAGGGTTAGGCTTAGGGTTAGGGTTAGGGTACGGCTTGGGGTATGGGTTCAGGGAGGGGTTCGGGTACGGCATAGGGTATGGGTTAGGGTTAGTGTTAGGGTTAGTGTTAGGGTTAGGGCTCGGTTTAGGGTACGGGTTAGGAGTAGGGTACGTGTTAGGGTTAGGGTAGGGGTTAGGGTTAGGGTACGCGTTAGGGTTAGGGTAGTTAGTAAACCTATCCCACTCTCTAGATACCCCTTAGCACGTAAGGGAATATTATTTGGGGGTGCAGCCATGGAGAAGAGTTTAGACACTAGGATAAGATAAGGAACACACCCATTATAAAGAAATCACATTAGGATTCTCTTTTTAAGCTGTTCCTTAAAACACTAGTGCTTAGGAAATCTATGGGAGGCAGAAGCAGTCAAGGGTAGCCTAGGGTTAGGGTTAGGCTTACGGTTAGGCTTAGGGTACGGCTTAGGGTACGGGTTCGGGGAGGGGTGCGGGTACGGCGTAGGGTATGGGTTAGGGTTAGGGTTAGGGTTAGTGTTAGGGTTAGGGCTCGGTTTAGGGTACGGGTTAGGATTAGGGTACGTGTTAGGGTTAGGGTAGGGGTTAGGGTTAGGGTACGCGTTAGGGTTAGGGTAGTTATTAAACCTATCCCACTCTCTAGATACCCCTTAGCACGTAAAGGAATATTATTTGAGGGTCCAGCCATGGAGAAGAGTTTAGACACTAGGATAAGATAAGGAAGACACCCATTATAAAGAAATCACATTAGGATTCTCTTTTTAAGCTGTTCCTTTAAACACTAGTGCTTAGGAAATCTATTGGAGGCAGAAGCAGTCAAGGGTAGCCTAGGGTTAGGGATAGGCTTAGGGTTAGGCTTAGGGTACGGCTTAGGTTACGGGTTCGGGGAGGAGTGCGGGTACGGCGTCGGGTATGGGTTAGGGTTAGGGTTAGGGTTAGTGTTAGGGTTAGGGCTCGGTTTAGGGTACGGGTTAGGATTAGGGTACGTGTTAGGGTTAGGGTAGGGGTTAGGGTTAGAGTACGCATTAGGGTTAGGGTAGTTATTAAACCTATCCCACTCTCTAGATACCCCTTAGCACGTAAGGGAATATTATTTGGGGGTGCAGTCATGGAGAAGAGTTTAGACACTAAGATAAGATAAGGAACACACCCATTATAAAGAAATCACATTAGGATTTTCTTTTTAAGCTGTTCCTTAAAACACTAGTGCTTAGGAAATCTATTGGAGGCAGAAGCAGTCAAGGGTAGCCTAGGGTTAGTGTTAGGCTTAGGGTACGGCTTAGGGTACGGCTTAGGGTACGGGTTCGGTGAGGGGTGCGGGTACGGCGTAGGGTATGGGTTAGGGTTAGGGTTAGGGTTAGGGTTAGGGTTAGGGCTCGGTTTAGGGTACGGGTTAGGATTAGGGTAGGTGTTAGGGTTAGGGTAGGGGTTAGGGTTAGGGTACGCTTTAGGGTTAGGGTATTTATTAAACCTATCCCACTCTCTAGATACCCCTTAGCACGTAAAGGAATATTATTTGGGGGTCCAGCCATGGAGGAGAGTTTAAACACTAGGATAAGATAAGGAACACACCCATTATAAAGAAATCACATTAGGATTCTCTTTTTAAGCTGTTCCTGAAAACACTAGTGCTTAGGAAACCTATTGGAGGCAGAAGCAGTCAAGGGTAGCCTAGGGTTAGGGTTAGGCTTAGGGTTAGGCTTAGGGTACGGCTTAGGGTACGGGTTCGGGGAGGGGTGCGGGTACGGCGTAGGATATGGTTTAGGGTTAGGGTTAGGGTTAGTGTTACGGTTAGGGCTCGGTTTAGGGTACGGGTCAGGATTAGGGTACGTGTTAGGGTAAGGGTAGGGGTTAGAGTTAGGGTACGCATTAGGGTTAGGGTAGTTATTAAACCTATCCCACTCTCTAGATACCCCTTAGCACGTAAAGGAATATTATTTGGGGGTCCAGCCATGGAGAAGAGTTTAGACACTAGGATAAATAAGGAACACACCCATTATAAAGAAATCACATTAGGATTCTCTTTTTAAGCTGTTCCTTAAAACACTAGTGCTTAGGAAATCTATTGGAGGCAGAAGCAGTCAAGGGTAGCCTAGGGTTAGTGTTAGGCTTAGGGTTAGGCTTAGGGTACGGGTTTGGGGAGGGGTTCGTGTACGGCGTAGGGTATGGGTTAGGGTTAGGGTTAGGGTTAGTGTTAGGGTTAGGGCTCGGTTTAGGGTACGGGTTAGGATTAGGGTACGTGTTAGGGTTAGGGTAGGGGTTAGGGTTAGAGTACGCATTACGGTTAGGGTAGTTATTAAACCTATCCCACTCTCTAGATACCCCTTAGCACGTAAGGGAATATTATTTGGGGGTGCAGCCATGGAGAAGAGTTTAGACACTAAGATAAGATAAGGAACACACCCATTATAAAGAAATCACATTAGGATTCTCTTTTTAAGCTGTTCCTTAAAACACTAGTGCTTAGGAAATCTATTGGAGGCAGAAGCAGTCAAGGGTAGCCTAGGGTTAGGGTTAGGCTTAGGGTTAGGCTTAGGGTACGGCTTAGGGTAAGGGTTCGGGGAGGGTTTCGGGTACGGCGTAGGGTATGGGTTAGGGTTAGGGTTAGGGTTAGTGTTAGGGTTAGGGCTCGGTTTAGGGTACGGTTAGGATTAGGGTACGTGTTAGGTTTAGGGTAGGGGTTAGGGTTAGGGTACGCGTTAGGGTTAGGGTAGTTAGTAAGCCTATCCCACTCTCTAGATACCCCTTAGCACGTAAAGGAATATTATTTGAGGGTCCAGCCATGGAGAAGAGTTTAGACACTAGGATAAGATAAGGAACACACCCATTATAAAGAAATCACATTAATATTCTCTTTTTAAGCTGTTGCTTAAAACACTAGTGCTTAGGAAATCTATTGGAGGCAGAAGCAGTCAAGGGTAGCCTAGGATTAGGGTTAGGCTTAGGGTTAGGGTTAGGGTATGGCTTAGGGTACAGTTTCGGGGAGGGGTTCGGGTACGGCGTAGGGTATGGGTTAGGGTTAGTGTTAGGGTTAGGGCTCGGTTTAGGGTACAGGTTAGGATTAGGGTACGTGTTAGGGTTAGGGTAGGGGTTAGGGTTACGGTACGCGTTAGGGTTAGGGTAGTTATTAAACCTATCCCACTCTCTAGATACCCCTTAGCACGTAAAGGAATATTATTTGGGGTTCCGCCATGGAGAAGAGTTTAGACACTAGGATAAGATAAGGAACACACCCATTATAAACAAATCACTTTAGGATTCTCTTTTTAAGCTGTTCCTTAAAACACTAGTGCTTAGGAAATCTATTGGAGGCAGAAGCAGTCAAGGGTAGCCTAGGGTTAGGGTTAGGCTTAGGGTTAGGGTTAGGGTACGGCTTGGGGTATGGGTTCAGGGAGGGGTTCGGGTACGGCATAGGGTATGGGTTAGGGTTAGTGTTAGGGTTAGTGTTAGGGTTAGGGCTCGGTTTAGGGTACGGGTTAGGAGTAGGGTACGTGTTAGGGTTAGGGTAGGGGTTAGGGTTAGGGTACGCGTTAGGGTTAGGGTAGTTAGTAAACCTATCCCACTCTCTAGATACCCCTTAGCACGTAAGGGAATATTATTTGGGGGTGCAGCCATGGAGAAGAGTTTAGACACTAGGATAAGATAAGGAACACACCCATTATAAAGAAATCACATTAGGATTCTCTTTTTAAGCTGTTCCTTAAAACACTAGTGCTTAGGAAATCTATGGGAGGCAGAAGCAGTCAAGGGTAGCCTAGGGTTAGGGTTAGGCTTACGGTTAGGCTTAGGGTACGGCTTAGGGTACGGGTTCGGGGAGGGGTGCGGGTACGGCGTAGGGTATGGGTTAGGGTTAGGGTTAGGGTTAGTGTTAGGGTTAGGGCTCGGTTTAGGGTACGGGTTAGGATTAGGGTACGTGTTAGGGTTAGGGTAGGGGTTAGGGTTAGGGTACGCGTTAGGGTTAGGGTAGTTATTAAACCTATCCCACTCTCTAGATACCCCTTAGCACGTAAAGGAATATTATTTGAGGGTCCAGCCATGGAGAAGAGTTTAGACACTAGGATAAGATAAGGAAGACACCCATTATAAAGAAATCACATTAGGATTCTCTTTTTAAGCTGTTCCTTTAAACACTAGTGCTTAGGAAATCTATTGGAGGCAGAAGCAGTCAAGGGTAGCCTAGGGTTAGGGATAGGCTTAGGGTTAGGCTTAGGGTACGGCTTAGGGTACGGGTTCGGGGAGGGTTGCGGGTACGGCGTCGGGTATGGGTTAGGGTTAGGGTTAGGGTTAGTGTTAGGGTTAGGGCTCGGTTTAGGGTACGGGTTAGGATTAGGGTACGTGTTAGGGTTAGGGTAGGGGTTAGGGTTAGAGTACGCATTAGGGTTAGGGTAGTTATTAAACCTATCCCACTCTCTAGATACCCCTTAGCACGTAAGGGAATATTATTTGGGGGTGCAGTCATGGAGAAGAGTTTAGACACTAAGATAAGATAAGGAACACACCCATTATAAAGAAATCACATTAGGATTCTCTTTTTAAGCTGTTCCTTAAAACACTAGTGCTTAGGAAATCTATTGGAGGCAGAAGCAGTCAAGGGTAGCCTAGGGTTAGTGTTAGGCTTAGGGTACGGCTTAGGGTACGGCTTAGGGTACGGGTTCGGTGAGGGGTGCGGGTACGGCGTAGGGTATGGGTTAGGGTTAGGGTTAGGGTTAGGGTTAGGGTTAGGGCTCGGTTTAGGGTACGGGTTAGGATTAGGGTACGTGTTAGGGTTAGGGTAGGGGTTAGGGTTAGGGTACGCTTTAGGGTTAGGGTATTTATTAAACCTATCCCACTCTCTAGATACCCCTTAGCACGTAAAGGAATATTATTTGGGGGTCCAGCCATGGAGGAGAGTTTAAACACTAGGATAAGATAAGGAACACACCCATTATAAAGAAATCACATTAGGATTCTCTTTTTAAGCTGTTCCTGAAAACACTAGTGCTTAGGAAACCTATTGGAGGCAGAAGCAGTCAAGGGTAGCCTAGGGTTAGGGTTAGGCTTAGGGTTAGGCTTAGGGTACGGCTTAGGGTACGGGTTCGGGGAGGGGTGCGGGTACGGCGTAGGATATGGTTTAGGGTTAGGGTTAGGGTTAGTGTTACGGTTAGGGCTCGGTTTAGGGTACGGGTCAGGATTAGGGTACGTGTTAGGGTAAGGGTAGGGGTTAGAGTTAGGGTACGCATTAGGGTTAGGGTAGTTATTAAAC
Source organism: Balaenoptera borealis (assembly GCF_965194805.1). Classification (NCBI taxonomy): domain Eukaryota; kingdom Metazoa; phylum Chordata; class Mammalia; order Artiodactyla; family Balaenopteridae; genus Balaenoptera; species Balaenoptera borealis. Next base: position 228,028 of record NW_028123857.1, read on the forward strand.
CTATCCCACTCTCTAGATACCCCTTAGCACGTAAAGGAATATTATTTGGGGGTCCAGCCATGGAGAAGAGTTTAGACACTAGGATAAATAAGGAACACACCCATTATAAAGAAATCACATTAGGATTCTCTTTTTAAGCTGTTCCTTAAAACACTAGTGCTTAGGAAATCTATTGGAGGCAGAAGCAGTCAAGGGTAGCCTAGGGTTAGTGTTAGGCTTAGGGTTAGGCTTAGGGTACGGGTTTGGGGAGGGGTTCGTGTACGGCGTAGGGTATGGGTTAGGGTTAGGGTTAGGGTTAGTGTTAGGGTTAGGGCTCGGTTTAGGGTACGGGTTAGGATTAGGGTACGTGTTAGGGTTAGGGTAGGGGTTAGGGTTAGAGTACGCATTACGGTTAGGGTAGTTATTAAACCTATCCCACTCTCTAGCTCCCCCTTAGCACGTAAAGGAATATTATTTGGGGGTCCAGCCATGGAGAAGAGTTTAGACACTAGGATAAGATAAGGAACACACCCATTATAAAGAAATCACATTAGGATTCTCTTTTTAAGCTGTTTCTTAAAACACTACTGCTTAGGAAATCAATTGGAGGCAGAAGCAGTCAAGGGTAGCCTAGGGTTAGGGTTAGGCATAGGGTTAGGTTTAGGTTACGGGTTCGGGGAGGGATGCGGGTACGGCGTAGGGTATGGGTTAGGGTTAGGGTTAGTGTTAGTGTTAGGGTTAGGGCTCGGTTTAGGGTACAGGTTAGGATTAGGGTACGTGTTAGGGTTAGGGTAGGGGTTAGAGTTAGGGTACGCATTAGGGTTAGGGTAGTTATTAAACCTATCCCACTCTCTAGATACCCCTTAGCACGTAAGGGGATATTATTTGGGGGTGCAGCCATGGAGAAGAATTTAGACACTAGGATAAGATAAGGAACACACCCATTATAAAGAAATCACATTAGGATTCTCTTTTTAAGCTGTTCCTTAAAACACTAGTGCTTAGGAAATCTATTGGAGGCAGAAGCAGTCAAGGGTAGCCTAGGGTTAGGGTTAGGCTTACGGTTAGGCTTAGGGTACGGCTTAGGGTACGGGTTCGGGGAGGGGTGCGGGTACGGCGTAGGGTATGGGTTAGGGTTAGGGTTAGGGTTAGTGTTAGGGTTAGGGCTCGGTTTAGGGTACGGGTTAGGATTAGGGTACGTGTTAGGGTTAGGGTACGCGTTAGGGTTAGGGTAGTTATTAAACCTACCCCACTCTCTAGATACCCCTTAGCACGTAAAGGAATATTATTTGAGGGTCCAGCCATGGAGAAGAGTTTAGACACTAGGATAAGATAAGGAACACACCCATTATAAAGAAATCACTTTAGGATTCTCTTTTTAAGCTGTTCCTTAAAACACTAGTGCTTAGGAAATCTATTGGAGGCAGAAGCAGTCAAGGGTAGCCTAGGGTTAGGGATAGGCTTAGGGTTAGGATTAGGGTACGGCTTGGGGTATGGGTTCAGGGAGGGGTTCGGGTACGGCATAGGGTATGGGTTAGGGTTAGTGTTAGGGTTAGTGTTAGGGTTAGGGCTCGGTTTAGGGTACGGGTTAGGAGTAGGGTACGTGTTAGGGTTAGGGTAGGGGTTAGGGTTAGGGTACGCGTTAGGGTTAGGGTAGCTATTAAACCTATCCCACTCTCTAGATACCCCTTAGCACGTAAGGGAATATTATTTGGGGGTGCAGCCATGGAGAAGAGTTTAGACACTAGGATAAGATAAGGAACACACCCATTATAAAGAAATCACATTAGGATTCTCTTTTTAGGCTGTTCCTTAAAACACTAGTGCTTAGGAAATCTATGGGAGGCAGAAGCAGTCAAGGGTAGCCTAAGGTTAGGGTTAGGCTTACGGTTAGGCTTAGGGTACGGCTTAGGGTACGGGTTCGGGGAGGGGTGCGGGTACGGCGTAGGGTATGGGTTAGGGTTAGGGTTAGGGTTAGTGTTAGGGTTAGGGCTCGGTTTAGGGTACGGGTTAGGATTAGGATACGTGTTAGGGTTAGGGTAGGGGTTAGGGTTAGGGTACGCGTTAGGGTTAGGGTAGTTATTAAACCTATCCCACTCTCTAGATACCCCTTAGCACGTAAAGGAATATTATTTGAGGGTCCAGCCATGGAGAAGAGTTTAGACACTAGGATAAGATAAGGAACACACCCATTATAAAGAAATCACATTAGGATTCTCTTTTTATGCTGTTGCTTAAAACACTAGTGCTTAGGAAATCTATTGGAGGCAGAAGCAGTCAAGGGTAGCCTAGGGTTAGGGTTAGGCTTAGGGCTAGGCTTAGGGTACGGCTTAGGGTAAGGGTTCGGGGAGGGTTTCGGGTACGGCGTAGGGTATGGGTTAGGGTTAGGGTTAGGGTTAGTGTTAGGGTTAGGGCTCGGTTTAGGGTACGGTTAGGATTAGGGTACGTGTTAGGTTTAGGGTAGGGGTTCGGGTTAGGGTACGCGTTAAGGTTAGGGTAGTTAGTAAGCTTATCCCACTCTCTAGATACCCCTTAGCACGTAAAGGAATATTATTTGGGGGTCCAGCCATGGAGAAGAATTTAGACACTAGGATAAGATAAGGAACACACCCATTATAAAGAAATCACATTAGGATTCTCTTTTTAACCTGTTGCTTAAAACACTAGTGCTTAGGAAATCTATTGGAGGCAGAAGCAGTCAAGGGTAGCCTAGGGTTAGTGTTAGGCTTAGGGTTAGGCTTAGGGTACGGCTTAGGGTACGGGTTTGGGGAGGGGTTCGGGTACGGCGTAGGGTATGGGTTAGGGTTAGGGTTAGTGTTAGGGTTAGGGTTAGGGCTCGGTTTAGGGTACGGGTTAGGATTAGGGTACGTGTTAGTGTTAGGGTAGGGGTTAGGGTTAGAGTACGCATTAGGGTTAGGGTAGTTATTAAACCTATCCCACTCTCTAGATACCCCTTAGCACGTAAGGCAATATTATTTGGGGGTGCAGCCATGGAGAAGAGTTTAGACACTAGGATAAGATAAGGAACACACCCATTATAAAGAAATCACATTAGGATTCTCTTTTTAAGCTGTTCCTTAAAACACTAGTGCTTAGGAAATCTATTGGAGGCAGAAGCAGTCAAGGGTAGCCTAGGGTTAGGGTTAGGCTTAGGGTTAGGCTTAGGGTACGGCTTAGGGTACGGGTTCGGGGAGGGGTGTGGGTACGGCGTAGGGTATGGTTTAGGGTTAGGGTTAGGGTTAGTGTTAGGGTTAGGGCTCGGTTTAGGGTACGGGTTAGGATTAGGGTACGTGTTAGGGTTAGGGTAGGGGTTAGGGTTAGGGTAGTTATTAAACCTATCCCACTCTCTAGATACCCCTTAGCACGTAAAGGAATATTATTTGGGGGTCCAGCCATGGAGAAGAGTTTAGACACTAGGATAAGATAAGGAACACACCCATTATAAAGAAATCACTTTAGGATTCTCTTTTTAAGCTGTTCCTTAAAACACTAGTGCTTAGGAAATCTATTGGAGGCAGAAGCAGTCAAGGGTAGCCTAGGGTTAGTGTTAGGCTTAGGGTTAGGCTTAGGGTACGGCTTAGGGTTCGGGTTTGGGGAGCGGTTCGGGTACGGCGTAGGGTATGGGTTAGGGTTAGTGTTAGGGTTAGGGCTCGGTTTAGGGTACGGGTTAGGATTAGGGTACGTGTTAGGGTTAGGGTAGGGGTTAGGGTTAGAGTACGCATTAGGGTTAGGGTAGTTATTAAACCTATCCCACTCTCTAGATACCCCTTAGCACGTAAGGGAATATTATTTGGGGGTGCAGCCATGGAGAAGAGTTTAGACACTAGGATAAGATAAGGAACACACCCATTATAAAGAAATCACATTAGGATTCTCTTTTTAAGCTGTTCCTTAAAACACTAGTGCTTAGGAAATCTATGGGAGGCAGAAGCAGTCAAGGGTAGCCTAGGGTTAGGGTTAGGCTTAGGGTTAGGGTTAGGGTACGGCTTGGGGTATGGGTTCGGGGAGGGGTTCGGGTACGGCATAGGGTATGTGTTAGGGTTAGGGTTAGGGTTAGTGTTAGAGTTAGGGCTCGGTTTAGGGTACGGGTTAAGATTAGGGTACGTGTTAGGGTTAGGGTTAGGGTAGGGGTTAGGGTTAGGGTACGCGTTAGGGTTAGGGTAGTTATTAAACCTATCCCACTCTCTAGATACCCCTTAGCACGTAAGGGAATATTATTTGGGGGTGCAGCCATGGAGAAGAGTTTAGACACTAGGATAAGATAAGGAACACACCCATTATAAAGAAATCACATTAGGATTCTCTTTTTAAGCTGTTCCTTAAAACACTAGTGCTTAGGAAATCTATTGGAGGCAGAAGCAGTCAAGGGTAGCCTAGGGTTAGTGTTAGGCTTAGGGTTAGGCTTAGGGTACGGGTTTGGGGAGGGGTTCGGCTACGGCGTAGGGTATGGGTTAGGGTTAGGGTTAGGGTTAGTGTTAGGGTTAGGGCTCGGTTTAGGGTACGGGTTAGGATTAGGGTACGTGTTAGGGTTAGTGTAGGGGTTAGGGTTAGAGTACGCATTAGGGTTAGGGTAGTTATTAAACCTATCCCACTCTCTAGATACCCCTTAGCACGTAAGGGAATATTATTTGGGGGTGCAGCCATGGAGAAGAGTTTAGACACTAAGATAAGATAAGGAACACACCCATTATAAAGAAATCACATTAGGATTCTCTTTTTAAGCTGTTCCTTAAAACACTAGTGCTTAGGAAATCTATTGGAGGCAGAAGCAGTCAAGGGTAGCCTAGGGTTAGGGTTAAGCTTAGGGTTAGGCTTAGGGTACGGCTTAGGGTACGGGTTCGGGGAGGGGTTCGGGTATGGCGTAGGGTATGGGTTAGGGTTAGGGTTAGGGTTAGTGTTAGGGTTAGGGCTCGGTTTAGGTTACGGGTTAGGATTAGGGTAAGTGTTAGGGTTAGGGTAGGGGTTAGGGTTAGGGTACGCGTTAGGGTTAGGGTAGTTAGTAAACCTATCCCACTCTCTAGATACCCCTTAGCACGTAAAGGAATATTATTTGAGGGTCCAGCCATGGAGAAGAGTTTAGACACTAGGATAAGATAAGGAACACACCAATTATAAAGAAATCACATTAGGATTCTCTTTTTAAGCTGTTCCTTAAAACACTAGTGCTTAGGAAATCTATTGGAGGCAGAAGCAGTCAAGGGTAGCCTAGGGTTAGGGTTAGGCTTAGGGTTAGGCTTAGGATACGGCTTAGGGTACGGGTTCGGGGAGGGGTTCGGGTACAGCGTAGGGTATGGGTTAGGGTTAGGGTTAGGGTTAGTGTTAAGTTTAGGGCTCGGTTTAGGGTACGGGTTAGGATTAGGGTACGTGTTAGGGTTAGGGTAGGGGTTAGGGTTAGGGTACGCGTTAGGGTTAGGTTAGTTAGTAAACCTATCCCACTCTCTATATACCCCTTAGCACGTAAACGAATATTATTTGGGGGTTCAGCCATGGAGAAGAGTTTAGACACTAGGATAAGATAAGGAACACACCCATTATAAAGAAATCACATTAGGATTCTCTTTTTAAGCTGTTGCTTAAAACACTAGTGCTTAGGAAATCTATTGGAGGCAGAAGCAGTCAAGGGTAGCCTAGGGTTAGTGTTAGGCTTAGGGTACGGCTTAGGGTACGGCTTAGGGTTCGGGTTTGGGGAGGGGTTCGGGTACGGCGTAGGGTATGGGTTAGGGTTAGGGTTAGTGTTAGTGTTAGGGTTAGGGCTCGGTTTAGGGTACGGGTTAGGATTAGGGTACGTGTTAGGGTTAGGGTAGGGGTTAGGGTTAGGGTACGCGTTAGGGTTAGGGTAGTTAGTAAACCTATCCCACTCTCTAGATACCCCTTAGCACGTAAAGGAGTATTATTTGGGGGTCCAGCCATGGAGAAGAGTTTAGACACTAGGATAAGATAAGGAACACACCCATTATAAAGAAATCACATTAGGATTCTCTTTTTAAGCTGTTCCTTAAAACACTAGTGCTTAGGAAATCTATTGGAGGCAGAAGCAGTCAAGGGTAGCCTAGGGTTAGGGTTAGGCTTAGGGTTAGGCTTAGGGTACGGCTTAGGGTACGGGTTCGGGGAGGGTTTCGGGTACGGCATAGGGTATGGGTTAGGGTTAGGGTTAGGGTTAGTGTTAGGGTTAGGGCTCGGTTTAGGGTACGGTTAGGATTAGTGTACGTGTTAGGTTTAGGGTAGGGGTTAGGGTTAGGGTACGCGTTAGGGTTAGGGTAGTTAGTAAACCTATCCCACTCTCTAGATACCCCTTAGCACGTAAAGGAATATTATTTGGGGGTCCAGCCATGGAGAAGAGTTTAGACACTAGGATAAGATAAGGAACACACCCATTATAAAGAAATCACATTAGGATTCTCTTTTTAAGCTGTTGCTTAAAACACTAGTGCTTAGGAAATCTATTGGAGGCAGAAGCAGTCAAGGGTAGCCTAGGGTTAGTGTTAGGCTTAGGGTTAGGCTTAGGGTATGGCTTAGGGTACGGGTTTGGGGAGGGGTTCGGGTACGGCGTAGGGTATGGGTTAGGGTTAGTGTTAGTGTTAGTGTTAGGGTTAGGGCTCGGTTTAGGGTACGGGTTAGGATTAGGGTACGTGTTAGGGTTAGGGTAGGGGTTAGGGTTAGGGTACGCGTTAGGGTTAGGGTAGTTATTAAACCTATCCCACTCTCTAGATACCCCTTAGCACATAAAGGAATATTATTTGGGGGTCCAGCCATGGAGAAGACTTTAGACACTAGGATAAGATAAGGAACACACCCATTATAAAGAAATCACTTTAGGATTCTCTTTTTAAGCTGTTCCTTAAAACACTAGTGCTTAGGAAATCTATTGGAGGCAGAAGCAGTCAAGGGTAGCCTAGGGTTAGGGTTAGGCTTAGGGTTAGGTTTAGGGTACGGCTTGGGGAATGGGTTCGGGGAGGGGTTCGGGTACGGCGTAGGGTATGGTTTAGGGTTAGGGTTAGGGTTAGTGTTAGGGTTAGGGCTCGGTTTAGGGTACGGGTTAGGATTAGGGTACGTGTTAGGGTTAGGGTAGGGGTTAGGGTTAGGTTACTCGTTAGGGCTAGGGTAGTTAGTAAACCTATCCCACTCTGTAGCTCCCCCTTAGCACGTAAAGGAATATTATTTGGGGGTCCAGCCATGGAGAAGAGTTTAGACACTAGGATAAGATAAGGAACACACCCATTATAAAGAAATCACATTAGGATTCTCTTTTTAAGCTGTTTCTTAAAACACTACTGCTTAGGAAATCAATTGGAGGCAGAAGCAGTCAAGGGTAGCCTAGGGTTAGGGTTAGGCTTAGGGTTAGGTTTAGGGTATGGCTTAGGGTACGGGTTCGGGGAGGTGTGCGGGTATGGCGTAGGGTATGGGTTAGGGTTAGGGTTAGTGTTAGTGTTAGGGTTAGGGCTCCGTTTGGGGTACAGGTTAGGATTAGGGTACGTGTTAGGGTTAGGGTAGGGGTTAGGGTTAGGGTACGCATTAGGGTTAGGGTAGTTATTAAACCTACCCCACTCTCTAGATACCCATTAGCACGTAAGGGAATATTATTTGGGGGTGCAGCCATGGAGAAGAGTTTAGACACTAGGATAAGATAAGGAACACACCCATTATAAAGAAATCACATTAGGATTCTCTTTTTAAGCTGTTCCTTAAAACACTAGTGCTTAGGAAATCTATGGGAGGCAGAAGCAGTCAAGGGTAGCCTAGGGTTAGGGTTAGGCTTAGGGTTAGGGTTAGGGTACGGCTTGGGGTATGGGTTCGGGGAGGGGTTCGGGTACGGCATAGGGTATGTGTTAGGGTTAGGGTTAGGGTTAGTGTTAGGGTTAGGGCTCGGTTTAGGGTACGGGTTAAGATTAGGGTACGTGTTAGGGTTAGGGTTAGGGTAGGGGTTAGGGTTAGGGTACGCGTTAGGGTTAGGGTAGTTATTAAACCTATCCCACTCTCTAGATACCCCTTAGCACGTAAGGGAATATTATTTGGGGGTGCAGCCATGGAGAAGAGTTTAGACACTAGGATAAGATAAGGAACACACCCATTATAAAGAAATCACATTAGGATTCTCTTTTTAAGCTGTTCCTTAAAACACTAGTGCTTAGGAAATCTATTGGAGGCAGAAGCAGTCAAGGGTAGCCTAGGGTTAGTGTTAGGCTTAGGGTTAGGCTTAGGGTACGGGTTTGGGGAGGGGTTCGGCTACGGCGTAGGGTATGGGTTAGGGTTAGGGTTAGGGTTAGTGTTAGGGTTAGGGCTCGGTTTAGGGTACGGGTTAGGATTAGGGTAAGTGTTAGGGTTAGGGTAGGGGTTAGGGTTAGGGTACGCGTTAGGGTTAGGGTAGTTAGTAAACCTATCCCACTCTCTAGATACCCCTTAGCACGTAAAGGAATATTATTTGAGGGTCCAGCCATGGAGAAGAGTTTAGACACTAGGATAAGATAAGGAACACACCCATTATAAAGAAATCACATTAGGATTCTCTTTTTAAGCTGTTCCTTAAAACACTAGTGCTTAGGAAATCTATTGGAGGCAGAAGCAGTCAAGGGTAGCCTAGGGTTAGGGTTAGGCTTAGGGTTAGGCTTAGGGTACGGCTTAGGGTACGGGTTCGGGGAGGGGTTCGGGTACAGCGTAGGGTATGGGTTAGGGTTAGGGTTAGGGTTAGTGTTAAGTTTAGGGCTCGGTTTAGGTTACGGGTTAGGATTAGGGTACGTGTTAGGGTTAGGGTAGGGGTTAGGGTTAGGGTACGCGTTAGGGTTAGGTTAGTTAGTAAACCTATCCCACTCTCTATATACCCCTTAGCACGTAAACGAATATTATTTGGGGGTTCAGCCATGGAGAAGAGTTTAGACACTAGGATAAGATAAGGAACACACCCATTATAAAGAAATCACATTAGGATTCTCTTTTTAAGCTGTTGCTTAAAACACTAGTGCTTAGGAAATCTATTGGAGGCAGAAGCAGTCAAGGGTAGCCTAGGGTTAGTGTTAGGCTTAGGGTACGGCTTAGGGTACGGCTTAGGGTACGGGTTTGGGGAGGGGTTCGGGTACGGCGTAGGGTATGGGTTAGGGTTAGGGTTAGTGTTAGTGTTAGGGTTAGGGCTCGGTTTAGGGTACGGGTTAGGATTAGGGTACGTGTTAGGGTTAGGGTAGGGGTTAGGGTTAGGGTACGCGTTAGGGTTAGGGTAGTTAGTAAACCTATCCCACTCTCTAGATACCCCTTAGCACGTAAAGGAGTATTATTTGGGGGTCCAGCCATGGAGAAGAGTTTAGACACTAGGATAAGATAAGGAACACACCCATTATAAAGAAATCACATTAGGATTCTCTTTTTCAGCTGTTCCTTAAAACACTACTGCTTAGGAAATCTATTGGAGGCAGAAGCAGTCAAGGGTAGCCTAGGGTTAGGGTTAGGCTTAGGGTTAGGCTTAGGGTACGGCTTAGGGTACGGGTTCGGGGAGGGTTTCGGGTACGGCATAGGGTATGGGTTAGGGTTAGGGTTAGGGTTAGTGTTAGGGTTAGGGCTCGGTTTAGGGTACGGTTAGGATTAGTGTACGTGTTAGGTTTAGGGTAGGGGTTAGGGTTAGGGTACGCGTTAGGGTTAGGGTAGTTAGTAAACCTATCCCACTCTCTAGATACCCCTTAGCACGTAAAGGAATATTATTTGGGGGTCCAGCCATGGAGAAGAGTTTAGACACTAGGATAAGATAAGGAACACACCCATTATAAAGAAATCACATTAGGATTCTCTTTTTAAGCTGTTGCTTAAAACACTAGTGCTTAGGAAATCTATTGGAGGCAGAAGCAGTCAAGGGTAGCCTAGGGTTAGTGTTAGGCTTAGGGTTAGGCTTAGGGTATGGCTTAGGGTACGGGTTTGGGGAGGGGTTCGGGTACGGCGTAGGGTATGGGTTAGGGTTAGGGTTAGTGTTAGTGTTAGGGTTAGGGCTCGGTTTAGGGTACGGGTTAGGATTAGGGTACGTGTTAGTGTTAGGGTAGGGGTTAGGTTTAGAGTACGCATTAGGGTTAGGGTAGTTATTAAACCTATCCCACTCTCTAGATACCCCTTAGCACGTAAGGCAATATTATTTGCGGGTGCAGCCATGGAGAAGAGTTTAGACACTAGGATAAGATAAGGAACACACCCATTATAAAGAAATCACATTAGGATTCTCTTTTTAAGCTGTTCCTTAAAACACTAGTGCTTAGGAAATCTATTGGAGGCAGAAGCAGTCAAGGGTAGCCTAGGGTTAGGGTTAGGCTTAGGGTTAGGCTTAGGGTACGGCTTAGGGTACGGGTTTGGGGAGGGGTTCGGGTATGGCGTAGGGTATGGGTTAGTGTTAGGGTTAGGGTTAGTGTTAGGGTTAGGGCTCGGTTTAGGGTACGGGTTAGGATTAGGGTACGTGTTAGGGTTAGGGTAGGGGTTAGGGTTAGGGTACGCGTTAGGGTTAGGGTAGTTATTAAACCTATCCCACTCTCTAGATACCCCTTAGCACATAAAGGAATATTATTTGGGGGTCCAGCCATGGAGAAGAGTTTAGACACTAGGATAAGATAAGGAACACACCCATTATAAAGAAATCACATTAGGATTCTCTTTTTAAGCTGTTTCTTAATACACTACTGCTTAGGAAATGAATTGGAGGCAGAAGCAGTCAAGGGTAGCCTAGGGTTAGGGTTAGGCTTAGGGTTAGGTTTAGGTTACGGGTTCGGGGAGGGATGCGGGTACGGCGTAGGGTATGGGTTAGGGTTAGGGTTAGTGTTAGTGTTAGGGTTAGGGCTCGGTTTAGGGTACAGGTTAGGATTAGGGTACGTGTTAGGGTTAGGGTAGGGGTTAGGGTTAGGGTACGCGTTAGGGTTAGAGTAGTTATTAAACCTATCCCACTCTCTAGATACCCCTTAGCACGTAAGGGGATATTATTTGGGGGTGCAGCCATGGAGAAGAATTTAGACACTAGGATAAGATAAGGAACACACCCATTATAAAGAAATCACATTAGGATTCTCTTTTTAAGCTGTTCCTTAAAACACTAGTGCTTAGGAAATCTATTGGAGGCAGAAGCAGTCAAGGGTAGCCTAGGGTTAGGGTTAGGCTTACGGTTAGGCTTAGGGTACGGCTTAGGGTACGGGTTCGGGGAGGGGTGCGGGTACGGCGTAGGGTATGGGTTAGGGTTAGGGTTAGGGTTAGTGTTAGGGTTAGGGCTCGGTTTAGGGTACGGGTTAGGATTAGGGTACGTGTTAGGGTTAGGGTACGCGTTAGGGTTAGGGTAGTTATTAAACCTATCCCACTCTCTAGATACCCCTTAGCACGTAAAGGAATATTATTTGAGGGTCCAGCCATGGAGAAGAGTTTAGACACTAGGATAAGATAAGGAACACACCCATTATAAAGAAATCACTTTCGGATTCTCTTTTTAAGCTGTTCCTTAAAACACTAGTGCTTAGGAAATCTATTGGAGGCAGAAGCAGTCAAGGGTAGCCTAGGGTTAGGGATAGGCTTAGGGTTAGGGTTAGGGTACGGCTTGGGGTATGGGTTCAGGGAGGGGTTCGGGTACGGCATAGGGTATGGGTTAGGGTTAGTGTTAGGGTTAGTGTTAGGGTTAGGGCTCGGTTTAGGGTACGGTTAGGATTAGGGTACGTGTTAGGTTTAGGGTAGGGGTTCGGGTTAGGGTACGCGTTAGGGTTAGGGTAGTTAGTAAGCTTATCCCACTCTCTAGATACCCCTTAGCACGTAAAGGAATATTATTTGGGGGTCCAGCCATGGAGAAGAATTTAGACACTAGGATAAGATAAGGAACACACCCATTATAAAGAAATCACATTAGGATTCTCTTTTTAACCTGTTGCTTAAAACACTAGTGCTTAGGAAATCTATTGGAGGCAGAAGCAGTCAAGGGTAGCCTAGGGTTAGTGTTAGGCTTAGGGTTAGGCTTAGGGTACGGCTTAGGGTACGGGTTTGGGGAGGGGTTCGGGTACGGCGTAGGGTATGGGTTAGGGTTAGGGTTAGTGTTAGGGTTAGGGTTAGGGCTCGGTTTAGGGTACGGGTTAGGATTAGGGTACGTGTTAGTGTTAGGGTAGGGGTTAGGGTTAGAGTACGCATTAGGGTTAGGGTAGTTATTAAACCTATCCCACTCTCTAGATACCCCTTAGCACGTAAGGCAATATTATTTGGGGGTGCAGCCATGGAGAAGAGTTTAGACACTAGGATAAGATAAGGAACACACCCATTATAAAGAAATCACATTAGGATTCTCTTTTTAAGCTGTTCCTTAAAACACTAGTGCTTAGGAAATCTATTGGAGGCAGAAGCAGTCAAGGGTAGCCTAGGGTTAGGGTTAGGCTTAGGGTTAGGCTTAGGGTACGGCTTAGGGTACGGGTTCGGGGAGGGGTGTGGGTACGGCGTAGGGTATGGGTTAGGGTTAGGGTTAGGGTTAGTGTTAGGGTTAGGGCTCGGTTTAGGGTACGGGTTAGGATTAGGGTACGTGTTAGGGTTAGGGTAGGGGTTAGGGTTAGGGTAGTTATTAAACCTATCCCACTCTCTAGATACCCCTTAGCACGTAAAGGAATATTATTTGGGGGTCCAGCCATGGAGAAGAGTTTAGACACTAGGATAAGATAAGGAACACACCCATTATAAAGAAATCACTTTAGGATTCTCTTTTTAAGCTGTTCCTTAAAACACTAGTGCTTAGGAAATCTATTGGAGGCAGAAGCAGTCAAGGGTAGCCTAGGGTTAGTGTTAGGCTTAGGGTTAGGCTTAGGGTACGGCTTAGGGTTCGGGTTTGGGGAGGGGTTCGGGTACGGCGTAGGGTATGGGTTAGGGTTAGTGTTAGGGTTAGGGCTCGGTTTAGGGTACGGGTTAGGATTAGGGTACGTGTTAGGGTTAGGGTAGGGGTTAGGGTTAGAGTACGCATTAGGGTTAGGGTAGTTATTAAACCTATCCCACTCTCTAGATACCCCTTAGCACGTAAGGGAATATTATTTGGGGGTGCAGCCATGGAGAAGAGTTTAGACACTAGGATAAGATAAGGAACACACCCATTATAAAGAAATCACATTAGGATTCTCTTTTTAAGCTGTTCCTTAAAACACTAGTGCTTAGGAAATCTATTGGAGGCAGAAGCAGTCAAGGGTAGCCTAGGGTTAGGGTTAGGCTTAGGGTTAGGCTTAGGGTACGGCTTGGGGTATGGGTTCGGGGAGGGGTTCGGGTACGGCATAGGGTATGTGTTAGGGTTAGGGTTAGGGTTAGTGTTAGGGTTAGGGCTCGGTTTAGGGTACGGGTTAAGATTAGGGTACGTGTTAGGGTTAGGGTTAGGGTAGGGGTTAGGGTTAGGGTACGCGTTAGGGTTAGGGTAGTTATTAAACCTATCCCACTCTCTAGATACCCCTTAGCACGTAAGGGAATATTATTTGGGGGTGCAGCCATGGAGAAGAGTTTAGACACTAGGATAAGATAAGGAACACACCCATTATAAAGAAATCACATTAGGATTCTCTTTTTAAGCTGTTCCTTAAAACACTAGTGCTTAGGAAATCTATTGGAGGCAGAAGCAGTCAAGGGTAGCCTAGGGTTAGTGTTAGGCTTAGGGTTAGGCTTAGGGTACGGGTTTGGGGAGGGGTTCGGCTACGGCGTAGGGTATGGGTTAGGGTTAGGGTTAGGGTTAGTGTTAGGGTTAGGGCTCGGTTTAGGGTACGGGTTAGGATTAGGGTACGTGTTAGGGTTAGTGTAGGGGTTAGGGTTAGAGTACGCATTAGGGTTAGGGTAGTTATTAAACCTATCCCACTCTCTAGATACCCCTTAGCACGTAAGGGAATATTATTTGGGGGTGCAGCCATGGAGAAGAGTTTAGACACTAAGATAAGATAAGGAACACACCCATTATAAAGAAATCACATTAGGATTCTCTTTTTAAGCTGTTCCTTAAAACACTAGTGCTTAGGAAATCTATTGGAGGCAGAAGCAGTCAAGGGTAGCCTAGGGTTAGGGTTAAGCTTAGGGTTAGGCTTAGGGTACGGCTTAGGGTACGGGTTCGGGGAGGGGTGCGGGTACGGCGTAGGGTATGGGTTAGGGTTAGGGTTAGGGTTAGTGTTAGGGTTAGGGCTCGGTTTAGGTTACGGGTTAGGATTAGGGTAAGTGTTAGGGTTAGGGTAGGGGTTAGGGTTAGGGTACGCGTTAGGGTTAGGGTAGTTAGTAAACCTATCCCACTCTCTAGATACCCCTTAGCACGTAAAGGAATATTATTTGAGGGTCCAGCCATGGAGAAGAGTTTAGACACTAGGATAAGATAAGGAACACACCCATTATAAAGAAATCACATTAGGATTCTCTTTTTAAGCTGTTCCTTAAAACACTAGTGCTTAGGAAATCTATTGGAGGCAGAAGCAGTCAAGGGTAGCCTAGGGTTAGGGTTAGGCTTAGGGTTAGGCTTAGGGTACGGCTTAGGGTACGGGTTCGGGGAGGGGTTCGGGTACAGCGTAGGGTATGGGTTAGGGTTAGGGTTAGGGTTAGTGTTAAGTTTAGGGCTCGGTTTAGGGTACGGGTTAGGATTAGGGTACGTGTTAGGGTTAGGGTAGGGGTTAGGGTTAGGGTACGCGTTAGGGTTAGGTTAGTTAGTAAACCTATCCCACTCTGTATATACCCCTTAGCACGTAAACGAATATTATTTGGGGGTTCAGCCATGGAGAAGAGTTTAGACACTAGGATAAGATAAGGAACACACCCATTATAAAGAAATCACATTAGGATTCTCTTTTTAAGCTGTTGCTTAAAACACTAGTGCTTAGGAAATCTATTGGAGGCAGAAGCAGTCAAGGGTAGCCTAGGGTTAGTGTTAGGCTTAGGGTACGGCTTAGGGTACGGCTTAGGGTTCGGGTTTGGGGAGGGGTTCGGGTACGGCGTAGGGTATGGGTTAGGGTTAGGGTTAGTGTTAGTGTTAGGGTTAGGGCTCGGTTTAGGGTACGGGTTAGGATTAGGGTACGTGTTAGGGTTAGGGTAGGGGTTAGGGTTAGGGTACGCGTTAGGGTTAGGGTAGTTAGTAAACCTATCCCACTCTCTAGATACCCCTTAGCACGTAAAGGAGTATTATTTGGGGGTCCAGCCATGGAGAAGAGTTTAGACACTAGGATAAGATAAGGAACACACCCATTATAAAGAAATCACATTAGGATTCTCTTTTTCAGCTGTTCCTTAAAACACTACTGCTTAGGAAATCTATTGGAGGCAGAAGCAGTCAAGGGTAGCCTAGGGTTAGGGTTAGGCTTAGGGTTAGGCTTAGGGTACGGCTTAGGGTACGGGTTCGGGGAGGGTTTCGGGTACGGCATAGGGTATGGGTTAGGGTTAGGGTTAGGGTTAGTGTTAGGGTTAGGGCTCGGTTTAGGGTACGGTTAGGATTAGTGTACGTGTTAGGTTTAGGGTAGGGGTTAGGGTTAGGGTACGCGTTAGGGTTAGGGTAGTTAGTAAACCTATCCCACTCTCTAGATACCCCTTAGCACGTAAAGGAATATTATTTGGGGGTCCAGCCATGGAGAAGAGTTTAGACACTAGGATAAGATAAGGAACACACCCATTATAAAGAAATCACATTAGGATTCTCTTTTTAAGCTGTTGCTTAAAACACTAGTGCTTAGGAAATCTATTGGAGGCAGAAGCAGTCAAGGGTAGCCTAGGGTTAGTGTTAGGCTTAGGGTTAGGCTTAGGGTATGGCTTAGGGTACGGGTTTGGGGAGGGGTTCGGGTACGGCGTAGGGTATGGGTTAGGGTTAGGGTTAGTGTTAGTGTTAGGGTTAGGGCTCGGTTTAGGGTACGGGTTAGGATTAGGGTACGTGTTAGTGTTAGGGTAGGGGTTAGGTTTAGAGTACGCATTAGGGTTAGGGTAGTTATTAAACCTATCCCACTCTCTAGATACCCCTTAGCACGTAAGGCAATATTATTTGCGGGTGCAGCCATGGAGAAGAGTTTAGACACTAGGATAAGATAAGGAACACACCCATTATAAAGAAATCACATTAGGATTCTCTTTTTAAGCTGTTCCTTAAAACACTAGTGCTTAGGAAATCTATTGGAGGCAGAAGCAGTCAAGGGTAGCCTAGGGTTAGGGTTAGGCTTAGGGTTAGGCTTAGGGTACGGCTTAGGGTACGGGTTTGGGGAGGGGTTCGGGTATGGCGTAGGGTATGGGTTAGTGTTAGGGTTAGGGTTAGTGTTAGGGTTAGGGCTCGGTTTAGGGTACGGGTTAGGATTAGGGTACGTGTTAGGGTTAGGGTAGGGGTTAGGGTTAGGGTACGCGTTAGGGTTAGGGTAGTTATTAAACCTATCCCACTCTCTAGATACCCCTTAGCACATAAAGGAATATTATTTGGGGGTCCAGCCATGGAGAAGAGTTTAGACACTAGGATAAGATAAGGAACACACCCATTATAAAGAAATCACTTTAGGATTCTCTTTTTAAGCTGTTCCTTAAAACACTAGTGCTTAGGAAATCTATTGGAGGCAGAAGCAGTCAAGGGTAGCCTAGGGTTAGGGTTAGGCTTAGGGTTAGGTTTAGGGTACGGCTTGGGGAATGGGTTCGGGGAGGGGTTCGGGTACGGCGTAGGGTATGGTTTAGGGTTAGGGTTAGGGTTAGTGTTAGGGTTAGGGCTCGGTTTAGGGTACGGCTTAGGATTAGGGTACGTGTTAGGGTTAGGGTAGGGGTTAGGGTTAGGTTACTCGTTAGGGCTAGGGTAGTTAGTAAACCTATCCCACTCTGTAGCTCCCCCTTAGCACGTAAAGGAATATTATTTGGGGGTCCAGCCATGGAGAAGAGTTTAGACACTAGGATAAGATAAGGAACACACCCATTATAAAGAAATCACATTAGGATTCTCTTTTTAAGCTGTTTCTTAAAACACTACTGCTTAGGAAATCAATTGGAGGCAGAAGCAGTCAAGGGTAGCCTAGGGTTAGGGTTAGGCTTAGGGTTAGGTTTAGGGTATGGCTTAGGGTACGGGTTCGGGGAGGTGTGCAGGTACGGCGTAGGGTATGGGTTAGGGTTAGGGTTAGTGTTAGTGTTAGGGTTAGGGCTCGGTTTGGGGTACAGGTTAGGATTAGGGTACGTGTTAGGGTTAGGGTAGGGGTTAGGGTTAGGGTACGCATTAGGGTTAGGGTAGTTATTAAACCTATCCCACTCTCTAGATACCCATTAGCACGTAAGGGAATATTATTTGGGGGTGCAGCCATGGAGAAGAGTTTAGACACTAGGATAAGATAAGGAACACACCCATTATAAAGAAATCACATTAGGATTCTCTTTTTAAGCTGTTCCTTAAAACACTAGTGCTTAGGAAATCTATTGGAGGCAGAAGCAGTCAAGGGTAGCCTAGGGTTAGGGTTAGGCTTAGAGTTAGGCTTAGGGTACGGCTTAGGGTACGGGTTCGGGGAGGGGTTCGGGTACGGCGTAGGGTATGGGTTAGGGTTAGGGTTAGGGTTAGTGTTAGGGTTAGGGCTCGGTTTAGGGTACGGGTTAGGATTAGGGTACGTGTTAGGGTTAGAGTAGGGGTTAGGGTTAGGGTACGCGTTAGGGTTAGGGTAGTTATTAAACCTATCCCACTCTCTAGATACCCCTTAGCACGTAAGGGAATATTATTTGGGGGTGCAGCCATGGAGAAGAGTTTAGACACTAAGATAAGATAAGGAACACACCCATTATAAAGAAATCACATTAGGATTCTCTTTTTAAGCTGTTCCTTAAAACACTAGTGCTTAGGAAATCTATTGGAGGCAGAAGCAGTCAAGGGTAGCCTAGGGTTAGGGTTAAGCTTAGGGTTAGGCTTAGGGTACGGCTTAGGGTACGGGTTCGGGGAGGGGTTCGGGTATGGCGTAGGGTATGGGTTAGGGTTAGGGTTAGGGTTAGTGTTAGGGTTAGGGCTCGGTTTAGGTTACGGGTTAGGATTAGGGTAAGTGTTAGGGTTAGGGTAGGGGTTAGGGTTAGGGTACGCGTTAGGGTTAGGGTAGTTAGTAAACCTATCCCACTCTCTAGATACCCCTTAGCACGTAAAGGAATATTATTTGAGGGTCCAGCCATGGAGAAGAGTTTAGACACTAGGATAAGATAAGGAACACACCCATTATAAAGAAATCACATTAGGATTCTCTTTTTAAGCTGTTCCTTAAAACACTAGTGCTTAGGAAATCTATTGGAGGCAGAAGCAGTCAAGGGTAGCCTAGGGTTAGGGTTAGGCTTAGGGTTAGGCTTAGGATACGGCTTAGGGTACGGGTTCGGGGAGGGGTTCGGGTACAGCGTAGGGTATGGGTTAGGGTTAGGGTTAGGGTTAGTGTTAAGTTTAGGGCTCGGTTTAGGGTACGGGTTAGGATTAGGGTACGTGTTAGGGTTAGGGTAGGGGTTAGGGTTAGGGTACGCGTTAGGGTTAGGTTAGTTAGTAAACCTATCCCACTCTCTATATACCCCTTAGCACGTAAACGAATATTATTTGGGGGTTCAGCCATGGAGAAGAGTTTAGGCACTAGGATAAGATAAGGAACACACCCATTATAAAGAAATCACATTAGGATTCTCTTTTTAAGCTGTTGCTTAAAACACTAGTGCTTAGGAAATCTATTGGAGGCAGAAGCAGTCAAGGGTAGCCTAGGGTTAGTGTTAGGCTTAGGGTACGGCTTAGGGTACGGCTTAGGGTTCGGGTTTGGGGAGGGGTTCGGGTACGGCGTAGGGTATGGGTTAGGGTTAGGGTTAGTGTTAGTGTTAGGGTTAGGGCTCGGTTTAGGGTACGGGTTAGGATTAGGGTACGTGTTAGGGTTAGGGTAGGGGTTAGGGTTAGGGTACGCGTTAGGGTTAGGGTAGTTAGTAAACCTATCCCACTCTCTAGATACCCCTTAGCACGTAAAGGAGTATTATTTGGGGGTCCAGCCATGGAGAAGAGTTTAGACACTAGGATAAGATAAGGAACACACCCATTATAAAGAAATCACATTAGGATTCTCTTTTTCAGCTGTTCCTTAAAACACTACTGCTTAGGAAATCTATTGGAGGCAGAAGCAGTCAAGGGTAGCCTAGGGTTAGGGTTAGGCTTAGGGTTAGGCTTAGGGTACGGCTTAGGGTACGGGTTCGGGGAGGGTTTCGGGTACGGCATAGGGTATGGGTTAGGGTTAGGGTTAGGGTTAGTGTTAGGGTTAGGGCTCGGTTTAGGGTACGGTTAGGATTAGTGTACGTGTTAGGTTTAGGGTAGGGGTTAGGGTTAGGGTACGCGTTAGGGTTAGGGTAGTTAGTAAACCTATCCCACTCTCTAGATACCCCTTAGCACGTAAAGGAATATTATTTGGGGGTCCAGCCATGGAGAAGAGTTTAGACACTAGGATAAGATAAGGAACACACCCATTATAAAGAAATCACATTAGGATTCTCTTTTTAAGCTGTTGCTTAAAACACTAGTGCTTAGGAAATCTATTGGAGGCAGAAGCAGTCAAGGGTAGCCTAGGGTTAGTGTTAGGCTTAGGGTTAGGCTTAGGGTATGGCTTAGGGTACGGGTTTGGGGAGGGGTTCGGGTACGGCGTAGGGTATGGGTTAGGGTTAGTGTTAGTGTTAGTGTTAGGGTTAGGGCTCGGTTTAGGGTACGGGTTAGGATTAGGGTACGTGTTAGGGTTAGGGTAGGGGTTAGGGTTAGGGTACGCGTTAGGGTTAGGGTAGTTATTAAACCTATCCCACTCTCTAGATACCCCTTAGCACATAAAGGAATATTATTTGGGGGTCCAGCCATGGAGAAGAGTTTAGACACTAGGATAAGATAAGGAACACACCCATTATAAAGAAATCACTTTAGGATTCTCTTTTTAAGCTGTTCCTTAAAACACTAGTGCTTAGGAAATCTATTGGAGGCAGAAGCAGTCAAGGGTAGCCTAGGGTTAGGGTTAGGCTTAGGGTTAGGTTTAGGGTACGGCTTGGGGAATGGGTTCGGGGAGGGGTTCGGGTACGGCGTAGGGTATGGTTTAGGGTTAGGGTTAGGGTTAGTGTTAGGGTTAGGGCTCGGTTTAGGGTACGGGTTAGGATTAGGGTACGTGTTAGGGTTAGGGTAGGGGTTAGGGTTAGGTTACTCGTTAGGGCTAGGGTAGTTAGTAAACCTATCCCACTCTGTAGCTCCCCCTTAGCACGTAAAGGAATATTATTTGGGGGTCCAGCCATGGAGAAGAGTTTAGACACTAGGATAAGATAAGGAACACACCCATTATAAAGAAATCACATTAGGATTCTCTTTTTAAGCTGTTTCTTAAAACACTACTGCTTAGGAAATCAATTGGAGGCAGAAGCAGTCAAGGGTAGCCTAGGGTTAGGGTTAGGCTTAGGGTTAGGTTTAGGGTATGGCTTAGGGTACGGGTTCGGGGAGGTGTGCGGGTATGGCGTAGGGTATGGGTTAGGGTTAGGGTTAGTGTTAGTGTTAGGGTTAGGGCTCCGTTTGGGGTACAGGTTAGGATTAGGGTACGTGTTAGGGTTAGGGTAGGGGTTAGGGTTAGGGTACGCATTAGGGTTAGGGTAGTTATTAAACCTACCCCACTCTCTAGATACCCATTAGCACGTAAGGGAATATTATTTGGGGGTGCAGCCATGGAGAAGAGTTTAGACACTAGGATAAGATAAGGAACACACCCATTATAAAGAAATCACATTAGGATTCTCTTTTTAAGCTGTTCCTAAAACACTAGTGCTTAGGAAATCTATTGGAGGCAGAAGCAGTCAAGGGTAGCCTAGGGTTAGGGTTAGGCTTAGGGTTAGGCTTAGGGTACGGCTTAGGGTACGGGTTCGGGGAGGGGTGCGGGTACGGCGTAGGGTATGGGTTAGGGTTAGGGTTAGTGTTAGTGTTAGGGTTAGGGCTCGGTTTAGGGTACGGGTTAGGATTAGGGTACGTGTTAGGGTTAGGGTAGGGGTTAGGGTTAGGGTACGCATTAGGGTTAGGGTACTTATTAAACCTATCCCACTCTCTAGATACCCCTTAGCACATAAAGGAATATTATTTGAGGGTCCAGCCATGGAGAAGAGTTTAGACACTAGGATAAGATAAGGAACACACCCATTATAAAGAAATCACATTAGGATTCTCTTTTTAAGCTGTTCCTTAAAACACTAGTGCTTAGGAAATCTATTGGAGGCAGAAGCAGTCAAGGGTAGCCTAGGGTTAGGGTTAGGCTTAGGGTTAGGCTTAGGGTACGGCTTGGGGTATGGGTTCGGGGAGGGGTTCGGGTACGGCATAGGGTATGTGTTAGGGTTAGGGTTAGGGTTAGTGTTAGGGTTAGGGCTCGGTTTAGGGTACGGGTTAAGATTAGGGTACGTGTTAGGGTTAGGGTTAGGGTAGGGGTTAGGGTTAGGGTACGCGTTAGGGTTAGGTTAGTTAGTAAACCTATCCCACTCTCTATATACCCCTTAGCACGTAAACGAATATTATTTGGGGGTTCAGCCATGGAGAAGAGTTTAGACACTAGGATAAGATAAGGAACACACCCATTATAAAGAAATCACATTAGGATTCTCTTTTTAAGCTGTTGCTTAAAACACTAGTGCTTAGGAAATCTATTGGAGGCAGAAGCAGTCAAGGGTAGCCTAGGGTTAGTGTTAGGCTTAGGGTACGGCTTAGGGTACGGCTTAGGGTACGGGTTTGGGGAGGGGTTCGGGTACGGCGTAGGGTATGGGTTAGGGTTAGGGTTAGTGTTAGTGTTAGGGTTAGGGCTCGGTTTAGGGTACGGGTTAGGATTAGGGTACGTGTTAGGGTTAGGGTAGGGGTTAGGGTTAGGGTACGCGTTAGGGTTAGGGTAGTTAGTAAACCTATCCCACTCTCTAGATACCCCTTAGCACGTAAAGGAGTATTATTTGGGGGTCCAGCCATGGAGAAGAGTTTAGACACTAGGATAAGATAAGGAACACACCCATTATAAAGAAATCACATTAGGATTCTCTTTTTAAGCTGTTTCTTAATACACTACTGCTTAGGAAATCAATTGGAGGCAGAAGCAGTCAAGGG
Organism: Balaenoptera borealis; assembly: GCF_965194805.1. Classification (NCBI taxonomy): domain Eukaryota; kingdom Metazoa; phylum Chordata; class Mammalia; order Artiodactyla; family Balaenopteridae; genus Balaenoptera; species Balaenoptera borealis. Next base: position 250,016 of record NW_028123857.1, read on the forward strand.
TAGCCTAGGGTTAGGGTTAGGCTTAGGGTTAGGTTTAGGTTACGGGTTCGGGGAGGGATGCGGGTACGGCGTAGGGTATGGGTTAGGGTTAGGGTTAGTGTTAGTGTTAGGGTTAGGGCTCGGTTTAGGGTACAGGTTAGGATTAGGGTACGTGTTAGGGTTAGGGTAGGGGTTAGGGTTAGGGTACGCGTTAGGATTAGAGTAGTTATTAAACCTATCCCACTCTCTAGATACCCCTTAGCACGTAAGGGGATATTATTTGGGGGTGCAGCCATGGAGAAGAATTTAGACACTAGGATAAGATAAGGAACACACCCATTATAAAGAAATCACATTAGGATTCTCTTTTTAAGCTGTTCCTTAAAACACTAGTGCTTAGGAAATCTATTGGAGGCAGAAGCAGTCAAGGGTAGCCTAGGGTTAGGGTTAGGCTTACGGTTAGGCTTAGGGTACGGCTTAGGGTACGGGTTCGGGGAGGGGTGCGGGTACGGCGTAGGGTATGCGTTAGGGTTAGGGTTAGGGTTAGTGTTAGGGTTAGGGCTCGGTTTAGGGTACGGGTTAGGATTAGGGTACGTGTTAGGGTTAGGGTACGCGTTAGGGTTAGGGTAGCTATTAAACCTATCCCACTCTCTAGATACCCCTTAGCACGTAAGGGAATATTATTTGGGGGTGCAGCCATGGAGAAGAGTTTAGACACTAAGATAAGATAAGGAACACACCCATTATAAAGAAATCACATTAGGATTCTCTTTTTAAGCTGTTCCTTAAAACACTAGTGCTTAGGAAATCTATTGGAGGCAGAAGCAGTCAAGGGTAGCCTAGGGTTAGGGTTAGGCTTAGGGTTAGGCTTAGGGTACGGCTTAGGGTACGGGTTCGGGGAGGGGTGCGTGTACGGCGTAGGGTATGGGTTAGGGTTAGTGTTAGTGTTAGTGTTAGGGTTAGGGCTCGGTTTAGGGTACGGGTTAGGAGTAGGGTACGTGTTAGGGTTAGGGTAGGGGTTAGGGTTAGGGTACGCGTTAGGGTTAGGGTAGCTATTAAACCTATCCCACTCTCTAGATACCCCTTAGCACGTAAGGGGATATTATTTGGGGGTGCAGCCATGGAGAAGAATTTAGACACTAGGATAAGATAAGGAACACACCCATTATAAAGAAATCACATTAGGATTCTCTTTTTAAGCTGTTCCTTAAAACACTAGTGCTTAGGAAATCTATTGGAGGCAGAAGCAGTCAAGGGTAGCCTAGGGTTAGGGTTAGGCTTACGGTTAGGCTTAGGGTACGGCTTAGGGTACGGGTTCGGGGAGGGGTGCGGGTACGGCGTAGGGTATGCGTTAGGGTTAGGGTTAGGGTTAGTGTTAGGGTTAGGGCTCGGTTTAGGGTACGGGTTAGGATTAGGGTACGTGTTAGGGTTAGGGTACGCGTTAGGGTTAGGGTAGCTATTAAACCTATCCCACTCTCTAGATACCCCTTAGCACGTAAGGGAATATTATTTGGGGGTGCAGCCATGGAGAAGAGTTTAGACACTAAGATAAGATAAGGAACACACCCATTATAAAGAAATCACATTAGGATTCTCTTTTTAAGCTGTTCCTTAAAACACTAGTGCTTAGGAAATCTATTGGAGGCAGAAGCAGTCAAGGGTAGCCTAGGGTTAGGGTTAGGCTTAGGGTTAGGCTTAGGGTACGGCTTAGGGTACGGGTTCGGGGAGGGGTGCGTGTACGGCGTAGGGTATGGGTTAGGGTTAGTGTTAGTGTTAGTGTTAGGGTTAGGGCTCGGTTTAGGGTACGGGTTAGGAGTAGGGTACGTGTTAGGGTTAGGGTAGGGGTTAGGGTTAGGGTACGCGTTAGGGTTAGGGTAGCTATTAAACCTATCCCACTCTCTAGATACCCCTTAGCACGTAAGGGAATATTATTTGGGGGTGCAGCCATGGAGAAGAGTTTAGACACTAGGATAAGATAAGGAACACACCCATTATAAAGAAATCACATTAGGATTCTCTTTTTAAGCTGTTCCTTAAAACACTAGTGCTTAGGAAATCTATTGGAGGCAGAAGCAGTCAAGGGTAGCCTAGGGTTAGGGTTAGGCTTAGGGTTAGGCTTAGGGTACGGCTTAGGGTAAGGGTTCGGGGAGGGTTTCGGGTACGGCGTAGGGTATGGGTTAGGGTTAGGGTTAGGGTTAGTGTTAGGGTTAGGGCTCGGTTTAGGGTACGGTTAGGATTAGGGTACGTGTTAGGTTTAGGGTAGGGGTTAGGGTTAGGGTACGCGTTAGGGTTAGGGTAGTTAGTAAGCCTATCCCACTCTCTAGATACCCCTTAGCACGTAAAGGAATATTATTTGAGGGTCCAGCCATGGAGAAGAGTTTAGACACTAGGATAAGATAAGGAACACACCCATTATAAAGAAATCACATTAATATTCTCTTTTTAAGCTGTTGCTTAAAACACTAGTGCTTAGGAAATCTATTGGAGGCAGAAGCAGTCAAGGGTAGCCTAGGGTTAGGGTTAGGCTTAGGGTTAGGGTTAGGGTATGGCTTAGGGTACAGGTTCGGGGAGGGGTTCGGGTACGGCGTAGGGTATGGGTTAGGGTTAGTGTTAGGGTTAGGGCTCGGTTTAGGGTACGGGTTAGGATTAGGGTACGTGTTAGGGTTAGGGTAGGGGTTAGGGTTACGGTACGCGTTAGGGTTAGGGTAGTTATTAAACCTATCCCACTCTCTAGATACCCCTTAGCACGTAAAGGAATATTATTTGGGGTTCCGCCATGGAGAAGAGTTTAGACACTAGGATAAGATAAGGAACACACCCATTATAAACAAATCACTTTAGGATTCTCTTTTTAAGCTGTTCCTTAAAACACTAGTGCTTAGGAAATCTATTGGAGGCAGAAGCAGTCAAGGGTAGCCTAGGGTTAGGGTTAGGCTTAGGGTTAGGGTTAGGGTACGGCTTGGGGTATGGGTTCAGGGAGGGGTTCGGGTACGGCATAGGGTATGGGTTAGGGTTAGTGTTAGGGTTAGTGTTAGGGTTAGGGCTCGGTTTAGGGTACGGGTTAGGAGTAGGGTACGTGTTAGGGTTAGGGTAGGGGTTAGGGTTAGGGTACGCGTTAGGGTTAGGGTAGTTAGTAAACCTATCCCACTCTCTAGATACCCCTTAGCACGTAAGGGAATATTATTTGGGGGTGCAGCCATGGAGAAGAGTTTAGACACTAGGATAAGATAAGGAACACACCCATTATAAAGAAATCACATTAGGATTCTCTTTTTAAGCTGTTCCTTAAAACACTAGTGCTTAGGAAATCTATGGGAGGCAGAAGCAGTCAAGGGTAGCCTAGGGTTAGGGTTAGGCTTACGGTTAGGCTTAGGGTACGGCTTAGGGTACGGGTTCGGGGAGGGGTGCGGGTACGGCGTAGGGTATGGGTTAGGGTTAGGGTTAGGGTTAGTGTTAGGGTTAGGGCTCGGTTTAGGGTACGGGTTAGGATTAGGGTACGTGTTAGGGTTAGGGTAGGGGTTAGGGTTAGGGTACGCGTTAGGGTTAGGGTAGTTATTAAACCTATCCCACTCTCTAGATACCCCTTAGCACGTAAAGGAATATTATTTGAGGGTCCAGCCATGGAGAAGAGTTTAGACACTAGGATAAGATAAGGAAGACACCCATTATAAAGAAATCACATTAGGATTCTCTTTTTAAGCTGTTCCTTTAAACACTAGTGCTTAGGAAATCTATTGGAGGCAGAAGCAGTCAAGGGTAGCCTAGGGTTAGGGATAGGCTTAGGGTTAGGCTTAGGGTACGGCTTAGGGTACGGGTTCGGGGAGGGGTGCGGGTACGGCGTCGGGTATGGGTTAGGGTTAGGGTTAGGGTTAGTGTTAGGGTTAGGGCTCGGTTTAGGGTACGGGTTAGGATTAGGGTACGTGTTAGGGTTAGGGTAGGGGTTAGGGTTAGAGTACGCATTAGGGTTAGGGTAGTTATTAAACCTATCCCACTCTCTAGATACCCCTTAGCACGTAAGGGAATATTATTTGGGGGTGCAGTCATGGAGAAGAGTTTAGACACTAAGATAAGATAAGGAACACACCCATTATAAAGAAATCACATTAGGATTTTCTTTTTAAGCTGTTCCTTAAAACACTAGTGCTTAGGAAATCTATTGGAGGCAGAAGCAGTCAAGGGTAGCCTAGGGTTAGTGTTAGGCTTAGGGTACGGCTTAGGGTACGGCTTAGGGTACGGGTTCGGTGAGGGGTGCGGGTACGGCGTAGGGTATGGGTTAGGGTTAGGGTTAGGGTTAGGGTTAGGGTTAGGGCTCGGTTTAGGGTACGGGTTAGGATTAGGGTAGGTGTTAGGGTTAGGGTAGGGGTTAGGGTTAGGGTACGCTTTAGGGTTAGGGTATTTATTAAACCTATCCCACTCTCTAGATACCCCTTAGCACGTAAAGGAATATTATTTGGGGGTCCAGCCATGGAGGAGAGTTTAAACACTAGGATAAGATAAGGAACACACCCATTATAAAGAAATCACATTAGGATTCTCTTTTTAAGCTGTTCCTGAAAACACTAGTGCTTAGGAAACCTATTGGAGGCAGAAGCAGTCAAGGGTAGCCTAGGGTTAGGGTTAGGCTTAGGGTTAGGCTTAGGGTACGGCTTAGGGTACGGGTTCGGGGAGGGGTGCGGGTACGGCGTAGGATATGGTTTAGGGTTAGGGTTAGGGTTAGTGTTACGGTTAGGGCTCGGTTTAGGGTACGGGTCAGGATTAGGGTACGTGTTAGGGTAAGGGTAGGGGTTAGAGTTAGGGTACGCATTAGGGTTAGGGTAGTTATTAAACCTATCCCACTCTCTAGATACCCCTTAGCACGTAAAGGAATATTATTTGGGGGTCCAGCCATGGAGAAGAGTTTAGACACTAGGATAAATAAGGAACACACCCATTATAAAGAAATCACATTAGGATTCTCTTTTTAAGCTGTTCCTTAAAACACTAGTGCTTAGGAAATCTATTGGAGGCAGAAGCAGTCAAGGGTAGCCTAGGGTTAGTGTTAGGCTTAGGGTTAGGCTTAGGGTACGGGTTTGGGGAGGGGTTCGTGTACGGCGTAGGGTATGGGTTAGGGTTAGGGTTAGGGTTAGTGTTAGGGTTAGGGCTCGGTTTAGGGTACGGGTTAGGATTAGGGTACGTGTTAGGGTTAGGGTAGGGGTTAGGGTTAGAGTACGCATTACGGTTAGGGTAGTTATTAAACCTATCCCACTCTCTAGATACCCCTTAGCACGTAAGGGAATATTATTTGGGGGTGCAGCCATGGAGAAGAGTTTAGACACTAAGATAAGATAAGGAACACACCCATTATAAAGAAATCACATTAGGATTCTCTTTTTAAGCTGTTCCTTAAAACACTAGTGCTTAGGAAATCTATTGGAGGCAGAAGCAGTCAAGGGTAGCCTAGGGTTAGGGTTAGGCTTAGGGTTAGGCTTAGGGTACGGCTTAGGGTACGGGTTCGGGGAGGGGTGCGTGTACGGCGTAGGGTATGGGTTAGGGTTAGTGTTAGTGTTAGTGTTAGGGTTAGGGCTCGGTTTAGGGTACGGGTTAGGAGTAGGGTACGTGTTAGGGTTAGGGTAGGGGTTAGGGTTAGGGTACGCGTTAGGGTTAGGGTAGCTATTAAACCTATCCCACTCTCTAGATACCCCTTAGCACGTAAGGGAATATTATTTGGGGTTGCAGCCATGGAGAAGAGTTTAGACACTAGGATAAGATAAGGAACACACCCATTATAAAGAAATCACATTAGGATTCTCTTTTTAAGCTGTTCCTTAAAACACTAGTGCTTAGGAAATCTATTGGAGGCAGAAGCAGTCAAGGGTAGCCTAGGGTTAGGGTTAGGCTTAGGGTTAGGCTTAGGGTACGGCTTAGGGTAAGGGTTCGGGGAGGGTTTCGGGTACGGCGTAGGGTATGGGTTAGGGTTAGGGTTAGGGTTAGTGTTAGGGTTAGGGCTCGGTTTAGGGTACGGTTAGGATTAGGGTACGTGTTAGGTTTAGGGTAGGGGTTAGGGTTAGGGTACGCGTTAGGGTTAGGGTAGTTAGTAAGCCTATCCCACTCTCTAGATACCCCTTAGCACGTAAAGGAATATTATTTGAGGGTCCAGCCATGGAGAAGAGTTTAGACACTAGGATAAGATAAGGAACACACCCATTATAAAGAAATCACATTAATATTCTCTTTTTAAGCTGTTGCTTAAAACACTAGTGCTTAGGAAATCTATTGGAGGCAGAAGCAGTCAAGGGTAGCCTAGGGTTAGGGTTAGGCTTAGGGTTAGGGTTAGGGTATGGCTTAGGGTACAGGTTCGGGGAGGGGTTCGGGTACGGCGTAGGGTATGGGTTAGGGTTAGTGTTAGGGTTAGGGCTCGGTTTAGGGTACAGGTTAGGATTAGGGTACGTGTTAGGGTTAGGGTAGGGGTTAGGGTTACGGTACGCGTTAGGGTTAGGGTAGTTATTAAACCTATCCCACTCTCTAGATACCCCTTAGCACGTAAAGGAATATTATTTGGGGTTCCGCCATGGAGAAGAGTTTAGACACTAGGATAAGATAAGGAACACACCCATTATAAACAAATCACTTTAGGATTCTCTTTTTAAGCTGTTCCTTAAAACACTAGTGCTTAGGAAATCTATTGGAGGCAGAAGCAGTCAAGGGTAGCCTAGGGTTAGGGTTAGGCTTAGGGTTAGGGTTAGGGTACGGCTTGGGGTATGGGTTCAGGGAGGGGTTCGGGTACGGCATAGGGTATGGGTTAGGGTTAGTGTTAGGGTTAGTGTTAGGGTTAGGGCTCGGTTTAGGGTACGGGTTAGGAGTAGGGTACGTGTTAGGGTTAGGGTAGGGGTTAGGGTTAGGGTACGCGTTAGGGTTAGGGCAGTTAGTAAACCTATCCCACTCTCTAGATACCCCTTAGCACGTAAGGGAATATTATTTGGGGGTGCAGCCATGGAGAAGAGTTTAGACACTAGGATAAGATAAGGAACACACCCATTATAAAGAAATCACATTAGGATTCTCTTTTTAAGCTGTTCCTTAAAACACTAGTGCTTAGGAAATCTATGGGAGGCAGAAGCAGTCAAGGGTAGCCTAGGGTTAGGGTTAGGCTTACGGTTAGGCTTAGGGTACGGCTTAGGGTACGGGTTCGGGGAGGGGTGCGGGTACGGCGTAGGGTATGGGTTAGGGTTAGGGTTAGGGTTAGTGTTAGGGTTAGGGCTCGGTTTAGGGTACGGGTTAGGATTAGGGTACGTGTTAGGGTTAGGGTAGGGGTTAGGGTTAGGGTACGCGTTAGGGTTAGGGTAGTTATTAAACCTATCCCACTCTCTAGATACCCCTTAGCACGTAAAGGAATATTATTTGAGGGTCCAGCCATGGAGAAGAGTTTAGACACTAGGATAAGATAAGGAAGACACCCATTATAAAGAAATCACATTAGGATTCTCTTTTTAAGCTGTTCCTTTAAACACTAGTGCTTAGGAAATCTATTGGAGGCAGAAGCAGTCAAGGGTAGCCTAGGGTTAGGGATAGGCTTAGGGTTAGGCTTAGGGTACGGCTTAGGGTACGGGTTCGGGGAGGGGTGCGGGTACGGCGTCGGGTATGGGTTAGGGTTAGGGTTAGGGTTAGTGTTAGGGTTAGGGCTCGGTTTAGGGTACGGGTTAGGATTAGGGTACGTGTTAGGGTTAGGGTAGGGGTTAGGGTTAGAGTACGCATTAGGGTTAGGGTAGTTATTAAACCTATCCCACTCTCTAGATACCCCTTAGCACGTAAGGGAATATTATTTGGGGGTGCAGTCATGGAGAAGAGTTTAGACACTAAGATAAGATAAGGAACACACCCATTATAAAGAAATCACATTAGGATTCTCTTTTTAAGCTGTTCCTTAAAACACTAGTGCTTAGGAAATCTATTGGAGGCAGAAGCAGTCAAGGGTAGCCTAGGGTTAGTGTTAGGCTTAGGGTACGGCTTAGGGTACGGCTTAGGGTACGGGTTCGGTGAGGGGTGCGGGTACGGCGTAGGGTATGGGTTAGGGTTAGGGTTAGGGTTAGGGTTAGGGTTAGGGCTCGGTTTAGGGTACGGGTTAGGATTAGGGTACGTGTTAGGGTTAGGGTAGGGGTTAGGGTTAGGGTACGCTTTAGGGTTAGGGTATTTATTAAACCTATCCCACTCTCTAGATACCCCTTAGCACGTAAAGGAATATTATTTGGGGGTCCAGCCATGGAGGAGAGTTTAAACACTAGGATAAGATAAGGAACACACCCATTATAAAGAAATCACATTAGGATTCTCTTTTTAAGCTGTTCCTGAAAACACTAGTGCTTAGGAAACCTATTGGAGGCAGAAGCAGTCAAGGGTAGCCTAGGGTTAGGGTTAGGCTTAGGGTTAGGCTTAGGGTACGGCTTAGGGTACGGGTTCGGGGAGGGGTGCGGGTACGGCGTAGGATATGGTTTAGGGTTAGGGTTAGGGTTAGTGTTACGGTTAGGGCTCGGTTTAGGGTACGGGTCAGGATTAGGGTACGTGTTAGGGTAAGGGTAGGGGTTAGAGTTAGGGTACGCATTAGGGTTAGGGTAGTTATTAAACCTATCCCACTCTCTAGATACCCCTTAGCACGTAAAGGAATATTATTTGGGGGTCCAGCCATGGAGAAGAGTTTAGACACTAGGATAAATAAGGAACACACCCATTATAAAGAAATCACATTAGGATTCTCTTTTTAAGCTGTTCCTTAAAACACTAGTGCTTAGGAAATCTATTGGAGGCAGAAGCAGTCAAGGGTAGCCTAGGGTTAGTGTTAGGCTTAGGGTTAGGCTTAGGGTACGGGTTTGGGGAGGGGTTCGTGTACGGCGTAGGGTATGGGTTAGGGTTAGGGTTAGGGTTAGTGTTAGGGTTAGGGCTCGGTTTAGGGTACGGGTTAGGATTAGGGTACGTGTTAGGGTTAGGGTAGGGGTTAGGGTTAGAGTACGCATTACGGTTAGGGTAGTTATTAAACCTATCCCACTCTCTAGCTCCCCCTTAGCACGTAAAGGAATATTATTTGGGGGTCCAGCCATGGAGAAGAGTTTAGACACTAGGATAAGATAAGGAACACACCCATTATAAAGAAATCACATTAGGATTCTCTTTTTAAGCTGTTTCTTAAAACACTACTGCTTAGGAAATCAATTGGAGGCAGAAGCAGTCAAGGGTAGCCTAGGGTTAGGGTTAGGCTTAGGGTTAGGTTTAGGTTACGGGTTCGGGGAGGGATGCGGGTACGGCGTAGGGTATGGGTTAGGGTTAGGGTTAGTGTTAGTGTTAGGGTTAGGGCTCGGTTTAGGGTACAGGTTAGGATTAGGGTACGTGTTAGGGTTAGGGTAGGGGTTAGAGTTAGGGTACGCGTTAGGGTTAGAGTAGTTATTAAACCTATCCCACTCTCTAGATACCCCTTAGCACGTAAGGGGATATTATTTGGGGGTGCAGCCATGGAGAAGAATTTAGACACTAGGATAAGATAAGGAACACACCCATTATAAAGAAATCACATTAGGATTCTCTTTTTAAGCTGTTCCTTAAAACACTAGTGCTTAGGAAATCTATTGGAGGCAGAAGCAGTCAAGGGTAGCCTAGGGTTAGGGTTAGGCTTACGGTTAGGCTTAGGGTACGGCTTAGGGTACGGGTTCGGGGAGGGGTGCGGGTACGGCGTAGGGTATGGGTTAGGGTTAGGGTTAGGGTTAGTGTTAGGGTTAGGGCTCGGTTTAGGGTACGGGTTAGGATTAGGGTACGTGTTAGGGTTAGGGTACGCGTTAGGGTTAGGGTAGTTATTAAACCTATCCCACTCTCTAGATACCCCTTAGCACGTAAAGGAATATTATTTGAGGGTCCAGCCATGGAGAAGAGTTTAGACACTAGGATAAGATAAGGAACACACCCATTATAAAGAAATCACTTTAGGATTCTCTTTTTAAGCTGTTCCTTAAAACACTAGTGCTTAGGAAATCTATTGGAGGCAGAAGCAGTCAAGGGTAGCCTAGGGTTAGGGATAGGCTTAGGGTTAGGATTAGGGTACGGCTTGGGGTATGGGTTCAGGGAGGGGTTCGGGTACGGCATAGGGTATGGGTTAGGGTTAGTGTTAGGGTTAGTGTTAGGGTTAGGGCTCGGTTTAGGGTACGGGTTAGGAGTAGGGTACGTGTTAGGGTTAGGGTAGGGGTTAGGGTTAGGGTACGCGTTAGGGTTAGGGTAGCTATTAAACCTATCCCACTCTCTAGATACCCCTTAGCACGTAAGGGAATATTATTTGGGGGTGCAGCCATGGAGAAGAGTTTAGACACTAGGATAAGATAAGGAACACACCCATTATAAAGAAATCACATTAGGATTCTCTTTTTAGGCTGTTCCTTAAAACACTAGTGCTTAGGAAATCTATGGGAGGCAGAAGCAGTCAAGGGTAGCCTAAGGTTAGGGTTAGGCTTACGGTTAGGCTTAGGGTACGGCTTAGGGTACGGGTTCGGGGAGGGGTGCGGGTACGGCGTAGGGTATGGGTTAGGGTTAGGGTTAGGGTTAGTGTTAGGGTTAGGGCTCGGTTTAGGGTACGGGTTAGGATTAGGATACGTGTTAGGGTTAGGGTAGGGGTTAGGGTTAGGGTACGCGTTAGGGTTAGGGTAGTTATTAAACCTATCCCACTCTCTAGATACCCCTTAGCACGTAAAGGAATATTATTTGAGGGTCCAGCCATGGAGAAGAGTTTAGACACTAGGATAAGATAAGGAACACACCCATTATAAAGAAATCACATTAGGATTCTCTTTTTAAGCTGTTGCTTAAAACACTAGTGCTTAGGAAATCTATTGGAGGCAGAAGCAGTCAAGGGTAGCCTAGGGTTAGGGTTAGGCTTAGGGCTAGGCTTAGGGTACGGCTTAGGGTAAGGGTTCGGGGAGGGTTTCGGGTACGGCGTAGGGTATGGGTTAGGGTTAGGGTTAGGGTTAGTGTTAGGGTTAGGGCTCGGTTTAGGGTACGGTTAGGATTAGGGTACGTGTTAGGTTTAGGGTAGGGGTTCGGGTTAGGGTACGCGTTAAGGTTAGGGTAGTTAGTAAGCTTATCCCACTCTCTAGATACCCCTTAGCACGTAAAGGAATATTATTTGGGGGTCCAGCCATGGAGAAGAATTTAGACACTAGGATAAGATAAGGAACACACCCATTATAAAGAAATCACATTAGGATTCTCTTTTTAACCTGTTGCTTAAAACACTAGTGCTTAGGAAATCTATTGGAGGCAGAAGCAGTCAAGGGTAGCCTAGGGTTAGTGTTAGGCTTAGGGTTAGGCTTAGGGTACGGCTTAGGGTACGGGTTTGGGGAGGGGTTCGGGTACGGCGTAGGGTATGGGTTAGGGTTAGGGTTAGTGTTAGGGTTAGGGTTAGGGCTCGGTTTAGGGTACGGGTTAGGATTAGGGTACGTGTTAGTGTTAGGGTAGGGGTTAGGGTTAGAGTACGCATTAGGGTTAGGGTAGTTATTAAACCTATCCCACTCTCTAGATACCCCTTAGCACGTAAGGCAATATTATTTGGGGGTGCAGCCATGGAGAAGAGTTTAGACACTAGGATAAGATAAGGAACACACCCATTATAAAGAAATCACATTAGGATTCTCTTTTTAAGCTGTTCCTTAAAACACTAGTGCTTAGGAAATCTATTGGAGGCAGAAGCAGTCAAGGGTAGCCTAGGGTTAGGGTTAGGCTTAGGGTTAGGCTTAGGGTACGGCTTAGGGTACGGGTTCGGGGAGGGGTGTGGGTACGGCGTAGGGTATGGTTTAGGGTTAGGGTTAGGGTTAGTGTTAGGGTTAGGGCTCGGTTTAGGGTACGGGTTAGGATTAGGGTACGTGTTAGGGTTAGGGTAGGGGTTAGGGTTAGGGTAGTTATTAAACCTATCCCACTCTCTAGATACCCCTTAGCACGTAAAGGAATATTATTTGGGGGTCCAGCCATGGAGAAGAGTTTAGACACTAGGATAAGATAAGGAACACACCCATTATAAAGAAATCACTTTAGGATTCTCTTTTTAAGCTGTTCCTTAAAACACTAGTGCTTAGGAAATCTATTGGAGGCAGAAGCAGTCAAGGGTAGCCTAGGGTTAGTGTTAGGCTTAGGGTTAGGCTTAGGGTACGGCTTAGGGTTCGGGTTTGGGGAGCGGTTCGGGTACGGCGTAGGGTATGGGTTAGGGTTAGTGTTAGGGTTAGGGCTCGGTTTAGGGTACGGGTTAGGATTAGGGTACGTGTTAGGGTTAGGGTAGGGGTTAGGGTTAGAGTACGCATTAGGGTTAGGGTAGTTATTAAACCTATCCCACTCTCTAGATACCCCTTAGCACGTAAGGGAATATTATTTGGGGGTGCAGCCATGGAGAAGAGTTTAGACACTAGGATAAGATAAGGAACACACCCATTATAAAGAAATCACATTAGGATTCTCTTTTTAAGCTGTTCCTTAAAACACTAGTGCTTAGGAAATCTATGGGAGGCAGAAGCAGTCAAGGGTAGCCTAGGGTTAGGGTTAGGCTTAGGGTTAGGGTTAGGGTACGGCTTGGGGTATGGGTTCGGGGAGGGGTTCGGGTACGGCATAGGGTATGTGTTAGGGTTAGGGTTAGGGTTAGTGTTAGAGTTAGGGCTCGGTTTAGGGTACGGGTTAAGATTAGGGTACGTGTTAGGGTTAGGGTTAGGGTAGGGGTTAGGGTTAGGGTACGCGTTAGGGTTAGGGTAGTTATTAAACCTATCCCACTCTCTAGATACCCCTTAGCACGTAAGGGAATATTATTTGGGGGTGCAGCCATGGAGAAGAGTTTAGACACTAGGATAAGATAAGGAACACACCCATTATAAAGAAATCACATTAGGATTCTCTTTTTAAGCTGTTCCTTAAAACACTAGTGCTTAGGAAATCTATTGGAGGCAGAAGCAGTCAAGGGTAGCCTAGGGTTAGTGTTAGGCTTAGGGTTAGGCTTAGGGTACGGGTTTGGGGAGGGGTTCGGCTACGGCGTAGGGTATGGGTTAGGGTTAGGGTTAGGGTTAGTGTTAGGGTTAGGGCTCGGTTTAGGGTACGGGTTAGGATTAGGGTACGTGTTAGGGTTAGTGTAGGGGTTAGGGTTAGAGTACGCATTAGGGTTAGGGTAGTTATTAAACCTATCCCACTCTCTAGATACCCCTTAGCACGTAAGGGAATATTATTTGGGGGTGCAGCCATGGAGAAGAGTTTAGACACTAAGATAAGATAAGGAACACACCCATTATAAAGAAATCACATTAGGATTCTCTTTTTAAGCTGTTCCTTAAAACACTAGTGCTTAGGAAATCTATTGGAGGCAGAAGCAGTCAAGGGTAGCCTAGGGTTAGGGTTAAGCTTAGGGTTAGGCTTAGGGTACGGCTTAGGGTACGGGTTCGGGGAGGGGTTCGGGTATGGCGTAGGGTATGGGTTAGGGTTAGGGTTAGGGTTAGTGTTAGGGTTAGGGCTCGGTTTAGGTTACGGGTTAGGATTAGGGTAAGTGTTAGGGTTAGGGTAGGGGTTAGGGTTAGGGTACGCGTTAGGGTTAGGGTAGTTAGTAAACCTATCCCACTCTCTAGATACCCCTTAGCACGTAAAGGAATATTATTTGAGGGTCCAGCCATGGAGAAGAGTTTAGACACTAGGATAAGATAAGGAACACACCCATTATAAAGAAATCACATTAGGATTCTCTTTTTAAGCTGTTCCTTAAAACACTAGTGCTTAGGAAATCTATTGGAGGCAGAAGCAGTCAAGGGTAGCCTAGGGTTAGGGTTAGGCTTAGGGTTAGGCTTAGGATACGGCTTAGGGTACGGGTTCGGGGAGGGGTTCGGGTACAGCGTAGGGTATGGGTTAGGGTTAGGGTTAGGGTTAGTGTTAAGTTTAGGGCTCGGTTTAGGGTACGGGTTAGGATTAGGGTACGTGTTAGGGTTAGGGTAGGGGTTAGGGTTAGGGTACGCGTTAGGGTTAGGTTAGTTAGTAAACCTATCCCACTCTCTATATACCCCTTAGCACGTAAACGAATATTATTTGGGGGTTCAGCCATGGAGAAGAGTTTAGACACTAGGATAAGATAAGGAACACACCCATTATAAAGAAATCACATTAGGATTCTCTTTTTAAGCTGTTGCTTAAAACACTAGTGCTTAGGAAATCTATTGGAGGCAGAAGCAGTCAAGGGTAGCCTAGGGTTAGTGTTAGGCTTAGGGTACGGCTTAGGGTACGGCTTAGGGTTCGGGTTTGGGGAGGGGTTCGGGTACGGCGTAGGGTATGGGTTAGGGTTAGGGTTAGTGTTAGTGTTAGGGTTAGGGCTCGGTTTAGGGTACGGGTTAGGATTAGGGTACGTGTTAGGGTTAGGGTAGGGGTTAGGGTTAGGGTACGCGTTAGGGTTAGGGTAGTTAGTAAACCTATCCCACTCTCTAGATACCCCTTAGCACGTAAAGGAGTATTATTTGGGGGTCCAGCCATGGAGAAGAGTTTAGACACTAGGATAAGATAAGGAACACACCCATTATAAAGAAATCACATTAGGATTCTCTTTTTCAGCTGTTCCTTAAAACACTACTGCTTAGGAAATCTATTGGAGGCAGAAGCAGTCAAGGGTAGCCTAGGGTTAGGGTTAGGCTTAGGGTTAGGCTTAGGGTACGGCTTAGGGTACGGGTTCGGGGAGGGTTTCGGGTACGGCATAGGGTATGGGTTAGGGTTAGGGTTAGGGTTAGTGTTAGGGTTAGGGCTCGGTTTAGGGTACGGTTAGGATTAGTGTACGTGTTAGGTTTAGGGTAGGGGTTAGGGTTAGGGTACGCGTTAGGGTTAGGGTAGTTAGTAAACCTATCCCACTCTCTAGATACCCCTTAGCACGTAAAGGAATATTATTTGGGGGTCCAGCCATTGAGAAGAGTTTAGACACTAGGATAAGATAAGGAACACACCCATTATAAAGAAATCACATTAGGATTCTCTTTTTAAGCTGTTGCTTAAAACACTAGTGCTTAGGAAATCTATTGGAGGCAGAAGCAGTCAAGGGTAGCCTAGGGTTAGTGTTAGGCTTAGGGTTAGGCTTAGGGTATGGCTTAGGGTACGGGTTTGGGGAGGGGTTCGGGTACGGCGTAGGGTATGGGTTAGGGTTAGTGTTAGTGTTAGTGTTAGGGTTAGGGCTCGGTTTAGGGTACGGGTTAGGATTAGGGTACGTGTTAGGGTTAGGGTAGGGGTTAGGGTTAGGGTACGCGTTAGGGTTAGGGTAGTTATTAAACCTATCCCACTCTCTAGATACCCCTTAGCACATAAAGGAATATTATTTGGGGGTCCAGCCATGGAGAAGAGTTTAGACACTAGGATAAGATAAGGAACACACCCATTATAAAGAAATCACTTTAGGATTCTCTTTTTAAGCTGTTCCTTAAAACACTAGTGCTTAGGAAATCTATTGGAGGCAGAAGCAGTCAAGGGTAGCCTAGGGTTAGGGTTAGGCTTAGGGTTAGGTTTAGGGTACGGCTTGGGGAATGGGTTCGGGGAGGGGTTCGGGTACGGCGTAGGGTATGGTTTAGGGTTAGGGTTAGGGTTAGTGTTAGGGTTAGGGCTCGGTTTAGGGTACGGGTTAGGATTAGGGTACGTGTTAGGGTTAGGGTAGGTGTTAGGGTTAGGTTACTCGTTAGGGCTAGGGTAGTTAGTAAACCTATCCCACTCTGTAGCTCCCCCTTAGAACGTAAAGGAATATTATTTGGGGGTCCAGCCATGGAGAAGAGTTTAGACACTAGGATAAGATAAGGAACACACCCATTATAAAGAAATCACATTAGGATTCTCTTTTTAAGCTGTTTCTTAAAACACTACTGCTTAGGAAATCAATTGGAGGCAGAAGCAGTCAAGGGTAGCCTAGGGTTAGGGTTAGGCTTAGGGTTAGGTTTAGGGTATGGCTTAGGGTACGGGTTCGGGGAGGTGTGCGGGTACGGCGTAGGGTATGGGTTAGGGTTAGGGTTAGTGTTAGTGTTAGGGTTAGGGCTCGGTTTGGGGTACAGGTTAGGATTAGGGTACGTGTTAGGGTTAGGGTAGGGGTTAGGGTTAGGGTACGCATTAGGGTTAGGGTAGTTATTAAACCTATCCCACTTTCTAGATACCCATTAGCACGTAAGGGAATATTATTTGGGGGTGCAGCCATGGAGAAGAGTTTAGACACTAGGATAAGATAAGGAACACACCCATTATAAAGAAATCACATTAGGATTCTCTTTTTAAGCTGTTCCTAAAACACTAGTGCTTAGGAAATCTATTGGAGGCAGAAGCAGTCAAGGGTAGCCTAGGGTTAGGGTTAGGCTTAGGGTTAGGCTTAGGGTACGGCTTAGGGTACGGGTTCGGGGAGGGGTGCGGGTACGGCGTAGGGTATGGGTTAGGGTTAGGGTTAGTGTTAGTGTTAGGGTTAGGGCTCGGTTTAGGGTACGGGTTAGGATTAGGGTACGTGTTAGGGTTAGGGTAGGGGTTAGGGTTAGGGTACGCATTAGGGTTAGGGTACTTATTAAACCTATCCCACTCTCTAGATACCCCTTAGCACATAAAGGAATATTATTTGAGGGTCCAGCCATGGAGAAGAGTTTAGACACTAGGATAAGATAAGGAACACACCCATTATAAAGAAATCACATTAGGATTCTCTTTTTAAGCTGTTCCTTAAAACACTAGTGCTTAGGAAATCTATTGGAGGCAGAAGCAGTCAAGGGTAGCCTAGGGTTAGGGTTAGGCTTAGGGTTAGGCTTAGGGTACGGCTTGGGGTATGGGTTCGGGGAGGGGTTCGGGTACGGCATAGGGTATGTGTTAGGGTTAGGGTTAGGGTTAGTGTTAGGGTTAGGGCTCGGTTTAGGGTACGGGTTAAGATTAGGGTACGTGTTAGGGTTAGGGTTAGGGTAGGGGTTAGGGTTAGGGTACGCGTTAGGGTTAGGTTAGTTAGTAAACCTATCCCACTCTCTATATACCCCTTAGCACGTAAACGAATATTATTTGGGGGTTCAGCCATGGAGAAGAGTTTAGACACTAGGATAAGATAAGGAACACACCCATTATAAAGAAATCACATTAGGATTCTCTTTTTAAGCTGTTGCTTAAAACACTAGTGCTTAGGAAATCTATTGGAGGCAGAAGCAGTCAAGGGTAGCCTAGGGTTAGTGTTAGGCTTAGGGTACGGCTTAGGGTACGGCTTAGGGTACGGGTTTGGGGAGGGGTTCGGGTACGGCGTAGGGTATGGGTTAGGGTTAGGGTTAGTGTTAGTGTTAGGGTTAGGGCTCGGTTTAGGGTACGGGTTAGGATTAGGGTACGTGTTAGGGTTAGGGTAGGGGTTAGGGTTAGGGTACGCGTTAGGGTTAGGGTAGTTAGTAAACCTATCCCACTCTCTAGATACCCCTTAGCACGTAAAGGGGTATTATTTGGGGGTCCAGCCATGGAGAAGAGTTTAGACACTAGGATAAGATAAGGAACACACCCATTATAAAGAAATCACATTAGGATTCTCTTTTTCAGCTGTTCCTTAAAACACTACTGCTTAGGAAATCTATTGGAGGCAGAAGCAGTCAAGGGTAGCCTAGGGTTAGGGTTAGGCTTAGGGTTAGGCTTAGGGTACGGCTTAGGGTACGGGTTCGGGGAGGGTTTCGGGTACGGCATAGGGTATGGGTTAGGGTTAGGGTTAGGGTTAGTGTTAGGGTTAGGGCTCGGTTTAGGGTACGGTTAGGATTAGTGTACGTGTTAGGTTTAGGGTAGGGGTTAGGGTTAGGGTACGCGTTAGGGTTAGGGTAGTTAGTAAACCTATCCCACTCTCTAGATACCCCTTAGCACGTAAAGGAATATTATTTGGGGGTCCAGCCATGGAGAAGAGTTTAGACACTAGGATAAGATAAGGAACACACCCATTATAAAGAAATCACATTAGGATTCTCTTTTTAAGCTGTTGCTTAAAACACTAGTGCTTAGGAAATCTATTGGAGGCAGAAGCAGTCAAGGGTAGCCTAGGGTTAGGGTTAGGCTTAGGGTTAGGCTTAGGGTATGGCTTAGGGTACGGGTTTGGGGAGGGGTTCGGGTACGGCGTAGGGTATGGGTTAGGGTTAGTGTTAGTGTTAGTGTTAGGGTTAGGGCTCGGTTTAGGGTACGGGTTAGGATTAGGGTACGTGTTAGTGTTAGGGTAGGGGTTAGGTTTAGAGTACGCATTAGGGTTAGGGTAGTTATTAAACCTATCCCACTCTCTAGATACCCCTTAGCACGTAAGGCAATATTATTTGCGGGTGCAGCCATGGAGAAGAGTTTAGACACTAGGATAAGATAAGGAACACACCCATTATAAAGAAATCACATTAGGATTCTCTTTTTAAGCTGTTCCTTAAAACACTAGTGCTTAGGAAATCTATTGGAGGCAGAAGCAGTCAAGGGTAGCCTAGGGTTAGGGTTAGGCTTAGGGTTAGGCTTAGGGTACGGCTTAGGGTACGGGTTTGGGGAGGGGTTCGGGTATGGCGTAGGGTATGGGTTAGTGTTAGGGTTAGGGTTAGTGTTCGGGTTAGGGCTCGGTTTAGGGTACGGGTTAGGATTAGGGTACGTGTTAGGGTTAGGGTAGGGGTTAGGGTTAGGGTACGCGTTAGGGTTAGGGTAGTTATTAAACCTATCCCACTCTCTAGATACCCCTTAGCACATAAAGGAATATTATTTGGGGGTCCAGCCATGGAGAAGAGTTTAGACACTAGGATAAGATAAGGAACACACCCATTATAAAGAAATCACTTTAGGATTCTCTTTTTAAGCTGTTCCTTAAAACACTAGTGCTTAGGAAATCTATTGGAGGCAGAAGCAGTCAAGGGTAGCCTAGGGTTAGGGTTAGGCTTAGGGTTAGGTTTAGGGTACGGCTTGGGGAATGGGTTCGGGGAGGGGTTCGGGTACGGCGTAGGGTATGGTTTAGGGTTAGGGTTAGGGTTAGTGTTAGGGTTAGGGCTCGGTTTAGGGTACGGGTTAGGATTAGGGTACGTGTTAGGGTTAGGGTAGGGGTTAGGGTTAGGTTACTCGTTAGGGCTAGGGTAGTTAGTAAACCTATCCCACTCTGTAGCTCCCCCTTAGCACGTAAAGGAATATTATTTGGGGGTCCAGCCATGGAGAAGAGTTTAGACACTAGGATAAGATAAGGAACACACCCATTATAAAGAAATCACATTAGGATTCTCTTTTTAAGCTGTTTCTTAAAACACTACTGCTTAGGAAATCAATTGGAGGCAGAAGCAGTCAAGGGTAGCCTAGGGTTAGGGTTAGGCTTAGGGTTAGGTTTAGGGTATGGCTTAGGGTACGGGTTCGGGGAGGTGTGCGGGTACGGCGTAGGGTATGGGTTAGGGTTAGGGTTAGTGTTAGTGTTAGGGTTAGGGCTCGGTTTGGGGTACAGGTTAGGATTAGGGTACGTGTTAGGGTTAGGGTAGGGGTTAGGGTTAGGGTACGCATTAGGGTTAGGGTAGTTATTAAACCTATCCCACTTTCTAGATACCCATTAGCACGTAAGGGAATATTATTTGGGGGTGCAGCCATGGAGAAGAGTTTAGACACTAGGATAAGATAAGGAACACACCCATTATAAAGAAATCACATTAGGATTCTCTTTTTAAGCTGTTCCTAAAACACTAGTGCTTAGGAAATCTATTGGAGGCAGAAGCAGTCAAGGGTAGCCTAGGGTTAGGGTTAGGCTTAGGGTTAGGCTTAGGGTACGGCTTAGGGTACGGGTTCGGGGAGGGGTGCGGGTACGGCGTAGGGTATGGGTTAGGGTTAGGGTTAGTGTTAGTGTTAGGGTTAGGGCTCGGTTTAGGGTACGGGTTAGGATTAGGGTACGTGTTAGGGTTAGGGTAGGGGTTAGGGTTAGGGTACGCATTAGGGTTAGGGTACTTATTAAACCTATCCCACTCTCTAGATACCCCTTAGCACATAAAGGAATATTATTTGAGGGTCCAGCCATGGAGAAGAGTTTAGACACTAGGATAAGATAAGGAACACACCCATTATAAAGAAATCACATTAGGATTCTCTTTTTAAGCTGTTCCTTAAAACACTAGTGCTTAGGAAATCTATTGGAGGCAGAAGCAGTCAAGGGTAGCCTAGGGTTAGGGTTAGGCTTAGGGTTAGTGTTAGGGTACGGCTTAGGGTACAGGTTCGGGGAGGGGTTCGGGTACGGCATAGGGTATGGGTTAGGGTTAGGGTTAGGGTTAGTGTTAGGGTTAGGGCTCGGTTTAGGGTACGGGTTAGGATTAGGGTATGTGTTAGGTTTAGGGTAGGGGTTAGGGTTAGGGTACGCGTTAGGGTTAGGGTAGTTATTAAACCTATCCCACTCTCTAGATACCCCTTAGCACGTAAAGGAATATTATTGGGGTCCAACCATGGAGAAGAGTTTAGACACTAGGATAAGATAAGGAAAACACCCATTATAAAGAAATCACATTAGGATTCTCTTTTTAAGCTGTTCCTTAAAACACTAGTGCTTAGGAAATCTATTGGAGGCAGAAGCAGTCAAGGGTAGCCTAGGGTTAGGGTTAGGCTTAGAGTTAGGCTTAGGGTACGGCTTAGGGTACGGGTTCGGGGAGGGGTTCGGGTACGGCGTAGGGTATGGGTTAGGGTTAGGGTTAGGGTTAGTGTTAGGGTTAGGGCTCGGTTTAGGGTACGGGTTAGGATTAGGGTACGTGTTAGGGTTAGAGTAGGGGTTAGGGTTAGGGTACGCGTTAGGGTTAGGGTAGTTATTAAACCTATCCCACTCTCTAGATACCCCTTAGCACGTAAAGGAATATTATTTGGGGGTCCAGCCATGGAGAAGAGTTTAGACACTAGGATAAGATAAGGAACACACCCATTATAAAGAAATCACTTTAGGATTCTCTTTTTAAGCTGTTCCTTAAAACACTAGTGCTTAGGAAATCTATTGGAGGCAGAAGCAGTCAAGGGTAGCCTAGGGTTAGGGTTAGGCTTAGGGTTAGGGTTAGGGTACGGCTTGGGGTATGGGTTCGGGGAGGGGTTCGGGTACGGCATAGGGTATGTGTTAGGGTTAGGGTTAGGGTTAGTGTTAGGGTTAGGGCTCGGTTTAGGGTACGGGTTAAGATTAGGGTACGTGTTAGGGTTAGGGTTAGGGTAGGGGTTAGGGTTAGCGTACGCGTTAGGGTTAGGGTAGTTATTAAACCTATCCCACTCTCTAGATACCCCTTAGCACGTAAGGGAATATTATTTGGGGGTGAAGCCATGGAGAAGAGTTTAGACACTAGGATAAGATAAGGAACACACCCATTATAAAGAAATCACATTAGGATTCTCTTTTTAAGCTGTTCCTTAAAACACTAGTGCTTAGGAAATCTATTGGAGGCAGAAGCAGTCAAGGGTAGCCTAGGGTTAGGGTTAGGCTTAGGGTTAGGCTTAGGGTACGGCTTAGGGTACGAGTTCGGGGAGGGGTGCGGGTACGGCGTAGGGTATGGGTTAGGGTTAGGGTTAGGGTTAGTGTTAGGGTTAGGGCTCGGTTTAGGGTACGGGTTAGGATTAGGGTACGTGTTAGGGTTAGGGTAGGGGTTAGGGTTAGGGTACGCGTTAGGGTTAGGGTAGTTATTAAACCTATCCCACTCTCTAGATACCCCTTAGCACGTAAAGGAATATTATTTGAGGGTCCAGCCATGGAGAAGAGTTTAGACACTAGGATAAGATAAGGAACACACCCATTATAAAGAAAGCACATTAGGATTCTCTTTTTAAGCTGTTCCTTAAAACACTAGTGCTTAGGAAATCTATTGGAGGCAGAAGCAGTCAAGGGTAGCCTAGGGTTAGGGTTAGGCTTAGGGTTAGGCTTAGGGTACGGCTTAGGGTACGGGTTCGGGGAGGGGTGCGGGTACGGCGTAGGGTATGGGTTAGGGTTAGGGTTAGGGTTAGTGTTAGGGTTAGGGCTCGGTTTAGGGTACGGGTTAGGATTA
The DNA here is from genome assembly GCF_965194805.1 of Balaenoptera borealis. Lineage (NCBI taxonomy): Eukaryota > Metazoa > Chordata > Mammalia > Artiodactyla > Balaenopteridae > Balaenoptera > Balaenoptera borealis. Next base: position 271,954 of record NW_028123857.1, read on the forward strand.
GGGTACGTGTTAGGGTTAGGGTAGGGGTTAGGGTTAGGGTACGCATTAGGGTTAGGGTACTTATTAAACCTATCCCACTCTCTAGATACCCCTTAGCACATAAAGGAATATTATTTGAGGGTCCAGCCATGGAGAAGAGTTTAGACACTAGGATAAGATAAGGAACACACCCATTATAAAGAAATCACATTAGGATTCTCTTTTTAAGCTGTTCCTTAAAACACTAGTGCTTAGGAAATCTATTGGAGGCAGAAGCAGTCAAGGGTAGCCTAGGGTTAGGGTTAGGCTTAGGGGTAGGCTTAGGGTACGGCTTAGGGTAAGGGTTCGGGGAGGGTTTCGGGTACGGCGTAGGGTATGGGTTAGGGTTAGGGTTAGGGTTAGTGTTAGGGTTAGGGCTCAGTTTAGGGTACGGTTAGGATTAGGGTACGTGTTAGGTTTAGGGTAGGGGTTAGGGTTAGGGTACGCGTTAGGCTTACGGTAGTTAGTAAACCTATCCCACTCTTTAGATACCCCTTAGCACGTAAAGGAATATTATTTGGGGGTCCAGCCATGGAGGAGAGTTTAAACACTAGGATAAGATAAGGAACACACCCATTATAAAGAAATCACATTAGGATTCTCTTTTTAAGCTTTTCCTTAAAACACTAGTGCTTAGGAAACCTATTGGAGGCAGAAGCAGTCAAGGGTAGCCTAGGGTTAGGGTTAGGCTTAGGGTTAGGCTTAGGGTACGGCTTAGGGTACGGGTTCGGGGAGTGGTTCGGTTACGGCGTAGGGTATGGTTTAGGGTTAGGGTTAGGGTTAGTGTTACGGTTAGGGCTCGGTTTAGGGTACGGGTCAGGATTAGGGTACGTGTTAGGGTTAGGGTAGGGGTTAGGGTTAGGGTACGCGTTAGGGTTAGGGTAGTTATTAAACCTATCCCACTCTCTAGATACCCCTTAGCACGTAAAGGAATATTATTTGGGGGTCCAGCCATGGAGAAGAGTTTAGACACTAGGATAAATAAGGAACACACCCATTATAAAGAAATCACATTAGGATTCTCTTTTTAAGCTGTTCCTTAAAACACGAGTGCTTAGGAAATCTATTGGAGGCAGAAGCAGTCAAGGGTAGCCTAGGGTTAGTGTTAGGCTTAGGGTTAGGCTTAGGGTACGGGTTTGGGGAGGGGTTCGGGTACGGCGTAGGGTATGGTTTAGGGTTAGGGTTAGGGTTAGTGTTAGGGTTAGGGCTCGGTTTAGGGTACGGGTTAGGATTAGGGTACGTGTTAGGGTTAGGGTAGGGGTTAGGGTTAGAGTACGCATTAGGGTTAGGGTAGTTATTAAACCTATCCCACTCTCTAGATACCCCTTAGCACGTAAGGGAATATTATTTGGGGTTGCAGCCATGGAGAAGAGTTTAGACACTAAGATAAGATAAGGAACACACCCATTATAAAGAAATCACATTAGGATTCTCTTTTTAAGCTGTTCCTTAAAACACTAGTGCTTAGGAAATCTATTGGAGGCAGAAGCAGTCAAGGGTAGCCTAGGGTTAGGGTTAGGCTTAGGGTTAGGCTTAGGGAATGGCTTAGGGTACGGGTTCGGGGAGGGGTTCGGGTACAGCGTAGGGTATTGGTTAGGGTTAGGGTTAGGGTTAGTGTTAAGGTTAGGGCTCGGTTTTGGGTACGGGTTAGCATTAGGGTACGTGTTAGGGTTAGGGTAGGGGTTAGGGTTAGGGTACGCGTTAGGGTTAGGGTAGTTAGTAAACCTATCCCACTCTCTAGATACCCCTTAGCACGTAAAGGAATATTATTTGGGGGTCCAGCCATGGAGAAGAGTTTAGACACTAGGATAAGATAAGGAACACACCCATTATAAAGAAATCACATTAGGATTCTCTTTTTAAGCTGTTGCTTAAAACACTAGTGCTTAGGAAATCTATTGGAGGCAGAAGCAGTCAAGGGTAGCCTAGGGTTAGGGTTAGGCTTAGGGTTAGGCTTAGGGTATGGCTTAGGGTACGGGTTTGGGGAGGGGTTCGGGTACGGCGTAGGGTATGGGTTAGGGTTAGGGTTAGGGTTAGTGTTAGGGTTAGGGCTCGGTTTAGGGTACGGGTTAGGATTAGGGTACGTGTTAGGGTTAGGATAGGGGTTAGGGTTAGGGTACACGTTAGGGTTAGGGTAGTTATTAAACCTATCCCACTCTCTAGATACCCCTTAGCACGTAACGGAATATTATTTGGGGGTCCAGCCATGGAGAAGAGTTTAGACACTAGGATAAGATAAGGAACACACCCATTATAAAGAAATCACTTTAGGATTCTCTTTTTAAGCTGTTCCTTAAAACACTAGTGCTTAGGAAATCTATTGGAGGCAGAAGCAGTCAAGGGTAGCCTAGGGTTAGGGTTAGGCTTAGGGTTAGGTTTAGGGTACGGCTTGGGGAATGGGTTCGGGGAGGGGTTCGGGTACGGCGTAGGGTATGGTTTAGGGTTAGGGTTAGGGTTAGTGTTAGGGTTAGGGCTCGGTTTAGGGTACGGGTTAGGATTAGGGTACGTGTTAGGGTTAGGGTAGGGGTTAGGGTTAGGTTACGCGTTAGGGCTAGGGTAGTTAGTAAACCTATCCCACTCTCTAGGTCCCCCTTAGCACGTAAAGGAATATTATTTGGGGGTCCAGCCATGGAGAAGAGTTTAGACACTAGGATAAGATAAGGAACACACCCATTATAAAGAAATCACATTAGGATTCTCTTTTTAAGCTGTTTCTTAATACACTACTGCTTAGGAAATCAATTGGAGGCAGAAGCAGTCAAGGGTAGCCTAGGGTTAGGGTTAGGCTTAGGGTTAGGTTTAGGTTACGGGTTCGGGGAGGGATGCGGGTACGGCGTAGGGTATGGGTTAGGGTTAGGGTTAGTGTTAGTGTTAGGGTTAGGGCTCGGTTTAGGGTACAGGTTAGGATTAGGGTACGTGTTAGGGTTAGGGTAGGGGTTAGGGTTAGGGTACGCGTTAGGGTTAGAGTAGTTATTATACCTATCCCACTCTCTAGATACCCCTTAGCACGTAAGGGGATATTATTTGGGGGTGCAGCCATGGAGAAGAATTTAGACACTAGGATAAGATAAGGAACACACCCATTATAAAGAAATCACATTAGGATTCTCTTTTTAAGCTGTTCCTTAAAACACTAGTGCTTAGGAAATCTATTGGAGGCAGAAGCAGTCAAGGGTAGCCTAGGGTTAGGGTTAGGCTTACGGTTAGGCTTAGGGTACGGCTTAGGGTACGGGTTCGGGGAGGGGTGCGGGTACGGCGTAGGGTATGGGTTAGGGTTAGGGTTAGGGTTAGTGTTAGGGTTAGGGCTCGGTTTAGGGTACGGGTTAGGATTAGGGTACGTGTTAGGGTTAGGGTACGCGTTAGGGTTAGGGTAGTTATTAAACCTATCCCACTCTCTAGATACCCCTTAGCACGTAAAGGAATATTATTTGAGGGTCCAGCCATGGAGAAGAGTTTAGACACTAGGATAAGATAAGGAACACACCCATTATAAAGAAATCACTTTAGGATTCTCTTTTTAAGCTGTTCCTTAAAACACTAGTGCTTAGGAAATCTATTGGAGGCAGAAGCAGTCAAGGGTAGCCTAGGGTTAGGGATAGGCTCAGGGTTAGGGTTAGGGTACGGCTTGGGGTATGGGTTCAGGGAGGGGTTCGGGTATGGCATAGGGTATGGGTTAGGGTTAGTGTTAGGGTTAGTGTTAGGGTTAGGGCTCGGTTTAGGGTACGGTTAGGATTAGGGTACGTGTTAGGTTTAGGGTAGGGGTTCGGGTTAGGGTACGCGTTAGGGTTAGGGTAGTTAGTAAGCTTATCCCACTCTCTAGATACCCCTTAGCACGTAAAGGAATATTATTTGGGGGTCCAGCCATGGAGAAGAATTTAGACACTAGGATAAGATAAGGAACACACCCATTATAAAGAAATCACATTAGGATTCTCTTTTTAACCTGTTGCTTAAAACACTAGTGCTTAGGAAATCTATTGGAGGCAGAAGCAGTCAAGGGTAGCCTAGGGTTAGTGTTAGGCTTAGGGTTAGGCTTAGGGTACGGCTTAGGGTACGGGTTTGGGGAGGGGTTCGGGTACGGCGTAGGGTATGGGTTAGGGTTAGGGTTAGTGTTAGGGTTAGGGTTAGGGCTCGGTTTAGGGTACGGGTTAGGATTAGGGTACGTGTTAGTGTTAGGGTAGGGGTTAGGGTTAGAGTACGCATTAGGGTTAGGGTAGTTATTAAACCTATCCCACTCTCTAGATACCCCTTAGCACGTAAGGCAATATTATTTGGGGGTGCAGCCATGGAGAAGAGTTTAGACACTAGGATAAGATAAGGAACACACCCATTATAAAGAAATCACATTAGGATTCTCTTTTTAAGCTGTTCCTTAAAACACTAGTGCTTAGGAAATCTATTGGAGGCAGAAGCAGTCAAGGGTAGCCTAGGGTTAGGGTTAGGCTTAGGGTTAGGCTTAGGGTACGGCTTAGGGTACGGGTTCGGGGAGGGGTGTGGGTACGGCGTAGGGTATGGGTTAGGGTTAGGGTTAGGGTTAGTGTTAGGGTTAGGGCTCGGTTTAGGGTACGGGTTAGGATTAGGGTACGTGTTAGGGTTAGGGTAGGGGTTAGGGTTAGGGTAGTTATTAAACCTATCCCACTCTCTAGATACCCCTTAGCACGTAAAGGAATATTATTTGGGGGTCCAGCCATGGAGAAGAGTTTAGACACTAGGATAAGATAAGGAACACACCCATTATAAAGAAATCACTTTAGGATTCTCTTTTTAAGCTGTTCCTTAAAACACTAGTGCTTAGGAAATCTATTGGAGGCAGAAGCAGTCAAGGGTAGCCTAGGGTTAGTGTTAGGCTTAGGGTTAGGCTTAGGGTACGGCTTAGGGTTCGGGTTTGGGGAGGGGTTCGGGTACGGCGTAGGGTATGGGTTAGGGTTAGTGTTAGGGTTAGGGCTCGGTTTAGGGTACGGGTTAGGATTAGGGTACGTGTTAGGGTTAGGGTAGGGGTTAGGGTTAGAGTACGCATTAGGGTTAGGGTAGTTATTAAACCTATCCCACTCTCTAGATACCCCTTAGCACGTAAGGGAATATTATTTGGGGGTGCAGCCATGGAGAAGAGTTTAGACACTAGGATAAGATAAGGAACACACCCATTATAAAGAAATCACATTAGGATTCTCTTTTTAAGCTGTTCCTTAAAACACTAGTGCTTAGGAAATCTATGGGAGGCAGAAGCAGTCAAGGGTAGCCTAGGGTTAGGGTTAGGCTTAGGGTTAGGGTTAGGGTACGGCTTGGGGTATGGGTTCGGGGAGGGGTTCGGGTACGGCATAGGGTATGTGTTAGGGTTAGGGTTAGGGTTAGTGTTAGGGTTAGGGCTCGGTTTAGGGTACGGGTTAAGATTAGGGTACGTGTTAGGGTTAGGGTTAGGGTAGGGGTTAGGGTTAGGGTACGCGTTAGGGTTAGGGTAGTTATTAAACCTATCCCACTCTCTAGATACCCCTTAGCACGTAAGGGAATATTATTTGGGGGTGCAGCCATGGAGAAGAGTTTAGACACTAGGATAAGATAAGGAACACACCCATTATAAAGAAATCACATTAGGATTCTCTTTTTAAGCTGTTCCTTAAAACACTAGTGCTTAGGAAATCTATTGGAGGCAGAAGCAGTCAAGGGTAGCCTAGGGTTAGTGTTAGGCTTAGGGTTAGGCTTAGGGTACGGGTTTGGGGAGGGGTTCGGCTACGGCGTAGGGTATGGGTTAGGGTTAGGGTTAGGGTTAGTGTTAGGGTTAGGGCTCGGTTTAGGGTACGGGTTAGGATTAGGGTAAGTGTTAGGGTTAGGGTAGGGGTTAGGGTTAGGGTACGCGTTAGGGTTAGGGTAGTTAGTAAACCTATCCCACTCTCTAGATACCCCTTAGCACGTAAAGGAATATTATTTGAGGGTCCAGCCATGGAGAAGAGTTTAGACACTAGGATAAGATAAGGAACACACCCATTATAAAGAAATCACATTAGGATTCTCTTTTTAAGCTGTTCCTTAAAACACTAGTGCTTAGGAAATCTATTGGAGGCAGAAGCAGTCAAGGGTAGCCTAGGGTTAGGGTTAGGCTTAGGGTTAGGCTTAGGGTACGGCTTAGGGTACGGGTTCGGGGAGGGGTTCGGGTACAGCGTAGGGTATGGGTTAGGGTTAGGGTTAGGGTTAGTGTTAAGTTTAGGGCTCGGTTTAGGTTACGGGTTAGGATTAGGGTACGTGTTAGGGTTAGGGTAGGGGTTAGGGTTAGGGTACGCGTTAGGGTTAGGTTAGTTAGTAAACCTATCCCACTCTCTATATACCCCTTAGCACGTAAACGAATATTATTTGGGGGTTCAGCCATGGAGAAGAGTTTAGACACTAGGATAAGATAAGGAACACACCCATTATAAAGAAATCACATTAGGATTCTCTTTTTAAGCTGTTGCTTAAAACACTAGTGCTTAGGAAATCTATTGGAGGCAGAAGCAGTCAAGGGTAGCCTAGGGTTAGTGTTAGGCTTAGGGTACGGCTTAGGGTACGGCTTAGGGTACGGGTTTGGGGAGGGGTTCGGGTACGGCGTAGGGTATGGGTTAGGGTTAGGGTTAGTGTTAGTGTTAGGGTTAGGGCTCGGTTTAGGGTACGGGTTAGGATTAGGGTACGTGTTAGGGTTAGGGTAGGGGTTAGGGTTAGGGTACGCGTTAGGGTTAGGGTAGTTAGTAAACCTATCCCACTCTCTAGATACCCCTTAGCACGTAAAGGAGTATTATTTGGGGGTCCAGCCATGGAGAAGAGTTTAGACACTAGGATAAGATAAGGAACACACCCATTATAAAGAAATCACATTAGGATTCTCTTTTTCAGCTGTTCCTTAAAACACTACTGCTTAGGAAATCTATTGGAGGCAGAAGCAGTCAAGGGTAGCCTAGGGTTAGGGTTAGGCTTAGGGTTAGGCTTAGGGTACGGCTTAGGGTACGGGTTCGGGGAGGGTTTCGGGTACGGCATAGGGTATGGGTTAGGGTTAGGGTTAGGGTTAGTGTTAGGGTTAGGGCTCGGTTTAGGGTACGGTTAGGATTAGTGTACGTGTTAGGTTTAGGGTAGGGGTTAGGGTTAGGGTACGCGTTAGGGTTAGGGTAGTTAGTAAACCTATCCCACTCTCTAGATACCCCTTAGCACGTAAAGGAATATTATTTGGGGGTCCAGCCATGGAGAAGAGTTTAGACACTAGGATAAGATAAGGAACACACCCATTATAAAGAAATCACATTAGGATTCTCTTTTTAAGCTGTTGCTTAAAACACTAGTGCTTAGGAAATCTATTGGAGGCAGAAGCAGTCAAGGGTAGCCTAGGGTTAGTGTTAGGCTTAGGGTTAGGCTTAGGGTATGGCTTAGGGTACGGGTTTGGGGAGGGGTTCGGGTACGGCGTAGGGTATGGGTTAGGGTTAGGGTTAGTGTTAGTGTTAGGGTTAGGGCTCGGTTTAGGGTACGGGTTAGGATTAGGGTACGTGTTAGTGTTAGGGTAGGGGTTAGGTTTAGAGTACGCATTAGGGTTAGGGTAGTTATTAAACCTATCCCACTCTCTAGATACCCCTTAGCACGTAAGGCAATATTATTTGCGGGTGCAGCCATGGAGAAGAGTTTAGACACTAGGATAAGATAAGGAACACACCCATTATAAAGAAATCACATTAGGATTCTCTTTTTAAGCTGTTCCTTAAAACACTAGTGCTTAGGAAATCTATTGGAGGCAGAAGCAGTCAAGGGTAGCCTAGGGTTAGGGTTAGGCTTAGGGTTAGGCTTAGGGTACGGCTTAGGGTACGGGTTTGGGGAGGGGTTCGGGTATGGCGTAGGGTATGGGTTAGTGTTAGGGTTAGGGTTAGTGTTAGGGTTAGGGCTCGGTTTAGGGTACGGGTTAGGATTAGGGTACGTGTTAGGGTTAGGGTAGGGGTTAGGGTTAGGGTACGCGTTAGGGTTAGGGTAGTTATTAAACCTATCCCACTCTCTAGATACCCCTTAGCACATAAAGGAATATTATTTGGGGGTCCAGCCATGGAGAAGAGTTTAGACACTAGGATAAGATAAGGAACACACCCATTATAAAGAAATCACATTAGGATTCTCTTTTTAAGCTGTTTCTTAATACACTACTGCTTAGGAAATGAATTGGAGGCAGAAGCAGTCAAGGGTAGCCTAGGGTTAGGGTTAGGCTTAGGGTTAGGTTTAGGTTACGGGTTCGGGGAGGGATGCGGGTACGGCGTAGGGTATGGGTTAGGGTTAGGGTTAGTGTTAGTGTTAGGGTTAGGGCTCGGTTTAGGGTACAGGTTAGGATTAGGGTACGTGTTAGGGTTAGGGTAGGGGTTAGGGTTAGGGTACGCGTTAGGGTTAGAGTAGTTATTAAACCTATCCCACTCTCTAGATACCCCTTAGCACGTAAGGGGATATTATTTGGGGGTGCAGCCATGGAGAAGAATTTAGACACTAGGATAAGATAAGGAACACACCCATTATAAAGAAATCACATTAGGATTCTCTTTTTAAGCTGTTCCTTAAAACACTAGTGCTTAGGAAATCTATTGGAGGCAGAAGCAGTCAAGGGTAGCCTAGGGTTAGGGTTAGGCTTACGGTTAGGCTTAGGGTACGGCTTAGGGTACGGGTTCGGGGAGGGGTGCGGGTACGGCGTAGGGTATGGGTTAGGGTTAGGGTTAGGGTTAGTGTTAGGGTTAGGGCTCGGTTTAGGGTACGGGTTAGGATTAGGGTACGTGTTAGGGTTAGGGTACGCGTTAGGGTTAGGGTAGTTATTAAACCTATCCCACTCTCTAGATACCCCTTAGCACGTAAAGGAATATTATTTGAGGGTCCAGCCATGGAGAAGAGTTTAGACACTAGGATAAGATAAGGAACACACCCATTATAAAGAAATCACTTTCGGATTCTCTTTTTAAGCTGTTCCTTAAAACACTAGTGCTTAGGAAATCTATTGGAGGCAGAAGCAGTCAAGGGTAGCCTAGGGTTAGGGATAGGCTTAGGGTTAGGGTTAGGGTACGGCTTGGGGTATGGGTTCAGGGAGGGGTTCGGGTACGGCATAGGGTATGGGTTAGGGTTAGTGTTAGGGTTAGTGTTAGGGTTAGGGCTCGGTTTAGGATACGGTTAGGATTAGGGTACGTGTTAGGTTTAGGGTAGGGGTTCGGGTTAGGGTACGCGTTAGGGTTAGGGTAGTTAGTAAGCTTATCCCACTCTCTAGATACCCCTTAGCACGTAAAGGAATATTATTTGGGGGTCCAGCCATGGAGAAGAATTTAGACACTAGGATAAGATAAGGAACACACCCATTATAAAGAAATCACATTAGGATTCTCTTTTTAACCTGTTGCTTAAAACACTAGTGCTTAGGAAATCTATTGGAGGCAGAAGCAGTCAAGGGTAGCCTAGGGTTAGTGTTAGGCTTAGGGTTAGGCTTAGGGTACGGCTTAGGGTACGGGTTTGGGGAGGGGTTCGGGTACGGCGTAGGGTATGGGTTAGGGTTAGGGTTAGTGTTAGGGTTAGGGTTAGGGCTCGGTTTAGGGTACGGGTTAGGATTAGGGTACGTGTTAGTGTTAGGGTAGGGGTTAGGGTTAGAGTACGCATTAGGGTTAGGGTAGTTATTAAACCTATCCCACTCTCTAGATACCCCTTAGCACGTAAGGCAATATTATTTGGGGGTGCAGCCATGGAGAAGAGTTTAGACACTAGGATAAGATAAGGAACACACCCATTATAAAGAAATCACATTAGGATTCTCTTTTTAAGCTGTTCCTTAAAACACTAGTGCTTAGGAAATCTATTGGAGGCAGAAGCAGTCAAGGGTAGCCTAGGGTTAGGGTTAGGCTTAGGGTTAGGCTTAGGGTACGGCTTAGGGTACGGGTTCGGGGAGGGGTGTGGGTACGGCGTAGGGTATGGGTTAGGGTTAGGGTTAGGGTTAGTGTTAGGGTTAGGGCTCGGTTTAGGGTACGGGTTAGGATTAGGGTACGTGTTAGGGTTAGGGTAGGGGTTAGGGTTAGGGTAGTTATTAAACCTATCCCACTCTCTAGATACCCCTTAGCACGTAAAGGAATATTATTTGGGGGTCCAGCCATGGAGAAGAGTTTAGACACTAGGATAAGATAAGGAACACACCCATTATAAAGAAATCACTTTAGGATTCTCTTTTTAAGCTGTTCCTTAACACACTAGTGCTTAGGAAATCTATTGGAGGCAGAAGCAGTCAAGGGTAGCCTAGGGTTAGTGTTAGGCTTAGGGTTAGGCTTAGGGTACGGCTTAGGGTTCGGGTTTGGGGAGGGGTTCGGGTACGGCGTAGGGTATGGGTTAGGGTTAGTGTTAGGGTTAGGGCTCGGTTTAGGGTACGGGTTAGGATTAGGGTACGTGTTAGGGTTAGGGTAGGGGTTAGGGTTAGAGTACGCATTAGGGTTAGGGTAGTTATTAAACCTATCCCACTCTCTAGATACCCCTTAGCACGTAAGGGAATATTATTTCGGGGTGCAGCCATGGAGAAGAGTTTAGACACTAGGATAAGATAAGGAACACACCCATTATAAAGAAATCACATTAGGATTCTCTTTTTAAGCTGTTCCTTAAAACACTAGTGCTTAGGAAATCTATTGGAGGCAGAAGCAGTCAAGGGTAGCCTAGGGTTAGGGTTAGGCTTAGGGTTAGGCTTAGGGTACGGCTTGGGGTATGGGTTCGGGGAGGGGTTCGGGTACGGCATAGGGTATGTGTTAGGGTTAGGGTTAGGGTTAGTGTTAGGGTTAGGGCTCGGTTTAGGGTACGGGTTAAGATTAGGGTACGTGTTAGGGTTAGGGTTAGGGTAGGGGTTAGGGTTAGGGTACGCGTTAGGGTTAGGGTAGTTATTAAACCTATCCCACTCTCTAGATACCCCTTAGCACGTAAGGGAATATTATTTGGGGGTGCAGCCATGGAGAAGAGTTTAGACACTAGGATAAGATAAGGAACACACCCATTATAAAGAAATCACATTAGGATTCTCTTTTTAAGCTGTTCCTTAAAACACTAGTGCTTAGGAAATCTATTGGAGGCAGAAGCAGTCAATGGTAGCCTAGGGTTAGTGTTAGGCTTAGGGTTAGGCTTAGGGTACGGGTTTGGGGAGGGGTTCGGCTACGGCGTAGGGTATGGGTTAGGGTTAGGGTTAGGGTTAGTGTTAGGGTTAGGGCTCGGTTTAGGGTACGGGTTAGGATTAGGGTACGTGTTAGGGTTAGTGTAGGGGTTAGGGTTAGAGTACGCATTAGGGTTAGGGTAGTTATTAAACCTATCCCACTCTCTAGATACCCCTTAGCACGTAAGGGAATATTATTTGGGGGTGCAGCCATGGAGAAGAGTTTAGACACTAAGATAAGATAAGGAACACACCCATTATAAAGAAATCACATTAGGATTCTCTTTTTAAGCTGTTCCTTAAAACACTAGTGCTTAGGAAATCTATTGGAGGCAGAAGCAGTCAAGGGTAGCCTAGGGTTAGGGTTAAGCTTAGGGTTAGGCTTAGGGTACGGCTTAGGGTACGGGTTCGGGGAGGGGTGCGGGTACGGCGTAGGGTATGGGTTAGGGTTAGGGTTAGGGTTAGTGTTAGGGTTAGGGCTCGGTTTAGGTTACGGGTTAGGATTAGGGTAAGTGTTAGGGTTAGGGTAGGGGTTAGGGTTAGGGTACGCGTTAGGGTTAGGGTAGTTAGTAAACCTATCCCACTCTCTAGATACCCCTTAGCACGTAAAGGAATATTATTTGAGGGTCCAGCCATGGAGAAGAGTTTAGACACTAGGATAAGATAAGGAACACACCCATTATAAAGAAATCACATTAGGATTCTCTTTTTAAGCTGTTCCTTAAAACACTAGTGCTTAGGAAATCTATTGGAGGCAGAAGCAGTCAAGGGTAGCCTAGGGTTAGGGTTAGGCTTAGGGTTAGGCTTAGGGTACGGCTTAGGGTACGGGTTCGGGGAGGGGTTCGGGTACAGCGTAGGGTATGGGTTAGGGTTAGGGTTAGGGTTAGTGTTAAGTTTAGGGCTCGGTTTAGGGTACGGGTTAGGATTAGGGTACGTGTTAGGGTTAGGGTAGGGGTTAGGGTTAGGGTACGCGTTAGGGTTAGGTTAGTTAGTAAACCTATCCCACTCTCTATATACCCCTTAGCACGTAAACGAATATTATTTGGGGGTTCAGCCATGGAGAAGAGTTTAGACACTAGGATAAGATAAGGAACACACCCATTATAAAGAAATCACATTAGGATTCTCTTTTTAAGCTGTTGCTTAAAACACTAGTGCTTAGGAAATCTATTGGAGGCAGAAGCAGTCAAGGGTAGCCTAGGGTTAGTGTTAGGCTTAGGGTACGGCTTAGGGTACGGCTTAGGGTACGGGTTTGGGGAGGGGTTCGGGTACGGCGTAGGGTATGGGTTAGGGTTAGGGTTAGTGTTAGTGTTAGGGTTAGGGCTCGGTTTAGGGTACGGGTTAGGATTAGGGTACGTGTTAGGGTTAGGGTAGGGGTTAGGGTTAGGGTACGCGTTAGGGTTAGGGTAGTTAGTAAACCTATCCCACTCTCTAGATACCCCTTAGCACGTAAAGGAGTATTATTTGGGGGTCCAGCCATGGAGAAGAGTTTAGACACTAGGATAAGATAAGGAACACACCCATTATAAAGAAATCACATTAGGATTCTCTTTTTCAGCTGTTCCTTAAAACACTACTGCTTAGGAAATCTATTGGAGGCAGAAGCAGTCAAGGGTAGCCTAGGGTTAGGGTTAGGCTTAGGGTTAGGCTTAGGGTACGGCTTAGGGTACGGGTTCGGGGAGGGTTTCGGGTACGGCATAGGGTATGGGTTAGGGTTAGGGTTAGGGTTAGTGTTAGGGTTAGGGCTCGGTTTAGGGTACGGTTAGGATTAGTGTACGTGTTAGGTTTAGGGTAGGGGTTAGGGTTAGGGTACGCGTTAGGGTTAGGGTAGTTAGTAAACCTATCCCACTCTCTAGATACCCCTTAGCACGTAAAGGAATATTATTTGGGGGTCCAGCCATGGAGAAGAGTTTAGACACTAGGATAAGATAAGGAACACACCCATTATAAAGAAATCACATTAGGATTCTCTTTTTAAGCTGTTGCTTAAAACACTAGTGCTTAGGAAATCTATTGGAGGCAGAAGCAGTCAAGGGTAGCCTAGGGTTAGTGTTAGGCTTAGGGTTAGGCTTAGGGTATGGCTTAGGGTACGGGTTTGGGGAGGGGTTCGGGTACGGCGTAGGGTATGGGTTAGGGTTAGGGTTAGTGTTAGTGTTAGGGTTAGGGCTCGGTTTAGGGTACGGGTTAGGATTAGGGTACGTGTTAGTGTTAGGGTAGGGGTTAGGTTTAGAGTACGCATTAGGGTTAGGGTAGTTATTAAACCTATCCCACTCTCTAGATACCCCTTAGCACGTAAGGCAATATTATTTGCGGGTGCAGCCATGGAGAAGAGTTTAGACACTAGGATAAGATAAGGAACACACCCATTATAAAGAAATCACATTAGGATTCTCTTTTTAAGCTGTTCCTTAAAACACTAGTGCTTAGGAAATCTATTGGAGGCAGAAGCAGTCAAGGGTAGCCTAGGGTTAGGGTTAGGCTTAGGGTTAGGCTTAGGGTACGGCTCAGGGTACGGGTTTGGGGAGGGGTTCGGGTATGGCGTAGGGTATGGGTTAGTGTTAGGGTTAGGGTTAGTGTTAGGGTTAGGGCTCGGTTTAGGGTACGGGTTAGGATTAGGGTACGTGTTAGGGTTAGGGTAGGGGTTAGGGTTAGGGTACGCGTTAGGGTTAGGGTAGTTATTAAACCTATCCCACTCTCTAGATACCCCTTAGCACATAAAGGAATATTATTTGGGGGTCCAGCCATGGAGAAGAGTTTAGACACTAGGATAAGATAAGGAACACACCCATTATAAAGAAATCACTTTAGGATTCTCTTTTTAAGCTGTTCCTTAAAACACTAGTGCTTAGGAAATCTATTGGAGGCAGAAGCAGTCAAGGGTAGCCTAGGGTTAGGGTTAGGCTTAGGGTTAGGTTTAGGGTACGGCTTGGGGAATGGGTTCGGGGAGGGGTTCGGGTACGGCGTAGGGTATGGTTTAGGGTTAGGGTTAGGGTTAGTGTTAGGGTTAGGGCTCGGTTTAGGGTACGGCTTAGGATTAGGGTACGTGTTAGGGTTAGGGTAGGGGTTAGGGTTAGGTTACTCGTTAGGGCTAGGGTAGTTAGTAAACCTATCCCACTCTGTAGCTCCCCCTTAGCACGTAAAGGAATATTATTTGGGGGTCCAGCCATGGAGAAGAGTTTAGACACTAGGATAAGATAAGGAACACACCCATTATAAAGAAATCACATTAGGATTCTCTTTTTAAGCTGTTTCTTAAAACACTACTGCTTAGGAAATCAATTGGAGGCAGAAGCAGTCAAGGGTAGCCTAGGGTTAGGGTTAGGCTTAGGGTTAGGTTTAGGGTATGGCTTAGGGTACGGGTTCGGGGAGGTGTGCAGGTACGGCGTAGGGTATGGGTTAGGGTTAGGGTTAGTGTTAGTGTTAGGGTTAGGGCTCGGTTTGGGGTACAGGTTAGGATTAGGGTACGTGTTAGGGTTAGGGTAGGGGTTAGGGTTAGGGTACGCATTAGGGTTAGGGTAGTTATTAAACCTATCCCACTCTCTAGATACCCATTAGCACGTAAGGGAATATTATTTGGGGGTGCAGCCATGGAGAAGAGTTTAGACACTAGGATAAGATAAGGAACACACCCATTATAAAGAAATCACATTAGGATTCTCTTTTTAAGCTGTTCCTTAAAACACTAGTGCTTAGGAAATCTATTGGAGGCAGAAGCAGTCAAGGGTAGCCTAGGGTTAGGGTTAGGCTTAGAGTTAGGCTTAGGGTACGGCTTAGGGTACGGGTTCGGGGAGGGGTTCGGGTACGGCGTAGGGTATGGGTTAGGGTTAGGGTTAGGGTTAGTGTTAGGGTTAGGGCTCGGTTTAGGGTACGGGTTAGGATTAGGGTACGTGTTAGGGTTAGAGTAGGGGTTAGGGTTAGGGTACGCGTTAGGGTTAGGGTAGTTATTAAACCTATCCCACTCTCTAAATACCCCTTAGCACGTAAGGGAATATTATTTGGGGGTCCAGCCATGGAGAAGAGTTTACACACTAGGATAAGATAAGGAACACACCCATTATAAAGAAATCACTTTAGGATTCTCTTTTTAAGCTGTTCCTTAAAACACTAGTGCTTAGGAAATCTATTGGAGGCAGAAGCAGTCAAGGGTAGCCTAGGGTTAGGGTTAGGCTTAGGGTTAGGCTTAGGGTACGGCTTAGGGTACGAGTTCGGGGAGGGGTGCGGGTACGGCGTAGGGTATGGGTTAGGGTTAGGGTTAGGGTTAGTGTTAGGGTTAGGGCTCGGTTTCGGGTACGGGTTAGGATTAGGGTACGTGTTAGGGTTAGGGTAGGGGTTAGGGTTAGGGTACGCGTTAGGGTTAGGGTAGTTATTAAACCTATCCCACTCTCTAGATACCCCTTAGCACGTAAAGGAATATTATTTGAGGGTCCAGCCATGGAGAAGAGTTTAGACACTAGGATAAGATAAGGAACACACCCATTATAAAGAAATCACATTAGGATTCTCTTTTTAAGCTGTTCCTTAAAACACTAGTGCTTAGGAAATCTATTGGAGGCAGAAGCAGTCAAGGGTAGCCTAGGGTTAGGGTTAGGCTTAGGGTTAGGCTTAGGGTACGGCTTAGGGTACGGGTTCGGGGAGGGGTGCGGGTACGGCGTAGGGTATGGGTTAGGGTTAGGGTTAGGGTTAGTGTTAGGGTTAGGGCTCGGTTTAGGGTACGGGTTAGGATTAGGGTACGTGTTAGGGTTAGGGTAGGGGTTAGGGTTAGGGTACGCATTAGGGTTAGGGTACTTATTAAACCTATCCCACTCTCTAGATACCCCTTAGCACATAAAGGAATATTATTTGAGGGTCCAGCCATGGAGAAGAGTTTAGACACTAGGATAAGATAAGGAACACACCCATTATAAAGAAATCACATTAGGATTCTCTTTTTAAGCTGTTCCTTAAAACACTAGTGCTTAGGAAATCTATTGGAGGCAGAAGCAGTCAAGGGTAGCCTAGGGTTAGGGTTAGGCTTAGGGTTAGGCTTAGGGTACGGCTTAGGGTAAGGGTTCGGGGAGGGTTTCGGGTACGGCGTAGGGTATGGGTTAGGGTTAGGGTTAGGGTTAGTGTTAGGGTTAGGGCTCGGTTTAGGGTACGGTTAGGATTAGGGTACGTGTTAGGTTTAGGGTAGGGGTTAGGGTTAGGGTACGCGTTAGGCTTAGGGTAGTTAGTAAACCTATCCCACTCTCTAGATACCCCTTAGCACGTAAAGGAATATTATTTGGGGGTCCAGCCATGGAGAAGAATTTAGACACTAGGATAAGATAAGGAACACACCCATTATAAAGAAATCACATTAGGATTCTCTTTTTAAGCTGTTGCTTAAAACACTAGTGCTTAGGAAATCTATTGGAGGCAGAAGCAGTCAAGGGTAGCCTAGGGTTAGTGTTAGGCTTAGGGTTAGGCTTAGGGTACGGCTTAGGGTACGGGTTTGGGGAGGGGTTCGGGTACGGCGTAGGGTATGGGTTAGGGTTAGTGTTAGGGTTAGGGCTCGGTTTAGGGTACGCGTTAGGATTAGGGTACGTGTTAGGGTTAGGTTAGGGGTTAGGGTTAGAGTACGCATTAGGGTTAGGGTAGTTAGGGTTAGGGTTAGGGTTAGGGTTAGGTTTAGGGCTCGGTTTAGGGTACGGGTTAGGATTAGGGTACGTGTTAGGGTTAGGGTAGGGGTTAGGGTTAGGGTACGCTTTAGGGTTAGGGTATTTATTAAACCTATCCCACTCTCTAGATACCCCTTAGCACGTAAAGGAATATTATTTGGGGGTCCAGCCATGGAGGAGAGTTTAAACACTAGGATAAGATAAGGAACACACCCATTTTAAAGAAATCACATTAGGATTCTCTTTTTAAGCTGTTCCTTAAAACACTAGTGCTTAGGAAACCTATTGGAGGCAGAAGCAGTCAAGGGTAGCCTAGGGTTAGGGTTAGGCTTAGGGTTAGGCTTAGGGTACGGCTTAGGGTACGGGTTCGGCGAGGGGTGCGGGTACGGCGTAGGATATGGTTTAGGGTTAGGGTTAGGGTTAGTGTTACGGTTAGGGCTCGGTTTAGGGTACGGGTCAGGATTAGGGTACGTGTTAGGGTTAGGGTAGGGGTTAGAGTTAGGGTACGCGTTAGGGTTAGGTTAGTTATTAAACCTATCCCACTCTCTAGATACCCCTTAGCACGTAAAGGAATATTATTTGGGGGTCCAGCCATGGAGAAGAGTTTAGACACTAGGATAAACAAGGAACACACCCATTATAAAGAAATCACATTAGGATTCTCTTTTTAAGCTGTTCCTTAAAACACTAGTGCTTAGGAAATCTATTGGAGGCAGAAGCAGTCAAGGGTAGCCTAGGGTTAGTGTTAGGCTTAGGGTTAGGCTTAGGGTAGGGGTTTGGGGAGGGGTTCGGCTACGGCGTAGGGTATGGGTTAGGGTTAGGGTTAGGGTTAGTGTTAGGGTTAGGGCTCGGTTTAGGGTACGGGTTAGGATTAGGGTACGTGTTAGGGTTAGGGTAGGGGTTAGGGTTAGGTTACGCGTTGGGGCTAGGGTAGTTAGTAAACCTATCCCACTCTCTAGCTCCCCCTTAGCACGTAAAGGAATATTATTTGGGGGTCCAGCCATGGAGAAGAGTTTAGACACGAGGATAAGATAAGGAACACACCCATTATAAAGAAATTACATTAGGATTCTCTTTTTAAGCTGTTTCTTAAAACACTACTGCTTAGGAAATCAATTGGAGGCAGAAGCAGTCAAGGGTAGCCTAGGGTTAGGGTTAGGCTTAGGGTTAGGTTTAGGGTATGGCTTAGGGTACGGGTTCGGGGAGGGGTGCGGGTACGGCGTAGGGTATGGGTTAGGGTTAGGGTTAGTGTTAGTGTTAGGGTTAGGGCTCGGTTTGGGGTACAGGTTAGGATTAGGGTACGTGTTAGGGTTAGGGTAGGGGTTAGGGTTAGGGTACGCGTTAGGGTTAGGGTAGTTATTAAACCTATCCCACTCTCTAGATACCCCTTAGCACGTAAGGGAATATTATTTGGGGGTGCAGCCATGGAGAAGAGTTTAGACACTAGGATAAGATAAGGAACACACCCATTATAAAGAAATCACATTAGGATTCTCTTTTTAAGCTGTTCCTTAAAACACTAGTGCTTAGGAAATCTATTGGAGGCAGAAGCAGTCAAGGGTAGCCTAGGGTTAGGGTTAGGCTTAGGGTTAGGCTTAGGGTACGGCTTAGGGTACGGGTTCGGGGAGGGGTGCGGGTACGGCGTAGGGTATGGGTTAGGGTTAGGGTTAGGGTTAGTGTTAGGGTTAGGGCTCGGTTTAGGGTATGGGTTAGGATTAGGGTACGTGTTAGGGTTAGGGTAGGGGTTAGGGTTAGGGTACGCATTAGGTTTAGGGTAGTTATTAAACCTATCCCACTCTCTAGATACCCCTTAGCACATAAAGGAATATTATTTGAGGATCCAGCCATGGAGAAGAGTTTAGACACTAGGATAAGATAAGGAACACTTCCATTATAAAGAAATCACATTAGGATTCTCTTTTTAAGCTGTTCCTTAAAACGCTAGTGCTTAGGAAATCTATTGGAGGCAGAAGCAGTCAAGGGTAGCCTAGGGTTAGGGTTAGGCTTAGGGTTAGGGTTAGGGTACGGCTTAGGGTACAGGTTCGGGGAGGGGTTCGGGTACGGCGTAGGGTATGGGTTAGGGTTAGGGTTAGTGTTAGGGTTAGGGCTCGGTTTAGGGTACGGGTTAGGATTAGGGTACGTGTTAGGGTTAGGGTAGGGGTTAGGGTTAGGGTACGCGTTAGGGTTAGGGTAGTTATTAAACCTATCCCACTCTCTAGATATCCCTTAGCACATAAAGGAATATTATTTGAGGGTCCAGCCATGGAGAAGAGTTTAGACACTAGGATAAGATAAGGAACACACCCATTATAAAGAAATCACATTAGGATTCTCTTTTTAAGCTGTTCCTTAAAACACTAGTGCTTAGGAAATCTATTGGAGGCAGAAGCAGTCAAGGGTAGCCTAGGGTTAGGGTTAGGCTTAGGGTTAGGCTTAGGGTACGGCTTAGGGTACGGGTTCGGGGAGGGGTTCGGGTACAGCGTAGGGTATGGGTTAGGGTTAGTGTTAGGGTTAGGGTTCGGTTCAGAGTACGGGTTAGGATTAGGGTACGTGTTAGGGTTAGGGTAGGGGTTAGGGTTAGGGTACGCTTTAGGGTTAGGGTATTTATTAAACCTATCCCACTCTCTAGATACCCCTTAGCACGTAAAGGAATATTATTTGGGGGTCCAGCCATGGAGGAGAGTTTAAACACTAGGATAAGATAAGGAACACACCCATTTTAAAGAAATCACATTAGGATTCTCTTTTTAAGCTGTTCCTTAAAACACTAGTGCTTAGGAAACCTATTGGAGGCAGAAGCAGTCAAGGGTAGCCTAGGGTTAGGGTTAGGCTTAGGGTTAGGCTTAGGGTACGGCTTAGGGTACGGGTTCGGGGAGGGGTGCGGGTACGGCGTAGGATATGGTTTAGGGTTAGGGTTAGGGTTAGTGTTACGGTTAGGGCTCGGTTTAGGATACGGGTCAGGATTAGGGTACGTGTTAGGGTTAGGGTAGGGGTTAGAGTTAAGGTACGCGTTAGGGTTAGGGTAGTTATTAAACCTATCCCACTCTCTAGATACCCCTTAGCACGTAAAGGAATATTATTTGGGGGTCCAGCCATGGAGAGGAGTTTAGACACTAGGATAAATAAGGAACACACCCATTATAAAGAAATCACATTAGGATTCTCTTTTTAAGCTGTTCCTTAAAACACTAGTGCTTAGGAAATCTATTGGAGGCAGAAGCAGTCAAGGGTAGCCTAGGGTTAGGGTTAGGCTTAGGGTTAGGCTTAGGGTACGGCTTAGGGTACGGGTTTGGGGAGGGGTTCGGGTATGGCGTAGGGTATGGGTTAGGGTTAGGGTTAGGGTTAGTGTTCGGGTTAGGGCTCGGTTTAGGGTACGGGTTAGGATTAGGGTACGTGTTAGGGTTAGGGTAGGGGTTAGGGTTAGGGTACGCGTTAGGGTTAGGGTAGTTATTAAACCTATCCCACTCTCTAGATACCCCTTAGCACGTAAAGGAATATTATATGGGGGTCCAGCCATGGAGAAGAGTTTAGACACTAGGATAAGATAAGGAACACACCCATTATAAAGAAATCACTTTAGGATTCTCTTTTTAAGCTGTTCCTTAAAACACTAGTGCTTAGGAAATCTATTGGAGGCAGAAGCAGTCAAGGGTAGCCTAGGGTTAGGGTTAGGCTTAGGGTTAGGTTTAGGGTACGGCTTGGGGAATGGGTTCGGGGAGGGGTTCGGGTACGGCGTAGGGTATGGTTTAGGGTTAGGGTTAGGGTTAGTGTTAGGGTTAGGGCTCGGTTTAGGGTACGGGTTAGGATTAGGGTACGTGTTAGGGTTAGGGTAGGGGTTAGGGTTAGGTTACGCGTTAGGGCTAGGGTAGTTAGTAAACCTATCCCACTCTCTCCTCCCCCATAGCACGTAAAGGAATATTATTTGGGGGTCCAGCCATGGAGAAGAGTTTAGACACTAGGATAAGATAAGGAACACACCCATTATAAAGAAATCACATTAGGATTCTCTTTTTAAGCTGTTTCTTAAAACACTACTGCTTAGGAAATCAATTGGAGGCAGAAGCAGTAAAGGGTAGCCTAGGGTTAGGGTTAGGCTTACGGTTAGGTTTAGGGTATGGCTTAGGGTACGGGTTCGGGGAGGGGTGCGGGTACGGCGTAGGGTATGGGTTAGGGTTAGGGTTAGTGTTAGTGTTAGGGTTAGGGCTCGGTTTGGGGTACAGGTTAGGATTAGGGTACGTGTTAGGGTTAGGGTAGGGGTTAGGGTTAGGGTACGCGTTAGGGTTAGGGTAGTTATTAAACCTATCCCACTCTCTAGATACCCCTTAGCACGTAAGGCAATATTATTTGGGGGTGCAGCCATGGAGAAGAGTTTAGACACTAGGATAAGATAAGGAACACACCCATTATAAAGAAATCACATTAGGATTCTCTTTTTAAGCTGTTCCTTAAAACACTAGTGCTTAGGAAATCTATTGGAGGCAGAAGCAGTCAAGGGTAGCCTAGGGTTAGGGTTAGGCTTAGGGTTAGGCTTAGGGTACGGCTTAGGTTACGGGTTCGGGGAGGGGTGCGGGTATGGCGTAGGGTATGGGTTAGGGTTAGGGTTAGGGTTAGTGTTAGGGTTAGGGCTCGGTTTAGGGTACGGGTTAGGATTAGGGTACGTGTTAGGGTTAGGGTAGGGGTTAGGGTTAGG
Source organism: Balaenoptera borealis (assembly GCF_965194805.1). Taxonomy (NCBI): domain Eukaryota; kingdom Metazoa; phylum Chordata; class Mammalia; order Artiodactyla; family Balaenopteridae; genus Balaenoptera; species Balaenoptera borealis. Next base: position 293,441 of record NW_028123857.1, read on the forward strand.
GTACGCATTAGGGTTAGGGTACTTATTAAACCTATCCCACTCTCTAGATACCCCTTAGCACATAAAGGAATATTATTTGAGGGTCCAGCCATGGAGAAGAGTTTAGACACTAGGATAAGATAAGGAACACACCCATTATAAAGAAATCACATTAGGATTCTCTTTTTAAGCTGTTCCTTAAAACACTAGTGCTTAGGAAATCTATTGGAGGCAGAAGCAGTCAAGGGTAGCCTAGGGTTAGGGTTAGGCTTAGGGTTAGGCTTAGGGTACGGCTTAGGGTAAGGGATCGGGGAGGGTTTCGGGTACGGCGTAGGGTATGGGTTAGGGTTAGGGTTAGGGTTAGTGTTAGGGTTAGGGCTCGGTTTAGGGTACGGTTAGGATTAGGGTACGTGTTAGGTTTAGGGTAGGGGTTAGGGTTAGGGTACGCGTTAGGCTTAGGGTAGTTAGTAAACCTATCCCACTCTCTAGATACCCCTTAGCACGTAAAGGAATATTATTTGGGGGTCCAGCCATGGAGAAGAATTTAGACACTAGGATAAGATAAGGAACACACCCATTATAAAGAAATCACATTAGGATTCTCTTTTTAAGCTGTTGCTTAAAACACTAGTGCTTAGGAAATCTATTGGAGGCAGAAGCAGTCAAGCGTAGCCTAGGGTTAGTGTTAGGCTTAGGGTTAGGCTTAGGGTACGGCTTAGGGTACGGGTTTGGGGAGGGGTTCGGGTACGGCGTAGGGTATGGGTTAGGGTTAGTGTTAGGGTTAGGGCTCGGTTTAGGGTACGCGTTAGGATTAGGGTACGTGTTAGGGTTAGGTTAGGGGTTAGGGTTAGAGTACGCATTAGGGTTAGGGTAGTTAGGGTTAGGGTTAGGGTTAGGGTTAGGGTTAGGGCTCGGTTTAGGGTACGGGTTAGGATTAGGGTACGTGTTAGGGTTAGGGTAGGGGTTAGGGTTAGGGTACGCGTTAGGGTTAGGGCAGTTATTAAACCTATCCCACTCTCTAGATATCCCTTAGCACGTAAAGGAATATTATTTGAGGGTCCAGCCATGGAGAAGAGTTTAGACACTAGGATAAGATAAGGAACACACCCATTATAAAGAAATCACATTAGGATTCTCTTTTTAAGCTGTTCCTTAAAACACTAGTGCTTAGGAAATCTATTGGAGGCAGAAGCAGTCAAGGGTAGCCTAGGGTTAGGGTTAGGCTTAGGGTTAGGCTTAGGGTACGGCTTAGGGTACGGGTTCGGGGAGGGGTTCGGGTACGGTGTAGGGTATGGGTTAGGGTTAGTGTTAGGGTTAGTGTTAGGGTTAGGGTTCGGTTCAGGGTACGGGTTAGGATTAGGGTACGTGTTAGGGTTAGGGTAGGGGTTAGGGTTAGGGTACGCTTTAGGGTTAGGGTATTTATTAAACCTATCCCACTCTCTAGATACCCCTTAGCACGTAAAGGAATATTATTTGGGGGTCCAGCCATGGAGGAGAGTTTAAACACTAGGATAAGATAAGGAACACACCCATTTTAAAGAAATCACATTAGGATTCTCTTTTTAAGCTGTTCCTTAAAACACTAGTGCTTAGGAAACCTATTGGAGGCAGAAGCAGTCAAGGGTAGCCTAGGGTTAGGGTTAGGCTTAGGGTTAGGCTTAGGGTACGGCTTAGGGTACGGGTTCGGGGAGGGGTGCGGGTACGGCGTAGGATATGGTTTAGGGTTAGGGTTAGGGTTAGTGTTACGGTTAGGGCTCGGTTTAGGGTACGGGTCAGGATTAGGGTACGTGTTAGGGTTAGGGTAGGGTTAGGGTTAGGGTTAGGGTTAGGGTTAGGGTTAGGGTTAGGGTTAGGGTTAGGGTTAGGGTTAGGGTTAGGGCTCGGTTTAGGGTACGGGTTAGGATTAGGGTACGTGTTAGGGTTAGGGTAGGGGTTAGGGTTAGGGTACGCGTTAGGGTTAGGGTAGTTATTAAACCTATCCCACTCTCTAGATACCCCTTAGCACGTAAAGGAATATTATTTGAGGGTCCAGCCATGGAGAAGAGTTTAGACACTAGGATAAGATAAGGAAGACACCCATTATAAAGAAATCACATTAGGATTCTCTTTTTAAGCTGTTCCTTTAAACACTAGTGCTTAGGAAATCTATTGGAGGCAGAAGCAGTCAAGGGTAGCCTAGGGTTAGGGTTAGGCTTAGGGTTAGGCTTAGGGTACGGCTTAGGGTACGGGTTCGGGGAGGGGTTCGGGTACGGCGTAGGGTATGGGTTAGGGTTAGTGTTAGGGTTAGTGTTAGGGTTAGGGTTCGGTTCAGGGTACGGGTTAGGATTAGGGTACGTGTTAGGGTTAGGGTAGGGGTTAGAGTTAGGGTACGCTTTGCGGTTAGGGTAGTTATTAAACCTATCCCACTCTCTAGATACCCCTTAGCACGTAAAGGAATATTATTTGGGGGTCCAGCCATGGAGGAGAGTTTAAACACTAGGATAAGATAAGGAACACACCCATTATAAAGAAATCACAATAGGATTCTCTTTTTAAGCTTTTCCTTAAAACACTAGTGCTTAGGAAACCTATTGGAGGCAGAAGCAGTCAAGGGTAGCCTAGGGTTAGGGTTAGGCTTAGGGTTAGGCTTAGGGTACGGCTTAGGGTACGGGTTCGGGGAGTGGTTCGGTTACGGCGTAGGGTATGGTTTAGGGTTAGGGTTAGGGTTAGTGTTACGGTTAGGGCTCGGTTTAGGGTACGGGTCAGGATTAGGGTACGTGTTAGGGTTAGGGTAGGGGTTAGAGTTAGGGTACGCGTTAGGGTTAGGGTAGTTATTAAACCTATCCCACTCTCTAGATACCCCTTAGCACGTAAAGGAATATTATTTGGGGGTCCAGCCATGGAGAAGAGTTTAGACACTAGGATAAATAAGGAACACACCCATTATAAAGAAATCACATTAGGATTCTCTTTTTAAGCTGTTCCTTAAAACACGAGTGCTTAGGAAATCTATTGGAGGCAGAAGCAGTCAAGGGTAGCCTAGGGTTAGTGTTAGGCTTAGGGTTAGGCTTAGGGTACGGGTTTGGGGAGGGGTTCGGGTACGGCGTAGGGTATGGTTTAGGGTTAGGGTTAGGGTTAGTGTTAGGGTTAGGGCTCGGTTTAGGGTACGGGTTAGGATTAGGGTACGTGTTAGGGTTAGGGTAGGGGTTAGGGTTAGAGTACGCATTAGGGTTAGGGTAGTTATTAAACCTATCCCACTCTCTAGATACCCCTTAGCACGTAAGGGAATATTATTTGGGGTTGCAGCCATGGAGAAGAGTTTAGACACTAAGATAAGATAAGGAACACACCCATTATAAAGAAATCACATTAGGATTCTCTTTTTAAGCTGTTCCTTAAAACACTAGTGCTTAGGAAATCTATTGGAGGCAGAAGCAGTCAAGGGTAGCCTAGGGTTAGGGTTAGGCTTAGGGTTAGGCTTAGGGTACGGCTTAGGGTACGGGTTCGGGGAGGGGTTCGGGTACAGCGTAGGGTATTGGTTAGGGTTAGGGTTAGGGTTAGTGTTAAGGTTAGGGCTCGGTTTAGGGTTAGGGTTAGGGTTAGGGTTAGTGTTAGGGTTAGGGCTCGGTTTAGGGTACGGGTTAGGATTAGGGTACGTGTTAGGGTTAGGGTAGGGGTTAGGGTTAGGGTACACGTTAGGGTTAGGGTAGTTATTAAACCTATCCCACTCTCTAGATACCCCTTAGCACGTAAAGGAATATTATTTGGGGGTCCAGCCATGGAGAAGAGTTTAGACACTAGGATAAGATAAGGAACACACCCATTATAAAGAAATCACTTTAGGATTCTCTTTTTAAGCTGTTCCTTAAAACACTAGTGCTTAGGAAATCTATTGGAGGCAGAAGCAGTCAAGGGTAGCCTAGGGTTAGGGTTAGGCTTAGGGTTAGGTTTAGGGTACGGCTTGGGGAATGGGTTCGGGGAGGGGTTCGGGTACGGCGTAGGGTATGGTTTAGGGTTAGGGTTAGGGTTAGTGTTAGGGTTAGGGCTCGGTTTAGGGTACGGGTTAGGATTAGGGTACGTGTTAGGGTTAGGGTAGGGGTTAGGGTTAGGTTACGCGTTAGGGCTAGGGTAGTTAGTAAACCTATCCCACTCTCTAGCTCCCCCTTAGCACGTAAAGGAATATTATTTGGGGGTCCAGCCATGGAGAAGAGTTTAGACACTAGGATAAGATAAGGAACACACCCATTATAAAGAAATCACATTAGGATTCTCTTTTTAAGCTGTTTCTTAATACACTACTGCTTAGGAAATCAATTGGAGGCAGAAGCAGTCAAGGGTAGCCTAGGGTTAGGGTTAGGCTTAGGGTTAGGTTTAGGTTACGGGTTCGGGGAGGGATGCGGGTACGGCGTAGGGTATGGGTTAGGGTTAGGGTTAGTGTTAGTGTTAGGGTTAGGGCTCGGTTTAGGGTACAGGTTAGGATTAGGGTACGTGTTAGGGTTAGGGTAGGGGTTAGGGTTAGGGTACGCGTTAGGGTTAGAGTAGTTATTAAACCTATCCCACTCTCTAGATACCCCTTAGCACGTAAGGGGATATTATTTGGGGGTGCAGCCATGGAGAAGAATTTAGACACTAGGATAAGATAAGGAACACACCCATTATAAAGAAATCACATTAGGATTCTCTTTTTAAGCTGTTCCTTAAAACACTAGTGCTTAGGAAATCTATTGGAGGCAGAAGCAGTCAAGGGTAGCCTAGGGTTAGGGTTAGGCTTACGGTTAGGCTTAGGGTACGGCTTAGGGTACGGGTTCGGGGAGGGGTGCGGGTACGGCGTAGGGTACGGGTTAGGGTTAGGGTTAGGGTTAGTGTTAGGGTTAGGGCTCGGTTTAGGGTACGGGTTAGGATTAGGGTACGTGTTAGGGTTAGGGTACGCGTTAGGGTTAGGGTAGTTATTAAACCTATCCCACTCTCTAGATACCCCTTAGCACGTAAAGGAATATTATTTGAGGGTCCAGCCATGGAGAAGAGTTTAGACACTAGGATAAGATAAGGAACACACCCATTATAAAGAAATCACTTTAGGATTCTCTTTTTAAGCTGTTCCTTAAAACACTAGTGCTTAGGAAATCTATTGGAGGCAGAAGCAGTCAAGGGTAGCCTAGGGTTAGGGATAGGCTTAGGGTTAGGGTTAGGGTACGGCTTGGGGTATGGGTTCAGGGAGGGGTTCGGGTACGGCATAGGGTATGGGTTAGGGTTAGTGTTAGGGTTAGTGTTAGGGTTAGGGCTCGGTTTAGGGTACGGGTTAGGAGTAGGGTACGTGTTAGGGTTAGGGTAGGGGTTAGGGTTAGGGTACGCGTTAGGGTTAGGGTAGCTATTAAACCTATCCCACTCTCTAGATACCCCTTAGCACGTAAGGGAATATTATTTGGGGGTGCAGTCATGGAGAAGAGTTTAGACACTAGGATAAGATAAGGAACACACCCATTATAAAGAAATCACATTAGGATTCTCTTTTTAAGCTGTTCCTTAAAACACTAGTGCTTAGGAAATCTATGGGAGGCAGAAGCAGTCAAGGGTAGCCTAAGGTTAGGGTTAGGCTTATGGTTAGGCTTAGGGTACGGCTTAGGGTACGGGTTCGGGGAGGGGTGCGGGTACGGCGTAGGGTATGGGTTAGGGTTAGGGTTAGGGTTAGTGTTAGGGTTAGGGCTCGGTTTAGGGTACGGGTTAGGATTAGGGTACGTGTTAGGGTTAGGGTAGGGGTTAGGGTTAGGGTACGCGTTAGGGTTAGGGTAGTTATTAAACCTATCCCACTCTCTAGATACCCCTTAGCACGTAAAGGAATATTATTTGAGGGTCCAGCCATGGAGAAGAGTTTAGACACTAGGATAAGATAAGGAACACACCCATTATAAAGAAATCACATTAGGATTCTCTTTTTAAGCTGTTGCTTAAAACACTAGTGCTTAGGAAATCTATTGGAGGCAGAAGCAGTCAAGGGTAGCCTAGGGTTAGGGTTAGGCTTAGGGCTAGGCTTAGGGTACGGCTTAGGGTAAGGGTTCGGGGAGGGTTTCGGGTACGGCGTAGGGTATGGGTTAGGGTTAGGGTTAGGGTTAGTGTTAGGGTTAGGGCTCGGTTTAGGGTACGGTTAGGATTAGGGTACGTGTTAGGTTTAGGGTAGGGGTTCGGGTTAGGGTACGCGTTAGGGTTAGGGTAGTTAGTAAGCTTATCCCACTCTCTAGATACCCCTTAGCACGTAAAGGAATATTATTTGGGGGTCCAGCCATGGAGAAGAATTTAGACACTAGGATAAGATAAGGAAAACACCCATTATAAAGAAATCACATTAGGATTCTCTTTTTAACCTGTTGCTTAAAACACTAGTGCTTAGGAAATCTATTGGAGGCAGAAGCAGTCAAGGGTAGCCTAGGGTTAGTGTTAGGCTTAGGGTTAGGCTTAGGGTACGGCTTAGGGTACGGGTTTGGGGAGGGGTTCGGGTACGGCGTAGGGTATGGGTTAGGGTTAGGGTTAGTGTTAGGTTTAGGGTTAGGGCTCGGTTTAGGGTACGGGTTAGGATTAGGGTACGTGTTAGTGTTAGGGTAGGGGTTAGGGTTAGAGTACGCATTAGGGTTAGGGTAGTTATTAAACCTATTCCACTCTCTAGATACCCCTTAGCACGTAAGGCAATATTATTTGGGGGTGCAGCCATGGAGAAGAGTTTAGACACTAGGATAAGATAAGGAACACACCCATTATAAAGAAATCACATTAGGATTCTCTTTTTAAGCTGTTCCTTAAAACACTAGTGCTTAGGAAATCTATTGGAGGCAGAAGCAGTCAAGGGTAGCCTAGGGTTAGGGTTAGGCTTAGGGTTAGGCTTAGGGTACGGCTTAGGGTACGGGTTCGGGGAGGGGTGTGGGTACGGCGTAGGGTATGGGTTAGGGTTAGGGTTAGGGTTAGTGTTAGGGTTAGGGCTCGGTTTAGGGTACGGGTTAGGATTAGGGTACGTGTTAGGGTTAGGGTAGGGGTTAGGGTTAGGGTAGTTATTAAACCTATCCCACTCTCTAGATACCCCTTAGCACGTAAAGGAATATTATTTGGGGGTCCAGCCATGGAGAAGAGTTTAGACACTAGGATAAGATAAGGAACACACCCATTATAAAGAAATCACATTAGGATTCTCTTTTTAAGCTGTTCCTTAAAACACTAGTGCTTAGGAAATCTATGGGAGGCAGAAGCAGTCAAGGGTAGCCTAAGGTTAGGGTTAGGCTTATGGTTAGGCTTAGGGTACGGCTTAGGGTACGGGTTCGGGGAGGGGTGCGGGTACGGCGTAGGGTATGGGTTAGGGTTAGGGTTAGGGTTAGTGTTAGGGTTAGGGCTCGGTTTAGGGTACGGGTTAGGATTAGGGTACGTGTTAGGGTTAGGGTAGGGGTTAGGGTTAGGGTACGCGTTAGGGTTAGGGTAGTTATTAAACCTATCCCACTCTCTAGATACCCCTTAGCACGTAAAGGAATATTATTTGAGGGTCCAGCCATGGAGAAGAGTTTAGACACTAGGATAAGATAAGGAACACACCCATTATAAAGAAATCACATTAGGATTCTCTTTTTAAGCTGTTGCTTAAAACACTAGTGCTTAGGAAATCTATTGGAGGCAGAAGCAGTCAAGGGTAGCCTAGGGTTAGGGTTAGGCTTAGGGCTAGGCTTAGGGTACGGCTTAGGGTAAGGGTTCGGGGAGGGTTTCGGGTACGGCGTAGGGTATGGGTTAGGGTTAGGGTTAGGGTTAGTGTTAGGGTTAGGGCTCGGTTTAGGGTACGGTTAGGATTAGGGTACGTGTTAGGTTTAGGGTAGGGGTTCGGGTTAGGGTACGCGTTAGGGTTAGGGTAGTTAGTAAGCTTATCCCACTCTCTAGATACCCCTTAGCACGTAAAGGAATATTATTTGGGGGTCCAGCCATGGAGAAGAATTTAGACACTAGGATAAGATAAGGAAAACACCCATTATAAAGAAATCACATTAGGATTCTCTTTTTAACCTGTTGCTTAAAACACTAGTGCTTAGGAAATCTATTGGAGGCAGAAGCAGTCAAGGGTAGCCTAGGGTTAGTGTTAGGCTTAGGGTTAGGCTTAGGGTACGGCTTAGGGTACGGGTTTGGGGAGGGGTTCGGGTACGGCGTAGGGTATGGGTTAGGGTTAGGGTTAGTGTTAGGTTTAGGGTTAGGGCTCGGTTTAGGGTACGGGTTAGGATTAGGGTACGTGTTAGTGTTAGGGTAGGGGTTAGGGTTAGAGTACGCATTAGGGTTAGGGTAGTTATTAAACCTATTCCACTCTCTAGATACCCCTTAGCACGTAAGGCAATATTATTTGGGGGTGCAGCCATGGAGAAGAGTTTAGACACTAGGATAAGATAAGGAACACACCCATTATAAAGAAATCACATTAGGATTCTCTTTTTAAGCTGTTCCTTAAAACACTAGTGCTTAGGAAATCTATTGGAGGCAGAAGCAGTCAAGGGTAGCCTAGGGTTAGGGTTAGGCTTAGGGTTAGGCTTAGGGTACGGCTTAGGGTACGGGTTCGGGGAGGGGTGTGGGTACGGCGTAGGGTATGGGTTAGGGTTAGGGTTAGGGTTAGTGTTAGGGTTAGGGCTCGGTTTAGGGTACGGGTTAGGATTAGGGTACGTGTTAGGGTTAGGGTAGGGGTTAGGGTTAGGGTAGTTATTAAACCTATCCCACTCTCTAGATACCCCTTAGCACGTAAAGGAATATTATTTGGGGGTCCAGCCATGGAGAAGAGTTTAGACACTAGGATAAGATAAGGAACACACCCATTATAAAGAAATCACTTTAGGATTCTCTTTTTAAGCTGTTCCTTAAAACACTAGTGCTTAGGAAATCTATTGGAGGCAGAAGCAGTCAAGGGTAGCCTAGGGTTAGTGTTAGGCTTAGGGTTAGGCTTAGGGTACGGCTTAGGGTTCGGGTTTGGGGAGGGGTTCGGGTACGGCGTAGGGTATGGGTTAGCGTTAGTGTTAGGGTTAGGGCTCGGTTTAGGGTACGGGTTAGGATTAGGGTACGTGTTAGGGTTAGGGTAGGGGTTAGGGTTAGAGTACGCATTAGGGTTAGGGTAGTTATTAAACCTATCCCACTCTCTAGATACCCCTTAGCACGTAAGGGAATATTATTTGGGGGTGCAGCCATGGAGAAGAGTTTAGACACTAGGATAAGATAAGGAACACACCCATTATAAAGAAATCACATTAGGATTCTCTTTTTAAGCTGTTCCTTAAAACACTAGTGCTTAGGAAATCTATGGGAGGCAGAAGCAGTCAAGGGTAGCCTAGGGTTAGGGTTAGGCTTAGGGTTAGGGTTAGGGTACGGCTTGGGGTATGGGTTCGGGGAGGGGTTCGGGTACGGCATAGGGTATGTGTTAGGGTTAGGGTTAGGGTTAGTGTTAGGGTTAGGGCTCGGTTTAGGGTACGGGTTAAGATTAGGGTACGTGTTAGGGTTAGGGTTAGGGTAGGGGTTAGGGTTAGGGTACGCGTTAGGGTTAGGGTAGTTATTAAACCTATCCCACTCTCTAGATACCCCTTAGCACGTAAGGGAATATTATTTGGGGGTGCAGCCATGGAGAAGAGTTTAGACACTAGGATAAGATAAGGAACACACCCATTATAAAGAAATCACATTAGGATTCTCTTTTTAAGCTGTTCCTTAAAACACTAGTGCTTAGGAAATCTATTGGAGGCAGAAGCAGTCAAGGGTAGCCTAGGGTTAGTGTTAGGCTTAGGGTTAGGCTTAGGGTACGGGTTTGGGGAGGGGTTCGGCTACGGCGTAGGGTATGGGTTAGGGTTAGGGTTAGGGTTAGTGTTAGGGTTAGGGCTCGGTTTAGGGTACGGGTTAGGATTAGGGTACGTGTTAGGGTTAGTGTAGGGGTTAGGGTTAGAGTACGCATTAGGGTTAGGGTAGTTATTAAACCTATCCCACTCTCTAGATACCCCTTAGCACGTAAGGGAATATTATTTGGGGGTGCAGCCATGGAGAAGAGTTTAGACACTAAGATAAGATAAGGAACACACCCATTATAAAGAAATCACATTAGGATTCTCTTTTTAAGCTGTTCCTTAAAACACTAGTGCTTAGGAAATCTATTGGAGGCAGAAGCAGTCAAGGGTAGCCTAGGGTTAGGGTTAAGCTTAGGGTTAGGCTTAGGGTACGGCTTAGGGTACGGGTTCGGGGAGGGGTGCGGGTACGGCGTAGGGTATGGGTTAGGGTTAGGGTTAGGGTTAGTGTTAGGGTTAGGGCTCGGTTTAGGTTACGGGTTAGGATTAGGGTAAGTGTTAGGGTTAGGGTAGGGGTTAGGGTTAGGGTACGCGTTAGGGTTAGGGTAGTTAGTAAACCTATCCCACTCTCTAGATACCCCTAAGCACGTAAAGGAATATTATTTGAGGGTCCAGCCATGGAGAAGAGTTTAGACACTAGGATAAGATAAGGAACACACCCATTATAAAGAAATCACATTAGGATTCTCTTTTTAAGCTGTTCCTTAAAACACTAGTGCTTAGGAAATCTATTGGAGGCAGAAGCAGTCAAGGGTAGCCTAGGGTTAGGGTTAGGCTTAGGGTTAGGCTTAGGGTACGGCTTAGGGTACGGGTTCGGGGAGGGGTTCGGGTACAGCGTAGGGTATGGGTTAGGGTTAGGGTTAGGGTTAGTGTTAAGTTTAGGGCTCGGTTTAGGGTACGGGTTAGGATTAGGGTACGTGTTAGGGTTAGGGTAGGGGTTAGGGTTAGGGTACGCGTTAGGGTTAGGTTAGTTAGTAAACCTATCCCACTCTCTATATACCCCTTAGCACGTAAACGAATATTATTTGGGGGTTCAGCCATGGAGAAGAGTTTAGACACTAGGATAAGATAAGGAACACACCCATTATAAAGAAATCACATTAGGATTCTCTTTTTAAGCTGTTGCTTAAAACACTAGTGCTTAGGAAATCTATTGGAGGCAGAAGCAGTCAAGGGTAGCCTAGGGTTAGTGTTAGTCTTAGGGTACGGCTTAGGGTACGGCTTAGGGTACGGGTTTGGGGAGGGGTTCGGGTACGGCGTAGGGTATGGGTTAGGGTTAGGGTTAGTGTTAGTGTTAGGGTTAGGGCTCGGTTTAGGGTACGGGTTAGGATTAGGGTACGTGTTAGGGTTAGGGTAGGGGTTAGGGTTAGGGTACGCGTTAGGGTTAGGGTAGTTAGTAAACCTATCCCACTCTCTAGATACCCCTTAGCACGTAAAGGAGTATTATTTGGGGGTCCAGCCATGGAGAAGAGTTTAGACACTAGGATAAGATAAGGAACACACCCATTATAAAGAAATCACATTAGGATTCTCTTTTTCAGCTGTTCCTTAAAACACTACTGCTTAGGAAATCTATTGGAGGCAGAAGCAGTCAAGGGTAGCCTAGGGTTAGGGTTAGGCTTAGGGTTAGGCTTAGGGTACGGCTTAGGGTACGGGTTCGGGGAGGGTTTCGGGTACGGCATAGGGTATGGGTTAGGGTTAGGGTTAGGGTTAGTGTTAGGGTTAGGGCTCGGTTTAGGGTACGGTTAGGATTAGTGTACGTGTTAGGTTTAGGGTAGGGGTTAGGGTTAGGGTACGCGTTAGGGTTAGGGTAGTTAGTAAACCTATCCCACTCTCTAGATACCCCTTAGCACGTAAAGGAATATTATTTGGGGGTCCAGCCATGGAGAAGAGTTTAGACACTAGGATAAGATAAGGAACACACCCATTATAAAGAAATCACATTAGGATTCTCTTTTTAAGCTGTTGCTTAAAACACTAGTGCTTAGGAAATCTATTGGAGGCAGAAGCAGTCAAGGGTAGCCTAGGGTTAGTGTTAGGCTTAGGGTTAGGCTTAGGGTATGGCTTAGGGTACGGGTTTGGGGAGGGGTTCGGGTACGGCGTAGGGTATGGGTTAGGGTTAGTGTTAGTGTTAGTGTTAGGGTTAGGGCTCGGTTTAGGGTACGGGTTAGGATTAGGGTACGTGTTAGTGTTAGGGTAGGGGTTAGGTTTAGAGTACGCATTAGTGTTAGGGTAGTTATTAAACCTATCCCACTCTCTAGATACCCCTTAGCACGTAAGGCAATATTATTTGCGGGTGCAGCCATGGAGAAGAGTTTAGACACTAGGATAAGATAAGGAACACACCCATTATAAAGAAATCACATTAGGATTCTCTTTTTAAGCTGTTCCTTAAAACACTAGTGCTTAGGAAATCTATTGGAGGCAGAAGCAGTCAAGGGTAGCCTAGGGTTAGGGTTAGGCTTAGGGTTAGGCTTAGGGTACGGCTTAGGGTACGGGTTTGGGGAGGGGTTCGGGTATGGCGTAGGGTATGGGTTAGTGTTAGGGTTAGGGTTAGTGTTAGGGTTAGGGCTCGGTTTAGGGTACGGGTTAGGATTAGGGTACGTGTTAGGGTTAGGGTAGGGGTTAGGGTTAGGGTACGCGTTAGGGTTAGGGTAGTTATTAAACCTATCCCAGTCTCTAGATACCCCTTAGCACATAAAGGAATATTATTTGGGGGTCCAGCCATGGAGAAGAGTTTAGACACTAGGATAAGATAAGGAACACACCCATTATAAAGAAATCACTTTAGGATTCTCTTTTTAAGCTGTTCCTTAAAACACTAGTGCTTAGGAAATCTATTGGAGGCAGAAGCAGTCAAGGGTAGCCTAGGGTTAGGGTTAGGCTTAGGGTTAGGTTTAGGGTACGGCTTGGGGAATGGGTTCGGGGAGGGGTTCGGGTACGGCGTAGGGTATGGTTTAGGGTTAGGGTTAGGGTTAGTGTTAGGGTTAGGGCTCGGTTTAGGGTACGGGTTAGGATTAGGGTACGTGTTAGGGTTAGGGTAGGGGTTAGGGTTAGGTTACTCGTTAGGGCTAGGGTAGTTAGTAAACCTATCCCACTCTGTAGCTCCCCCTTAGCACGTAAAGGAATATTATTTGGGGGTCCAGCCATGGAGAAGAGTTTAGACACTAGGATAAGATAAGGAACACACCCATTATAAAGAAATCACATTAGGATTCTCTTTTTAAGCTGTTTCTTAAAACACTACTGCTTAGGAAATCAATTGGAGGCAGAAGCAGTCAAGGGTAGCCTAGGGTTAGGGTTAGGCTTAGGGTTAGGTTTAGGGTATGGCTTAGGGTACGGGTTCGGGGAGGTGTGCGGGTACGGCGTAGGGTATGGGTTAGGGCTAGGGTTAGTGTTAGTGTTAGGGTTAGGGCTCGGTTTGGGGTACAGGTTAGGATTAGGGTACGTGTTAGGGTTAGGGTAGGGGTTAGGGTTAGGGTACGCATTAGGGTTAGGGTAGTTATTAAACCTATCCCACTCTCTAGATACCCATTAGCACGTAAGGGAATATTATTTGGGGGTGCAGCCATGGAGAAGAGTTTAGACACTAGGATAAGATAAGGAACACACCCATTATAAAGAAATCACATTAGGATTCTCTTTTTAAGCTGTTCCTTAAAACACTAGTGCTTAGGAAATCTATTGGAGGCAGAAGCAGTCAAGGGTAGCCTAGGGTTAGGGTTAGGCTTAGGGTTAGTTTTAGGGTACGGCTTAGGGTACAGGTTCGGGGAGGGGTTCGGGTACGGCATAGGGTATGGGTTAGGGTTAGGGTTAGGGTTAGTGTTAGGGTTAGGGCTCGGTTTAGGGTACGGGTTAGGATTAGGGTACGTGTTAGGTTTACGGTAGGGGTTAGGGTTAGGGTACGCGTTAGGGTTAGGGTAGTTATTAAACCTATCCCACTCTCTAGATACCCCTTAGCACGTAAAGGAATATTATTTGGGGGTCCAACCATGGAGAAGAGTTTAGACACTAGGATAAGATAAGGAAAACACCCATTATAAAGAAATCACATTAGGATTCTCTTTTTAAGCTGTTCCTTAAAACACTAGTGCTTAGGAAATCTATTGGAGGCAGAAGCAGTCAAGGGTAGCCTAGGGTTAGGGTTAGGCTTAGAGTTAGGCTTAGGGTACGGCTTAGGGTACGGGTTCGGGGAGGGGTTCGGGTACGGCGTAGGGTATGGGTTAGGGTTAGGGTTAGGGTTAGTGTTAGGGTTAGGGCTCGGTTTAGGGTACGGGTTAGGATTAGGGTACGTGTTAGGGTTAGAGTAGGGGTTAGGGTTAGGGTACGCGTTAGGGTTAGGGTAGTTATTAAACCTATCCCACTCTCTAGATACCCCTTAGCACGTAAAGGAATATTATTTGGGGGTCCAGCCATGGAGAAGAGTTTAGACACTAGGATAAGATAAGGAACACACCCATTATAAAGAAATCACTTTAGGATTCTCTTTTTAAGCTGTTCCTTAAAACACTAGTGCTTAGGAAATCTATTGGAGGCAGAAGCAGTCAAGGGTAGCCTAGGGTTAGGGTTAGGCTTAGGGTTAGGGTTAGGGTACGGCTTGGGGTATGGGTTCGGGGAGGGGTTCGGGTACGGCATAGGGTATGGTTTAGGGTTAGGGTTAGGGTTAGTGTTAGGGTTAGGGCTCGGTTTAGGGTACGGGTTAAGATTAGGGTACGTGTTAGGGTTAGGGTTAGGGTAGGGGTTAGGGTTAGGGTACGCGTTAGGGTTAAGGTAGTTATTAAACCTATCCCACTCTCTAGATACCCCTTAGCACGTAAGGGAATATTATTTGGGGGTGAAGCCATGGAGAAGAGTTTAGACACTAGGATAAGATAAGGAACACACCCATTATAAAGAAATCACATTAGGATTCTCTTTTTAAGCTGTTCCTTAAAACACTAGTGCTTAGGAAATCTATTGGAGGCAGAAGCAGTCAAGGGTAGCCTAGGGTTAGGGTTAGGCTTAGGGTTAGGCTTAGGGTACGGCTTAGGGTACGAGTTCGGGGAGGGGTGCGGGTACGGCGTAGGGTATGGGTTAGGGTTAGGGTTAGGGTTAGTGTTAGGGTTAGGGCTCGGTTTAGGGTACGGGTTAGGATTAGGGTACGTGTTAGGGTTAGGGTAGGGGTTAGGGTTAGGGTACGCGTTAGGGTTAGGGTAGTTATTAAACCTATCCCACTCTCTAGATACCCCTTAGCACGTAAAGGAATATTATTTGAGGGTCCAGCCATGGAGAAGAGTTTAGACACTAGGATAAGATAAGGAACACACCCATTATAAAGAAAGCACATTAGGATTCTCTTTTTAAGCTGTTCCTTAAAACACTAGTGCTTAGGAAATCTATTGGAGGCAGAAGCAGTCAAGGGTAGCCTAGGGTTAGGGTTAGGCTTAGGGTTAGGCTTAGGGTACGGCTTAGGGTACGGGTTCGGGGAGGGGTGCGGGTACGGCGTAGGGTATGGGTTAGGGTTAGGGTTAGGGTTAGTGTTAGGGTTAGGGCTCGGTTTAGGGTACGGGTTAGGATTAGGGTACGTGTTAGGGTTAGGGTACTTATTAAACCTATCCCACTCTCTAGATACCCCTTAGCACATAAAGGAATATTATTTGAGGGTCCAGCCATGGAGAAGAGTTTAGACACTAGGATAAGATAAGGAACACACCCATTATAAAGAAATCACATTAGGATTCTCTTTTTAAGCTGTTCCTTAAAACACTAGTGCTTAGGAAATCTATTGGAGGCAGAAGCAGTCAAGGGTAGCCTAGGGTTAGGGTTAGGCTTAGGGTTAGGCTTAGGGTACGGCTTAGGGTAAGGGTTCGGGGAGGGTTTCGGGTACGGCGTAGGGTATGGGTTAGGGTTAGGGTTAGGGTTAGTGTTAGGGTTAGGGCTCGGTTTAGGGTACGGTTAGGATTAGGGTACGTGTTAGGTTTAGGGTAGGGGTTAGGGTTAGGGTACGCGTTAGGCTTAGGGTAGTTAGTAAACCTATCCCACTCTCTAGATACCCCTTAGCACGTAAAGGAATATTATTTGGGGGTCCAGCCATGGAGGAGAGTTTAAACACTAGGATAAGATAAGGAACACACCCATTATAAAGAAATCACATTAGGATTCTCTTTTTAAGCTTTTCCTTAAAACACTAGTGCTTAGGAAACCTATTGGAGGCAGAAGCAGTCAAGGGTAGCCTAGGGTTAGGTTTAGGCTTAGGGTTAGGCTTAGGGTACGGCTTAGGTTACGGGTTCGGGGAGTGGTTCGGTTACGGCGTAGGGTATGGTTTAGGGTTAGGGTTAGGGTTAGTGTTACGGTTAGGGCTCGGTTTAGGGTACGGGTCAGGATTAGGGTACGTGTTAGGGTTAGGGTAGGGGTTAGAGTTAGGGTACGCGTTAGGGTTAGGGTAGTTATTAAACCTATCCCACTCTCTAGATACCCCTTAGCACGTAAAGGAATATTATTTGGGGGTCCAGCCATGGAGAAGAGTTTAGACACTAGGATAAATAAGGAACACACCCATTATAAAGAAATCACATTAGGATTCTCTTTTTAAGCTGTTCCTTAAAACACGAGTGCTTAGGAAATCTATTGGAGGCAGAAGCAGTCAAGGGTAGCCTAGGGTTAGTGTTAGGCTTAGGGTTAGGCTTAGGGTACGGGTTTGGGGAGGGGTTCGGGTACGGCGTAGGGTATGGTTTAGGGTTAGGGTTAGGGTTAGTGTTAGGGTTAGGGCTCGGTTTAGGGTACGGGTTAGGATTAGGGTACGTGTTAGGGTTAGGGTAGGGGTTAGGGTTAGAGTACGCATTAGGGTTAGGGTAGTTATTAAACCTATCCCACTCTCTAGATACCCCTTAGCACGTAAGGGAATATTATTTGGGGTTGCAGCCATGGAGAAGAGTTTAGACACTAAGATAAGATAAGGAACACACCCATTATAAAGAAATCACATTAGGATTCTCTTTTTAAGCTGTTCCTTAAAACACTAGTGCTTAGGAAATCTATTGGAGGCAGAAGCAGTCAAGGGTAGCCTAGGGTTAGGGTTAGGCTTAGGGTTAGGCTTAGGGTACGGCTTAGGGTACGGGTTCGGGGAGGGGTTCGGGTACAGCGTAGGGTATTGGTTAGGGTTAGGGTTAGGGTTAGTGTTAAGGTTAGGGCTCGGTTTAGGGTACGGGTTAGCATTAGGGTACGTGTTAGGGTTAGGGTAGGGGTTAGGGTTAGGGTACGCGTTAGGGTTAGGGTAGTTAGTAAACCTATCCCACTCTCTAGATACCCCTTAGCACGTAAAGGAATATTATTTGGGGGTCCAGCCATGGAGAAGAGTTTAGACACTAGGATAAGATAAGGAACACACCCATTATAAAGAAATCACTTTAGGATTCTCTTTTTAAGCTGTTCCTTAAAACACTAGTGCTTAGGAAATCTATTGGAGGCAGAAGCAGTCAAGGGTAGCCTAGGGTTAGGGTTAGGCTTAGGGTTAGGTTTAGGGTACGGCTTGGGGAATGGGTTCGGGGAGGGGTTCGGGTACGGCGTAGGGTATGGTTTAGGGTTAGGGTTAGGGTTAGTGTTAGGGTTAGGGCTCGGTTTAGGGTACGGGTTAGGATTAGGGTACGTGTTAGGGTTAGGGTAGGGGTTAGGGTTAGGTTACGCGTTAGGGCTAGGGTAGTTAGTAAACCTATCCCACTCTCTAGCTCCCCCTTAGCACGTAAAGGAATATTATTTGGGGGTCCAGCCATGGAGAAGAGTTTAGACACTAGGATAAGATAAGGAACACACCCATTATAAAGAAATCACATTAGGATTCTCTTTTTAAGCTGTTTCTTAATACACTACTGCTTAGGAAATCAATTGGAGGCAGAAGCAGTCAAGGGTAGCCTAGGGTTAGGGTTAGGCTTAGGGTTAGGTTTAGGTTACGGGTTCGGGGAGGGATGTGGGTACGGCGTAGGGTATGGGTTAGGGTTAGGGTTAGTGTTAGTGTTAGGGTTAGGGCTCGGTTTAGGGTACAGGTTAGGATTAGGGTACGTGTTAGGGTTAGGGTAGGGGTTAGGGTTAGGGTACGCGTTAGGGTTAGAGTAGTTATTAAACCTATCCCACTCTCTAGATACCCCTTAGCACGTAAGGGGATATTATTTGGGGGTGCAGCCATGGAGAAGAATTTAGACACTAGGATAAGATAAGGAACACACCCATTATAAAGAAATCACATTAGGATTCTCTTTTTAAGCTGTTCCTTAAAACACTAGTGCTTAGGAAATCTATTGGAGGCAGAAGCAGTCAAGGGTAGCCTAGGGTTAGGGTTAGGCTTACGGTTAGGCTTAGGGTACGGCTTAGGGTACGGGTTCGGGGAGGGGTGCGGGTACGGCGTAGGGTATGCGTTAGGGTTAGGGTTAGGGTTAGTGTTAGGGTTAGGGCTCGGTTTAGGGTACGGGTTAGGATTAGGGTACGTGTTAGGGTTAGGGTACGCGTTAGGGTTAGGGTAGCTATTAAACCTATCCCACTCTCTAGATACCCCTTAGCACGTAAGGGAATATTATTTGGGGGTGCAGCCATGGAGAAGAGTTTAGACACTAGGATAAGATAAGGAACACACCCATTATAAAGAAATCACATTAGGATTCTCTTTTTAAGCTGTTCCTTAAAACACTAGTGCTTAGGAAATCTATTGGAGGCAGAAGCAGTCAAGGGTAGCCTAGGGTTAGGGTTAGGCTTAGGGTTAGGCTTAGGGTACGGCTTAGGGTACGGGTTCGGGGAGGGGTGCGGGTACGGCGTAGGGTATGGGTTAGGGTTAGGGTTAGGGTTAGTGTTAGGGTTAGGGCTCGGTTTAGGGTACGGGTTAGGATTAGGGTACGTGTTAGGGTTAGGGTAGGGGTTAGGGTTAGGGTACGCATTAGGGTTAGGGTCGTTATTAAACCTATCCCACTCTCTAGATACCCCTTAGCACATAAAGGAATATTATTTGAGGGTCCAGCCATGGAGAAGAGTTTAGACACTAGGATAAGATAAGGAACACACCCATTATAAAGAAATCACATTAGGATTCTCTTTTTAAGCTGTTCCTTAAAACACTAGTGCTTAGGAAATCTATTGGAGGCAGAAGCAGTCAAGGGTAGCCTAGGGTTAGGGTTAGGCTTAGGGTTAGGGTTAGGGTACGGCTTAGGGTACAGGTTCGGGGAGGGGTTCTGGTACGGCGTAGGGTATGGGTTAGGGTTAGTGTTAGGGTTAGTGTTAGGGTTAGGGCTCGGTTTAGGGTACGGGTTAGGATTAGGGTACGTGTTAGGGTTAGGGTAGGGGTTAGGGTTAGGGTACGCGTTAGGGTTAGGGTAGTTATTAAACCTATCCCACTCTCTAGATACCCCTTAGCACGTAAAGGAATATTATTTGGGGGTCCAACCATGGAGAAGAGTTTAGACACTAGGATAAGATAAGGAACACACCCATTATAAAGAAATCACATTAGGATTCTCTTTTTCAGCTGTTCCTTAAAACACTAGTGCTTAGGAAATCTATTGGAGGCAGAAGCAGTCAAGGGTAGCCTAGGGTTAGGGTTAGGCTTAGGGTTAGGCTTAGGGTACGGCTTAGGGTACGGGTTCGCAGAGGGTTTCGGGTACGGCGTAGGGTATGGGTTAGGGTTAGGGTTAGGATTAGTGTTAGGGTTAGGGCTCGGTTTAGGGTACGGGTTAGGATTAGGGTACGTGTTAGGGTTAGGGTAGGGGTTAGGGTTAGGGTTTGCGTTAGGGTTAGGGTAGTTATTAAACCTATCCCACTCTCTAGATACCCCTTAGCACATAAAGGAATATTATTTGAGGGTCCAGCCATGGAGAAGAGTTTAGACACTAGGATAAGATAAGGAACACACCCATTATAAAGAAATCACATTAGGATTCTCTTTTTCAGCTGTTCCTTAAAACACTAGTGCTTAGGAAATCTATTGGAGGCAGAAGCAGTCAAGGGTAGCCTAGGGTTAGGGATAGGCTTAGGGTTAGGGTTAGGGTACGGCTTGGGGTATGGGTTCGGGGAGGGGTTCGGGTACGGCGTAGGGTATGGGTTAGGGTTAGGGTTAGGGTTAGTGTTAGGGTTAGGGCTCGGTTTAGGGTACGGGTTAGGATTAGGGTACGTGTTAGGGTTAGGGTAGGGGTTAGGGTTAGGTTACGCGTTAGGGCTAGGGTAGTTAGTAAACCTATCCCACTCTCTAGCTCCCTCTTAGCACGTAAAGGAATATTATTTGGTGGTCCAGCCATGGAGAAGAGTTTAGACACTAGGATAAGATAAGGAACACACCCATTATAAAGAAATCACATTAGGATTCTCTTTTTAAGCTGTTCCTTAAAACACTAGTGCTTAGGAAATCTATTGGAGGCAGAAGCAGTCAAGGGTAGCCTAGGGTTAGAGTTAGGCTTAGGGTTAGGCTTAGGGTACGGCTTAGGGTACGGGTTCGGGGAGGGGTGCGGGTACGGCGTCGGGTATGGGTTAGGGTTAGGGTTAGGGTTAGTGTTAGGGTTAGGGCTCGGTTTAGGGTACGGGTTAGGATTAGGGTACGTGTTAGGGTTAGGGTAGGGGTTAGGGTTAGAGTACGCATTAGGGTTAGGGTAGTTATTAAACCTATCCCACTCTCTAGATACCCCTTAGCACGTAAGGGAATATTATTTGGGGGTGCAGTCATGGAGAAGAGTTTAGACACTAAGATAAGATAAGGAACACACCCATTATAAAGAAATCACATTAGGATTCTCTTTTTAAGCTGTTCCTTAAAACACTAGTGCTTAGGAAATCTATTGGAGGCAGAAGCAGTCAAGGGTAGCCTAGGGTTAGGGTTAGGCTTAGGGTTAGGCTTAGGGTACGGCTTAGGGTACGGGTTCGGTGAGGGGTGCGGGTACGGCGTAGGGTATGGGTTAGGGTTAGGGTTAGGGTTAGGGTTAGGGTTAGGGCTCGGTTTAGGGTACGGGTTAGGATTAGGGTACGTGTTAGGGTTAGGGTAGGGGTTAGGGTTAGGGTACGCTTTAGGGTTAGGGTATTTATTAAACCTATCCCACTCTCTAGATACCCCTTAGCACGTAAAGGAATATTATTTGGGGGTCCAGCCATGGAGGAGAGTTTAAACACTAGGATAAGATAAGGAACACACCCATTATAAAGAAATCACATTAGGATTCTCTTTTTAAGCTGTTCCTGAAAACACTAGTGCTTAGGAAACCTATTGGAGGCAGAAGCAGTCAAGGGTAGCCTAGGGTTAGGGTTAGGCTTAGGGTTAGGCTTAGGGTACGGCTTAGGGTACGGGTTCGGGGAGGGGTGCGGGTACGGCGTAGGATATGGTTTAGGGTTAGGGTTAGGGTTAGTGTTACGGTTAGGGCTCGGTTTAGGGTACGGGTCAGGATTAGGGTACGTGTTAGGGTAAGGGAAGGGGTTAGAGTTAGGGTACGCATTAGGGTTAGGGTAGTTATTAAACCTATCCCACTCTCTAGATACCCCTTAGCACGTAAAGGAATATTATTTGGGGGTCCAGCCATGGAGAAGAGTTTAGACACTAGGATAAATAAGGAACACACCCATTATAAAGAAATCACATTAGGATTCTCTTTTTAAGCTGTTCCTTAAAACACGAGTGCTTAGGAAATCTATTGGAGGCAGAAGCAGTCAAGGGTAGCCTAGGGTTAGTGTTAGGCTTAGGGTTAGGCTTAGGGTACGGGTTTGGGGAGGGGTTCGGGTACGGCGTAGGGTATGGTTTAGGGTTAGGGTTAGGGTTAGTGTTAGGGTTAGGGCTCGGTTTAGGGTACGGGTTAGGATTAGGGTACGTGTTAGGGTTAGGGTAGGGGTTAGGGTTAGAGTACGCATTAGGGTTAGGGTAGTTATTAAACCTATCCCACTCTCTAGATACCCCTTAGCACGTAAGGGAATATTATTTGGGGTTGCAGCCATGGAGAAGAGTTTAGACACTAAGATAAGATAAGGAACACACCCATTATAAAGAAATCACATTAGGATTCTCTTTTTAAGCTGTTCCTTAAAACACTAGTGCTTAGGAAATCTATTGGAGGCAGAAGCAGTCAAGGGTAGCCTAGGGTTAGGGTTAGGCTTAGGGTTAGGCTTAGGGTACGGCTTAGGGTACGGGTTCGGGGAGGGGTTCGGGTACAGCGTAGGGTATTGGTTAGGGTTAGGGTTAGGGTTAGTGTTAAGGTTAGGGCTCGGTTTAGGGTACGGGTTAGCATTAGGGTACGTGTTAGGGTTAGGGTAGGGGTTAGGGTTAGGGTACGCGTTAGGGTTAGGGTAGTTAGTAAACCTATCCCACTCTCTAGATACCCCTTAGCACGTAAAGGAATATTATTTGGGGGTCCAGCCATGGAGAAGAGTTTAGACACTAGGATAAGATAAGGAACACACCCATTATAAAGAAATCACATTAGGATTCTCTTTTTAAGCTGTTGCTTAAAACACTAGTGCTTAGGAAATCTATTGGAGGCAGAAGCAGTCAAGGGTAGCCTAGGGTTAGGGTTAGGCTTAGGGTTAGGCTTAGGGTACGGCTTAGGGTACGGGTTTGGGGAGGGGTTCGGGTACGGCGTAGGGTATGCGTTAGGGTTAGGGTTAGGGTTAGTGTTAGGGTTAGGGCTCGGTTTAGGGTACGGGTTAGGATTAGGGTACGTGTTAGGGTTAGGGTAGGGGTTAGGGTTAGGGTACACGTTAGGGTTAGGGTAGTTATTAAACCTATCCCACTCTCTAGATACCCCTTAGCACGTAAAGGAATATTATTTGGGGGTCCAGCCATGGAGAAGAGTTTAGACACTAGGATAAGATAAGGAACACACCCATTATAAAGAAATCACTTTAGGATTCTCTTTTTAAGCTGTTCCTTAAAACACTAGTGCTTAGGAAATCTATTGGAGGCAGAAGCAGTCAAGGGTAGCCTAGGGTTAGGGTTAGGCTTAGGGTTAGGTTTAGGGTACGGCTTGGGGAATGGGTTCGGGTACGGCGTAGGGTATGGTTTAGGGTTAGGGTTAGGGTTAGTGTTAGGGTTAGGGCTCGGTTTAGGGTACGGGTTAGGATTAGGGTACGTGTTAGGGTTAGGGTAGGGGTTAGGGTTAGGTTACGCGTTAGGGCTAGGGTAGTTAGTAAACCTATCCCACTCTCTAGCTCCCCCTTAGCACGTAAAGGAATATTATTTGGGGGTCCAGCCATGGAGAAGAGTTTAGACACTAGGATAAGATAAGGAACACACCCATTATAAAGAAATCACATTAGGATTCTCTTTTTAAGCTGTTTCTTAATACACTACTGCTTAGGAAATCAATTGGAGGCAGAAGCAGTCAAGGGTAGCCTAGGGTTAGGGTTAGGCTTAGGGTTAGGTTTAGGTTACGGGTTCGGGGAGGGATGTGGGTACGGCGTAGGGTATGGGTTAGGGTTAGGGTTAGTGTTAGTGTTAGGGTTAGGGCTCGGTTTAGGGTACAGGTTAGGATTAGGGTACGTGTTAGGGTTAGGGTAGGGGTTAGGGTTAGGGTACGCGTTAGGGTTAGAGTAGTTATTAAACCTATCCCACTCTCTAGATACCCCTTAGCACGTAAGGGGATATTATTTGGGGGTGCAGCCATGGAGAAGAATTTAGACACTAGGATAAGATAAGGAACACACCCATTATAAAGAAATCACATTAGGATTCTCTTTTTAAGCTGTTCCTTAAAACACTAGTGCTTAGGAAATCTATTGGAGGCAGAAGCAGTCAAGGGTAGCCTAGGGTTAGGGTTAGGCTTACGGTTAGGCTTAGGGTACGGCTTAGGGTACGGGTTCGGGGAGGGGTGCGGGTACGGCGTAGGGTATGCGTTAGGGTTAGGGTTAGGGTTAGTGTTAGGGTTAGGGCTCGGTTTAGGGTACGGGTTAGGATTAGGGTACGTGTTAGGGTTAGGGTACGCGTTAGGGTTAGGGTAGCTATTAAACCTATCCCACTCTCTAGATACCCCTTAGCACGTAAGGGAATATTATTTGGGGGTGCAGCCATGGAGAAGAGTTTAGACACTAGGATAAGATAAGGAACACACCCATTATAAAGAAATCACATTAGGATTCTCTTTTTAAGCTGTTCCTTAAAACACTAGTGCTTAGGAAATCTATTGGAGGCAGAAGCAGTCAAGGGTAGCCTAGGGTTAGGGTTAGGCTTAGGGTTAGGCTTAGGGTACGGCTTAGGGTACGGGTTCGGGGAGGGGTGCGGGTACGGCGTAGGGTATGGGTTAGGGTTAGGGTTAGGGTTAGTGTTAGGGTTAGGGCTCGGTTTAGGGTACGGGTTAGGATTAGGGTACGTGTTAGGGTTAGGGTAGGGGTTAGGGTTAGGGTACGCATTAGGGTTAGGGTAGTTATTAAACCTATCCCACTCTCTAGATACCCCTTAGCACATAAAGGAATATTATTTGAGGGTCCAGCCATGGAGAAGAGTTTAGACACTAGGATAAGATAAGGAACACACCCATTATAAAGAAATCACATTAGGATTCTCTTTTTAAGCTGTTCCTTAAAACACTAGTGCTTAGGAAATCTATTGGAGGCAGAAGCAGTCAAGGGTAGCCTAGGGTTAGGGTTAGGCTTAGGGTTAGGGTTAGGGTACGGCTTAGGGTACAGGTTCGGGGAGGGGTTCTGGTACGGCGTAGGGTATGGGTTAGGGTTAGTGTTAGGGTTAGTGTTAGGGTTAGGGCTCGGTTTAGGGTACGGGTTAGGATTAGGGTACGTGTTAGGGTTAGGGTAGGGGTTAGGGTTAGGGTACGCGTTAGGGTTAGGGTAGTTATTAAACCTATCCCACTCTCTAGATACCCCTTAGCACGTAAAGGAATATTATTTGGGGGTCCAACCATGGAGAAGAGTTTAGACACTAGGATAAGATAAGGAACACACCCATTATAAAGAAATCACATTAGGATTCTCTTTTTCAGCTGTTCCTTAAAACACTAGTGCTTAGGAAATCTATTGGAGGCAGAAGCAGTCAAGGGTAGCCTAGGGTTAGGGTTAGGCTTAGGGTTAGGCTTAGGGTACGGCTTAGGGTACGGGTTCGCAGAGGGTTTCGGGTACGGCGTAGGGTATGGGTTAGGGTTAGGGTTAGGATTAGTGTTAGGGTTAGGGCTCGGTTTAGGGTACGGGTTAGGATTAGGGTACGTGTTAGGGTTAGGGTAGGGGTTAGGGTTAGGGTTTGCGTTAGGGTTAGGGTAGTTATTAAACCTATCCCACTCTCTAGATACCCCTTAGCACATAAAGGAATATTATTTGAGGGTCCAGCCATGGAGAAGAGTTTAGACACTAGGATAAGATAAGGAACACACCCATTATAAAGAAATCACATTAGGATTCTCTTTTTCAGCTGTTCCTTAAAACACTAGTGCTTAGGAAATCTATTGGAGGCAGAAGCAGTCAAGGGTAGCCTAGGGTTAGGGATAGGCTTAGGGTTAGGGTTAGGGTACGGCTTGGGGTATGGGTTCGGGGAGGGGTTCGGGTACGGCGTAGGGTATGGGTTAGGGTTAGGGTTAGGGTTAGTGTTAGGGTTAGGGCTCGGTTTAGGGTACGGGTTAGGATTAGGGTACGTGTTAGGGTTAGGGTAGGGGTTAGGGTTAGGTTACGCGTTAGGGCTAGGGTAGTTAGTAAACCTATCCCACTCTCTAGCTCCCTCTTAGCACGTAAAGGAATATTATTTGGTGGTCCAGCCATGGAGAAGAGTTTAGACACTAGGATAAGATAAGGAACACACCCATTATAAAGAAATCACATTAGGATTCTCTTTTTAAGCTGTTCCTTAAAACACTAGTGCTTAGGAAATCTATTGGAGGCAGAAGCAGTCAAGGGTAGCCTAGGGTTAGAGTTAGGCTTAGGGTTAGGCTTAGGGTACGGCTTAGGGTACGGGTTCGGGGAGGGGTGCGGGTACGGCGTCGGGTATGGGTTAGGGTTAGGGTTAGGGTTAGTGTTAGGGTTAGGGCTCGGTTTAGGGTACGGGTTAGGATTAGGGTACGTGTTAGGGTTAGGGTAGGGGTTAGGGTTAGAGTACGCATTAGGGTTAGGGTAGTTATTAAACCTATCCCACTCTCTAGATACCCCTTAGCACGTAAGGGAATATTATTTGGGGGTGCAGTCATGGAGAAGAGTTTAGACACTAAGATAAGATAAGGAACACACCCATTATAAAGAAATCACATTAGGATTCTCTTTTTAAGCTGTTCCTTAAAACACTAGTGCTTAGGAAATCTATTGGAGGCAGAAGCAGTCAAGGGTAGCCTAGGGTTAGGGTTAGGCTTAGGGTTAGGCTTAGGGTACGGCTTAGGGTACGGGTTCGGTGAGGGGTGCGGGTACGGCGTAGGGTATGGGTTAGGGTTAGGGTTAGGGTTAGGGTTAGGGTTAGGGCTCGGTTTAGGGTACGGGTTAGGATTAGGGTACGTGTTAGGGTTAGGGTAGGGGTTAGGGTTAGGGTACGCTTTAGGGTTAGGGTATTTATTAAACCTATCCCACTCTCTAGATACCCCTTAGCACGTAAAGGAATATTATTTGGGGGTCCAGCCATGGAGGAGAGTTTAAACACTAGGATAAGATAAGGAACACACCCATTATAAAGAAATCACATTAGGATTCTCTTTTTAAGCTGTTCCTGAAAACACTAGTGCTTAGGAAACCTATTGGAGGCAGAAGCAGTCAAGGGTAGCCTAGGGTTAGGGTTAGGCTTAGGGTTAGGCTTAGGGTACGGCTTAGGGTACGGGTTCGGGGAGGGGTGCGGGTACGGCGTAGGATATGGTTTAGGGTTAGGGTTAGGGTTAGTGTTACGGTTAGGGCTCGGTTTAGGGTACGGGTCAGGATTAGGGTACGTGTTAGGGTAAGGGAAGGGGTTAGAGTTAGGGTACGCATTAGGGTTAGGGTAGTTATTAAACCTATCCCACTCTCTAGATACCCCTTAGCACGTAAAGGAATATTATTTGGGGGTCCAGCCATGGAGAAGAGTTTAGACACTAGGATAAATAAGGAACACACCCATTATAAAGAAATCACATTAGGATTCTCTTTTTAAGCTGTTCCTTAAAACACTAGTGCTTAGGAAATCTATTGGAGGCAGAAGCAGTCAAGGGTAGCCTAGGGTTAGTGTTAGGCTTAGGGTTAGGCTTAGGGTACGGGTTTGGGGAGGGGTTCGTGTACGGCGTAGGGTATGGGTTAGGGTTAGGGTTAGGGTTAGTGTTAGGGTTAGGGCTCGGTTTAGGGTACGGGTTAGGATTAGGGTACGTGTTAGGGGTAGGGTAGGGGTTAGGGTTAGAGTACGCATTACGGTTAGGGTAGTTATTAAACCTATCCCACTCTCTAGATACCCCTTAGCACGTAAGGGAATATTATTTGGGGGTGCAGCCATGGAGAAGAGTTTAGACACTAAGATAAGATAAGGAACACACCCATTATAAAGAAATCACATTAGGATTCTCTTTTTAAGCTGTTCCTTAAAACACTAGTGCTTAGGAAATCTATTGGAGGCAGAAGCAGTCAAGGGTAGCCTAGGGTTAGGGTTAGGCTTACGGTTAGGCTTAGGGTACGGCTTAGGGTACGGGTTCGGGGAGGGGTGCGGGTACGGCGTAGGGTATGGGTTAGGGTTAGGGTTAGGGTTAGTGTTAGGGTTAGGGCTCGGTTTAGGGTACGGGTTAGGATTAGGGTACGTGTTAGGGTTAGGGTACGCGTTAGGGTTAGGGTAGTTATTAAACCTATCCCACTCTCTAGATACCCCTTAGCACGTAAAGGAATATTATTTGAGGGTCCAGCCATGGAGAAGAGTTTAGACACTAGGATAAGATAAGGAACACACCCATTATAAAGAAATCACTTTAGGATTCTCTTTTTAAGCTGTTCCTTAAAACACTAGTGCTTAGGAAATCTATTGGAGGCAGAAGCAGTCAAGGGTAGCCTAGGGTTAGGGATAGGCTTAGGGTTAGGGTTAGGGTACGGCTTGGGGTATGGGTTCAGGGAGGGGTTCGGGTACGGCATAGGGTATGGGTTAGGGTTAGTGTTAGGGTTAGGGCTCGGTTTAGGGTACGGGTTAGGAGTAGGGTACGTGTTAGGGTTAGGGTAGGGGTTAGGGTTAGGGTACGCGTTAGGGTTAGGGTAGCTATTAAACCTATCCCACTCTCTAGATACCCCTTAGCACGTAAGGGAATATTATTTGGGGGTGCAGCCATGGAGAAGAGTTTAGACACTAGGATAAGATAAGGAACACACCCATTATAAAGAAATCACATTAGGATTCTCTTTTTAAGCTGTTCCTTAAAACACTAGTGCTTAGGAAATCTATGGGAGGCAGAAGCAGTCAAGGGTAGCCTAAGGTTAGGGTTAGGCTTATGGTTAGGCTTAGGGTACGGCTTAGGGTACGGGTTCGGGGAGGGGTGCGGGTACGGCGTAGGGTATGGGTTAGGGTTAGGGTTAGGGTTAGTGTTAGGGTTAGGGCTCGGTTTAGGGTACGGGTTAGGATTAGGGTACGTGTTAGGGTTAGGGTAGGGGTTAGGGTTAGGGTACGCGTTAGGGTTAGGGTAGTTATTAAACCTATCCCACTCTCTAGATACCCCTTAGCACGTAAAGGAATATTATTTGAGGGTCCAGCCATGGAGAAGAGTTTAGACACTAGGATAAGATAAGGAACACACCCATTATAAAGAAATCACATTAGGATTCTCTTTTTAAGCTGTTGCTTAAAACACTAGTGCTTAGGAAATCTATTGGAGGCAGAAGCAGTCAAGGGTAGCCTAGGGTTAGGGTTAGGCTTAGGGCTAGGCTTAGGGTACGGCTTAGGGTAAGGGTTCGGGGAGGGTTTCGGGTACGGCGTAGGGTATGGGTTAGGGTTAGGGTTAGGGTTAGTGTTAGGGTTAGGGCTCGGTTTAGGGTACGGTTAGGATTAGGGTACGTGTTAGGTTTAGGGTAGGGGTTCGGGTTAGGGTACGCGTTAGGGTTAGGGTAGTTAGTAAGCTTATCCCACTCTCTAGATACCCCTTAGCACGTAAAGGAATATTATTTGGGGGTCCAGCCATGGAGAAGAATTTAGACACTAGGATAAGATAAGGAAAACACCCATTATAAAGAAATCACATTAGGATTCTCTTTTTAACCTGTTGCTTAAAACACTAGTGCTTAGGAAATCTATTGGAGGCAGAAGCAGTCAAGGGTAGCCTAGGGTTAGTGTTAGGCTTAGGGTTAGGCTTAGGGTACGGCTTAGGGTACGGGTTTGGGGAGGGGTTCGGGTACGGCGTAGGGTATGGGTTAGGGTTAGGGTTAGTGTTAGGTTTAGGGTTAGGGCTCGGTTTAGGGTACGGGTTAGGATTAGGGTACGTGTTAGTGTTAGGGTAGGGGTTAGGGTTAGAGTACGCATTAGGGTTAGGGTAGTTATTAAACCTATTCCACTCTCTAGATACCCCTTAGCACGTAAGGCAATATTATTTGGGGGTGCAGCCATGGAGAAGAGTTTAGACACTAGGATAAGATAAGGAACACACCCATTATAAAGAAATCACATTAGGATTCTCTTTTTAAGCTGTTCCTTAAAACACTAGTGCTTAGGAAATCTATTGGAGGCAGAAGCAGTCAAGGGTAGCCTAGGGTTAGGGTTAGGCTTAGGGTTAGGCTTAGGGTACGGCTTAGGGTACGGGTTCGGGGAGGGGTGTGGGTACGGCGTAGGGTATGGGTTAGGGTTAGGGTTAGGGTTAGTGTTAGGGTTAGGGCTCGGTTTAGGGTACGGGTTAGGATTAGGGTACGTGTTAGGGTTAGGGTAGGGGTTAGGGTTAGGGTAGTTATTAAACCTATCCCACTCTCTAGATACCCCTTAGCACGTAAAGGAATATTATTTGGGGGTCCAGCCATGGAGAAGAGTTTAGACACTAGGATAAGATAAGGAACACACCCATTATAAAGAAATCACTTTAGGATTCTCTTTTTAAGCTGTTCCTTAAAACACTAGTGCTTAGGAAATCTATTGGAGGCAGAAGCAGTCAAGGGTAGCCTAGGGTTAGTGTTAGGCTTAGGGTTAGGCTTAGGGTACGGCTTAGGGTTCGGGTTTGGGGAGGGGTTCGGGTACGGCGTAGGGTATGGGTTAGCGTTAGTGTTAGGGTTAGGGCTCGGTTTAGGGTACGGGTTAGGATTAGGGTACGTGTTAGGGTTAGGGTAGGGGTTAGGGTTAGAGTACGCATTAGGGTTAGGGTAGTTATTAAACCTATCCCACTCTCTAGATACCCCTTAGCACGTAAGGGAATATTATTTGGGGGTGCAGCCATGGAGAAGAGTTTAGACACTAGGATAAGATAAGGAACACACCCATTATAAAGAAATCACATTAGGATTCTCTTTTTAAGCTGTTCCTTAAAACACTAGTGCTTAGGAAATCTATGGGAGGCAGAAGCAGTCAAGGGTAGCCTAGGGTTAGGGTTAGGCTTAGGGTTAGGGTTAGGGTACGGCTTGGGGTATGGGTTCGGGGAGGGGTTCGGGTACGGCATAGGGTATGTGTTAGGGTTAGGGTTAGGGTTAGTGTTAGGGTTAGGGCTCGGTTTAGGGTACGGGTTAAGATTAGGGTACGTGTTAGGGTTAGGGTTAGGGTAGGGGTTAGGGTTAGGGTACGCGTTAGGGTTAGGGTAGTTATTAAACCTATCCCACTCTCTAGATACCCCTTAGCACGTAAGGGAATATTATTTGGGGGTGCAGCCATGGAGAAGAGTTTAGACACTAGGATAAGATAAGGAACACACCCATTATAAAGAAATCACATTAGGATTCTCTTTTTAAGCTGTTCCTTAAAACACTAGTGCTTAGGAAATCTATTGGAGGCAGAAGCAGTCAAGGGTAGCCTAGGGTTAGTGTTAGGCTTAGGGTTAGGCTTAGGGTACGGGTTTGGGGAGGGGTTCGGCTACGGCGTAGGGTATGGGTTAGGGTTAGGGTTAGGGTTAGTGTTAGGGTTAGGGCTCGGTTTAGGGTACGGGTTAGGATTAGGGTACGTGTTAGGGTTAGTGTAGGGGTTAGGGTTAGAGTACGCATTAGGGTTAGGGTAGTTATTAAACCTATCCCACTCTCTAGATACCCCTTAGCACGTAAGGGAATATTATTTGGGGGTGCAGCCATGGAGAAGAGTTTAGACACTAAGATAAGATAAGGAACACACCCATTATAAAGAAATCACATTAGGATTCTCTTTTTAAGCTGTTCCTTAAAACACTAGTGCTTAGGAAATCTATTGGAGGCAGAAGCAGTCAAGGGTAGCCTAGGGTTAGGGTTAAGCTTAGGGTTAGGCTTAGGGTACGGCTTAGGGTACGGGTTCGGGGAGGGGTGCGGGTACGGCGTAGGGTATGGGTTAGGGTTAGGGTTAGGGTTAGTGTTAGGGTTAGGGCTCGGTTTAGGTTACGGGTTAGGATTAGGGTAAGTGTTAGGGTTAGGGTAGGGGTTAGGGTTAGGGTACGCGTTAGGGTTAGGGTAGTTAGTAAACCTATCCCACTCTCTAGATACCCCTTAGCACGTAAAGGAATATTATTTGAGGGTCCAGCCATGGAGAAGAGTTTAGACACTAGGATAAGATAAGGAACACACCCATTATAAAGAAATCACATTAGGATTCTCTTTTTAAGCTGTTCCTTAAAACACTAGTGCTTAGGAAATCTATTGGAGGCAGAAGCAGTCAAGGGTAGCCTAGGGTTAGGGTTAGGCTTAGGGTTAGGCTTAGGGTACGGCTTAGGGTACGGGTTCGGGGAGGGGTTCGGGTACAGCGTAGGGTATGGGTTAGGGTTAGGGTTAGGGTTAGTGTTAAGTTTAGGGCTCGGTTTAGGGTACGGGTTAGGATTAGGGTACGTGTTAGGGTTAGGGTAGGGGTTAGGGTTAGGGTACGCGTTAGGGTTAGGTTAGTTAGTAAACCTATCCCACTCTCTATATACCCCTTAGCACGTAAACGAACATTATTTGGGGGTTCAGCCATGGAGAAGAGTTTAGACACTAGGATAAGATAAGGAACACACCCATTATAAAGAAATCACATTAGGATTCTCTTTTTAAGCTGTTGCTTAAAACACTAGTGCTTAGGAAATCTATTGGAGGCAGAAGCAGTCAAGGGTAGCCTAGGGTTAGTGTTAGGCTTAGGGTACGGCTTAGGGTACGGCTTAGGGTACGGGTTTGGGGAGGGGTTCGGGTACGGCGTAGGGTATGGGTTAGGGTTAGGGTTAGTGTTAGTGTTAGGGTTAGGGCTCGGTTTAGGGTACGGGTTAGGATTAGGGTACGTGTTAGGGTTAGGGTAGGGGTTAGGGTTAGGGTACGCGTTAGGGTTAGGGTAGTTAGTAAACCTATCCCACTCTCTAGATACCCCTTAGCACGTAAAGGAGTATTATTTGGGGGTCCAGCCATGGAGAAGAGTTTAGACACTAGGATAAGATAAGGAACACACCCATTATAAAGAAATCACATTAGGATTCTCTTTTTCAGCTGTTCCTTAAAACACTACTGCTTAGGAAATCTATTGGAGGCAGAAGCAGTCAAGGGTAGCCTAGGGTTAGGGTTAGGCTTAGGGTTAGGCTTAGGGTACGGCTTAGGGTACGGGTTCGGGGAGGGTTTCGGGTACGGCATAGGGTATGGGTTAGGGTTAGGGTTAGGGTTAGTGTTAGGGTTAGGGCTCGGTTTAGGGTACGGTTAGGATTAGTGTACGTGTTAGGTTTAGGGTAGGGGTTAGGGTTAGGGTACGCGTTAGGGTTAGGGTAGTTAGTAAACCTATCCCACTCTCTAGATACCCCTTAGCACGTAAAGGAATATTATTTGGGGGTCCAGCCATGGAGAAGAGTTTAGACACTAGGATAAGATAAGGAACACACCCATTATAAAGAAATCACATTAGGATTCTCTTTTTAAGCTGTTGCTTAAAACACTAGTGCTTAGGAAATCTATTGGAGGCAGAAGCAGTCAAGGGTAGCCTAGGGTTAGTGTTAGGCTTAGGGTTAGGCTTAGGGTATGGCTTAGGGTACGGGTTTGGGGAGGGGTTCGGGTACGGCGTAGGGTATGGGTTAGGGTTAGTGTTAGTGTTAGTGTTAGGGTTAGGGCTCGGTTTAGGGTACGGGTTAGGATTAGGGTACGTGTTAGTGTTAGGGTAGGGGTTAGGTTTAGAGTACGCATTAGTGTTAGGGTAGTTATTAAACCTATCCCACTCTCTAGATACCCCTTAGCACGTAAGGCAATATTATTTGCGGGTGCAGCCATGGAGAAGAGTTTAGACACTAGGATAAGATAAGGAACACACCCATTATAAAGAAATCACATTAGGATTCTCTTTTTAAGCTGTTCCTTAAAACACTAGTGCTTAGGAAATCTATTGGAGGCAGAAGCAGTCAAGGGTAGCCTAGGGTTAGGGTTAGGCTTAGGGTTAGGCTTAGGGTACGGCTTAGGGTACGGGTTTGGGGAGGGGTTCGGGTATGGCGTAGGGTATGGGTTAGTGTTAGGGTTAGGGTTAGTGTTAGGGTTAGGGCTCGGTTTAGGGTACGGGTTAGGATTAGGGTACGTGTTAGGGTTAGGGTAGGGGTTAGGGTTAGGGTACGCGTTAGGGTTAGGGTAGTTATTAAACCTATCCCAGTCTCTAGATACCCCTTAGCACATAAAGGAATATTATTTGGGGGTCCAGCCATGGAGAAGAGTTTAGACACTAGGATAAGATAAGGAACACACCCATTATAAAGAAATCACTTTAGGATTCTCTTTTTAAGCTGTTCCTTAAAACACTAGTGCTTAGGAAATCTATTGGAGGCAGAAGCAGTCAAGGGTAGCCTAGGGTTAGGGTTAGGCTTAGGGTTAGGTTTAGGGTACGGCTTGGGGAATGGGTTCGGGGAGGGGTTCGGGTACGGCGTAGGGTATGGTTTAGGGTTAGGGTTAGGGTTCGTGTTAGGGTTAGGGCTCGGTTTAGGGTACGGGTTAGGATTAGGGTACGTGTTAGGGTTAGGGTAGGGGTTAGGGTTAGGTTACTCGTTAGGGCTAGGGTAGTTAGTAAACCTATCCCACTCTGTAGCTCCCCCTTAGCACGTAAAGGAATATTATTTGGGGGTCCAGCCATGGAGAAGAGTTTAGACACTAGGATAAGATAAGGAACACACCCATTATAAAGAAATCACATTAGGATTCTCTTTTTAAGCTGTTTCTTAAAACACTACTGCTTAGGAAATCAATTGGAGGCAGAAGCAGTCAAGGGTAGCCTAGGGTTAGGGTTAGGCTTAGGGTTAGGTTTAGGGTATGGCTTAGGGTACGGGTTCGGGGAGGTGTGCGGGTACGGCGTAGGGTATGGGTTAGGGTTAGGGTTAGTGTTAGTGTTAGGGTTAGGGCTCGGTTTGGGGTACAGGTTAGGATTAGGGTACGTGTTAGGGTTAGGGTAGGGGTTAGGGTTAGGGTACGCATTAGGGTTAGGGTAGTTATTAAACCTATCCCACTCTCTAGATACCCATTAGCACGTAAGGGAATATTATTTGGGGGTGCAGCCATGGAGAAGAGTTTAGACACTAGGATAAGATAAGGAACACACCCATTATAAAGAAATCACTTTAGGATTCTCTTTTTAAGCTGTTCCTTAAAACACTAGTGCTTAGGAAATCTATTGGAGGCAGAAGCAGTCAAGGGTAGCCTAGGGTTAGGGTTAGGCTTAGGGTTAGGCTTAGGGTACGGCTTAGGGTACGAGTTCGGGGAGGGGTGCGGGTACGGTGTAGGGTATGGGTTAGGGTTAGGGTTAGGGTTAGTGTTAGGGTTAGGGCTCGGTTTAGGGTACGGGTTAGGATTAGGGTACGTGTTAGGGTTAGGGTAGGGGTTAGGGTTAGGGTACGCGTTAGGGTTAGGGTAGTTATTAAACCTATCCCACTCTCTAGATACCCCTTAGCACGTAAAGGAATATTATTTGAGGGTCCAGCCATGGAGAAGAGTTTAGACACTAGGATAAGATAAGGAACACACCCATTATAAAGAAAGCACATTAGGATTCTCTTTTTAAGCTGTTCCTTAAAACACTAGTGCTTAGGAAATCTATTGGAGGCAGAAGCAGTCAAGGGTAGCCTAGGGTTAGGGTTAGGCTTAGGGTTAGGCTTAGGGTACGGCTTAGGGTACGGGTTCGGGGAGGGGTGCGGGTACGGCGTAGGGTATGGGTTAGGGTTAGGGTTAGGGTTAGTGTTAGGGTTAGGGCTCGGTTTAGGGTACGGGTTAGGATTAGGGTACGTGTTAGGGTTAGGGTAGGGGTTAGGGTTAGGGTACGCATTAGGGTTAGGGTACTTATTAAACCTATCCCACTCTCTAGATACCCCTTAGCACATAAAGGAATATTATTTGAGGGTCCAGCCATGGAGAAGAGTTTAGACACTAGGATAAGATAAGGAACACACCCATTATAAAGAAATCACATTAGGATTCTCTTTTTAAGCTGTTCCTTAAAACACTAGTGCTTAGGAAATCTATTGGAGGCAGAAGCAGTCAAGGGTAGCCTAGGGTTAGGGTTAGGCTTAGGGTTAGGCTTAGGGTACGGCTTAGGGTAAGGGTTCGGGGAGGGTTTCGGGTACGGCGTAGGGTATGGGTTAGGGTTAGGGTTAGGGTTAGTGTTAGGGTTAGGGCTCGGTTTAGGGTACGGTTAGGATTAGGGTACGTGTTAGGTTTAGGGTAGGGGTTAGGGTTAGGGTACGCGTTAGGCTTAGGGTAGTTAGTAAACCTATCCCACTCTCTAGATACCCCTTAGCACGTAAAGGAATATTATTTGGGGGTCCAGCCATGGAGGAGAGTTTAAACACTAGGATAAGATAAGGAACACACCCATTATAAAGAAATCACATTAGGATTCTCTTTTTAAGCTTTTCCTTAAAACACTAGTGCTTAGGAAACCTATTGGAGGCAGAAGCAGTCAAGGGTAGCCTAGGGTTAGGGTTAGGCTTAGGGTTAGGCTTAGGGTACGGCTTAGGTTACGGGTTCGGGGAGTGGTTCGGTTACGGCGTAGGGTATGGTTTAGGGTTAGGGTTAGGGTTAGTGTTACGGTTAGGGCTCGGTTTAGGGTACGGGTCAGGATTAGGGTACGTGTTAGGGTTAGGGTAGGGGTTAGAGTTAGGGTACGCGTTAGGGTTAGGGTAGTTATTAAACCTATCCCACTCTCTAGATACCCCTTAGCACGTAAAGGAATATTATTTGGGGGTCCAGCCATGGAGAAGAGTTTAGACACTAGGATAAATAAGGAACACACCCATTATAAAGAAATCACATTAGGATTCTCTTTTTAAGCTGTTCCTTAAAACACGAGTGCTTAGGAAATCTATTGGAGGCAGAAGCAGTCAAG
Source organism: Balaenoptera borealis (assembly GCF_965194805.1). Classification (NCBI taxonomy): domain Eukaryota; kingdom Metazoa; phylum Chordata; class Mammalia; order Artiodactyla; family Balaenopteridae; genus Balaenoptera; species Balaenoptera borealis. The sequence goes on from NW_028123857.1 coordinate 329,507, forward strand.
GGTAGCCTAGGGTTAGTGTTAGGCTTAGGGTTAGGCTTAGGGTACGGGTTTGGGGAGGGGTTCGGGTACGGCGTAGGGTATGGTTTAGGGTTAGGGTTAGGGTTAGTGTTAGGGTTAGGGCTCGGTTTAGGGTACGGGTTAGGATTAGGGTACGTGTTAGGGTTAGGGTAGGGGTTAGGGTTAGAGTACGCATTAGGGTTAGGGTAGTTATTAAACCTATCCCACTCTCTAGATACCCCTTAGCACGTAAGGGAATATTATTTGGGGTTGCAGCCATGGAGAAGAGTTTAGACACTAAGATAAGATAAGGAACACACCCATTATAAAGAAATCACATTAGGATTCTCTTTTTAAGCTGTTCCTTAAAACACTAGTGCTTAGGAAATCTATTGGAGGCAGAAGCAGTCAAGGGTAGCCTAGGGTTAGGGTTAGGCTTAGGGTTAGGCTTAGGGTACGGCTTAGGGTACGGGTTCGGGGAGGGGTTCGGGTACAGCGTAGGGTATTGGTTAGGGTTAGGGTTAGGGTTAGTGTTAAGGTTAGGGCTCGGTTTAGGGTACGGGTTAGCATTAGGGTACGTGTTAGGGTTAGGGTAGGGGTTAGGGTTAGGGTACGCGTTAGGGTTAGGGTAGTTAGTAAACCTATCCCACTCTCTAGATACCCCTTAGCACGTAAAGGAATATTATTTGGGGGTCCAGCCATGGAGAAGAGTTTAGACACTAGGATAAGATAAGGAACACACCCATTATAAAGAAATCACATTAGGATTCTCTTTTTAAGCTGTTGCTTAAAACACTAGTGCTTAGGAAATCTATTGGAGGCAGAAGCAGTCAAGGGTAGCCTAGGGTTAGGGTTAGGCTTAGGGTTAGGCTTAGGGTACGGCTTAGGGTACGGGTTTGGGGAGGGGTTCGGGTACGGCGTAGGGTATGGGTTAGGGTTAGGGTTAGGGTTAGTGTTAGGGTTACGGCTCGGTTTAGGGTACGGGTTAGGATTAGGGTACGTGTTAGGGTTAGGGTAGGGGTTAGGGTTAGGGTACACGTTAGGGTTAGGGTAGTTATTAAACCTATCCCACTCTCTAGATACCCCTTAGCACGTAAAGGAATATTATTTGGGGGTCCAGCCATGGAGAAGAGTTTAGACACTAGGATAAGATAAGGAACACACCCATTATAAAGAAATCACTTCAGGATTCTCTTTTTAAGCTGTTCCTTAAAACACTAGTGCTTAGGAAATCTATTGGAGCCAGAAGCAGTCAAGGGTAGCCTAGGGTTAGGGTTAGGCTTAGGGTTAGGTTTAGGGTACGGCTTGGGGAATGGGTTCGGGGAGGGGTTCGGGTACGGCGTAGGGTATGGTTTAGGGTTAGGGTTAGGGTTAGTGTTAGGGTTAGGGCTCGGTTTAGGGTACGGGTTAGGATTAGGGTACGTGTTAGGGTTAGGGTAGGGGTTAGGGTTAGGTTACGCGTTAGGGCTAGGGTAGTTAGTAAACCTATCCCACTCTCTAGCTCCCCCTTAGCACGTAAAGGAATATTATTTGGGGGTCCAGCCATGGAGAAGAGTTTAGACACTAGGATAAGATAAGGAACACACCCATTATAAAGAAATCACATTAGGATTCTCTTTTTAAGCTGTTTCTTAATACACTACTGCTTAGGAAATCAATTGGAGGCAGAAGCAGTCAAGGGTAGCCTAGGGTTAGGGTTAGGCTTAGGGTTAGGTTTAGGTTACGGGTTCGGGGAGGGATGCGGGTACGGCGTAGGGTATGGGTTAGTGTTAGGGTTAGTGTTAGTGTTAGGGTTAGGGCTCGGTTTAGGGTACAGGTTAGGATTAGGGTACGTGTTAGGGTTAGGGTAGGGGTTAGGGTTAGGGTACGCGTTAGGGTTAGAGTAGTTATTAAACCTATCCCACTCTCTAGATACCCCTTAGCACGTAAGGGGATATTATTTGGGGGTGCAGCCATGGAGAAGAATTTAGACACTAGGATAAGATAAGGAACACACCCATTATAAAGAAATCACATTAGGATTCTCTTTTTAAGCTGTTCCTTAAAACACTAGTGCTTAGGAAATCTATTGGAGGCAGAAGCAGTCAAGGGTAGCCTAGGGTTAGGGTTAGGCTTACGGTTAGGCTTAGGGTACGGCTTAGGGTACGGGTTCGGGGAGGGGTGCGGGTACGGCGTAGGGTATGCGTTAGGGTTAGGGTTAGGGTTAGTGTTAGGGTTAGGGCTCGGTTTAGGGTACGGGTTAGGATTAGGGTACGTGTTAGGGTTAGGGTACGCGTTAGGGTTAGGGTAGCTATTAAACCTATCCCACTCTCTAGATACCCCTTAGCACGTAAGGGAATATTATTTGGGGGTGCAGCCATGGAGAAGAGTTTAGACACTAGGATAAGATAAGGAACACACCCATTATAAAGAAATCACATTAGGATTCTCTTTTTAAGCTGTTCCTTAAAACACTAGTGCTTAGGAAATCTATTGGAGGCAGAAGCAGTCAAGGGTAGCCTAGGGTTAGGGTTAGGCTTAGGGTTAGGCTTAGGGTACGGCTTAGGGTACGGGTTCGGGGAGGGGTGCGGGTACGGCGTAGGGTATGGGTTAGGGTTAGGGTTAGGGTTAGTGTTAGGGTTAGGGCTCGGTTTAGGGTACGGGTTAGGATTAGGGTACGTGTTAGGGTTAGGGTAGGGGTTAGGGTTAGGGTACGCATTAGGGTTAGGGTAGTTATTAAACCTATCCCACTCTCTAGATACCCCTTAGCACATAAAGGAATATTATTTGAGGGTCCAGCCATGGAGAAGAGTTTAGACACTAGGATAAGATAAGGAACACACCCATTATAAAGAAATCACATTAGGATTCTCTTTTTAAGCTGTTCCTTAAAACACTAGTGCTTAGGAAATCTATTGGAGGCAGAAGCAGTCAAGGGTAGCCTAGGGTTAGGGTTAGGCTTAGGGTTAGGGTTAGGGTACGGCTTAGGGTACAGGTTCGGGGAGGGGTTCTGGTACGGCGTAGGGTATGGGTTAGGGTTAGTGTTAGGGTTAGTGTTAGGGTTAGGGCTCGGTTTAGGGTACGGGTTAGGATTAGGGTACGTGTTAGGGTTAGGGTAGGGGTTAGGGTTAGGGTACGCGTTAGGGTTAGGGTAGTTATTAAACCTATCCCACTCTCTAGATACCCCTTAGCACGTAAAGGAATATTATTTGGGGGTCCAACCATGGAGAAGAGTTTAGACACTAGGATAAGATAAGGAACACACCCATTATAAAGAAATCACATTAGGATTCTCTTTTTCAGCTGTTCCTTAAAACACTAGTGCTTAGGAAATCTATTGGAGGCAGAAGCAGTCAAGGGTAGCCTAGGGTTAGGGTTAGGCTTAGGGTTAGGCTTAGGGTACGGCTTAGGGTACGGGTTCGCAGAGGGTTTCGGGTACGGCGTAGGGTATGGGTTAGGGTTAGGGTTAGGATTAGTGTTAGGGTTAGGGCTCGGTTTAGGGTACGGGTTAGGATTAGGGTACGTGTTAGGGTTAGGGTAGGGGTTAGGGTTAGGGTTTGCGTTAGGGTTAGGGTAGTTATTAAACCTATCCCACTCTCTAGATACCCCTTAGCACATAAAGGAATATTATTTGAGGGTCCAGCCATGGAGAAGAGTTTAGACACTAGGATAAGATAAGGAACACACCCATTATAAAGAAATCACATTAGGATTCTCTTTTTCAGCTGTTCCTTAAAACACTAGTGCTTAGGAAATCTATTGGAGGCAGAAGCAGTCAAGGGTAGCCTAGGGTTAGGGATAGGCTTAGGGTTAGGGTTAGGGTACGGCTTGGGGTATGGGTTCGGGGAGGGGTTCGGGTACGGCGTAGGGTATGGGTTAGGGATAGGGTTAGGGTTAGTGTTAGGGTTAGGGCTCGGTTTAGGGTACGGGTTAGGATTAGGGTACGTGTTAGGGTTAGGGTAGGGGTTAGGGTTAGGTTACGCGTTAGGGCTAGGGTAGTTAGTAAACCTATCCCACTCTCTAGCTCCCTCTTAGCACGTAAAGGAATATTATTTGGTGGTCCAGCCATGGAGAAGAGTTTAGACACTAGGATAAGATAAGGAACACACCCATTATAAAGAAATCACATTAGGATTCTCTTTTTAAGCTGTTCCTTAAAACACTAGTGCTTAGGAAATCTATTGGAGGCAGAAGCAGTCAAGGGTAGCCTAGGGTTAGAGTTAGGCTTAGGGTTAGGCTTAGGGTACGGCTTAGGGTACGGGTTCGGGGAGGGGTGCGGGTACGGCGTCGGGTATGGGTTAGGGTTAGGGTTAGGGTTAGTGTTAGGGTTAGGGCTCGGTTTAGGGTACGGGTTAGGATTAGGGTACGTGTTAGGGTTAGGGTAGGGGTTAGGGTTAGAGTACGCATTAGGGTTAGGGTAGTTATTAAACCTATCCCACTCTCTAGATACCCCTTAGCACGTAAGGGAATATTATTTGGGGGTGCAGTCATGGAGAAGAGTTTAGACACTAAGATAAGATAAGGAACACACCCATTATAAAGAAATCACATTAGGATTCTCTTTTTAAGCTGTTCCTTAAAACACTAGTGCTTAGGAAATCTATTGGAGGCAGAAGCAGTCAAGGGTAGCCTAGGGTTAGGGTTAGGCTTAGGGTTAGGCTTAGGGTACGGCTTAGGGTACGGGTTCGGTGAGGGGTGCGGGTACGGCGTAGGGTATGGGTTAGGGTTAGGGTTAGGGTTAGGGTTAGGGTTAGGGCTCGGTTTAGGGTACGGGTTAGGATTAGGGTACGTGTTAGGGTTAGGGTAGGGGTTAGGGTTAGGGTACGCTTTAGGGTTAGGGTATTTATTACACCTATCCCACTCTCTAGATACCCCTTAGCACGTAAAGGAATATTATTTGGGGGTCCAGCCATGGAGGAGAGTTTAAACACTAGGATAAGATAAGGAACACACCCATTATAAAGAAATCACATTAGGATTCTCTTTTTAAGCTGTTCCTGAAAACACTAGTGCTTAGGAAACCTATTGGAGGCAGAAGCAGTCAAGGGTAGCCTAGGGTTAGGGTTAGGCTTAGGGTTAGGCTTAGGGTACGGCTTAGGGTACGGGTTCGGGGAGGGGTGCGGGTACGGCGTAGGATATGGTTTAGGGTTAGGGTTAGGGTTAGTGTTACGGTTAGGGCTCGGTTTAGGGTACGGGTCAGGATTAGGGTACGTGTTAGGGTAAGGGAAGGGGTTAGAGTTAGGGTACGCATTAGGGTTAGGGTAGTTATTAAACCTATCCCACTCTCTAGATACCCCTTAGCACGTAAAGGAATATTATTTGGGGGTCCAGCCATGGAGAAGAGTTTAGACACTAGGATAAATAAGGAACACACCCATTAGAAAGAAATCACATTAGGATTCTCTTTTTAAGCTGTTCCTTAAAACACTAGTGCTTAGGAAATCTATTGGAGGCAGAAGCAGTCAAGGGTAGCCTAGGGTTAGTGTTAGGCTTAGGGTTAGGCTTAGGGTACGGGTTTGGGGAGGGGTTCGTGTACGGCGTAGGGTATGGGTTAGGGTTAGGGTTAGGGTTAGTGTTAGGGTTAGGGCTCGGTTTAGGGTACGGGTTAGGATTAGGGTACGTGTTAGGGTTAGGGTAGGGGTTAGGGTTAGAGTACGCATTACGGTTAGGGTAGTTATTAAACCTATCCCACTCTCTAGATACCCCTTAGCACGTAAGGGAATATTATTTGGGGGTGCAGCCATGGAGAAGAGTTTAGACACTAAGATAAGATAAGGAACACACCCATTATAAAGAAATCACATTAGGATTCTCTTTTTAAGCTGTTCCTTAAAACACTAGTGCTTAGGAAATCTATTGGAGGCAGAAGCAGTCAAGGGTAGCCTAGGGTTAGGGTTAGGCTTAGGGTTAGGCTTAGGGTACGGCTTAGGGTACGGGTTCGGGGAGGGGTGCGTGTACGGCGTAGGGTATGGGTTAGGGTTAGTGTTAGTGTTAGTGTTAGGGTTAGGGCTCGGTTTAGGGTACGGGTTAGGAGTAGGGTACGTGTTAGGGTTAGGGTAGGGGTTAGGGTTAGGGTACGCGTTAGGGTTAGGGTAGCTATTAAACCTATCCCACTCTCTAGATACCCCTTAGCACGTAAGGGAATATTATTTGGGGGTGCAGCCATGGAGAAGAGTTTAGACACTAGGATAAGATAAGGAACACACCCATTATAAAGAAATCACATTAGGATTCTCTTTTTAAGCTGTTCCTTAAAACACTAGTGCTTAGGAAATCTATTGGAGGCAGAAGCAGTCAAGGGTAGCCTAGGGTTAGGGTTAGGCTTAGGGTTAGGCTTAGGGTACGGCTTAGGGTAAGGGTTCGGGGAGGGTTTCGGGTACGGCGTAGGGTATGGGTTAGGGTTAGGGTTAGGGTTAGTGTTAGGGTTAGGGCTCGGTTTAGGGTACGGTTAGGATTAGGGTACGTGTTAGGTTTAGGGTAGGGGTTAGGGTTAGGGTACGCGTTAGGGTTAGGGTAGTTAGTAAGCCTATCCCACTCTCTAGATACCCCTTAGCACGTAAAGGAATATTATTTGAGGGTCCAGCCATGGAGAAGAGTTAGGGTTAGTGTTAGGGTTAGTGTTAGTGTTAGGGTTAGGGCTCGGTTTAGGGTACAGGTTAGGATTAGGGTACGTGTTAGGGTTAGGGTAGGGGTTAGGGTTAGAGTACGCATTAGGGTTAGGGTAGTTATTAAACCTATCCCACTCTCTAGATACCCCTTAGCACGTAAGGGAATATTATTTGGGGTTGCAGCCATGGAGAAGAGTTTAGACACTAAGATAAGATAAGGAACACACCCATTATAAAGAAATCACATTAGGATTCTCTTTTTAAGCTGTTCCTTAAAACACTAGTGCTTAGGAAATCTATTGGAGGCAGAAGCAGTCAAGGGTAGCCTAGGGTTAGGGTTAGGCTTAGGGTTAGGCTTAGGGTACGGCTTAGGGTACGGGTTCGGGGAGGGGTTCGGGTACAGCGTAGGGTATTGGTTAGGGTTAGGGTTAGGGTTAGTGTTAAGGTTAGGGCTCGGTTTAGGGTACGGGTTAGCATTAGGGTACGTGTTAGGGTTAGGGTAGGGGTTAGGGTTAGGGTACGCGTTAGGGTTAGGGTAGTTAGTAAACCTATCCCACTCTCTAGATACCCCTTAGCACGTAAAGGAATATTATTTGGGGGTCCAGCCATGGAGAAGAGTTTAGACACTAGGATAAGATAAGGAACACACCCATTATAAAGAAATCACATTAGGATTCTCTTTTTAAGCTGTTGCTTAAAACACTAGTGCTTAGGAAATCTATTGGAGGCAGAAGCAGTCAAGGGTAGCCTAGGGTTAGGGTTAGGCTTAGGGTACGGCTTAGGGTACGGGTTTGGGGAGGGGTTCGGGTACGGCGTAGGGTATGGGTTAGGGTTAGGGTTAGGGTTAGTGTTAGGGTTACGGCTCGGTTTAGGGTACGGGTTAGGATTAGGGTACGTGTTAGGGTTAGGGTAGGGGTTAGGGTTAGGGTACACGTTAGGGTTAGGGTAGTTATTAAACCTATCCCACTCTCTAGATACCCCTTAGCACGTAAAGGAATATTATTTGGGGGTCCAGCCATGGAGAAGAGTTTAGACACTAGGATAAGATAAGGAACACACCCATTATAAAGAAATCACTTCAGGATTCTCTTTTTAAGCTGTTCCTTAAAACACTAGTGCTTAGGAAATCTATTGGAGGCAGAAGCAGTCAAGGGTAGCCTAGGGTTAGGGTTAGGCTTAGGGTTAGGTTTAGGGTACGGCTTGGGGAATGGGTTCGGGGAGGGGTTCGGGTACGGCGTAGGGTATGGTTTAGGGTTAGGGTTAGGGTTAGTGTTAGGGTTAGGGCTCGGTTTAGGGTACGGGTTAGGATTAGGGTACGTGTTAGGGTTAGGGTAGGGGTTAGGGTTAGGTTACGCGTTAGGGCTAGGGTAGTTAGTAAACCTATCCCACTCTCTAGCTCCCCCTTAGCACGTAAAGGAATATTATTTGGGGGTCCAGCCATGGAGAAGAGTTTAGACACTAGGATAAGATAAGGAACACACCCATTATAAAGAAATCACATTAGGATTCTCTTTTTAAGCTGTTTCTTAATACACTACTGCTTAGGAAATCAATTGGAGGCAGAAGCAGTCAAGGGTAGCCTAGGGTTAGGGTTAGGCTTAGGGTTAGGTTTAGGTTACGGGTTCGGGGAGGGATGCGGGTACGGCGTAGGGTATGGGTTAGTGTTAGGGTTAGTGTTAGTGTTAGGGTTAGGGCTCGGTTTAGGGTACAGGTTAGGATTAGGGTACGTGTTAGGGTTAGGGTAGGGGTTAGGGTTAGGGTACGCGTTAGGGTTAGAGTAGTTATTAAACCTATCCCACTCTCTAGATACCCCTTAGCACGTAAGGGGATATTATTTGGGGGTGCAGCCATGGAGAAGAATTTAGACACTAGGATAAGATAAGGAACACACCCATTATAAAGAAATCACATTAGGATTCTCTTTTTAAGCTGTTCCTTAAAACACTAGTGCTTAGGAAATCTATTGGAGGCAGAAGCAGTCAAGGGTAGCCTAGGGTTAGGGTTAGGCTTACGGTTAGGCTTAGGGTACGGCTTAGGGTACGGGTTCGGGGAGGGGTGCGGGTACGGCGTAGGGTATGCGTTAGGGTTAGGGTTAGGGTTAGTGTTAGGGTTAGGGCTCGGTTTAGGGTACGGGTTAGGATTAGGGTACGTGTTAGGGTTAGGGTACGCGTTAGGGTTAGGGTAGCTATTAAACCTATCCCACTCTCTAGATACCCCTTAGCACGTAAGGGAATATTATTTGGGGGTGCAGCCATGGAGAAGAGTTTAGACACTAGGATAAGATAAGGAACACACCCATTATAAAGAAATCACATTAGGATTCTCTTTTTAAGCTGTTCCTTAAAACACTAGTGCTTAGGAAATCTATTGGAGGCAGAAGCAGTCAAGGGTAGCCTAGGGTTAGGGTTAGGCTTAGGGTTAGGCTTAGGGTACGGCTTAGGGTACGGGTTCGGGGAGGGGTGCGGGTACGGCGTAGGGTATGGGTTAGGGTTAGGGTTAGGGTTAGTGTTAGGGTTAGGGCTCGGTTTAGGGTACGGGTTAGGATTAGGGTACGTGTTAGGGTTAGGGTAGGGGTTAGGGTTAGGGTACGCATTAGGGTTAGGGTAGTTATTAAACCTATCCCACTCTCTAGATACCCCTTAGCACATAAAGGAATATTATTTGAGGGTCCAGCCATGGAGAAGAGTTTAGACACTAGGATAAGATAAGGAACACACCCATTATAAAGAAATCACATTAGGATTCTCTTTTTAAGCTGTTCCTTAAAACACTAGTGCTTAGGAAATCTATTGGAGGCAGAAGCAGTCAAGGGTAGCCTAGGGTTAGGGTTAGGCTTAGGGTTAGGGTTAGGGTACGGCTTAGTGTACAGGTTCGGGGAGGGGTTCTGGTACGGCGTAGGGTATGGGTTAGGGTTAGTGTTAGGGTTAGTGTTAGGGTTAGGGCTCGGTTTAGGGTACGGGTTAGGATTAGGGTACGTGTTAGGGTTAGGGTAGGGGTTAGGGTTAGGGTACGCGTTAGGGTTAGGGTAGTTATTAAACCTATCCCACTCTCTAGATACCCCTTAGCACGTAAAGGAATATTATTTGGGGGTCCAACCATGGAGAAGAGTTTAGACACTAGGATAAGATAAGGAACACACCCATTATAAAGAAATCACATTAGGATTCTCTTTTTCAGCTGTTCCTTAAAACACTAGTGCTTAGGAAATCTATTGGAGGCAGAAGCAGTCAAGGGTAGCCTAGGGTTAGGGTTAGGCTTAGGGTTAGGCTTAGGGTACGGCTTAGGGTACGGGTTCGCAGAGGGTTTCGGGTACGGCGTAGGGTATGGGTTAGGGTTAGGGTTAGGATTAGTGTTAGGGTTAGGGCTCGGTTTAGGGTACGGGTTAGGATTAGGGTACGTGTTAGGGTTAGGGTAGGGGTTAGGGTTAGGGTTTGCGTTAGGGTTAGGGTAGTTATTAAACCTATCCCACTCTCTAGATACCCCTTAGCACATAAAGGAATATTATTTGAGGGTCCAGCCATGGAGAAGAGTTTAGACACTAGGATAAGATAAGGAACACACCCATTATAAAGAAATCACATTAGGATTCTCTTTTTCAGCTGTTCCTTAAAACACTAGTGCTTAGGAAATCTATTGGAGGCAGAAGCAGTCAAGGGTAGCCTAGGGTTAGGGATAGGCTTAGGGTTAGGGTTAGGGTACGGCTTGGGGTATGGGTTCGGGGAGGGGTTCGGGTACGGCGTAGGGTATGGGTTAGGGATAGGGTTAGGGTTAGTGTTAGGGTTAGGGCTCGGTTTAGGGTACGGGTTAGGATTAGGGTACGTGTTAGGGTTAGGGTAGGGGTTAGGGTTAGGTTACGCGTTAGGGCTAGGGTAGTTAGTAAACCTATCCCACTCTCTAGCTCCCTCTTAGCACGTAAAGGAATATTATTTGGTGGTCCAGCCATGGAGAAGAGTTTAGACACTAGGATAAGATAAGGAACACACCCATTATAAAGAAATCACATTAGGATTCTCTTTTTAAGCTGTTCCTTAAAACACTAGTGCTTAGGAAATCTATTGGAGGCAGAAGCAGTCAAGGGTAGCCTAGGGTTAGAGTTAGGCTTAGGGTTAGGCTTAGGGTACGGCTTAGGGTACGGGTTCGGGGAGGGGTGCGGGTACGGCGTCGGGTATGGGTTAGGGTTAGGGTTAGGGTTAGTGTTAGGGTTAGGGCTCGGTTTAGGGTACGGGTTAGGATTAGGGTACGTGTTAGGGTTAGGGTAGGGGTTAGGGTTAGAGTACGCATTAGGGTTAGGGTAGTTATTAAACCTATCCCACTCTCTAGATACCCCTTAGCACGTAAGGGAATATTATTTGGGGGTGCAGTCATGGAGAAGAGTTTAGACACTAAGATAAGATAAGGAACACACCCATTATAAAGAAATCACATTAGGATTCTCTTTTTAAGCTGTTCCTTAAAACACTAGTGCTTAGGAAATCTATTGGAGGCAGAAGCAGTCAAGGGTAGCCTAGGGTTAGGGTTAGGCTTAGGGTTAGGCTTAGGGTACGGCTTAGGGTACGGGTTCGGTGAGGGGTGCGGGTACGGCGTAGGGTATGGGTTAGGGTTAGGGTTAGGGTTAGGGTTAGGGTTAGGGCTCGGTTTAGGGTACGGGTTAGGATTAGGGTACGTGTTAGGGTTAGGGTAGGGGTTAGGGTTAGGGTACGCTTTAGGGTTAGGGTATTTATTACACCTATCCCACTCTCTAGATACCCCTTAGCACGTAAAGGAATATTATTTGGGGGTCCAGCCATGGAGGAGAGTTTAAACACTAGGATAAGATAAGGAACACACCCATTATAAAGAAATCACATTAGGATTCTCTTTTTAAGCTGTTCCTGAAAACACTAGTGCTTAGGAAACCTATTGGAGGCAGAAGCAGTCAAGGGTAGCCTAGGGTTAGGGTTAGGCTTAGGGTTAGGCTTAGGGTACGGCTTAGGGTACGGGTTCGGGGAGGGGTGCGGGTACGGCGTAGGATATGGTTTAGGGTTAGGGTTAGGGTTAGTGTTACGGTTAGGGCTCGGTTTAGGGTACGGGTCAGGATTAGGGTACGTGTTAGGGTAAGGGAAGGGGTTAGAGTTAGGGTACGCATTAGGGTTAGGGTAGTTATTAAACCTATCCCACTCTCTAGATACCCCTTAGCACGTAAAGGAATATTATTTGGGGGTCCAGCCATGGAGAAGAGTTTAGACACTAGGATAAATAAGGAACACACCCATTAGAAAGAAATCACATTAGGATTCTCTTTTTAAGCTGTTCCTTAAAACACTAGTGCTTAGGAAATCTATTGGAGGCAGAAGCAGTCAAGGGTAGCCTAGGGTTAGTGTTAGGCTTAGGGTTAGGCTTAGGGTACGGGTTTGGGGAGGGGTTCGTGTACGGCGTAGGGTATGGGTTAGGGTTAGGGTTAGGGTTAGTGTTAGGGTTAGGGCTCGGTTTAGGGTACGGGTTAGGATTAGGGTACGTGTTAGGGTTAGGGTAGGGGTTAGGGTTAGAGTACGCATTACGGTTAGGGTAGTTATTAAACCTATCCCACTCTCTAGATACCCCTTAGCACGTAAGGGAATATTATTTGGGGGTGCAGCCATGGAGAAGAGTTTAGACACTAAGATAAGATAAGGAACACACCCATTATAAAGAAATCACATTAGGATTCTCTTTTTAAGCTGTTCCTTAAAACACTAGTGCTTAGGAAATCTATTGGAGGCAGAAGCAGTCAAGGGTAGCCTAGGGTTAGGGTTAGGCTTAGGGTTAGGCTTAGGGTACGGCTTAGGGTACGGGTTCGGGGAGGGGTGCGTGTACGGCGTAGGGTATGGGTTAGGGTTAGTGTTAGTGTTAGTGTTAGGGTTAGGGCTCGGTTTAGGGTACGGGTTAGGAGTAGGGTACGTGTTAGGGTTAGGGTAGGGGTTAGGGTTAGGGTACGCGTTAGGGTTAGGGTAGCTATTAAACCTATCCCACTCTCTAGATACCCCTTAGCACGTAAGGGAATATTATTTGGGGGTGCAGCCATGGAGAAGAGTTTAGACACTAGGATAAGATAAGGAACACACCCATTATAAAGAAATCACATTAGGATTCTCTTTTTAAGCTGTTCCTTAAAACACTAGTGCTTAGGAAATCTATTGGAGGCAGAAGCAGTCAAGGGTAGCCTAGGGTTAGGGTTAGGCTTAGGGTTAGGCTTAGGGTACGGCTTAGGGTAAGGGTTCGGGGAGGGTTTCGGGTACGGCGTAGGGTATGGGTTAGGGTTAGGGTTAGGGTTAGTGTTAGGGTTAGGGCTCGGTTTAGGGTACGGTTAGGATTAGGGTACGTGTTAGGTTTAGGGTAGGGGTTAGGGTTAGGGTACGCGTTAGGGTTAGGGTAGTTAGTAAGCCTATCCCACTCTCTAGATACCCCTTAGCACGTAAAGGAATATTATTTGAGGGTCCAGCCATGGAGAAGAGTTTAGACACTAGGATAAGATAAGGAACACACCCATTATAAAGAAATCACATTAATATTCTCTTTTTAAGCTGTTGCTTAAAACACTAGTGCTTAGGAAATCTATTGGAGGCAGAAGCAGTCAAGGGTAGCCTAGGGTTAGGGTTAGGCTTAGGGTTAGGGTTAGGGTATGGCTTAGGGTACAGGTTCGGGGAGGGGTTCGGGTACGGCGTAGGGTATGGGTTAGGGTTAGTGTTAGGGTTAGGGCTCGGTTTAGGGTACGGGTTAGGATTAGGGTACGTGTTAGGGTTAGGGTAGGGGTTAGGGTTAGGGTACGCGTTAGGGTTAGGGTAGTTATTAAACCTATCCCACTCTCTAGATACCCCTTAGCACGTAAAGGAATATTATTTGGGGTTCCGCCATGGAGAAGAGTTTAGACACTAGGATAAGATAAGGAACACACCCATTATAAACAAATCACTTTAGGATTCTCTTTTTAAGCTGTTCCTTAAAACACTAGTGCTTAGGAAATCTATTGGAAGCAGAAGCAGTCAAGGGTAGCCTAGGGTTAGGGTTAGGCTTAGGGTTAGGGTTAGGGTACGGCTTGGGGTATGGGTTCAGGGAGGGGTTCGGGTACGGCATAGGGTATGGGTTAGGGTTAGTGTTAGGGTTAGTGTTAGGGTTAGGGCTCGGTTTAGGGTACGGGTTAGGAGTAGGGTACGTGTTAGGGTTAGGGTAGGGGTTAGGGTTAGGGTACGCGTTAGGGTTAGGGTAGTTAGTAAACCTATCCCACTCTCTAGATACCCCTTAGCACGTAAGGGAATATTATTTGGGGGTGCAGCCATGGAGAAGAGTTTAGACACTAGGATAAGATAAGGAACACACCCATTATAAAGAAATCACATTAGGATTCTCTTTTTAAGCTGTTCCTTAAAACACTAGTGCTTAGGAAATCTATGGGAGGCAGAAGCAGTCAAGGGTAGCCTAGGGTTAGGGTTAGGCTTACGGTTAGGCTTAGGGTACGGCTTAGGGTACGGGTTCGGGGAGGGGTGCGGGTACGGCGTAGGGTATGGGTTAGGGTTAGGGTTAGGGTTAGTGTTAGGGTTAGGGCTCGGTTTAGGGTACGGGTTAGGATTAGGGTACGTGTTAGGGTTAGGGTAGGGGTTAGGGTTAGGGTACGCGTTAGGGTTAGGGTACGCGTTAGGGTTAGGGTAGTTATTAAACCTATCCCACTCTCTAGATACCCCTTAGCACGTAAAGGAATATTATTTGAGGGTCCAGCCATGGAGAAGAGTTTAGACACTAGGATAAGATAAGGAAGACACCCATTATAAAGAAATCACATTAGGATTCTCTTTTTAAGCTGTTCCTTTAAACACTAGTGCTTAGGAAATCTATTGGAGGCAGAAGCAGTCAAGGGTAGCCTAGGGTTAGGGATAGGCTTAGGGTTAGGCTTAGGGTACGGCTTAGGGTACGGGTTCGGGGAGGGGTTCGGGTACGGCGTAGGGTATGGGTTAGGGTTAGTGTTAGGGTTAGTGTTAGGGTTAGGGTTCGGTTCAGGGTACGGGTTAGGATTAGGGTACGTGTTAGGGTTAGGGTAGGGGTTAGAGTTAGGGTACGCTTTACGGTTAGGGTAGTTATTAAACCTATCCCACTCTCTAGATACCCCTTAGCACGTAAAGGAATATTATTTGGGGGTCCAGCCATGGAGGAGAGTTTAAACACTAGGATAAGATAAGGAACACACCCATTATAAAGAAATCACATTAGGATTCTCTTTTTAAGCTTTTCCTTAAAACACTAGTGCTTAGGAAACCTATTGGAGGCAGAAGCAGTCAAGGGTAGCCTAGGGTTAGGGTTAGGCTTAGGGTTAGGCTTAGGGTACGGCTTAGGGTACGGGTTCGGGGAGTGGTTCGGTTACGGCGTAGGGTATGGTTTAGGGTTAGGGTTAGGGTTAGTGTTACGGTTAGGGCTCGGTTTAGGGTACGGGTCAGGATTAGGGTACGTGTTAGGGTTAGGGTAGGGGTTAGAGTTAGGGTACGCGTTAGGGTTAGGGTAGTTATTAAACCTATCCCACTCTCTAGATACCCCTTAGCACGTAAAGGAATATTATTTGGGGGTCCAGCCATGGAGAAGAGTTTAGACACTAGGATAAATAAGGAACACACCCATTATAAAGAAATCACATTAGGATTCTCTTTTTAAGCTGTTCCTTAAAACACGAGTGCTTAGGAAATCTATTGGAGGCAGAAGCAGTCAAGGGTAGCCTAGGGTTAGTGTTAGGCTTAGGGTTAGGCTTAGGGTACGGGTTTGGGGAGGGGTTCGGGTACGGCGTAGGGTATGGTTTAGGGTTAGGGTTAGGGTTAGTGTTAGGGTTAGGGCTCGGTTTAGGGTACGGGTTAGGATTAGGGTACGTGTTAGGGTTAGGGTAGGGGTTAGGGTTAGAGTACGCATTAGGGTTAGGGTAGTTATTAAACCTATCCCACTCTCTAGATACCCCTTAGCACGTAAGGGAATATTATTTGGGGTTGCAGCCATGGAGAAGAGTTTAGACACTAAGATAAGATAAGGAACACACCCATTATAAAGAAATCACATTAGGATTCTCTTTTTAAGCTGTTCCTTAAAACACTAGTGCTTAGGAAATCTATTGGAGGCAGAAGCAGTCAAGGGTAGCCTAGGGTTAGGGTTAGGCTTAGGGTTAGGCTTAGGGTACGGCTTAGGGTACGGGTTCGGGGAGGGGTTCGGGTACAGCGTAGGGTATTGGTTAGGGTTAGGGTTAGGGTTAGTGTTAAGGTTAGGGCTCGGTTTAGGGTACGGGTTAGCATTAGGGTACGTGTTAGGGTTAGGGTAGGGGTTAGGGTTAGGGTACGCGTTAGGGTTAGGGTAGTTAGTAAACCTATCCCACTCTCTAGATACCCCTTAGCACGTAAAGGAATATTATTTGGGGGTCCAGCCATGGAGAAGAGTTTAGACACTAGGATAAGATAAGGAACACACCCATTATAAAGAAATCACATTAGGATTCTCTTTTTAAGCTGTTGCTTAAAACACTAGTGCTTAGGAAATCTATTGGAGGCAGAAGCAGTCAAGGGTAGCCTAGGGTTAGGGTTAGGCTTAGGGTTAGGCTTAGGGTACGGCTTAGGGTACGGGTTTGGGGAGGGGTTCGGGTACGGCGTAGGGTATGGGTTAGGGTTAGGGTTAGGGTTAGTGTTAGGGTTAGGGCTCGGTTTAGGGTACGGGTTAGGATTAGGGTACGTGTTAGGGTTAGGGTAGGGGTTAGGGTTAGGGTACACGTTAGGGTTAGGGTAGTTATTAAACCTATCCCACTCTCTAGATACCCCTTAGCACGTAAAGGAATATTATTTGGGGGTCCAGCCATGGAGAAGAGTTTAGACACTAGGATAAGATAAGGAACACACCCATTATAAAGAAATCACTTTAGGATTCTCTTTTTAAGCTGTTCCTTAAAACACTAGTGCTTAGGAAATCTATTGGAGGCAGAAGCAGTCAAGGGTAGGCTAGGGTTAGGGTTAGGCTTAGGGTTAGGTTTAGGGTACGGCTTGGGGAATGGGTTCGGGGAGGGGTTCGGGTACGGCGTAGGGTATGGTTTAGGGTTAGGGTTAGGGTTAGTGTTAGGGTTAGGGCTCGGTTTAGGGTACGGGTTAGGATTAGGGTACGTGTTAGGGTTAGGGTAGGGGTTAGGGTTAGGTTACGCGTTAGGGCTAGGGTAGTTAGTAAACCTATCCCACTCTCTAGCTCCCCCTTAGCACGTAAAGGAATATTATTTGGGGGTCCAGCCATGGAGAAGAGTTTAGACACTAGGATAAGATAAGGAACACACCCATTATAAAGAAATCACATTAGGATTCTCTTTTTAAGCTGTTTCTTAAAACACTACTGCTTAGGAAATCAATTGGAGGCAGAAGCAGTCAAGGGTAGCCTAGGGTTAGGGTTAGGCTTAGGGTTAGGTTTAGGTTACGGGTTCGGGGAGGGATGCGGGTACGGCGTAGGGTATGGGTTAGGGTTAGGGTTAGTGTTAGTGTTAGGGTTAGGGCTCGGTTTAGGGTACAGGTTAGGATTAGGGTACGTGTTAGGGTTAGGGTAGGGGTTAGGGTTAGGGTACGCGTTAGGGTTAGAGTAGTTATTAAACCTATCCCACTCTCTAGATACCCCTTAGCACGTAAGGGGATATTATTTGGGGGTGCAGCCATAGAGAAGAATTTAGACACTAGGATAAGATAAGGAACACACCCATTATAAAGAAATCACATTAGGATTCTCTTTTTAAGCTGTTCCTTAAAACACTAGTGCTTAGGAAATCTATTGGAGGCAGAAGCAGTCAAGGGTAGCCTAGGGTTAGGGTACGGCTTGGGGTATGGGTTCAGGGAGGGGTTCGGGTACGGCATAGGGTATGGGTTAGGGTTAGTGTTAGGGTTAGTGTTAGGGTTAGGGCTCGGTTTAGGGTACGGGTTAGGAGTAGGGTTCGTGTTAGGGTTAGGGTAGGGGTTAGGGTTAGGGTACGCGTTAGTGTTAGGGTAGCTATTAAATCTATCCCACTCTCTAGATACCCCTTAGCACGTAAGGGAATATTATTTGGGGGTGCAGCCATGGAGAAGAGTTTAGACACTAGGATAAGATAAGGAACACACCCATTATAAAGAAATCACATTAGGATTCTCTTTTTAAGCTGTTCCTTAAAACACTAGTGCTTAGGAAATCTATGGGAGGCAGAAGCAGTCAAGGGTAGCCTAAGGTTAGGGTTAGGCTTATGGTTAGGCTTAGGGTACGGCTTAGGGTACGGGTTCGGGGAGGGGTGCGGGTACGGCGTAGGGTATGGGTTAGGGTTAGGGTTAGGGTTAGTGTTAGGGTTAGGGCTCGGTTTAGGGTACGGGTTAGGATTAGGGTACGTGTTAGGGTTAGGGTAGGGGTTAGGGTTACGGTACGCGTTAGGGTTAGGGTAGTTATTAAACCTATCCCACTCTCTAGATACCCCTTAGCACGTAAAGGAATATTATTTGGGGTTCCGCCATGGAGAAGAGTTTAGACACTAGGATAAGATAAGGAACACACCCATTATAAACAAATCACTTTAGGATTCTCTTTTTAAGCTGTTCCTTAAAACACTAGTGCTTAGGAAATCTATTGGAGGCAGAAGCAGTCAAGGGTAGCCTAGGGTTAGGGTTAGGCTTAGGGTTAGGGTTAGGGTACGGCTTGGGGTATGGGTTCAGGGAGGGGTTCGGGTACGGCATAGGGTATGGGTTAGGGTTAGTGTTAGGGTTAGTGTTAGGGTTAGGGCTCGGTTTAGGGTACGGGTTAGGAGTAGGGTACGTGTTAGGGTTAGGGTAGGGGTTAGGGTTAGGGTACGCGTTAGGGTTAGGGTAGTTAGTAAACCTATCCCACTCTCTAGATACCCCTTAGCACGTAAGGGAATATTATTTGGGGGTGCAGCCATGGAGAAGAGTTTAGACACTAGGATAAGATAAGGAACACACCCATTATAAAGAAATCACATTAGGATTCTCTTTTTAAGCTGTTCCTTAAAACACTAGTGCTTAGGAAATCTATGGGAGGCAGAAGCAGTCAAGGGTAGCCTAGGGTTAGGGTTAGGCTTACGGTTAGGCTTAGGGTACGGCTTAGGGTACGGGTTCGGGGAGGGGTGCGGGTACGGCGTAGGGTATGGGTTAGGGTTAGGGTTAGGGTTAGTGTTAGGGTTAGGGCTCGGTTTAGGGTACGGGTTAGGATTAGGGTACGTGTTAGGGTTAGGGTAGGGGTTAGGGTTAGGGTACGCGTTAGGGTTAGGGTAGTTATTAAACCTATCCCACTCTCTAGATACCCCTTAGCACGTAAAGGAATATTATTTGAGGGTCCAGCCATGGAGAAGAGTTTAGACACTAGGATAAGATAAGGAAGACACCCATTATAAAGAAATCACATTAGGATTCTCTTTTTAAGCTGTTCCTTTAAACACTAGTGCTTAGGAAATCTATTGGAGGCAGAAGCAGTCAAGGGTAGCCTAGGGTTAGGGATAGGCTTAGGGTTAGGCTTAGGGTACGGCTTAGGGTACGGGTTCGGGGAGGGGTTCGGGTACGGCGTAGGGTATGGGTTAGGGTTAGTGTTAGGGTTAGTGTTAGGGTTAGGGTTCGGTTCAGGGTACGGGTTAGGATTAGGGTACGTGTTAGGGTTAGGGTAGGGGTTAGAGTTAGGGTACGCTTTACGGTTAGGGTAGTTATTAAACCTATCCCACTCTCTAGATACCCCTTAGCACGTAAAGGAATATTATTTGGGGGTCCAGCCATGGAGGAGAGTTTAAACACTAGGATAAGATAAGGAACACACCCATTATAAAGAAATCACATTAGGATTCTCTTTTTAAGCTTTTCCTTAAAACACTAGTGCTTAGGAAACCTATTGGAGGCAGAAGCAGTCAAGGGTAGCCTAGGGTTAGGGTTAGGCTTAGGGTTAGGCTTAGGGTACGGCTTAGGGTACGGGTTCGGGGAGTGGTTCGGTTAGGCGTAGGGTATGGTTTAGGGTTAGGGTTAGGGTTAGTGTTACGGTTAGGGCTCGGTTTAGGGTACGGGTCAGGATTAGGGTACGTGTTAGGGTTAGGGTAGGGGTTAGAGTTAGGGTACGCGTTAGGGTTAGGGTAGTTATTAAACCTATCCCACTCTCTAGATACCCCTTAGCACGTAAAGGAATATTATTTGGGGGTCCAGCCATGGAGAAGAGTTTAGACACTAGGATAAATAAGGAACACACCCATTATAAAGAAATCACATTAGGATTCTCTTTTTAAGCTGTTCCTTAAAACACGAGTGCTTAGGAAATCTATTGGAGGCAGAAGCAGTCAAGGGTAGCCTAGGGTTAGTGTTAGGCTTAGGGTTAGGCTTAGGGTACGGGTTTGGGGAGGGGTTCGGGTACGGCGTAGGGTATCGTTTAGGGTTAGGGTTAGGGTTAGTGTTAGGGTTAGGGCTCGGTTTAGGGTACGGGTTAGGATTAGGGTACGTGTTAGGGTTAGGGTAGGGGTTAGGGTTAGAGTACGCATTAGGGTTAGGGTAGTTATTAAACCTATCCCACTCTCTAGATACCCCTTAGCACGTAAGGGAATATTATTTGGGGTTGCAGCCATGGAGAAGAGTTTAGACACTAAGATAAGATAAGGAACACACCCATTATAAAGAAATCACATTAGGATTCTCTTTTTAAGCTGTTCCTTAAAACACTAGTGCTTAGGAAATCTATTGGAGGCAGAAGCAGTCAAGGGTAGCCTAGGGTTAGGGTTAGGCTTAGGGTTAGGCTTAGGGTACGGCTTAGGGTACGGGTTCGGGGAGGGGTTCGGGTACAGCGTAGGGTATTGGTTAGGGTTAGGGTTAGGGTTAGTGTTAAGGTTAGGGCTCGGTTTAGGGTACGGGTTAGCATTAGGGTACGTGTTAGGGTTAGGGTAGGGGTTAGGGTTAGGGTACGCGTTAGGGTTAGGGTAGTTAGTAAACCTATCCCACTCTCTAGATACCCCTTAGCACGTAAAGGAATATTATTTGGGGGTCCAGCCATGGAGAAGAGTTTAGACACTAGGATAAGATAAGGAACACACCCATTATAAAGAAATCACATTAGGATTCTCTTTTTAAGCTGTTGCTTAAAACACTAGTGCTTAGGAAATCTATTGGAGGCAGAAGCAGTCAAGGGTAGCCTAGGGTTAGGGTTAGGCTTAGGGTTAGGCTTAGGGTACGGCTTAGGGTACGGGTTTGGGGAGGGGTTCGGGTACGGCGTAGGGTATGGGTTAGGGTTAGGGTTAGGGTTAGTGTTAGGGTTAGGGCTCGGTTTAGGGTACGGGTTAGGATTAGGGTACGTGTTAGGGTTAGGGTAGGGGTTAGGGTTAGGGTACACGTTAGGGTTAGGGTAGTTATTAAACCTATCCCACTCTCTAGATACCCCTTAGCACGTAAAGGAATATTATTTGGGGGTCCAGCCATGGAGAAGAGTTTAGACACTAGGATAAGATAAGGAACACACCCATTATAAAGAAATCACTTTAGGATTCTCTTTTTAAGCTGTTCCTTAAAACACTAGTGCTTAGGAAATCTATTGGAGGCAGAAGCAGTCAAGGGTAGCCTAGGGTTAGGGTTAGGCTTAGGGTTAGGTTTAGGGTACGGCTTGGGGAATGGGTTCGGGGAGGGGTTCGGGTACGGCGTAGGGTATGGTTTAGGGTTAGGGTTAGGGTTAGTGTTAGGGTTAGGGCTCGGTTTAGGGTACGGGTTAGGATTAGGGTACGTGTTAGGGTTAGGGTAGGGGTTAGGGTTAGGTTACGCGTTAGGGCTAGGGTAGTTAGTAAACCTATCCCACTCTCTAGCTCCCCCTTAGCACGTAAAGGAATATTATTTGGGGGTCCAGCCATGGAGAAGAGTTTAGACACTAGGATAAGATAAGGAACACACCCATTATAAAGAAATCACATTAGGATTCTCTTTTTAAGCTGTTTCTTAAAACACTACTGCTTAGGAAATCAATTGGAGGCAGAAGCAGTCAAGGGTAGCCTAGGGTTAGGGTTAGGCTTAGGGTTAGGTTTAGGTTACGGGTTCGGGGAGGGATGCGGGTACGGCGTAGGGTATGGGTTAGGGTTAGGGTTAGTGTTAGTGTTAGGGTTAGGGCTCGGTTTAGGGTACAGGTTAGGATTAGGGTACGTGTTAGGGTTAGGGTAGGGGTTAGGGTTAGGGTACGCGTTAGGGTTAGAGTAGTTATTAAACCTATCCCACTCTCTAGATACCCCTTAGCACGTAAGGGGATATTATTTGGGGGTGCAGCCATAGAGAAGAATTTAGACACTAGGATAAGATAAGGAACACACCCATTATAAAGAAATCACATTAGGATTCTCTTTTTAAGCTGTTCCTTAAAACACTAGTGCTTAGGAAATCTATTGGAGGCAGAAGCAGTCAAGGGTAGCCTAGGGTTAGGGTTAGGCTTACGGTTAGGCTTAGGGTACGGCTTAGGGTACGGGTTCGGGGAGGGGTGCGGGTACGGCGTAGGGTATGGGTTAGGGTTAGGGTTAGGGTTAGTGTTAGGGTTAGGGCTCGGTTTAGGGTACGGGTTAGGATTAGGGTACGTGTTAGGGTTAGGGTACGCGTTAGGGTTAGGGTAGTTATTAAACCTATCCCACTCTCTAGATACCCCTTAGCACGTAAAGGAATATTATTTGAGGGTCCAGCCATGGAGAAGAGTTTAGACACTAGGATAAGATAAGGAACACACCCATTATAAAGAAATCACTTTAGGATTCTTTTTTAAGCTGTTCCTTAAAACACTAGTGCTTAGGAAATCTATTGGAGGCAGAAGCAGTCAAGGGTAGCCTAGGGTTAGGGATAGGCTTAGGGTTAGGGTTAGGGTACGGCTTGGGGTATGGGTTCAGGGAGGGGTTCGGGTACGGCATAGGGTATGGGTTAGGGTTAGTGTTAGGGTTAGTGTTAGGGTTAGGGCTCGGTTTAGGGTACGGGTTAGGAGTAGGGTACGTGTTAGGGTTAGGGTAGGGGTTAGGGTTAGGGTACGCGTTAGGGTTAGGGTAGCTATTAAATCTATCCCACTCTCTAGATACCCCTTAGCACGTAAGGGAATATTATTTGGGGGTGCAGCCATGGAGAAGAGTTTAGACACTAGGATAAGATAAGGAACACACCCATTATAAAGAAATCACATTAGGATTCTCTTTTTAAGCTGTTCCTTAAAACACTAGTGCTTAGGAAATCTATGGGAGGCAGAAGCAGTCAAGGGTAGCCTAAGGTTAGGGTTAGGCTTACGGTTAGGCTTAGGGTACGGCTTAGGGTACGGGTTCGGGGAGGGGTGCGGGTACGGCGTAGGGTATGGGTTAGGGTTAGGGTTAGGGTTAGTGTTAGGGTTAGGGCTCGGTTTAGGGTACGGGTTAGGATTAGGGTACGTGTTAGGGATAGGGTAGGGGTTAGGGTTAGGGTACGCGTTAGGGTTAGGGTAGTTATTAAACCTATCCCACTCTCTAGATACCCCTTAGCACGTAAAGGAATATTATTTGAGGGTCCAGCCATGGAGAAGAGTTTAGACACTAGGATAAGATAAGGAACACACCCATTATAAAGAAATCACATTAGGATTCTCTTTTTAAGCTGTTGCTTAAAACACTAGTGCTTAGGAAATCTATTGGAGGCAGAAGCAGTCAAGGGTAGCCTAGGGTTAGGGTTAGGCTTAGGGCTAGGCTTAGGGTACGGCTTAGAGTAAGGGTTCGGGGAGGGTTTCGGGTATGGCGTAGGGTATGGGTTAGGGTTAGGGTTAGGGTTAGTGTTAGGGTTAGGGCTCGGTTTAGGGTACGGTTAGGATTAGGGTACGTGTTAGGTTTAGGGTAGGGGTTCGGGTTAGGGTACGCGTTAGGGTTAGGGTAGTTAGTAAGCTTATCCCACTCTCTAGATACCCCTTAGCACGTAAAGGAATATTATTTGGGGGTCCAGCCATGGAGAAGAATTTAGACACTAGGATAAGATAAGGAACACACCCATTATAAAGAAATCACATTAGGATTCTCTTTTTAACCTGTTGCTTAAAACACTAGTGCTTAGGAAATCTATTGGAGGCAGAAGCAGTCAAGGGTAGCCTAGGGTTAGTGTTAGGCTTAGGGTTAGGCTTAGGGTACGGCTTAGGGTACGGGTTTGGGGAGGGGTTCGGGTACGGCGTAGGGTATGGGTTAGGGTTAGGGTTAGTGTTAGGGTTAGGGTTAGGGCTCGGTTTAGGGTACGGGTTAGGATTAGGGTACGTGTTAGTGTTAGGGTAGGGGTTAGGGTTAGAGTACGCATTAGGGTTAGGGTAGTTATTAAACCTATCCCACTCTCTAGATACCCCTTAGCACGTAAGGCAATATTATTTGGGGGTGCAGCCATGGAGAAGAGTTTAGACACTAGGATAAGATAAGGAACACACCCATTATAAAGAAATCACATTAGGATTCTCTTTTTAAGCTGTTCCTTAAAACACTAGTGCTTAGGAAATCTATTGGAGGCAGAAGCAGTCAAGGGTAGCCTAGGGTTAGGGTTAGGCTTAGGGTTAGGCTTAGGGTACGGCTTAGGGTACGGGTTCGGGGAGGGGTGTGGGTACGGCGTAGGGTATGGTTTAGGGTTAGGGTTAGGGTTAGTGTTAGGGTTAGGGCTCGGTTTAGGGTACGGGTTAGGATTAGGGTACGTGTTAGGGTTAGGGTAGGGGTTAGGGTTAGGGTAGTTATTAAACCTATCCCACTCTCTAGATACCCCTTAGCACGTAAAGGAATATTATTTGGGGGTCCAGCCATGGAGAAGAGTTTAGACACTAGGATAAGATAAGGAACACACCCATTATAAAGAAATCACTTTAGGATTCTCTTTTTAAGCTGTTCCTTAAAACACTAGTGCTTAGGAAATCTATTGGAGGCAGAAGCAGTCAAGGGTAGCCTAGGGTTAGTGTTAGGCTTAGGGTTAGGCTTAGGGTACGGCTTAGGGTTCGGGTTTGGGGAGGGGTTCGGGTACGGCGTAGGGTATGGGTTAGGGTTAGTGTTAGGGTTAGGGCTCGGTTTAGGGTACGGGTTAGGATTAGGGTACGTGTTAGGGTTAGGGTAGGGGTTAGGGTTAGAGTACGCATTAGGGTTAGGGTAGTTATTAAACCTATCCCACTCTCTAGATACCCCTTAGCACGTAAGGGAATATTATTTGGGGGTGCAGCCATGGAGAAGAGTTTAGACACTAGGATAAGATAAGGAACACACCCATTATTAAGAAATCACATTAGGATTCTCTTTTTAAGCTGTTCCTTAAAACACTAGTGCTTAGGAAATCTATGGGAGGCAGAAGCAGTCAAGGGTAGCCTAGGGTTAGGGTTAGGCTTAGGGTTAGGGTTAGGGTACGGCTTGGGGTATGGGTTCGGGGAGGGGTTCGGGTACGGCATAGGGTATGTGTTAGGGTTAGGGTTAGGGTTAGTGTTAGGGTTAGGGCTCGGTTTAGGGTACGGGTTAAGATTAGGGTACGTGTTAGGGTTAGGGTTAGGGTAGGGGTTAGGGTTAGGGTACGCGTTAGGGTTAGGGTAGTTATTAAACCTATCCCACTCTCTAGATACCCCTTAGCACGTAAGGGAATATTATTTGGGGGTGCAGCCATGGAGAAGAGTTTAGACACTAGGATAAGATAAGGAACACACCCATTATAAAGAAATCACATTAGGATTCTCTTTTTAAGCTGTTCCTTAAAACACTAGTGCTTAGGAAATCTATGGGAGGCAGAAGCAGTCAAGGGTAGCCTAAGGTTAGGGTTAGGCTTACGGTTAGGCTTAGGGTACGGCTTAGGGTACGGGTTCGGGGAGGGGTGCGGGTACGGCGTAGGGTATGGGTTAGGGTTAGGGTTAGGGTTAGTGTTAGGGTTAGGGCTCGGTTTAGGGTACGGGTTAGGATTAGGGTACGTGTTAGGGTTAGGGTAGGGGTTAGGGTTAGGGTACGCGTTAGGGTTAGGGTAGTTATTAAACCTATCCCACTCTCTAGATACCCCTTAGCACGTAAAGGAATATTATTTGAGGGTCCAGCCATGGAGAAGAGTTTAGACACTAGGATAAGATAAGGAACACACCCATTATAAAGAAATCACATTAGGATTCTCTTTTTAAGCTGTTGCTTAAAACACTAGTGCTTAGGAAATCTATTGGAGGCAGAAGCAGTCAAGGGTAGCCTAGGGTTAGGGTTAGGCTTAGGGCTAGGCTTAGGGTACGGCTTAGGGTAAGGGTTCGGGGAGGGTTTCGGGTACGGCGTAGGGTATGGGTTAGGGTTAGGGTTAGGGTTAGTGTTAGGGTTAGGGCTCGGTTTAGGGTACGGTTAGGATTAGGGTACGTGTTAGGTTTAGGGTAGGGGTTCGGGTTAGGGTACGCGTTAGGGTTAGGGTAGTTAGTAAGCTTATCCCACTCTCTAGATACCCCTTAGCACGTAAAGGAATATTATTTGGGGGTCCAGCCATGGAGAAGAATTTAGACACTAGGATAAGATAAGGAACACACCCATTATAAAGAAATCACATTAGGATTCTCTTTTTAACCTGTTGCTTAAAACACTAGTGCTTAGGAAATCTATTGGAGGCAGAAGCAGTCAAGGGTAGCCTAGGGTTAGTGTTAGGCTTAGGGTTAGGCTTAGGGTACGGCTTAGGGTACGGGTTTGGGGAGGGGTTCGGGTACGGCGTAGGGTATGGGTTAGGGTTAGGGTTAGTGTTAGGGTTAGGGTTAGGGCTCGGTTTAGGGTACGGGTTAGGATTAGGGTACGTGTTAGTGTTAGGGTAGGGGTTAGGGTTAGAGTACGCATTAGGGTTAGGGTAGTTATTAAACCTATCCCACTCTCTAGATACCCCTTAGCACGTAAGGCAATATTATTTGGGGGTGCAGCCATGGAGAAGAGTTTAGACACTAGGATAAGATAAGGAACACACCCATTATAAAGAAATCACATTAGGATTCTCTTTTTAAGCTGTTCCTTAAAACACTAGTGCTTAGGAAATCTATTGGAGGCAGAAGCAGTCAAGGGTAGCCTAGGGTTAGGGTTAGGCTTAGGGTTAGGCTTAGGGTACGGCTTAGGGTACGGGTTCGGGGAGGGGTGTGGGTACGGCGTAGGGTATGGTTTAGGGTTAGGGTTAGGGTTAGTGTTAGGGTTAGGGCTCGGTTTAGGGTACGGGTTAGGATTAGGGTACGTGTTAGGGTTAGGGTAGGGGTTAGGGTTAGGGTAGTTATTAAACCTATCCCACTCTCTAGATACCCCTTAGCACGTAAAGGAATATTATTTGGGGGTCCAGCCATGGAGAAGAGTTTAGACACTAGGATAAGATAAGGAACACACCCATTATAAAGAAATCACTTTAGGATTCTCTTTTTAAGCTGTTCCTTAAAACACTAGTGCTTAGGAAATCTATTGGAGGCAGAAGCAGTCAAGGGTAGCCTAGGGTTAGTGTTAGGCTTAGGGTTAGGCTTAGGGTACGGCTTAGGGTTCGGGTTTGGGGAGGGGTTCGGGTACGGCGTAGGGTATGGGTTAGGGTTAGTGTTAGGGTTAGGGCTCGGTTTAGGGTACGGGTTAGGATTAGGGTAAGTGTTAGGGTTAGGGTAGGGGTTAGGGTTAGGGTACGCGTTAGGGTTAGGGTAGTTAGTAAACCTATCCCACTCTCTAGATACCCCTTAGCACGTAAAGGAATATTATTTGAGGGTCCAGCCATGGAGAAGAGTTTAGACACTAGGATAAGATAAGGAACACACCCATTATAAAGAAATCACATTAGGATTCTCTTTTTAAGCTGTTCCTTAAAACACTAGTGCTTAGGAAATCTATTGGAGGCAGAAGCAGTCAAGGGTAGCCTAGGGTTAGGGTTAGGCTTAGGGTTAGGCTTAGGATACGGCTTAGGGTACGGGTTCGGGGAGGGGTTCGGGTACAGCGTAGGGTATGGGTTAGGGTTAGGGTTAGGGTTAGTGTTAAGTTTAGGGCTCGGTTTAGGGTACGGGTTAGGATTAGGGTACGTGTTAGGGTTAGGGTAGGGGTTAGGGTTAGGGTACGCGTTAGGGTTAGGTTAGTTAGTAAACCTATCCCACTCTCTATATACCCCTTAGCACGTAAACGAATATTATTTGGGGGTTCAGCCATGGAGAAGAGTTTAGACACTAGGATAAGATAAGGAACACACCCATTATAAAGAAATCACATTAGGATTCTCTTTTTAAGCTGTTGCTTAAAACACTAGTGCTTAGGAAATCTATTGGAGGCAGAAGCAGTCAAGGGTAGCCTAGGGTTAGTGTTAGGCTTAGGGTACGGCTTAGGGTACGGCTTAGGGTACGGGTTTGGGGAGGGGTTCGGGTACGGCGTAGGGTATGGGTTAGGGTTAGGGTTAGTGTTAGTGTTAGGGTTAGGGCTCGGTTTAGGGTACGGGTTAGGATTAGGGTACGTGTTAGGGTTAGGGTAGGGGTTAGGGTTAGGGTACGCGTTAGGGTTAGGGTAGTTAGTAAACCTATCCCACTCTCTAGATACCCCTTAGCACGTAAAGGAGTATTATTTGGGGGTCCAGCCATGGAGAAGAGTTTAGACACTAGGATAAGATAAGGAACACACCCATTATAAAGAAATCACATTAGGATTCTCTTTTTCAGCTGTTCCTTAAAACACTACTGCTTAGGAAATCTATTGGAGGCAGAAGCAGTCAAGGGTAGCCTAGGGTTAGGGTTAGGCTTAGGGTTAGGCTTAGGGTACGGCTTAGGGTACGGGTTCGGGGAGGGTTTCGGGTACGGCATAGGGTATGGGTTAGGGTTAGGGTTAGGGTTAGTGTTAGGGTTAGGGCTCGGTTTAGGGTACGGTTAGGATTAGTGTACGTGTTAGGTTTAGGGTAGGGGTTAGGGTTAGGGTACGCGTTAGGGTTAGGGTAGTTAGTAAACCTATCCCACTCTCTAGATACCCCTTAGCACGTAAAGGAATATTATTTGGGGGTGCAGCCATGGAGAAGAGTTTAGACACTAGGATAAGATAAGGAACACACCTATTATAAAGAAATCACATTAGGATTCTCTTTTTAAGCTGTTCCTAAAACACTAGTGCTTAGGAAATCTATTGGAGGCAGAAGCAGTCAAGGGTAGCCTAGGGTTAGGGTTAGGCTTAGGGTTAGGCTTAGGGTTAGGCTTAGGGTACGGGTTCGGGGAGGGGTGCGGGTACGGCGTAGGGTATGGGTTAGGGTTAGGGTTAGTGTTAGTGTTAGGGTTAGGGCTCGGTTTAGGGTACGGGTTAGGATTAGGGTACGTGTTAGGGTTAGGGTAGGGGTTAGGGTTAGGGTACGCATTAGGGTTAGGTTACTTATTAAACCTATCCCACTCTCTAGATACCCCTTAGCACATAAAGGAATATTATTTGAGGGTCCAGCCATGGAGAAGAGTTTAGACACTAGGATAAGATAAGGAACACACCCATTATAAAGAAATCACATTAGGATTCTCTTTTTAAGCTGTTCCTTAAAACACTAGTGCTTAGGAAATCTATTGGAGGCAGAAGCAGTCAAGGGTAGCCTAGGGTTAGGGTTAGGCTTAGGGTTAGGCTTAGGGTACGGCTTGGGGTATGGGTTCGGGGAGGGGTTCGGGTACGGCATAGGGTATGTGTTAGGGTTAGGGTTAGGGTTAGTGTTAGGGTTAGGGCTCGGTTTAGGGTACGGGTTAAGATTAGGGTACGTGTTAGGGTTAGGGTTAGGGTAGGGGTTAGGGTTAGGGTACGCGTTAGGGTTAGGGTAGTTATTAAACCTATCCCACTCTCTAGATACCCCTTAGCACGTAAGGGAATATTATTTGGGGGTGCAGCCATGGAGAAGAGTTTAGACACTAGGATAAGATAAGGAACACACCCATTATAAAGAAATCACATTAGGATTCTCTTTTTAAGCTGTTCCTTAAAACACTAGTGCTTAGGAAATCTATTGGAGGCAGAAGCAGTCAAGGGTAGCCTAGGGTTAGTGTTAGGCTTAGGGTTAGGCTTAGGGTACGGGTTTGGGGAGGGGTTCGGCTACGGCGTAGGGTATGGGTTAGGGTTAGGGTTAGGGTTAGTGTTAGGGTTAGGGCTCGGTTTAGGGTACGGGTTAGGATTAGGGTACGTGTTAGGGTTAGTGTAGGGGTTAGGGTTAGAGTACGCATTAGGGTTAGGGTAGTTATTAAACCTATCCCACTCTCTAGATACCCCTTAGCACGTAAGGGAATATTATTTGGGGGTGCAGCCATGGAGAAGAGTTTAGACACTAAGATAAGATAAGGAACACACCCATTATAGAGAAATCACATTAGGATTCTCTTTTTAAGCTGTTCCTTAAAACACTAGTGCTTAGGAAATCTATTGGAGGCAGAAGCAGTCAAGGGTAGCCTAGGGTTAGGGTTAAGCTTAGGGTTAGGCTTAGGGTACGGCTTAGGGTACGGGTTCGGGGAGGGGTGCGGGTACGGCGTAGGGTATGGGTTAGGGTTAGGGTTAGGGTTAGTGTTAGGGTTAGGGCTCGGTTTAGGTTACGGGTTAGGATTAGGGTAAGTGTTAGGGTTAGGGTAGGGGTTAGGGTTAGGGTACGCGTTAGGGTTAGGGTAGTTATTAAACCTATCCCACTCTCTAGATACCCCTTAGCACGTAAGGGAATATTATTTGGGGGTGCAGCCATGGAGAAGAGTTTAGACACTAGGATAAGATAAGGAACACACCCATTATAAAGAAATCACATTAGGATTCTCTTTTTAAGCTGTTCCTTAAAACACTAGTGCTTAGGAAATCTATTGGAGGCAGAAGCAGTCAAGGGTAGCCTAGGGTTAGTGTTAGGCTTAGGGTTAGGCTTAGGGTACGGGTTTGGGGAGGGGTTCGGCTACGGCGTAGGGTATGGGTTAGGGTTAGGGTTAGGGTTAGTGTTAGGGTTAGGGCTCGGTTTAGGGTACGGGTTAGGATTAGGGTACGTGTTAGGGTTAGTGTAGGGGTTAGGGTTAGAGTACGCATTAGGGTTAGGGTAGTTATTAAACCTATCCCACTCTCTAGATACCCCTTAGCACGTAAGGGAATATTATTTGGGGGTGCAGCCATGGAGAAGAGTTTAGACACTAAGATAAGATAAGGAACACACCCATTATAAAGAAATCACATTAGGATTCTCTTTTTAAGCTGTTCCTTAAAACACTAGTGCTTAGGAAATCTATTGGAGGCAGAAGCAGTCAAGGGTAGCCTAGGGTTAGGGTTAAGCTTAGGGTTAGGCTTAGGGTACGGCTTAGGGTACGGGTTCGGGGAGGGGTGCGGGTACGGCGTAGGGTATGGGTTAGGGTTAGGGTTAGGGTTAGTGTTAGGGTTAGGGCTCGGTTTAGGTTACGGGTTAGGATTAGGGTAAGTGTTAGGGTTAGGGTAGGGGTTAGGGTTAGGGTACGCGTTAGGGTTAGGGTAGTTAGTAAACCTATCCCACTCTCTAGATACCCCTTAGCACGTAAAGGAATATTATTTGAGGGTCCAGCCATGGAGAAGAGTTTAGACACTAGGATAAGATAAGGAACACACCCATTATAAAGAAATCACATTAGGATTCTCTTTTTAAGCTGTTCCTTAAAACACTAGTGCTTAGGAAATCTATTGGAGGCAGAAGCAGTCAAGGGTAGCCTAGGGTTAGGGTTAGGCTTAGGGTTAGGCTTAGGATACGGCTTAGGGTACGGGTTCGGGGAGGGGTTCGGGTACAGCGTAGGGTATGGGTTAGGGTTAGGGTTAGGGTTAGTGTTAAGTTTAGGGCTCGGTTTAGGGTACGGGTTAGGATTAGGGTACGTGTTAGGGTTAGGGTAGGGGTTAGGGTTAGGGTACGCGTTAGGGTTAGGTTAGTTAGTAAACCTATCCCACTCTCTATATACCCCTTAGCACGTAAACGAATATTATTTGGGGGTTCAGCCATGGAGAAGAGTTTAGACACTAGGATAAGATAAGGAACACACCCATTATAAAGAAATCACATTAGGATTCTCTTTTTAAGCTGTTGCTTAAAACACTAGTGCTTAGGAAATCTATTGGAGGCAGAAGCAGTCAAGGGTAGCCTAGGGTTAGTGTTAGGCTTAGGGTACGGCTTAGGGTACGGCTTAGGGTACGGGTTTGGGGAGGGGTTCGGGTACGGCGTAGGGTATGGGTTAGGGTTAGGGTTAGTGTTAGTGTTAGGGTTAGGGCTCGGTTTAGGGTACGGGTTAGGATTAGGGTACGTGTTAGGGTTAGGGTAGGGGTTAGGGTTAGGGTACGCGTTAGGGTTAGGGTAGTTAGTAAACCTATCCCACTCTCTAGATACCCCTTAGCACGTAAAGGAGTATTATTTGGGGGTCCAGCCATGGAGAAGAGTTTAGACACTAGGATAAGATAAGGAACACACCCATTATAAAGAAATCACATTAGGATTCTCTTTTTCAGCTGTTCCTTAAAACACTACTGCTTAGGAAATCTATTGGAGGCAGAAGCAGTCAAGGGTAGCCTAGGGTTAGGGTTAGGCTTAGGGTTAGGCTTAGGGTACGGCTTAGGGTACGGGTTCGGGGAGGGTTTCGGGTACGGCATAGGGTATGGGTTAGGGTTAGGGTTAGGGTTAGTGTTAGGGTTAGGGCTCGGTTTAGGGTACGGTTAGGATTAGTGTACGTGTTAGGTTTAGGGTAGGGGTTAGGGTTAGGGTACGCGTTAGGGTTAGGGTAGTTAGTAAACCTATCCCACTCTCTAGATACCCCTTAGCACGTAAAGGAATATTATTTGGGGGTCCAGCCATGGAGAAGAGTTTAGACACTAGGATAAGTTAAGGAACACACCCATTATAAAGAAATCACATTAGGATTCTCTTTTTAAGCTGTTTCTTAAAACACTACTGCTTAGGAAATCAATTGGAGGCAGAAGCAGTCAAGGGTAGCCTAGGGTTAGGGTTAGGCTTAGGGTTAGGTTTAGGGTATGGCTTAGGGTACGGGTTCGGGGAGGTGTGCGGGTACGGCGTAGGGTATGGGTTAGGGTTACGGTTAGTGTTAGTGTTAGGGTTAGGGCTCGGTTTGGGGTACAGGTTAGGATTAGGGTACGTGTTAGGGTTAGGGTAGGGGTTAGGGTTAGGGTACGCATTAGGGTTAGGGTAGTTATTAAACCTATCCCACTCTCTAGATACCCATTAGCACGTAAGGGAATATTATTTGGGGGTGCAGCCATGGAGAAGAGTTTAGACACTAGGATAAGATAAGGAACACACCTATTATAAAGAAATCACATTAGGATTCTCTTTTTAAGCTGTTCCTAAAACACTAGTGCTTAGGAAATCTATTGGAGGCAGAAGCAGTCAAGGGTAGCCTAGGGTTAGGGTTAGGCTTAGGGTTAGGCTTAGGGTACGGCTTAGGGTACGGGTTCGGGGAGGGGTGCGGGTACGGCGTAGGATATGGTTTAGGGTTAGGGTTAGGGTTAGTGTTACGGTTAGGGCTCGGTTTAGGGTACGGGTCAGGATTAGGGTACGTGTTAGGGTTAGGGTAGGGGTTAGGGTTAGGGTACGCTTTAGGGTTAGGGTATTTATTACACCTATCCCACTCTCTAGATACCCCTTAGCACGTAAAGGAATATTATTTGGGGGTCCAGCCATGGAGGAGAGTTTAAACACTAGGATAAGATAAGGAACACACCCATTATAAAGAAATCACATTAGGATTCTCTTTTTAAGCTGTTCCTGAAAACACTAGTGCTTAGGAAACCTATTGGAGGCAGAAGCAGTCAAGGGTAGCCTAGGGTTAGGGTTAGGCTTAGGGTTAGGCTTAGGGTACGGCTTAGGGTACGGGTTCGGGGAGGGGTGCGGGTACGGCGTAGGATATGGTTTAGGGTTAGGGTTAGGGTTAGTGTTACGGTTAGGGCTCGGTTTAGGGTACGGGTCAGGATTAGGGTACGTGTTAGGGTAAGGGAAGGGGTTAGAGTTAGGGTACGCATTAGGGTTAGGGTAGTTATTAAACCTATCCCACTCTCTAGATACCCCTTAGCACGTAAAGGAATATTATTTGGGGGTCCAGCCATGGAGAAGAGTTTAGACACTAGGATAAATAAGGAACACACCCATTAGAAAGAAATCACATTAGGATTCTCTTTTTAAGCTGTTCCTTAAAACACTAGTGCTTAGGAAATCTATTGGAGGCAGAAGCAGTCAAGGGTAGCCTAGGGTTAGTGTTAGGCTTAGGGTTAGGCTTAGGGTACGGGTTTGGGGAGGGGTTCGTGTACGGCGTAGGGTATGGGTTAGGGTTAGGGTTAGGGTTAGTGTTAGGGTTAGGGCTCGGTTTAGGGTACGGGTTAGGATTAGGGTACGTGTTAGGGTTAGGGTAGGGGTTAGGGTTAGAGTACGCATTACGGTTAGGGTAGTTATTAAACCTATCCCACTCTCTAGATACCCCTTAGCACGTAAGGGAATATTATTTGGGGGTGCAGCCATGGAGAAGAGTTTAGACACTAAGATAAGATAAGGAACACACCCATTATAAAGAAATCACATTAGGATTCTCTTTTTAAGCTGTTCCTTAAAACACTAGTGCTTAGGAAATCTATTGGAGGCAGAAGCAGTCAAGGGTAGCCTAGGGTTAGGGTTAGGCTTAGGGTTAGGCTTAGGGTACGGCTTAGGGTACGGGTTCGGGGAGGGGTGCGTGTACGGCGTAGGGTATGGGTTAGGGTTAGTGTTAGTGTTAGTGTTAGGGTTAGGGCTCGGTTTAGGGTACGGGTTAGGAGTAGGGTACGTGTTAGGGTTAGGGTAGGGGTTAGGGTTAGGGTACGCGTTAGGGTTAGGGTAGCTATTAAACCTATCCCACTCTCTAGATACCCCTTAGCACGTAAGGGAATATTATTTGGGGGTGCAGCCATGGAGAAGAGTTTAGACACTAGGATAAGATAAGGAACACACCCATTATAAAGAAATCACATTAGGATTCTCTTTTTAAGCTGTTCCTTAAAACACTAGTGCTTAGGAAATCTATTGGAGGCAGAAGCAGTCAAGGGTAGCCTAGGGTTAGGGTTAGGCTTAGGGTTAGGCTTAGGGTACGGCTTAGGGTAAGGGTTCGGGGAGGGTTTCGGGTACGGCGTAGGGTATGGGTTAGGGTTAGGGTTAGGGTTAGTGTTAGGGTTAGGGCTCGGTTTAGGGTACGGTTAGGATTAGGGTACGTGTTAGGTTTAGGGTAGGGGTTAGGGTTAGGGTACGCGTTAGGGTTAGGGTAGTTAGTAAGCCTATCCCACTCTCTAGATACCCCTTAGCACGTAAAGGAATATTATTTGAGGGTCCAGCCATGGAGAAGAGTTTAGACACTAGGATAAGATAAGGAACACACCCATTATAAAGAAATCACATTAATATTCTCTTTTTAAGCTGTTGCTTAAAACACTAGTGCTTAGGAAATCTATTGGAGGCAGAAGCAGTCAAGGGTAGCCTAGGGTTAGGGTTAGGCTTAGGGTTAGGGTTAGGGTATGGCTTAGGGTACAGGTTCGGGGAGGGGTTCGGGTACGGCGTAGGGTATGGGTTAGGGTTAGTGTTAGGGTTAGGGCTCGGTTTAGGGTACGGGTTAGGATTAGGGTACGTGTTAGGGTTAGGGTAGGGGTTAGGGTTAGGGTACGCGTTAGGGTTAGGGTAGTTATTAAACCTATCCCACTCTCTAGATACCCCTTAGCACGTAAAGGAATATTATTTGGGGTTCCGCCATGGAGAAGAGTTTAGACACTAGGATAAGATAAGGAACACACCCATTATAAACAAATCACTTTAGGATTCTCTTTTTAAGCTGTTCCTTAAAACACTAGTGCTTAGGAAATCTATTGGAGGCAGAAGCAGTCAAGGGTAGCCTAGGGTTAGGGTTAGGCTTAGGGTTAGGGTTAGGGTACGGCTTGGGGTATGGGTTCAGGGAGGGGTTCGGGTACGGCATAGGGTATGGGTTAGGGTTAGTGTTAGGGTTAGTGTTAGGGTTAGGGCTCGGTTTAGGGTACGGGTTAGGAGTAGGGTACGTGTTAGGGTTAGGGTAGGGGTTAGGGTTAGGGTACGCGTTAGGGTTAGGGTAGTTAGTAAACCTATCCCACTCTCTAGATACCCCTTAGCACGTAAGGGAATATTATTTGGGGGTGCAGCCATGGAGAAGAGTTTAGACACTAGGATAAGATAAGGAACACACCCATTATAAAGAAATCACATTAGGATTCTCTTTTTAAGCTGTTCCTTAAAACACTAGTGCTTAGGAAATCTATGGGAGGCAGAAGCAGTCAAGGGTAGCCTAGGGTTAGGGTTAGGCTTACGGTTAGGCTTAGGGTACGGCTTAGGGTACGGGTTCGGGGAGGGGTGCGGGTACGGCGTAGGGTATGGGTTAGGGTTAGGGTTAGGGTTAGTGTTAGGGTTAGGGCTCGGTTTAGGGTACGGGTTAGGATTAGGGTACGTGTTAGGGTTAGGGTAGGGGTTAGGGTTAGGGTACGCGTTAGGGTTAGGGTAGTTATTAAACCTATCCCACTCTCTAGATACCCCTTAGCACGTAAAGGAATATTATTTGAGGGTCCAGCCATGGAGAAGAGTTTAGACACTAGGATAAGATAAGGAAGACACCCATTATAAAGAAATCACATTAGGATTCTCTTTTTAAGCTGTTCCTTTAAACACTAGTGCTTAGGAAATCTATTGGAGGCAGAAGCAGTCAAGGGTAGCCTAGGGTTAGGGATAGGCTTAGGGTTAGGCTTAGGGTACGGCTTAGGGTACGGGTTCGGGGAGGGGTTCGGGTACGGCGTAGGGTATGGGTTAGGGTTAGTGTTAGGGTTAGTGTTAGGGTTAGGGTTCGGTTCAGGGTACGGGTTAGGATTAGGGTACGTGTTAGGGTTAGGGTAGGGGTTAGAGTTAGGGTACGCTTTACGGTTAGGGTAGTTATTAAACCTATCCCACTCTCTAGATACCCCTTAGCACGTAAAGGAATATTATTTGGGGGTCCAGCCATGGAGGAGAGTTTAAACACTAGGATAAGATAAGGAACACACCCATTATAAAGAAATCACATTAGGATTCTCTTTTTAAGCTTTTCCTTAAAACACTAGTGCTTAGGAAACCTATTGGAGGCAGAAGCAGTCAAGGGTAGCCTAGGGTTAGGGTTAGGCTTAGGGTTAGGCTTAGGGTACGGCTTAGGGTACGGGTTCGGGGAGTGGTTCGGTTACGGCGTAGGGTATGGTTTAGGGTTAGGGTTAGGGTTAGTGTTACGGTTAGGGCTCGGTTTAGGGTACGGGTCAGGATTAGGGTACGTGTTAGGGTTAGGGTAGGGGTTAGAGTTAGGGTACGCGTTAGGGTTAGGGTAGTTATTAAACCTATCCCACTCTCTAGATACCCCTTAGCACGTAAAGGAATATTATTTGGGGGTCCAGCCATGGAGAAGAGTTTAGACACTAGGATAAATAAGGAACACACCCATTATAAAGAAATCACATTAGGATTCTCTTTTTAAGCTGTTCCTTAAAACACGAGTGCTTAGGAAATCTATTGGAGGCAGAAGCAGTCAAGGGTAGCCTAGGGTTAGTGTTAGGCTTAGGGTTAGGCTTAGGGTACGGGTTTGGGGAGGGGTTCGGGTACGGCGTAGGGTATGGTTTAGGGTTAGGGTTAGGGTTAGTGTTAGGGTTAGGGCTCGGTTTAGGGTACGGGTTAGGATTAGGGTACGTGTTAGGGTTAGGGTAGGGGTTAGGGTTAGAGTACGCATTAGGGTTAGGGTAGTTATTAAACCTATCCCACTCTCTAGATACCCCTTAGCACGTAAGGGAATATTATTTGGGGTTGCAGCCATGGAGAAGAGTTTAGACACTAAGATAAGATAAGGAACACACCCATTATAAAGAAATCACATTAGGATTCTCTTTTTAAGCTGTTCCTTAAAACACTAGTGCTTAGGAAATCTATTGGAGGCAGAAGCAGTCAAGGGTAGCCTAGGGTTAGGGTTAGGCTTAGGGTTAGGCTTAGGGTACGGCTTAGGGTACGGGTTCGGGGAGGGGTTCGGGTACAGCGTAGGGTATTGGTTAGGGTTAGGGTTAGGGTTAGTGTTAAGGTTAGGGCTCGGTTTAGGGTACGGGTTAGCATTAGGGTACGTGTTAGGGTTAGGGTAGGGGTTAGGGTTAGGGTACGCGTTAGGGTTAGGGTAGTTAGTAAACCTATCCCACTCTCTAGATACCCCTTAGCACGTAAAGGAATATTATTTGGGGGTCCAGCCATGGAGAAGAGTTTAGACACTAGGATAAGATAAGGAACACACCCATTATAAAGAAATCACATTAGGATTCTCTTTTTAAGCTGTTGCTTAAAACACTAGTGCTTAGGAAATCTATTGGAGGCAGAAGCAGTCAAGGGTAGCCTAGGGTTAGGGTTAGGCTTAGGGTTAGGCTTAGGGTACGGCTTAGGGTACGGGTTTGGGGAGGGGTTCGGGTACGGCGTAGGGTATGGGTTAGGGTTAGGGTTAGGGTTAGTGTTAGGGTTAGGGCTCGGTTTAGGGTACGGGTTAGGATTAGGGTACGTGTTAGGGTTAGGGTAGGGGTTAGGGTTAGGGTACACGTTAGGGTTAGGGTAGTTATTAAACCTATCCCACTCTCTAGATACCCCTTAGCACGTAAAGGAATATTATTTGGGGGTCCAGCCATGGAGAAGAGTTTAGACACTAGGATAAGATAAGGAACACACCCATTATAAAGAAATCACTTTAGGATTCTCTTTTTAAGCTGTTCCTTAAAACACTAGTGCTTAGGAAATCTATTGGAGGCAGAAGCAGTCAAGGGTAGGCTAGGGTTAGGGTTAGGCTTAGGGTTAGGTTTAGGGTACGGCTTGGGGAATGGGTTCGGGGAGGGGTTCGGGTACGGCGTAGGGTATGGTTTAGGGTTAGGGTTAGGGTTAGTGTTAGGGTTAGGGCTCGGTTTAGGGTACGGGTTAGGATTAGGGTACGTGTTAGGGTTAGGGTAGGGGTTAGGGTTAGGTTACGCGTTAGGGCTAGGGTAGTTAGTAAACCTATCCCACTCTCTAGCTCCCCCTTAGCACGTAAAGGAATATTATTTGGGGGTCCAGCCATGGAGAAGAGTTTAGACACTAGGATAAGATAAGGAACACACCCATTATAAAGAAATCACATTAGGATTCTCTTTTTAAGCTGTTTCTTAAAACACTACTGCTTAGGAAATCAATTGGAGGCAGAAGCAGTCAAGGGTAGCCTAGGGTTAGGGTTAGGCTTAGGGTTAGGTTTAGGTTACGGGTTCGGGGAGGGATGCGGGTACGGCGTAGGGTATGGGTTAGGGTTAGGGTTAGTGTTAGTGTTAGGGTTAGGGCTCGGTTTAGGGTACAGGTTAGGATTAGGGTACGTGTTAGGGTTAGGGTAGGGGTTAGGGTTAGGGTACGCGTTAGGGTTAGAGTAGTTATTAAACCTATCCCACTCTCTAGATACCCCTTAGCACGTAAGGGGATATTATTTGGGGGTGCAGCCATAGAGAAGAATTTAGACACTAGGATAAGATAAGGAACACACCCATTATAAAGAAATCACATTAGGATTCTCTTTTTAAGCTGTTCCTTAAAACACTAGTGCTTAGGAAATCTATTGGAGGCAGAAGCAGTCAAGGGTAGCCTAGGGTTAGGGTACGGCTTGGGGTATGGGTTCAGGGAGGGGTTCGGGTACGGCATAGGGTATGGGTTAGGGTTAGTGTTAGGGTTAGTGTTAGGGTTAGGGCTCGGTTTAGGGTACGGGTTAGGAGTAGGGTACGTGTTAGGGTTAGGGTAGGGGTTAGGGTTAGGGTACGCGTTAGTGTTAGGGTAGCTATTAAATCTATCCCACTCTCTAGATACCCCTTAGCACGTAAGGGAATATTATTTGGGGGTGCAGCCATGGAGAAGAGTTTAGACACTAGGATAAGATAAGGAACACACCCATTATAAAGAAATCACATTAGGATTCTCTTTTTAAGCTGTTCCTTAAAACACTAGTGCTTAGGAAATCTATGGGAGGCAGAAGCAGTCAAGGGTAGCCTAAGGTTAGGGTTAGGCTTATGGTTAGGCTTAGGGTACGGCTTAGGGTACGGGTTCGGGGAGGGGTGCGGGTACGGCGTAGGGTATGGGTTAGGGTTAGGGTTAGGGTTAGTGTTAGGGTTAGGGCTCGGTTTAGGGTACGGGTTAGGATTAGGGTACGTGTTAGGGTTAGGGTAGGGGTTAGGGTTACGGTACGCGTTAGGGTTAGGGTAGTTATTAAACCTATCCCACTCTCTAGATACCCCTTAGCACGTAAAGGAATATTATTTGGGGTTCCGCCATGGAGAAGAGTTTAGACACTAGGATAAGATAAGGAACACACCCATTATAAACAAATCACTTTAGGATTCTCTTTTTAAGCTGTTCCTTAAAACACTAGTGCTTAGGAAATCTATTGGAGGCAGAAGCAGTCAAGGGTAGCCTAGGGTTAGGGTTAGGCTTAGGGTTAGGGTTAGGGTACGGCTTGGGGTATGGGTTCAGGGAGGGGTTCGGGTACGGCATAGGGTATGGGTTAGGGTTAGTGTTAGGGTTAGTGTT
This sequence comes from Balaenoptera borealis, assembly GCF_965194805.1. Classification (NCBI taxonomy): domain Eukaryota; kingdom Metazoa; phylum Chordata; class Mammalia; order Artiodactyla; family Balaenopteridae; genus Balaenoptera; species Balaenoptera borealis. Next base: position 369,570 of record NW_028123857.1, read on the forward strand.
AGGGTTAGGGCTCGGTTTAGGGTACGGGTTAGGAGTAGGGTACGTGTTAGGGTTAGGGTAGGGGTTAGGGTTAGGGTACGCGTTAGGGTTAGGGTAGTTAGTAAACCTATCCCACTCTCTAGATACCCCTTAGCACGTAAGGGAATATTATTTGGGGGTGCAGCCATGGAGAAGAGTTTAGACACTAGGATAAGATAAGGAACACACCCATTATAAAGAAATCACATTAGGATTCTCTTTTTAAGCTGTTCCTTAAAACACTAGTGCTTAGGAAATCTATGGGAGGCAGAAGCAGTCAAGGGTAGCCTAGGGTTAGGGTTAGGCTTACGGTTAGGCTTAGGGTACGGCTTAGGGTACGGGTTCGGGGAGGGGTGCGGGTACGGCGTAGGGTATGGGTTAGGGTTAGGGTTAGGGTTAGTGTTAGGGTTAGGGCTCGGTTTAGGGTACGGGTTAGGATTAGGGTACGTGTTAGGGTTAGGGTAGGGGTTAGGGTTAGGGTACGCGTTAGGGTTAGGGTAGTTATTAAACCTATCCCACTCTCTAGATACCCCTTAGCACGTAAAGGAATATTATTTGAGGGTCCAGCCATGGAGAAGAGTTTAGACACTAGGATAAGATAAGGAAGACACCCATTATAAAGAAATCACATTAGGATTCTCTTTTTAAGCTGTTCCTTTAAACACTAGTGCTTAGGAAATCTATTGGAGGCAGAAGCAGTCAAGGGTAGCCTAGGGTTAGGGATAGGCTTAGGGTTAGGCTTAGGGTACGGCTTAGGGTACGGGTTCGGGGAGGGGTTCGGGTACGGCGTAGGGTATGGGTTAGGGTTAGTGTTAGGGTTAGTGTTAGGGTTAGGGTTCGGTTCAGGGTACGGGTTAGGATTAGGGTACGTGTTAGGGTTAGGGTAGGGGTTAGAGTTAGGGTACGCTTTACGGTTAGGGTAGTTATTAAACCTATCCCACTCTCTAGATACCCCTTAGCACGTAAAGGAATATTATTTGGGGGTCCAGCCATGGAGGAGAGTTTAAACACTAGGATAAGATAAGGAACACACCCATTATAAAGAAATCACATTAGGATTCTCTTTTTAAGCTTTTCCTTAAAACACTAGTGCTTAGGAAACCTATTGGAGGCAGAAGCAGTCAAGGGTAGCCTAGGGTTAGGGTTAGGCTTAGGGTTAGGCTTAGGGTACGGCTTAGGGTACGGGTTCGGGGAGTGGTTCGGTTACGGCGTAGGGTATGGTTTAGGGTTAGGGTTAGGGTTAGTGTTACGGTTAGGGCTCGGTTTAGGGTACGGGTCAGGATTAGGGTACGTGTTAGGGTTAGGGTAGGGGTTAGAGTTAGGGTACGCGTTAGGGTTAGGGTAGTTATTAAACCTATCCCACTCTCTAGATACCCCTTAGCACGTAAAGGAATATTATTTGGGGGTCCAGCCATGGAGAAGAGTTTAGACACTAGGATAAATAAGGAACACACCCATTATAAAGAAATCACATTAGGATTCTCTTTTTAAGCTGTTCCTTAAAACACGAGTGCTTAGGAAATCTATTGGAGGCAGAAGCAGTCAAGGGTAGCCTAGGGTTAGTGTTAGGCTTAGGGTTAGGCTTAGGGTACGGGTTTGGGGAGGGGTTCGGGTACGGCGTAGGGTATCGTTTAGGGTTAGGGTTAGGGTTAGTGTTAGGGTTAGGGCTCGGTTTAGGGTACGGGTTAGGATTAGGGTACGTGTTAGGGTTAGGGTAGGGGTTAGGGTTAGAGTACGCATTAGGGTTAGGGTAGTTATTAAACCTATCCCACTCTCTAGATACCCCTTAGCACGTAAGGGAATATTATTTGGGGTTGCAGCCATGGAGAAGAGTTTAGACACTAAGATAAGATAAGGAACACACCCATTATAAAGAAATCACATTAGGATTCTCTTTTTAAGCTGTTCCTTAAAACACTAGTGCTTAGGAAATCTATTGGAGGCAGAAGCAGTCAAGGGTAGCCTAGGGTTAGGGTTAGGCTTAGGGTTAGGCTTAGGGTACGGCTTAGGGTACGGGTTCGGGGAGGGGTTCGGGTACAGCGTAGGGTATTGGTTAGGGTTAGGGTTAGGGTTAGTGTTAAGGTTAGGGCTCGGTTTAGGGTACGGGTTAGCATTAGGGTACGTGTTAGGGTTAGGGTAGGGGTTAGGGTTAGGGTACGCGTTAGGGTTAGGGTAGTTAGTAAACCTATCCCACTCTCTAGATACCCCTTAGCACGTAAAGGAATATTATTTGGGGGTCCAGCCATGGAGAAGAGTTTAGACACTAGGATAAGATAAGGAACACACCCATTATAAAGAAATCACATTAGGATTCTCTTTTTAAGCTGTTGCTTAAAACACTAGTGCTTAGGAAATCTATTGGAGGCAGAAGCAGTCAAGGGTAGCCTAGGGTTAGGGTTAGGCTTAGGGTTAGGCTTAGGGTACGGCTTAGGGTACGGGTTTGGGGAGGGGTTCGGGTACGGCGTAGGGTATGGGTTAGGGTTAGGGTTAGGGTTAGTGTTAGGGTTAGGGCTCGGTTTAGGGTACGGGTTAGGATTAGGGTACGTGTTAGGGTTAGGGTAGGGGTTAGGGTTAGGGTACACGTTAGGGTTAGGGTAGTTATTAAACCTATCCCACTCTCTAGATACCCCTTAGCACGTAAAGGAATATTATTTGGGGGTCCAGCCATGGAGAAGAGTTTAGACACTAGGATAAGATAAGGAACACACCCATTATAAAGAAATCACTTTAGGATTCTCTTTTTAAGCTGTTCCTTAAAACACTAGTGCTTAGGAAATCTATTGGAGGCAGAAGCAGTCAAGGGTAGCCTAGGGTTAGGGTTAGGCTTAGGGTTAGGTTTAGGGTACGGCTTGGGGAATGGGTTCGGGGAGGGGTTCGGGTACGGCGTAGGGTATGGTTTAGGGTTAGGGTTAGGGTTAGTGTTAGGGTTAGGGCTCGGTTTAGGGTACGGGTTAGGATTAGGGTACGTGTTAGGGTTAGGGTAGGGGTTAGGGTTAGGTTACGCGTTAGGGCTAGGGTAGTTAGTAAACCTATCCCACTCTCTAGCTCCCCCTTAGCACGTAAAGGAATATTATTTGGGGGTCCAGCCATGGAGAAGAGTTTAGACACTAGGATAAGATAAGGAACACACCCATTATAAAGAAATCACATTAGGATTCTCTTTTTAAGCTGTTTCTTAAAACACTACTGCTTAGGAAATCAATTGGAGGCAGAAGCAGTCAAGGGTAGCCTAGGGTTAGGGTTAGGCTTAGGGTTAGGTTTAGGTTACGGGTTCGGGGAGGGATGCGGGTACGGCGTAGGGTATGGGTTAGGGTTAGGGTTAGTGTTAGTGTTAGGGTTAGGGCTCGGTTTAGGGTACAGGTTAGGATTAGGGTACGTGTTAGGGTTAGGGTAGGGGTTAGGGTTAGGGTACGCGTTAGGGTTAGAGTAGTTATTAAACCTATCCCACTCTCTAGATACCCCTTAGCACGTAAGGGGATATTATTTGGGGGTGCAGCCATAGAGAAGAATTTAGACACTAGGATAAGATAAGGAACACACCCATTATAAAGAAATCACATTAGGATTCTCTTTTTAAGCTGTTCCTTAAAACACTAGTGCTTAGGAAATCTATTGGAGGCAGAAGCAGTCAAGGGTAGCCTAGGGTTAGGGTTAGGCTTACGGTTAGGCTTAGGGTACGGCTTAGGGTACGGGTTCGGGGAGGGGTGCGGGTACGGCGTAGGGTATGGGTTAGGGTTAGGGTTAGGGTTAGTGTTAGGGTTAGGGCTCGGTTTAGGGTACGGGTTAGGATTAGGGTACGTGTTAGGGTTAGGGTACGCGTTAGGGTTAGGGTAGTTATTAAACCTATCCCACTCTCTAGATACCCCTTAGCACGTAAAGGAATATTATTTGAGGGTCCAGCCATGGAGAAGAGTTTAGACACTAGGATAAGATAAGGAACACACCCATTATAAAGAAATCACTTTAGGATTCTCTTTTTAAGCTGTTCCTTAAAACACTAGTGCTTAGGAAATCTATTGGAGGCAGAAGCAGTCAAGGGTAGCCTAGGGTTAGGGATAGGCTTAGGGTTAGGGTTAGGGTACGGCTTGGGGTATGGGTTCAGGGAGGGGTTCGGGTACGGCATAGGGTATGGGTTAGGGTTAGTGTTAGGGTTAGTGTTAGGGTTAGGGCTCGGTTTAGGGTACGGGTTAGGAGTAGGGTACGTGTTAGGGTTAGGGTAGGGGTTAGGGTTAGGGTACGCGTTAGGGTTAGGGTAGCTATTAAATCTATCCCACTCTCTAGATACCCCTTAGCACGTAAGGGAATATTATTTGGGGGTGCAGCCATGGAGAAGAGTTTAGACACTAGGATAAGATAAGGAACACACCCATTATAAAGAAATCACATTAGGATTCTCTTTTTAAGCTGTTCCTTAAAACACTAGTGCTTAGGAAATCTATGGGAGGCAGAAGCAGTCAAGGGTAGCCTAAGGTTAGGGTTAGGCTTACGGTTAGGCTTAGGGTACGGCTTAGGGTACGGGTTCGGGGAGGGGTGCGGGTACGGCGTAGGGTATGGGTTAGGGTTAGGGTTAGGGTTAGTGTTAGGGTTAGGGCTCGGTTTAGGGTACGGGTTAGGATTAGGGTACGTGTTAGGGATAGGGTAGGGGTTAGGGTTAGGGTACGCGTTAGGGTTAGGGTAGTTATTAAACCTATCCCACTCTCTAGATACCCCTTAGCACGTAAAGGAATATTATTTGAGGGTCCAGCCATGGAGAAGAGTTTAGACACTAGGATAAGATAAGGAACACACCCATTATAAAGAAATCACATTAGGATTCTCTTTTTAAGCTGTTGCTTAAAACACTAGTGCTTAGGAAATCTATTGGAGGCAGAAGCAGTCAAGGGTAGCCTAGGGTTAGGGTTAGGCTTAGGGCTAGGCTTAGGGTACGGCTTAGAGTAAGGGTTCGGGGAGGGTTTCGGGTATGGCGTAGGGTATGGGTTAGGGTTAGGGTTAGGGTTAGTGTTAGGGTTAGGGCTCGGTTTAGGGTACGGTTAGGATTAGGGTACGTGTTAGGTTTAGGGTAGGGGTTCGGGTTAGGGTACGCGTTAGGGTTAGGGTAGTTAGTAAGCTTATCCCACTCTCTAGATACCCCTTAGCACGTAAAGGAATATTATTTGGGGGTCCAGCCATGGAGAAGAATTTAGACACTAGGATAAGATAAGGAACACACCCATTATAAAGAAATCACATTAGGATTCTCTTTTTAACCTGTTGCTTAAAACACTAGTGCTTAGGAAATCTATTGGAGGCAGAAGCAGTCAAGGGTAGCCTAGGGTTAGTGTTAGGCTTAGGGTTAGGCTTAGGGTACGGCTTAGGGTACGGGTTTGGGGAGGGGTTCGGGTACGGCGTAGGGTATGGGTTAGGGTTAGGGTTAGTGTTAGGGTTAGGGTTAGGGCTCGGTTTAGGGTACGGGTTAGTATTAGGGTACGTGTTAGTGTTAGGGTAGGGGTTAGGGTTAGAGTACGCATTAGGGTTAGGGTAGTTATTAAACCTATCCCACTCTCTAGATACCCCTTAGCACGTAAGGCAATATTATTTGGGGGTGCAGCCATGGAGAAGAGTTTAGACACTAGGATAAGATAAGGAACACACCCATTATAAAGAAATCACATTAGGATTCTCTTTTTAAGCTGTTCCTTAAAACACTAGTGCTTAGGAAATCTATTGGAGGCAGAAGCAGTCAAGGGTAGCCTAGGGTTAGGGTTAGGCTTAGGGTTAGGCTTAGGGTACGGCTTAGGGTACGGGTTCGGGGAGGGGTGTGGGTACGGCGTAGGGTATGGTTTAGGGTTAGGGTTAGGGTTAGTGTTAGGGTTAGGGCTCGGTTTAGGGTACGGGTTAGGATTAGGGTACGTGTTAGGGTTAGGGTAGGGGTTAGGGTTAGGGTAGTTATTAAACCTATCCCACTCTCTAGATACCCCTTAGCACGTAAAGGAATATTATTTGGGGGTCCAGCCATGGAGAAGAGTTTAGACACTAGGATAAGATAAGGAACACACCCATTATAAAGAAATCACTTTAGGATTCTCTTTTTAAGCTGTTCCTTAAAACACTAGTGCTTAGGAAATCTATTGGAGGCAGAAGCAGTCAAGGGTAGCCTAGGGTTAGTGTTAGGCTTAGGGTTAGGCTTAGGGTACGGCTTAGGGTTCGGGTTTGGGGAGGGGTTCGGGTACGGCGTAGGGTATGGGTTAGGGTTAGTGTTAGGGTTAGGGCTCGGTTTAGGGTACGGGTTAGGATTAGGGTACGTGTTAGGGTTAGGGTAGGGGTTAGGGTTAGAGTACGCATTAGGGTTAGGGTAGTTATTAAACCTATCCCACTCTCTAGATACCCCTTAGCACGTAAGGGAATATTATTTGGGGGTGCAGCCATGGAGAAGAGTTTAGACACTAGGATAAGATAAGGAACACACCCATTATTAAGAAATCACATTAGGATTCTCTTTTTAAGCTGTTCCTTAAAACACTAGTGCTTAGGAAATCTATGGGAGGCAGAAGCAGTCAAGGGTAGCCTAGGGTTAGGGTTAGGCTTAGGGTTAGGGTTAGGGTACGGCTTGGGGTATGGGTTCGGGGAGGGGTTCGGGTACGGCATAGGGTATGTGTTAGGGTTAGGGTTAGGGTTAGTGTTAGGGTTAGGGCTCGGTTTAGGGTACGGGTTAAGATTAGGGTACGTGTTAGGGTTAGGGTTAGGGTAGGGGTTAGGGTTAGGGTACGCGTTAGGGTTAGGGTAGTTATTAAACCTATCCCACTCTCTAGATACCCCTTAGCACGTAAGGGAATATTATTTGGGGGTGCAGCCATGGAGAAGAGTTTAGACACTAGGATAAGATAAGGAACACACCCATTATAAAGAAATCACATTAGGATTCTCTTTTTAAGCTGTTCCTTAAAACACTAGTGCTTAGGAAATCTATGGGAGGCAGAAGCAGTCAAGGGTAGCCTAAGGTTAGGGTTAGGCTTACGGTTAGGCTTAGGGTACGGCTTAGGGTACGGGTTCGGGGAGGGGTGCGGGTACGGCGTAGGGTATGGGTTAGGGTTAGGGTTAGGGTTAGTGTTAGGGTTAGGGCTCGGTTTAGGGTACGGGTTAGGATTAGGGTACGTGTTAGGGTTAGGGTAGGGGTTAGGGTTAGGGTACGCGTTAGGGTTAGGGTAGTTATTAAACCTATCCCACTCTCTAGATACCCCTTAGCACGTAAAGGAATATTATTTGAGGGTCCAGCCATGGAGAAGAGTTTAGACACTAGGATAAGATAAGGAACACACCCATTATAAAGAAATCACATTAGGATTCTCTTTTTAAGCTGTTGCTTAAAACACTAGTGCTTAGGAAATCTATTGGAGGCAGAAGCAGTCAAGGGTAGCCTAGGGTTAGGGTTAGGCTTAGGGCTAGGCTTAGGGTACGGCTTAGGGTAAGGGTTCGGGGAGGGTTTCGGGTACGGCGTAGGGTATGGGTTAGGGTTAGGGTTAGGGTTAGTGTTAGGGTTAGGGCTCGGTTTAGGGTACGGTTAGGATTAGGGTACGTGTTAGGTTTAGGGTAGGGGTTCGGGTTAGGGTACGCGTTAGGGTTAGGGTAGTTAGTAAGCTTATCCCACTCTCTAGATACCCCTTAGCACGTAAAGGAATATTATTTGGGGGTCCAGCCATGGAGAAGAATTTAGACACTAGGATAAGATAAGGAACACACCCATTATAAAGAAATCACATTAGGATTCTCTTTTTAACCTGTTGCTTAAAACACTAGTGCTTAGGAAATCTATTGGAGGCAGAAGCAGTCAAGGGTAGCCTAGGGTTAGTGTTAGGCTTAGGGTTAGGCTTAGGGTACGGCTTAGGGTACGGGTTTGGGGAGGGGTTCGGGTACGGCGTAGGGTATGGGTTAGGGTTAGGGTTAGTGTTAGGGTTAGGGTTAGGGCTCGGTTTAGGGTACGGGTTAGGATTAGGGTACGTGTTAGTGTTAGGGTAGGGGTTAGGGTTAGAGTACGCATTAGGGTTAGGGTAGTTATTAAACCTATCCCACTCTCTAGATACCCCTTAGCACGTAAGGCAATATTATTTGGGGGTGCAGCCATGGAGAAGAGTTTAGACACTAGGATAAGATAAGGAACACACCCATTATAAAGAAATCACATTAGGATTCTCTTTTTAAGCTGTTCCTTAAAACACTAGTGCTTAGGAAATCTATTGGAGGCAGAAGCAGTCAAGGGTAGCCTAGGGTTAGGGTTAGGCTTAGGGTTAGGCTTAGGGTACGGCTTAGGGTACGGGTTCGGGGAGGGGTGTGGGTACGGCGTAGGGTATGGTTTAGGGTTAGGGTTAGGGTTAGTGTTAGGGTTAGGGCTCGGTTTAGGGTACGGGTTAGGATTAGGGTACGTGTTAGGGTTAGGGTAGGGGTTAGGGTTAGGGTAGTTATTAAACCTATCCCACTCTCTAGATACCCCTTAGCACGTAAAGGAATATTATTTGGGGGTCCAGCCATGGAGAAGAGTTTAGACACTAGGATAAGATAAGGAACACACCCATTATAAAGAAATCACTTTAGGATTCTCTTTTTAAGCTGTTCCTTAAAACACTAGTGCTTAGGAAATCTATTGGAGGCAGAAGCAGTCAAGGGTAGCCTAGGGTTAGTGTTAGGCTTAGGGTTAGGCTTAGGGTACGGCTTAGGGTTCGGGTTTGGGGAGGGGTTCGGGTACGGCGTAGGGTATGGGTTAGGGTTAGTGTTAGGGTTAGGGCTCGGTTTAGGGTACGGGTTAGGATTAGGGTAAGTGTTAGGGTTAGGGTAGGGGTTAGGGTTAGGGTACGCGTTAGGGTTAGGGTAGTTAGTAAACCTATCCCACTCTCTAGATACCCCTTAGCACGTAAAGGAATATTATTTGAGGGTCCAGCCATGGAGAAGAGTTTAGACACTAGGATAAGATAAGGAACACACCCATTATAAAGAAATCACATTAGGATTCTCTTTTTAAGCTGTTCCTTAAAACACTAGTGCTTAGGAAATCTATTGGAGGCAGAAGCAGTCAAGGGTAGCCTAGGGTTAGGGTTAGGCTTAGGGTTAGGCTTAGGATACGGCTTAGGGTACGGGTTCGGGGAGGGGTTCGGGTACAGCGTAGGGTATGGGTTAGGGTTAGGGTTAGGGTTAGTGTTAAGTTTAGGGCTCGGTTTAGGGTACGGGTTAGGATTAGGGTACGTGTTAGGGTTAGGGTAGGGGTTAGGGTTAGGGTACGCGTTAGGGTTAGGTTAGTTAGTAAACCTATCCCACTCTCTATATACCCCTTAGCACGTAAACGAATATTATTTGGGGGTTCAGCCATGGAGAAGAGTTTAGACACTAGGATAAGATAAGGAACACACCCATTATAAAGAAATCACATTAGGATTCTCTTTTTAAGCTGTTGCTTAAAACACTAGTGCTTAGGAAATCTATTGGAGGCAGAAGCAGTCAAGGGTAGCCTAGGGTTAGGGTTAGGCTTAGGGTTAGGCTTAGGGTACGGCTTAGGGTACGGGTTCGGGGAGGGGTTCGGGTACAGCGTAGGGTATTGGTTAGGGTTAGGGTTAGGGTTAGTGTTAAGGTTAGGGCTCGGTTTAGGGTACGGGTTAGCATTAGGGTACGTGTTAGGGTTAGGGTAGGGGTTAGGGTTAGGGTACGCGTTAGGGTTAGGGTAGTTAGTAAACCTATCCCACTCTCTAGATACCCCTTAGCACGTAAAGGAATATTATTTGGGGGTCCAGCCATGGAGAAGAGTTTAGACACTAGGATAAGATAAGGAACACACCCATTATAAAGAAATCACATTAGGATTCTCTTTTTAAGCTGTTGCTTAAAACACTAGTGCTTAGGAAATCTATTGGAGGCAGAAGCAGTCAAGGGTAGCCTAGGGTTAGGGTTAGGCTTAGGGTTAGGCTTAGGGTACGGCTTAGGGTACGGGTTTGGGGAGGGGTTCGGGTACGGCGTAGGGTATGGGTTAGGGTTAGGGTTAGGGTTAGTGTTAGGGTTAGGGCTCGGTTTAGGGTACGGGTTAGGATTAGGGTACGTGTTAGGGTTAGGGTAGGGGTTAGGGTTAGGGTACACGTTAGGGTTAGGGTAGTTATTAAACCTATCCCACTCTCTAGATACCCCTTAGCACGTAAAGGAATATTATTTGGGGGTCCAGCCATGGAGAAGAGTTTAGACACTAGGATAAGATAAGGAACACACCCATTATAAAGAAATCACTTTAGGATTCTCTTTTTAAGCTGTTCCTTAAAACACTAGTGCTTAGGAAATCTATTGGAGGCAGAAGCAGTCAAGGGTAGCCTAGGGTTAGGGTTAGGCTTAGGGTTAGGTTTAGGGTACGGCTTGGGGAATGGGTTCGGGGAGGGGTTCGGGTACGGCGTAGGGTATGGTTTAGGGTTAGGGTTAGGGTTAGTGTTAGGGTTAGGGCTCGGTTTAGGGTACGGGTTAGGATTAGGGTACGTGTTAGGGTTAGGGTAGGGGTTAGGGTTAGGTTACGCGTTAGGGCTAGGGTAGTTAGTAAACCTATCCCACTCTCTAGCTCCCCCTTAGCACGTAAAGGAATATTATTTGGGGGTCCAGCCATGGAGAAGAGTTTAGACACTAGGATAAGATAAGGAACACACCCATTATAAAGAAATCACATTAGGATTCTCTTTTTAAGCTGTTTCTTAAAACACTACTGCTTAGGAAATCAATTGGAGGCAGAAGCAGTCAAGGGTAGCCTAGGGTTAGGGTTAGGCTTAGGGTTAGGTTTAGGTTACGGGTTCGGGGAGGGATGCGGGTACGGCGTAGGGTATGGGTTAGGGTTAGGGTTAGTGTTAGTGTTAGGGTTAGGGCTCGGTTTAGGGTACAGGTTAGGATTAGGGTACGTGTTAGGGTTAGGGTAGGGGTTAGGGTTAGGGTACGCGTTAGGGTTAGAGTAGTTATTAAACCTATCCCACTCTCTAGATACCCCTTAGCACGTAAGGGGATATTATTTGGGGGTGCAGCCATAGAGAAGAATTTAGACACTAGGATAAGATAAGGAACACACCCATTATAAAGAAATCACATTAGGATTCTCTTTTTAAGCTGTTCCTTAAAACACTAGTGCTTAGGAAATCTATTGGAGGCAGAAGCAGTCAAGGGTAGCCTAGGGTTAGGGTTAGGCTTACGGTTAGGCTTAGGGTACGGCTTAGGGTACGGGTTCGGGGAGGGGTGCGGGTACGGCGTAGGGTATGGGTTAGGGTTAGGGTTAGGGTTAGTGTTAGGGTTAGGGCTCGGTTTAGGGTACGGGTTAGGATTAGGGTACGTGTTAGGGTTAGGGTACGCGTTAGGGTTAGGGTAGTTATTAAACCTATCCCACTCTCTAGATACCCCTTAGCACGTAAAGGAATATTATTTGAGGGTCCAGCCATGGAGAAGAGTTTAGACACTAGGATAAGATAAGGAACACACCCATTATAAAGAAATCACTTTAGGATTCTCTTTTTAAGCTGTTCCTTAAAACACTAGTGCTTAGGAAATCTATTGGAGGCAGAAGCAGTCAAGGGTAGCCTAGGGTTAGGGATAGGCTTAGGGTTAGGGTTAGGGTACGGCTTGGGGTATGGGTTCAGGGAGGGGTTCGGGTACGGCATAGGGTATGGGTTAGGGTTAGTGTTAGGGTTAGTGTTAGGGTTAGGGCTCGGTTTAGGGTACGGGTTAGGAGTAGGGTACGTGTTAGGGTTAGGGTAGGGGTTAGGGTTAGGGTACGCGTTAGGGTTAGGGTAGCTATTAAATCTATCCCACTCTCTAGATACCCCTTAGCACGTAAGGGAATATTATTTGGGGGTGCAGCCATGGAGAAGAGTTTAGACACTAGGATAAGATAAGGAACACACCCATTATAAAGAAATCACATTAGGATTCTCTTTTTAAGCTGTTCCTTAAAACACTAGTGCTTAGGAAATCTATGGGAGGCAGAAGCAGTCAAGGGTAGCCTAAGGTTAGGGTTAGGCTTACGGTTAGGCTTAGGGTACGGCTTAGGGTACGGGTTCGGGGAGGGGTGCGGGTACGGCGTAGGGTATGGGTTAGGGTTAGGGTTAGGGTTAGTGTTAGGGTTAGGGCTCGGTTTAGGGTACGGGTTAGGATTAGGGTACGTGTTAGGGATAGGGTAGGGGTTAGGGTTAGGGTACGCGTTAGGGTTAGGGTAGTTATTAAACCTATCCCACTCTCTAGATACCCCTTAGCACGTAAAGGAATATTATTTGAGGGTCCAGCCATGGAGAAGAGTTTAGACACTAGGATAAGATAAGGAACACACCCATTATAAAGAAATCACATTAGGATTCTCTTTTTAAGCTGTTGCTTAAAACACTAGTGCTTAGGAAATCTATTGGAGGCAGAAGCAGTCAAGGGTAGCCTAGGGTTAGGGTTAGGCTTAGGGCTAGGCTTAGGGTACGGCTTAGAGTAAGGGTTCGGGGAGGGTTTCGGGTATGGCGTAGGGTATGGGTTAGGGTTAGGGTTAGGGTTTGTGTTAGGGTTAGGGCTCGGTTTAGGGTACGGTTAGGATTAGGGTACGTGTTAGGTTTAGGGTAGGGGTTCGGGTTAGGGTACGCGTTAGGGTTAGGGTAGTTAGTAAGCTTATCCCACTCTCTAGATACCCCTTAGCACGTAAAGGAATATTATTTGGGGGTCCAGCCATGGAGAAGAATTTAGACACTAGGATAAGATAAGGAACACACCCATTATAAAGAAATCACATTAGGATTCTCTTTTTAACCTGTTGCTTAAAACACTAGTGCTTAGGAAATCTATTGGAGGCAGAAGCAGTCAAGGGTAGCCTAGGGTTAGTGTTAGGCTTAGGGTTAGGCTTAGGGTACGGCTTAGGGTACGGGTTTGGGGAGGGGTTCGGGTACGGCGTAGGGTATGGGTTAGGGTTAGGGTTAGTGTTAGGGTTAGGGTTAGGGCTCGGTTTAGGGTACGGGTTAGGATTAGGGTACGTGTTAGTGTTAGGGTAGGGGTTAGGGTTAGAGTACGCATTAGGGTTAGGGTAGTTATTAAACCTATCCCACTCTCTAGATACCCCTTAGCACGTAAGGCAATATTATTTGGGGGTGCAGCCATGGAGAAGAGTTTAGACACTAGGATAAGATAAGGAACACACCCATTATAAAGAAATCACATTAGGATTCTCTTTTTAAGCTGTTCCTTAAAACACTAGTGCTTAGGAAATCTATTGGAGGCAGAAGCAGTCAAGGGTAGCCTAGGGTTAGGGTTAGGCTTAGGGTTAGGCTTAGGGTACGGCTTAGGGTACGGGTTCGGGGAGGGGTGTGGGTACGGCGTAGGGTATGGTTTAGGGTTAGGGTTAGGGTTAGTGTTAGGGTTAGGGCTCGGTTTAGGGTACGGGTTAGGATTAGGGTACGTGTTAGGGTTAGGGTAGGGGTTAGGGTTAGGGTAGTTATTAAACCTATCCCACTCTCTAGATACCCCTTAGCACGTAAAGGAATATTATTTGGGGGTCCAGCCATGGAGAAGAGTTTAGACACTAGGATAAGATAAGGAACACACCCATTATAAAGAAATCACTTTAGGATTCTCTTTTTAAGCTGTTCCTTAAAACACTAGTGCTTAGGAAATCTATTGGAGGCAGAAGCAGTCAAGGGTAGCCTAGGGTTAGTGTTAGGCTTAGGGTTAGGCTTAGGGTACGGCTTAGGGTTCGGGTTTGGGGAGGGGTTCGGGTACGGCGTAGGGTATGGGTTAGGGTTAGTGTTAGGGTTAGGGCTCGGTTTAGGGTACGGGTTAGGATTAGGGTACGTGTTAGGGTTAGGGTAGGGGTTAGGGTTAGAGTACGCATTAGGGTTAGGGTAGTTATTAAACCTATCCCACTCTCTAGATACCCCTTAGCACGTAAGGGAATATTATTTGGGGGTGCAGCCATGGAGAAGAGTTTAGACACTAGGATAAGATAAGGAACACACCCATTATTAAGAAATCACATTAGGATTCTCTTTTTAAGCTGTTCCTTAAAACACTAGTGCTTAGGAAATCTATGGGAGGCAGAAGCAGTCAAGGGTAGCCTAGGGTTAGGGTTAGGCTTAGGGTTAGGGTTAGGGTACGGCTTGGGGTATGGGTTCGGGGAGGGGTTCGGGTACGGCATAGGGTATGTGTTAGGGTTAGGGTTAGGGTTAGTGTTAGGGTTAGGGCTCGGTTTAGGGTACGGGTTAAGATTAGGGTACGTGTTAGGGTTAGGGTTAGGGTAGGGGTTAGGGTTAGGGTACGCGTTAGGGTTAGGGTAGTTATTAAACCTATCCCACTCTCTAGATACCCCTTAGCACGTAAGGGAATATTATTTGGGGGTGCAGCCATGGAGAAGAGTTTAGACACTAGGATAAGATAAGGAACACACCCATTATAAAGAAATCACATTAGGATTCTCTTTTTAAGCTGTTCCTTAAAACACTAGTGCTTAGGAAATCTATGGGAGGCAGAAGCAGTCAAGGGTAGCCTAAGGTTAGGGTTAGGCTTACGGTTAGGCTTAGGGTACGGCTTAGGGTACGGGTTCGGGGAGGGGTGCGGGTACGGCGTAGGGTATGGGTTAGGGTTAGGGTTAGGGTTAGTGTTAGGGTTAGGGCTCGGTTTAGGGTACGGGTTAGGATTAGGGTACGTGTTAGGGTTAGGGTAGGGGTTAGGGTTAGGGTACGCGTTAGGGTTAGGGTAGTTATTAAACCTATCCCACTCTCTAGATACCCCTTAGCACGTAAAGGAATATTATTTGAGGGTCCAGCCATGGAGAAGAGTTTAGACACTAGGATAAGATAAGGAACACACCCATTATAAAGAAATCACATTAGGATTCTCTTTTTAAGCTGTTGCTTAAAACACTAGTGCTTAGGAAATCTATTGGAGGCAGAAGCAGTCAAGGGTAGCCTAGGGTTAGGGTTAGGCTTAGGGCTAGGCTTAGGGTACGGCTTAGGGTAAGGGTTCGGGGAGGGTTTCGGGTACGGCGTAGGGTATGGGTTAGGGTTAGGGTTAGGGTTAGTGTTAGGGTTAGGGCTCGGTTTAGGGTACGGTTAGGATTAGGGTACGTGTTAGGTTTAGGGTAGGGGTTCGGGTTAGGGTACGCGTTAGGGTTAGGGTAGTTAGTAAGCTTATCCCACTCTCTAGATACCCCTTAGCACGTAAAGGAATATTATTTGGGGGTCCAGCCATGGAGAAGAATTTAGACACTAGGATAAGATAAGGAACACACCCATTATAAAGAAATCACATTAGGATTCTCTTTTTAACCTGTTGCTTAAAACACTAGTGCTTAGGAAATCTATTGGAGGCAGAAGCAGTCAAGGGTAGCCTAGGGTTAGTGTTAGGCTTAGGGTTAGGCTTAGGGTACGGCTTAGGGTACGGGTTTGGGGAGGGGTTCGGGTACGGCGTAGGGTATGGGTTAGGGTTAGGGTTAGTGTTAGGGTTAGGGTTAGGGCTCGGTTTAGGGTACGGGTTAGGATTAGGGTACGTGTTAGTGTTAGGGTAGGGGTTAGGGTTAGAGTACGCATTAGGGTTAGGGTAGTTATTAAACCTATCCCACTCTCTAGATACCCCTTAGCACGTAAGGCAATATTATTTGGGGGTGCAGCCATGGAGAAGAGTTTAGACACTAGGATAAGATAAGGAACACACCCATTATAAAGAAATCACATTAGGATTCTCTTTTTAAGCTGTTCCTTAAAACACTAGTGCTTAGGAAATCTATTGGAGGCAGAAGCAGTCAAGGGTAGCCTAGGGTTAGGGTTAGGCTTAGGGTTAGGCTTAGGGTACGGCTTAGGGTACGGGTTCGGGGAGGGGTGTGGGTACGGCGTAGGGTATGGTTTAGGGTTAGGGTTAGGGTTAGTGTTAGGGTTAGGGCTCGGTTTAGGGTACGGGTTAGGATTAGGGTACGTGTTAGGGTTAGGGTAGGGGTTAGGGTTAGGGTAGTTATTAAACCTATCCCACTCTCTAGATACCCCTTAGCACGTAAAGGAATATTATTTGGGGGTCCAGCCATGGAGAAGAGTTTAGACACTAGGATAAGATAAGGAACACACCCATTATAAAGAAATCACTTTAGGATTCTCTTTTTAAGCTGTTCCTTAAAACACTAGTGCTTAGGAAATCTATTGGAGGCAGAAGCAGTCAAGGGTAGCCTAGGGTTAGTGTTAGGCTTAGGGTTAGGCTTAGGGTACGGCTTAGGGTTCGGGTTTGGGGAGGGGTTCGGGTACGGCGTAGGGTATGGGTTAGGGTTAGTGTTAGGGTTAGGGCTCGGTTTAGGGTACGGGTTAGGATTAGGGTAAGTGTTAGGGTTAGGGTAGGGGTTAGGGTTAGGGTACGCGTTAGGGTTAGGGTAGTTAGTAAACCTATCCCACTCTCTAGATACCCCTTAGCACGTAAAGGAATATTATTTGAGGGTCCAGCCATGGAGAAGAGTTTAGACACTAGGATAAGATAAGGAACACACCCATTATAAAGAAATCACATTAGGATTCTCTTTTTAAGCTGTTCCTTAAAACACTAGTGCTTAGGAAATCTATTGGAGGCAGAAGCAGTCAAGGGTAGCCTAGGGTTAGGGTTAGGCTTAGGGTTAGGCTTAGGATACGGCTTAGGGTACGGGTTCGGGGAGGGGTTCGGGTACAGCGTAGGGTATGGGTTAGGGTTAGGGTTAGGGTTAGTGTTAAGTTTAGGGCTCGGTTTAGGGTACGGGTTAGGATTAGGGTACGTGTTAGGGTTAGGGTAGGGGTTAGGGTTAGGGTACGCGTTAGGGTTAGGTTAGTTAGTAAACCTATCCCACTCTCTATATACCCCTTAGCACGTAAACGAATATTATTTGGGGGTTCAGCCATGGAGAAGAGTTTAGACACTAGGATAAGATAAGGAACACACCCATTATAAAGAAATCACATTAGGATTCTCTTTTTAAGCTGTTGCTTAAAACACTAGTGCTTAGGAAATCTATTGGAGGCAGAAGCAGTCAAGGGTAGCCTAGGGTTAGTGTTAGGCTTAGGGTACGGCTTAGGGTACGGCTTAGGGTACGGGTTTGGGGAGGGGTTCGGGTACGGCGTAGGGTATGGGTTAGGGTTAGGGTTAGTGTTAGTGTTAGGGTTAGGGCTCGGTTTAGGGTACGGGTTAGGATTAGGGTACGTGTTAGGGTTAGGGTAGGGGTTAGGGTTAGGGTACGCGTTAGGGTTAGGGTAGTTAGTAAACCTATCCCACTCTCTAGATACCCCTTAGCACGTAAAGGAGTATTATTTGGGGGTCCAGCCATGGAGAAGAGTTTAGACACTAGGATAAGATAAGGAACACACCCATTATAAAGAAATCACATTAGGATTCTCTTTTTCAGCTGTTCCTTAAAACACTACTGCTTAGGAAATCTATTGGAGGCAGAAGCAGTCAAGGGTAGCCTAGGGTTAGGGTTAGGCTTAGGGTTAGGCTTAGGGTACGGCTTAGGGTACGGGTTCGGGGAGGGTTTCGGGTACGGCATAGGGTATGGGTTAGGGTTAGGGTTAGGGTTAGTGTTAGGGTTAGGGCTCGGTTTAGGGTACGGTTAGGATTAGTGTACGTGTTAGGTTTAGGGTAGGGGTTAGGGTTAGGGTACGCGTTAGGGTTAGGGTAGTTAGTAAACCTATCCCACTCTCTAGATACCCCTTAGCACGTAAAGGAATATTATTTGGGGGTCCAGCCATGGAGAAGAGTTTAGACACTAGGATAAGATAAGGAACACACCCATTATAAAGAAATCACATTAGGATTCTCTTTTTAAGCTGTTTCTTAAAACACTACTGCTTAGGAAATCAATTGGAGGCAGAAGCAGTCAAGGGTAGCCTAGGGTTAGGGTTAGGCTTAGGGTTAGGTTTAGGGTATGGCTTAGGGTACGGGTTCGGGGAGGTGTGCGGGTACGGCGTAGGGTATGGGTTAGGGTTACGGTTAGTGTTAGTGTTAGGGTTAGGGCTCGGTTTGGGGTACAGGTTAGGATTAGGGTACGTGTTAGGGTTAGGGTAGGGGTTAGGGTTAGGGTACGCATTAGGGTTAGGGTAGTTATTAAACCTATCCCACTCTCTAGATACCCATTAGCACGTAAGGGAATATTATTTGGGGGTGCAGCCATGGAGAAGAGTTTAGACACTAGGATAAGATAAGGAACACACCTATTATAAAGAAATCACATTAGGATTCTCTTTTTAAGCTGTTCCTAAAACACTAGTGCTTAGGAAATCTATTGGAGGCAGAAGCAGTCAAGGGTAGCCTAGGGTTAGGGTTAGGCTTAGGGTTAGGCTTAGGGTACGGCTTAGGGTACGGGTTCGGGGAGGGGTGCGGGTACGGCGTAGGGTATGGGTTAGGGTTAGGGTTAGTGTTAGTGTTAGGGTTAGGGCTCGGTTTAGGGTACGGGTTAGGATTAGGGTACGTGTTAGGGTTAGGGTAGGGGTTAGGGTTAGGGTACGCATTAGGGTTAGGTTACTTATTAAACCTATCCCACTCTCTAGATACCCCTTAGCACATAAAGGAATATTATTTGAGGGTCCAGCCATGGAGAAGAGTTTAGACACTAGGATAAGATAAGGAACACACCCATTATAAAGAAATCACATTAGGATTCTCTTTTTAAGCTGTTCCTTAAAACACTAGTGCTTAGGAAATCTATTGGAGGCAGAAGCAGTCAAGGGTAGCCTAGGGTTAGGGTTAGGCTTAGGGTTAGGCTTAGGGTACGGCTTGGGGTATGGGTTCGGGGAGGGGTTCGGGTACGGCATAGGGTATGTGTTAGGGTTAGGGTTAGGGTTAGTGTTAGGGTTAGGGCTCGGTTTAGGGTACGGGTTAAGATTAGGGTACGTGTTAGGGTTAGGGTTAGGGTAGGGGTTAGGGTTAGGGTACGCGTTAGGGTTAGGGTAGTTATTAAACCTATCCCACTCTCTAGATACCCCTTAGCACGTAAGGGAATATTATTTGGGGGTGCAGCCATGGAGAAGAGTTTAGACACTAGGATAAGATAAGGAACACACCCATTATAAAGAAATCACATTAGGATTCTCTTTTTAAGCTGTTCCTTAAAACACTAGTGCTTAGGAAATCTATTGGAGGCAGAAGCAGTCAAGGGTAGCCTAGGGTTAGTGTTAGGCTTAGGGTTAGGCTTAGGGTACGGGTTTGGGGAGGGGTTCGGCTACGGCGTAGGGTATGGGTTAGGGTTAGGGTTAGGGTTAGTGTTAGGGTTAGGGCTCGGTTTAGGGTACGGGTTAGGATTAGGGTACGTGTTAGGGTTAGTGTAGGGGTTAGGGTTAGAGTACGCATTAGGGTTAGGGTAGTTATTAAACCTATCCCACTCTCTAGATACCCCTTAGCACGTAAGGGAATATTATTTGGGGGTGCAGCCATGGAGAAGAGTTTAGACACTAAGATAAGATAAGGAACACACCCATTATAGAGAAATCACATTAGGATTCTCTTTTTAAGCTGTTCCTTAAAACACTAGTGCTTAGGAAATCTATTGGAGGCAGAAGCAGTCAAGGGTAGCCTAGGGTTAGGGTTAAGCTTAGGGTTAGGCTTAGGGTACGGCTTAGGGTACGGGTTCGGGGAGGGGTGCGGGTACGGCGTAGGGTATGGGTTAGGGTTAGGGTTAGGGTTAGTGTTAGGGTTAGGGCTCGGTTTAGGTTACGGGTTAGGATTAGGGTAAGTGTTAGGGTTAGGGTAGGGGTTAGGGTTAGGGTACGCGTTAGGGTTAGGGTAGTTATTAAACCTATCCCACTCTCTAGATACCCCTTAGCACGTAAGGGAATATTATTTGGGGGTGCAGCCATGGAGAAGAGTTTAGACACTAGGATAAGATAAGGAACACACCCATTATAAAGAAATCACATTAGGATTCTCTTTTTAAGCTGTTCCTTAAAACACTAGTGCTTAGGAAATCTATTGGAGGCAGAAGCAGTCAAGGGTAGCCTAGGGTTAGTGTTAGGCTTAGGGTTAGGCTTAGGGTACGGGTTTGGGGAGGGGTTCGGCTACGGCGTAGGGTATGGGTTAGGGTTAGGGTTAGGGTTAGTGTTAGGGTTAGGGCTCGGTTTAGGGTACGGGTTAGGATTAGGGTACGTGTTAGGGTTAGTGTAGGGGTTAGGGTTAGAGTACGCATTAGGGTTAGGGTAGTTATTAAACCTATCCCACTCTCTAGATACCCCTTAGCACGTAAGGGAATATTATTTGGGGGTGCAGCCATGGAGAAGAGTTTAGACACTAAGATAAGATAAGGAACACACCCATTATAAAGAAATCACATTAGGATTCTCTTTTTAAGCTGTTCCTTAAAACACTAGTGCTTAGGAAATCTATTGGAGGCAGAAGCAGTCAAGGGTAGCCTAGGGTTAGGGTTAAGCTTAGGGTTAGGCTTAGGGTACGGCTTAGGGTACGGGTTCGGGGAGGGGTGCGGGTACGGCGTAGGGTATGGGTTAGGGTTAGGGTTAGGGTTAGTGTTAGGGTTAGGGCTCGGTTTAGGTTACGGGTTAGGATTAGGGTAAGTGTTAGGGTTAGGGTAGGGGTTAGGGTTAGGGTACGCGTTAGGGTTAGGGTAGTTAGTAAACCTATCCCACTCTCTAGATACCCCTTAGCACGTAAAGGAATATTATTTGAGGGTCCAGCCATGGAGAAGAGTTTAGACACTAGGATAAGATAAGGAACACACCCATTATAAAGAAATCACATTAGGATTCTCTTTTTAAGCTGTTCCTTAAAACACTAGTGCTTAGGAAATCTATTGGAGGCAGAAGCAGTCAAGGGTAGCCTAGGGTTAGGGTTAGGCTTAGGGTTAGGCTTAGGATACGGCTTAGGGTACGGGTTCGGGGAGGGGTTCGGGTACAGCGTAGGGTATGGGTTAGGGTTAGGGTTAGGGTTAGTGTTAAGTTTAGGGCTCGGTTTAGGGTACGGGTTAGGATTAGGGTACGTGTTAGGGTTAGGGTAGGGGTTAGGGTTAGGGTACGCGTTAGGGTTAGGTTAGTTAGTAAACCTATCCCACTCTCTATATACCCCTTAGCACGTAAACGAATATTATTTGGGGGTTCAGCCATGGAGAAGAGTTTAGACACTAGGATAAGATAAGGAACACACCCATTATAAAGAAATCACATTAGGATTCTCTTTTTAAGCTGTTGCTTAAAACACTAGTGCTTAGGAAATCTATTGGAGGCAGAAGCAGTCAAGGGTAGCCTAGGGTTAGTGTTAGGCTTAGGGTACGGCTTAGGGTACGGCTTAGGGTACGGGTTTGGGGAGGGGTTCGGGTACGGCGTAGGGTATGGGTTAGGGTTAGGGTTAGTGTTAGTGTTAGGGTTAGGGCTCGGTTTAGGGTACGGGTTAGGATTAGGGTACGTGTTAGGGTTAGGGTAGGGGTTAGGGTTAGGGTACGCGTTAGGGTTAGGGTAGTTAGTAAACCTATCCCACTCTCTAGATACCCCTTAGCACGTAAAGGAGTATTATTTGGGGGTCCAGCCATGGAGAAGAGTTTAGACACTAGGATAAGATAAGGAACACACCCATTATAAAGAAATCACATTAGGATTCTCTTTTTCAGCTGTTCCTTAAAACACTACTGCTTAGGAAATCTATTGGAGGCAGAAGCAGTCAAGGGTAGCCTAGGGTTAGGGTTAGGCTTAGGGTTAGGCTTAGGGTACGGCTTAGGGTACGGGTTCGGGGAGGGTTTCGGGTACGGCATAGGGTATGGGTTAGGGTTAGGGTTAGGGTTAGTGTTAGGGTTAGGGCTCGGTTTAGGGTACGGTTAGGATTAGTGTACGTGTTAGGTTTAGGGTAGGGGTTAGGGTTAGGGTACGCGTTAGGGTTAGGGTAGTTAGTAAACCTATCCCACTCTCTAGATACCCCTTAGCACGTAAAGGAATATTATTTGGGGGTCCAGCCATGGAGAAGAGTTTAGACACTAGGATAAGTTAAGGAACACACCCATTATAAAGAAATCACATTAGGATTCTCTTTTTAAGCTGTTTCTTAAAACACTACTGCTTAGGAAATCAATTGGAGGCAGAAGCAGTCAAGGGTAGCCTAGGGTTAGGGTTAGGCTTAGGGTTAGGTTTAGGGTATGGCTTAGGGTACGGGTTCGGGGAGGTGTGCGGGTACGGCGTAGGGTATGGGTTAGGGTTACGGTTAGTGTTAGTGTTAGGGTTAGGGCTCGGTTTGGGGTACAGGTTAGGATTAGGGTACGTGTTAGGGTTAGGGTAGGGGTTAGGGTTAGGGTACGCATTAGGGTTAGGGTAGTTATTAAACCTATCCCACTCTCTAGATACCCATTAGCACGTAAGGGAATATTATTTGGGGGTGCAGCCATGGAGAAGAGTTTAGACACTAGGATAAGATAAGGAACACACCTATTATAAAGAAATCACATTAGGATTCTCTTTTTAAGCTGTTCCTAAAACACTAGTGCTTAGGAAATCTATTGGAGGCAGAAGCAGTCAAGGGTAGCCTAGGGTTAGGGTTAGGCTTAGGGTTAGGCTTAGGGTACGGCTTAGGGTACGGGTTCGGGGAGGGGTGCGGGTACGGCGTAGGGTATGGGTTAGGGTTAGGGTTAGTGTTAGTGTTAGGGTTAGGGCTCGGTTTAGGGTACGGGTTAGGATTAGGGTACGTGTTAGGGTTAGGGTAGGGGTTAGGGTTAGGGTACGCATTAGGGTTAGGGTACTTATTAAACCTATCCCACTCTCTAGATACCCCTTAGCACATAAAGGAATATTATTTGAGGGTCCAGCCATGGAGAAGAGTTTAGACACTAGGATAAGATAAGGAACACACCCATTATAAAGAAATCACATTAGGATTCTCTTTTTAAGCTGTTCCTTAAAACACTAGTGCTTAGGAAATCTATTGGAGGCAGAAGCAGTCAAGGGTAGCCTAGGGTTAGGGTTAGGCTTAGGGTTAGACTTAGGGTACGGCTTGGGGTATGGGTTCGGGGAGGGGTTCGGGTACGGCATAGGGTATGTGTTAGGGTTAGGGTTAGGGTTAGTGTTAGGGTTAGGGCTCGGTTTAGGGTACGGGTTAAGATTAGGGTACGTGTTAGGGTTAGGGTTAGGGTAGGGGTTAGGGTTAGGGTACGCGTTAGGGTTAGGGTAGTTATTAAACCTATCCCACTCTCTAGATACCCCTTAGCACGTAAGGGAATATTATTTGGGGGTGCAGCCATGGAGAAGAGTTTAGACACTAGGATAAGATAAGGAACACACCCATTATAAAGAAATCACATTAGGATTCTCTTTTTAAGCTGTTCCTTAAAACACTAGTGCTTAGGAAATCTATTGGAGGCAGAAGCAGTCAAGGGTAGCCTAGGGTTAGTGTTAGGCTTAGGGTTAGGCTTAGGGTACGGGTTTGGGGAGGGGTTCGGCTACGGCGTAGGGTATGGGTTAGGGTTAGGGTTAGGGTTAGTGTTAGGGTTAGGGCTCGGTTTAGGGTACGGGTTAGGATTAGGGTACGTGTTAGGGTTAGTGTAGGGGTTAGGGTTAGAGTACGCATTAGGGTTAGGGTAGTTATTAAACCTATCCCACTCTCTAGATACCCCTTAGCACGTAAGGGAATATTATTTGGGGGTGCAGCCATGGAGAAGAGTTTATTCACTAAGATAAGATAAGGAACACACCCATTATAAAGAAATCACATTAGGATTCTCTTTTTAAGCTGTTCCTTAAAACACTAGTGCTTAGGAAATCTATTGGAGGCAGAAGCAGTCAAGGGTAGCCTAGGGTTAGGGTTAAGCTTAGGGTTAGGCTTAGGGTACGGCTTAGGGTACGGGTTCGGGGAGGGGTGCGGGTACGGCGTAGGGTATGGGTTAGGGTTAGGGTTAGGGTTAGTGTTAGGGTTAGGGCTCGGTTTAGGTTACGGGTTAGGATTAGGGTAAGTGTTAGGGTTAGGGTAGGGGTTAGGGTTAGGGTACGCGTTAGGGTTAGGGTAGTTAGTAAACCTATCCCACTCTCTAGATACCCCTTAGCACGTAAAGGAATATTATTTGAGGGTCCAGCCATGGTGAAGAGTTTAGACACTAGGATAAGATAAGGAACACACCCATTATAAAGAAATCACATTAGGATTCTCTTTTTAAGCTGTTCCTTAAAACACTAGTGCTTAGGAAATCTATTGGAGGCAGAAGCAGTCAAGGGTAGCCTAGGGTTAGGGTTAGGCTTAGGGTTAGGCTTAGGGTACGGCTTAGGGTACGGGTTCGGGGAGGGGTTCGGGTACAGCGTAGGGTATGGGTTAGGGTTAGGGTTAGGGTTAGTGTTAAGTTTAGGGCTCGGTTTAGGGTACGGGTTAGGATTAGGGTACGTGTTAGGGTTAGGGTAGGGGTTAGGGTTAGGGTACGCGTTAGGGTTAGGTTAGTTAGTAAACCTATCCCACTCTCTATATACCCCTTAGCACGTAAACGAATATTATTTGGGGGTTCAGCCATGGAGAAGAGTTTAGACACTAGGATAAGATAAGGAACACACCCATTATAAAGAAATCACATTAGGATTCTCTTTTTAAGCTGTTGCTTAAAACACTAGTGCTTAGGAAATCTATTGGAGGCAGAAGCAGTCAAGGGTAGCCTAGGGTTAGTGTTAGGCTTAGGGTACGGCTTAGGGTACGGCTTAGGGTACGGGTTTGGGGAGGGGTTCGGGTACGGCGTAGGGTATGGGTTAGGGTTAGGGTTAGGGTTAGTGTTAGGGTTAGGGCTCGGTTTAGGGTACGGGTTAGGATTAGGGTACGTGTTAGGGTTAGGGTAGGGGTTAGGGTTAGGGTACACGTTAGGGTTAGGGTAGTTATTAAACCTATCCCACTCTCTAGATACCCCTTAGCACGTAAAGGAATATTATTTGGGGGTCCAGCCATGGAGAAGAGTTTAGACACTAGGATAAGATAAGGAACACACCCATTATAAAGAAATCACTTTAGGATTCTCTTTTTAAGCTGTTCCTTAAAACACTAGTGCTTAGGAAATCTATTGGAGGCAGAAGCAGTCAAGGGTAGCCTAGGGTTAGGGTTAGGCTTAGGGTTAGGTTTAGGGTACGGCTTGGGGAATGGGTTCGGGGAGGGGTTCGGGTACGGCGTAGGGTATGGTTTAGGGTTAGGGTTAGGGTTAGTGTTAGGGTTAGGGCTCGGTTTAGGGTACGGGTTAGGATTAGGGTACGTGTTAGGGTTAGGGTAGGGGTTAGGGTTAGGTTACGCGTTAGGGCTAGGGTAGTTAGTAAACCTATCCCACTCTCTAGCTCCCCCTTAGCACGTAAAGGAATATTATTTGGGGGTCCAGCCATGGAGAAGAGTTTAGACACTAGGATAAGATAAGGAACACACCCATTATAAAGAAATCACATTAGGATTCTCTTTTTAAGCTGTTTCTTAATACACTACTGCTTAGGAAATCAATTGGAGGCAGAAGCAGTCAAGGGTAGCCTAGGGTTAGGGTTAGGCTTAGGGTTAGGTTTAGGTTACGGGTTCGGGGAGGGATGCGGGTACGGCGTAGGGTATGGGTTAGGGTTAGGGTTAGTGTTAGTGTTAGGGTTAGGGCTCGGTTTAGGGTACAGGTTAGGATTAGGGTACGTGTTAGGGTTAGGGTAGGGGTTAGGGTTAGGGTACGCGTTAGGGTTAGAGTAGTTATTAAACCTATCCCACTCTCTAGATACCCCTTAGCACGTAAGGGGATATTATTTGGGGGTGCAGCCATGGAGAAGAATTTAGACACTAGGATAAGATAAGGAACACACCCATTATAAAGAAATCACATTAGGATTCTCTTTTTAAGCTGTTCCTTAAAACACTAGTGCTTAGGAAATCTATTGGAGGCAGAAGCAGTCAAGGGTAGCCTAGGGTTAGGGTTAGGCTTACGGTTAGGCTTAGGGTACGGCTTAGGGTACGGGTTCGGGGAGGGGTGCGGGTACGGCGTAGGGTATGCGTTAGGGTTAGGGTTAGGGTTAGTGTTAGGGTTAGGGCTCGGTTTAGGGTACGGGTTAGGATTAGGGTACGTGTTAGGGTTAGGGTACGCGTTAGGGTTAGGGTAGCTATTAAACCTATCCCACTCTCTAGATACCCCTTAGCACGTAAGGGAATATTATTTGGGGGTGCAGCCATGGAGAAGAGTTTAGACACTAGGATAAGATAAGGAACACACCCATTATAAAGAAATCACATTAGGATTCTCTTTTTAAGCTGTTCCTTAAAACACTAGTGCTTAGGAAATCTATTGGAGGCAGAAGCAGTCAAGGGTAGCCTAGGGTTAGGGTTAGGCTTAGGGTTAGGCTTAGGGTACGGCTTAGGGTACGGGTTCGGGGAGGGGTGCGGGTACGGCGTAGGGTATGGGTTAGGGTTAGGGTTAGGGTTAGTGTTAGGGTTAGGGCTCGGTTTAGGGTACGGGTTAGGATTAGGGTACGTGTTAGGGTTAGGGTAGGGGTTAGGGTTAGGGTACGCATTAGGGTTAGGGTAGTTATTAAACCTATCCCACTCTCTAGATACCCCTTAGCACATAAAGGAATATTA
Organism: Balaenoptera borealis; assembly: GCF_965194805.1. Classification (NCBI taxonomy): domain Eukaryota; kingdom Metazoa; phylum Chordata; class Mammalia; order Artiodactyla; family Balaenopteridae; genus Balaenoptera; species Balaenoptera borealis. Next base: position 396,063 of record NW_028123857.1, read on the forward strand.
TTTGAGGGTCCAGCCATGGAGAAGAGTTTAGACACTAGGATAAGATAAGGAACACACCCATTATAAAGAAATCACATTAGGATTCTCTTTTTAAGCTGTTCCTTAAAACACTAGTGCTTAGGAAATCTATTGGAGGCAGAAGCAGTCAAGGGTAGCCTAGGGTTAGGGTTAGGCTTAGGGTTAGGGTTAGGGTACGGCTTAGGGTACAGGTTCGGGGAGGGGTTCTGGTACGGCGTAGGGTATGGGTTAGGGTTAGTGTTAGGGTTAGTGTTAGGGTTAGGGCTCGGTTTAGGGTACGGGTTAGGATTAGGGTACGTGTTAGGGTTAGGGTAGGGGTTAGGGTTAGGGTACGCGTTAGGGTTAGGGTAGTTATTAAACCTATCCCACTCTCTAGATACCCCTTAGCACGTAAAGGAATATTATTTGGGGGTTCAACCATGGAGAAGAGTTTAGACACTAGGATAAGATAAGGAACACACCCATTATAAAGAAATCACATTAGGATTCTCTTTTTCAGCTGTTCCTTAAAACACTAGTGCTTAGGAAATCTATTGGAGGCAGAAGCAGTCAAGGGTAGCCTAGGTTTAGGGTTAGGCTTAGGGTTAGGCTTAGGGTACGGCTTAGGGTACGGGTTCGCAGAGGGTTTCGGGTACGGCGTAGGGTATGGGTTAGGGTTAGGGATAGGATTAGTGTTAGGGTTAGGGCTCGGTTTAGGGTACGGGTTAGGATTAGGGTACGTGTTAGGGTTAGGGTAGGGGTTAGGGTTAGGGTTTGCGTTAGGGTTAGGGTAGTTATTAAACCTATCCCACTCTCTAGATACCCCTTAGCACGTAAAGGAATATTATTTGGCGGTCCAGCCATGGAGAAGAGTTTAGACACTAGGATAAGATAAGGAACACACCCATTATAAAGAAATCACTTTAGGATTCTCTTTTTAAGCTGTTCCTTAAAACACTAGTGCTTAGGAAATCTATTGGAGGCAGAAGCAGTCAAGGGTAGCCTAGGGTTAGGGATAGGCTTAGGGTTAGGGTTAGGGTACGGCTTGGGGTATGGGTTCGGGGAGGGTTTCGGGTACGGCGTAGGGTATGGGTTAGGGTTAGGGTTAGGGTTAGTGTTAGGGTTAGGGCTCGGTTTAGGGTACGGGTTAGGATTAGGGTACGTGTTAGGGTTAGGGTAGGGGTTAGGGTTAGGTTACGCGTTAGAGCTAGGGTAGTTAGTAAACCTATCCCACTCTCTAGCTCCCTCTTAGCACGTAAAGGAATATTATTTGGTGGTCCAGCCATGGAGAAGAGTTTAGACACTAGGATAAGATAAGGAACACACCCATTATAAAGAAATCACATTAGGATTCTCTTTTTAAGCTGTTCCTTAAAACACTAGTGCTTAGGAAATCTATTGGAGGCAGAAGCAGTCAAGGGTAGCCTAGGGTTAGAGTTAGGCTTAGGGTTAGGCTTAGGGTACGGCTTAGGGTACGGGTTCGGGGAGGGGTGCGGGTACGGCGTCGGGTATGGGTTAGGGTTAGGGTTAGGGTTAGTGTTAGGGTTAGGGCTCGGTTTAGGGTACGGGTTAGGATTAGGGTACGTGTTAGGGTTAGGGTAGGGGTTAGGGTTAGAGTACGCATTAGGGTTAGGGTAGTTATTAAACCTATCCCACTCTCTAGATACCCCTTAGCACGTAAGGGAATATTATTTGGGGGTGCAGTCATGGAGAAGAGTTTAGACACTAAGATAAGATAAGGAACACACCCATTATAAAGAAATCACATTAGGATTCTCTTTTTAAGCTGTTCCTTAAAACACTAGTGCTTAGGAAATCTATTGGAGGCAGAAGCAGTCAAGGGTAGCCTAGGGTTAGGGTTAGGCTTAGGGTTAGGCTTAGGGTACGGCTTAGGGTACGGGTTCGGTGAGGGGTGCGGGTACGGCGTAGGGTATGGGTTAGGGTTAGGGTTAGGGTTAGGGTTAGGGTTAGGGCTCGGTTTAGGGTACGGGTTAGGATTAGGGTACGTGTTAGGGTTAGGGTAGGGGTTAGGGTTAGGGTACGCTTTAGGGTTAGGGTATTTATTAAACCTATCCCACTCTCTAGATACCCCTTAGCACGTAAAGGAATATTATTTGGGGGTCCAGCCATGGAGGAGAGTTTAAACACTAGGATAAGATAAGGAACACACCCATTATAAAGAAATCACATTAGGATTCTCTTTTTAAGCTGTTCCTGAAAACACTAGTGCTTAGGAAACCTATTGGAGGCAGAAGCAGTCAAGGGTAGCCTAGGGTTAGGGTTAGGCTTAGGGTTAGGCTTAGGGTACGGCTTAGGGTACGGGTTCGGGGAGGGGTGCGGGTACGGCGTAGGATATGGTTTAGGGTTAGGGTTAGGATTAGTGTTACGGTTAGGGCTCGGTTTAGGGTACGGGTCAGGATTAGGGTACGTGTTAGGGTAAGGGTAGGGGTTAGAGTTAGGGTACGCATTAGGGTTAGGGTAGTTATTAAACCTATCCCACTCTCTAGATACCCCTTAGCACGTAAAGGAATATTATTTGGGGGTCCAGCCATGGAGAAGAGTTTAGACACTAGGATAAATAAGGAACACACCCATTATAAAGAAATCACATTAGGATTCTCTTTTTAAGCTGTTCCTTAAAACACTAGTGCTTAGGAAATCTATTGGAGGCTGAAGCAGTCAAGGGTAGCCTAGGGTTAGTGTTAGGCTTAGGGTTAGGCTTAGGGTACGGGTTTGGGGAGGGGTTCGTGTACGGCGTAGGGTATGGGTTAGGGTTAGGGTTAGGGTTAGTGTTAGGGTTAGGGCTCGGTTTAGGGTACGGGTTAGGATTAGGGTACGTGTTAGGGTTAGGGTAGGGGTTAGGGTTAGAGTACGCATTACGGTTAGGGTAGTTATTAAACCTATCCCACTCTCTAGATACCCCTTAGCACGTAAGGGAATATTATTTGGGGGTGCAGCCATGGAGAAGAGTTTAGACACTAAGATAAGATAAGGAACACACCCATTATAAAGAAATCACATTAGGATTCTCTTTTTAAGCTGTTCCTTAAAACACTAGTGCTTAGGAAATCTATTGGAGGCAGAAGCAGTCAAGGGTAGCCTAGGGTTAGGGTTAGGCTTAGGGTTAGGCTTAGGGTACGGCTTAGGGTACGGGTTCGGGGAGGGGTGCGTGTACGGCGTAGGGTATGGGTTAGGGTTAGTGTTAGTGTTAGTGTTAGGGTTAGGGCTCGGTTTAGGGTACGGTTTAGGAGTAGGGTACGTGTTAGGGTTAGGGTAGGGGTTAGGGTTAGGGTACGCGTTAGGGTTAGGGTAGCTATTAAACCTATCCGACTCTCTAGATACCCCTTAGCACGTAAGGGAATATTATTTGGGGGTGCAGCCATGGAGAAGAGTTTAGACACTAGGATAAGATAAGGAACACACCCATTATAAAGAAATCACATTAGGATTCTCTTTTTAAGCTGTTCCTTAAAACACTAGTGCTTAGGAAATCTATTGGAGGCAGAAGCAGTCAAGGGTAGCCTAGGGTTAGGGTTAGGCTTAGGGTTAGGCTTAGGGTACGGCTTAGGGTAAGGGTTCGGGGAGGGTTTCGGGTACGGCGTAGGGTATGGGTTAGGGTTAGGGTTAGGGTTAGTGTTAGGGTTAGGGCTCGGTTTAGGGTACGGTTAGGATTAGGGTACGTGTTAGGTTTAGGGTAGGGGTTAGGGTTAGGGTACGCGTTAGGGTTAGGGTAGTTAGTAAGCCTATCCCACTCTCTAGATACCCCTTAGCACGTAAAGGAATATTATTTGAGGGTCCAGCCATGGAGAAGAGTTTAGACACTAGGATAAGATAAGGAACACACCCATTATAAAGAAATCACATTAATATTCTCTTTTTAAGCTGTTGCTTAAAACACTAGTGCTTAGGAAATCTATTGGAGGCAGAAGCAGTCAAGGGTAGCCTAGGGTTAGGGTTAGGCTTAGGGTTAGGGTTAGGGTATGGCTTAGGGTACAGGTTCGGGGAGGGGTTCGGGTACGGCGTAGGGTATGGGTTAGGGTTAGTGTTAGGGTTAGGGCTCGGTTTAGGGTACGGGTTAGGATTAGGGTACGTGTTAGGGTTAGGGTAGGGGTTAGGGTTACGGTACGCGTTAGGGTTAGGGTAGTTATTAAACCTATCCCACTCTCTAGATACCCCTTAGCACGTAAAGGAATATTATTTGGGGTTCCGCCATGGAGAAGAGTTTAGACACTAGGATAAGATAAGGAACACACCCATTATAAACAAATCACTTTAGGATTCTCTTTTTAAGCTGTTCCTTAAAACACTAGTGCTTAGGAAATCTATTGGAGGCAGAAGCAGTCAAGGGTAGCCTAGGGTTAGGGTTAGGCTTAGGGTTAGGGTTAGGGTACGGCTTGGGGTATGGGTTCAGGGAGGGGTTCGGGTACGGCATAGGGTATGGGTTAGGGTTAGTGTTAGGGTTAGTGTTAGGGTTAGGGCTCGGTTTAGGGTACGGGTTAGGAGTAGGGTACGTGTTAGGGTTAGGGTAGGGGTTAGGGTTAGGGTACGCGTTAGGGTTAGGGTAGTTAGTAAACCTATCCCACTCTCTAGATACCCCTTAGCACGTAAGGGAATATTATTTGGGGGTGCAGCCATGGAGAAGAGTTTAGACACTAGGATAAGATAAGGAACACACCCATTATAAAGAAATCACATTAGGATTCTCTTTTTAAGCTGTTCCTTAAAACACTAGTGCTTAGGAAATCTATGGGAGGCAGAAGCAGTCAAGGGTAGCCTAGGGTTAGGGTTAGGCTTACGGTTAGGCTTAGGGTACGGCTTAGGGTACGGGTTCGGGGAGGGGTGCGGGTACGGCGTAGGGTATGGGTTAGGGTTAGGGTTAGGGTTAGTGTTAGGGTTAGGGCTCGGTTTAGGGTACGGGTTAGGATTAGGGTACGTGTTAGGGTTAGGGTAGGGGTTAGGGTTAGGGTACGCGTTAGGGTTAGGGTAGTTATTAAACCTATCCCACTCTCTAGATACCCCTTAGCACGTAAAGGAATATTATTTGAGGGTCCAGCCATGGAGAAGAGTTTAGACACTAGGATAAGATAAGGAAGACACCCATTATAAAGAAATCACATTAGGATTCTCTTTTTAAGCTGTTCCTTTAAACACTAGTGCTTAGGAAATCTATTGGAGGCAGAAGCAGTCAAGGGTAGCCTAGGGTTAGGGATAGGCTTAGGGTTAGGCTAAGGGTACGGCTTAGGGTACGGGTTCGGGGAGGGGTTCGGGTACGGCGTAGGGTATGGGTTAGGGTTAGTGTTAGGGTTAGTGTTAGGGTTAGGGTTCGGTTCAGGGTACGGGTTAGGATTAGGGTACGTGTTAGGGTTAGGGTAGGGGTTAGAGTTAGGGTACGCTTTACGGTTAGGGTAGTTATTAAACCTATCCCACTCTCTAGATACCCCTTAGCACGTAAAGGAATATTATTTGGGGGTCCAGCCATGGAGGAGAGTTTAAACACTAGGATAAGATAAGGAACACACCCATTATAAAGAAATCACATTAGGATTCTCTTTTTAAGCTTTTCCTTAAAACACTAGTGCTTAGGAAACCTATTGGAGGCAGAAGCAGTCAAGGGTAGCCTAGGGTTAGGGTTAGGCTTAGGGTTAGGCTTAGGGTACGGCTTAGGGTACGGGTTCGGGGAGTGGTTCGGTTACGGCGTAGGGTATGGTTTAGGGTTAGGGTTAGGGTTAGTGTTACGGTTAGGGCTCGGTTTAGGGTACGGGTCAGGATTAGGGTACGTGTTAGGGTTAGGGTAGGGGTTAGAGTTAGGGTACGCGTTAGGGTTAGGGTAGTTATTAAACCTATCCCACTCTCTAGATACCCCTTAGCACGTAAAGGAATATTATTTGGGGGTCCAGCCATGGAGAAGAGTTTAGACACTAGGATAAATAAGGAACACACCCATTATAAAGAAATCACATTAGGATTCTCTTTTTAAGCTGTTCCTTAAAACACGAGTGCTTAGGAAATCTATTGGAGGCAGAAGCAGTTAAGGGTAGCCTAGGGTTAGTGTTAGGCTTAGGGTTAGGCTTAGGGTACGGGTTTGGGGAGGGGTTCGGGTACGGCGTAGGGTATGGTTTAGGGTTAGGGTTAGGGTTAGTGTTAGGGTTAGGGCTCGGTTTAGGGTACGGGTTAGGATTAGGGTACGTGTTAGGGTTAGGGTAGGGGTTAGGGTTAGAGTACGCATTAGGGTTAGGGTAGTTATTAAACCTATCCCACTCTCTAGATACCCCTTAGCACGTAAGGGAATATTATTTGGGGTTGCAGCCATGGAGAAGAGTTTAGACACTAAGATAAGATAAGGAACACACCCATTATAAAGAAATCACATTAGGATTCTCTTTTTAAGCTGTTCCTTAAAACACTAGTGCTTAGGAAATCTATTGGAGGCAGAAGCAGTCAAGGGTAGCCTAGGGTTAGGGTTAGGCTTAGGGTTAGGCTTAGGGTACGGCTTAGGGTACGGGTTCGGGGAGGGGTTCGGGTACAGCGTAGGGTATTGGTTAGGGTTAGGGTTAGGGTTAGTGTTAAGGTTAGGGCTCGGTTTAGGGTACGGGTTAGCATTAGGGTACGTGTTAGGGTTAGGGTAGGGGTTAGGGTTAGGGTACGCGTTAGGGTTAGGGTAGTTAGTAAACCTATCCCACTCTCTAGATACCCCTTAGCACGTAAAGGAATATTATTTGGGGGTCCAGCCATGGAGAAGAGTTTAGACACTAGGATAAGATAAGGAACACACCCATTATAAAGAAATCACATTAGGATTCTCTTTTTAAGCTGTTGCTTAAAACACTAGTGCTTAGGAAATCTATTGGAGGCAGAAGCAGTCAAGGGTAGCCTAGGGTTAGGGTTAGGCTTAGGGTTAGGCTTAGGGTACGGCTTAGGGTACGGGTTTGGGGAGGGGTTCGGGTACGGCGTAGGGTATGGGTTAGGGTTAGGGTTAGGGTTAGTGTTAGGGTTAGGGCTCGGTTTAGGGTACGGGTTAGGATTAGGGTACGTGTTAGGGTTAGGGTAGGGGTTAGGGTTAGGGTACACGTTAGGGTTAGGGTAGTTATTAAACCTATCCCACTCTCTAGATACCCCTTAGCACGTAAAGGAATATTATTTGGGGGTCCAGCCATGGAGAAGAGTTTAGACACTAGGATAAGATAAGGAACACACCCATTATAAAGAAATCACTTTAGGATTCTCTTTTTAAGCTGTTCCTTAAAACACTAGTGCTTAGGAAATCTATTGGAGGCAGAAGCAGTCAAGGGTAGCCTAGGGTTAGGGTTAGGCTTAGGGTTAGGTTTAGGTTACGGGTTCGGGGAGGGATGCGGGTACGGCGTAGGGTATGGGTTAGGGTTAGGGTTAGTGTTAGTGTTAGGGTTAGGGCTCGGTTTAGGGTACAGGTTAGGATTAGGGTACGTTTTAGGGTTAGGGTAGGGGTTAGGGTTAGGGTACGCGTTAGGGTTAGAGTAGTTATTAAACCTATCCCACTCTCTAGATACCCCTTAGCACGTAAGGGGATATTATTTGGGGGTGCAGCCATGGAGAAGAATTTAGACACTAGGATAAGATAAGGAACACACCCATTATAAAGAAATCACATTAGGATTCTCTTTTTAAGCTGTTCCTTAAAACACTAGTGCTTAGGAAATCTATTGGAGGCAGAAGCAGTCAAGGGTAGCCTAGGGTTAGGGTTAGGCTTACAGTTAGGCTTAGGGTACGGCTTAGGGTACGGGTTCGGGGAGGGGTGCGGTTACGGCGTAGGGTATGGGTTAGGGTTAGGGTTAGGGTTAGTGTTAGGGTTAGGGCTCGGTTTAGGGTACGGGTTAGGATTAGGGTACGTGTTAGGGTTAGGGTACGCGTTAGGGTTAGGGTAGTTATTAAACCTATCCCACTCTCTAGATACCCCTTAGCACGTAAAGGAATATTATTTGAGGGTCCAGCCATGGAGAAGAGTTTAGACACTAGGATAAGATAAGGAACACACCCATTATAAAGAAATCACTTTAGGATTCTCTTTTTAAGCTGTTCCTTAAAACACTAGTGCTTAGGAAATCTATTGGAGGCAGAAGCAGTCAAGGGTAGCCTAGGGTTAGGGATAGGCTTAGGGTTAGGGTTAGGGTACGGCTTGGGGTATGGGTTCAGGGAGGGGTTCGGGTACAGCATAGGGTATGGGTTAGGGTTAGTGTTAGGGTTAGTGTTAGGGTTAGGGCTCGGTTTAGGGTACGGGTTAGGAGTAGGGTACGTGTTAGGGTTAGGGTAGGGGTTAGGGTTAGGGTACGCGTTAGGGTTAGGGTAGCTATTAAACCTATTCCACTCTCTAGATACCCCTTAGCACGTAAGGGAATATTATTTGGGGGTGCAGCCATGGAGAAGAGTTTAGACACTAGGATAAGATAAGGAACACACCCATTATAAAGAAATCACATTAGGATTCTCTTTTTAAGCTGTTCCTTAAAACACTAGTGCTTAGGAAATCTATGGGAGGCAGAAGCAGTCAAGGGTAGCCTAAGGTTAGGGTTAGGCTTACGGTTAGGCTTAGGGTACGGCTTAGGGTACGGGTTCGGGGAGGGGTGCGGGTACGGCGTAGGGTATGGGTTAGGGTTAGGGTTAGGGTTAGTGTTAGGGTTAGGGCTCGGTTTAGGGTACGGGTTAGGATTAGGGTACGTGTTAGGGTTAGGGTAGGGGTTAGGGTTAGGGTACGCGTTAGGCTTAGGGTAGTTATTAAACCTATCCCACTCTCTAGATACCCCTTAGCACGTAAAGGAATATTATTTGAGGGTCCAGCCATGGAGAAGAGTTTAGACACTAGGATAAGATAAGGAACACACCCATTATAAAGAAATCACATTAGGATTCTCTTTTTAAGCTGTTGCTTAAAACACTAGTGCTTAGGAAATCTATTGGAGGCAGAAGCAGTCAAGGGTAGCCTAGGGTTAGGGTTAGGCTTAGGGCTAGGCTTAGGGTACGGCTTAGGGTAAGGGTTCGGGGAGGGTTTCGGGTACGGCGTAGGGTATGGGTTAGGGTTAGGGTTAGGGTTAGTGTTAGGGTTAGGGCTCGGTTTAGGGTACGGTTAGGATTAGGGTACGTGTTAGGTTTAGGGTAGGGGTTCGGGTTAGGGTACGCGTTAGGGTTAGGGTAGTTAGTAAGCTTATCCCACTCTCTAGATACCCCTTAGCACGTAAAGGAATATTATTTGGGGGTCCAGCCATGGAGAAGAATTTAGACACTAGGATAAGATAAGGAACACACCCATTATAAAGAAATCACATTAGGATTCTCTTTTTAACCTGTTGCTTAAAACACTAGTGCTTAGGAAATCTATTGGAGGCAGAAGCAGTCAAGGGTAGCCTAGGGTTAGTGTTAGGCTTAGGGTTAGGCTTAGGGTACGGCTTAGGGTACGGGTTTGGGGAGGGGTTCGGGTACGGCGTAGGGTATGGGTTAGGGTTAGGGTTAGTGTTAGGGTTAGGGTTAGGGCTCGGTTTAGGTTACGGGTTAGGATTAGGGTACGTGTTAGTGTTAGGGTAGGGGTTAGGGTTAGAGTACGCATTAGGGTTAGGGTAGTTATTAAACCTATCCCACTCTCTAGATACCCCTTAGCACGTAAGGCAATATTATTTGGGGGTGCAGCCATGGAGAAGAGTTTAGACACTAGGATAAGATAAGGAACACACCCATTATAAAGAAATCACATTAGGATTCTCTTTTTAAGCTGTTCCTTAAAACACTAGTGCTTAGGAAATCTATTGGAGGCAGAAGCAGTCAAGGGTAGCCTAGGGTTAGGGTTAGGCTTAGGGTTAGGCTTAGGGTACGGCTTAGGGTACGGGTTCGGGGAGGGGTGTGGGTACGGCGTAGGGTATGGTTTAGGGTTAGGGTTAGGGTTAGTGTTAGGGTTAGGGCTCGGTTTAGGGTACGGGTTAGGATTAGGGTACGTGTTAGGGTTAGGGTAGGGGTTAGGGTTAGGGTAGTTATTAAACCTATCCCACTCTCTAGATACCCCTTAGCACGTAAAGGAATATTATTTGGGGGTCCAGCCATGGAGAAGAGTTTAGACACTAGGATAAGATAAGGAACACACCCATTATAAAGAAATCACTTTAGGATTCTCTTTTTAAGCTGTTCCTTAAAACACTAGTGCTTAGGAAATCTATTGGAGGCAGAAGCAGTCAAGGGTAGCCTAGGGTTAGTGTTAGGCTTAGGGTTAGGCTTAGGGTACGGCTTAGGGTTCGGGTTTGGGGAGGGGTTCGGGTATGGCGTAGGGTATGGGTTAGGGTTAGTGTTAGGGTTAGGGCTCGGTTTAGGGTACGGGTTAGGATTAGGGTACGTGTTAGGGTTAGGGTAGGGGTTAGGGTTAGAGTACGCATTAGGGTTAGGGTAGTTATTAAACCTATCCCACTCTCTAGATACCCCTTAGCACGTAAGGGAATATTATTTGGGGGTGCAGCCATGGAGAAGAGTTTAGACACTAGGATAAGATAAGGAACACACCCATTATAAAGAAATCACATTAGGATTCTCTTTTTAAGCTGTTCCTTAAAACACTAGTGCTTAGGAAATCTATGGGAGGCAGAAGCAGTCAAGGGTAGCCTAGGGTTAGGGTTAGGCTTAGGGTTAGGGTTAGGGTACGGCTTGGGGTATGGGTTCGGGGAGGGGTTCGGGTACGGCATAGGGTATGTGTTAGGGTTAGGGTTAGGGTTAGTGTTAGGGTTAGGGCTCGGTTTAGGGTACGGGTTAAGATTAGGGTACGTGTTAGGGTTAGGGTTAGGGTAGGGGTTAGGGTTAGGGTACGCGTTAGGCTTAGGGTAGTTAGTAAACCTATCCCACTCTCTAGATACCCCTTAGCACGTAAAGGAATATTATTTGGGGGTCCAGCCATGGAGGAGAGTTTAAACACTAGGATAAGATAAGGAACACACCCATTATAAAGAAATCACATTAGGATTCTCTTTTTAAGCTTTTCCTTAAAACACTAGTGCTTAGGAAACCTATTGGAGGCAGAAGCAGTCAAGGGTAGCCTAGGGTTAGGGTTAGGCTTAGGGTTAGGCTTAGGGTACGGCTTTGGGTACGGGTTCGGGGAGTGGTTCGGTTACGGCGTAGGGTATGGTTTAGGGTTAGGGTTAGGGTTAGTGTTACGGTTAGGGCTCGGTTTAGGGTACGGGTCAGGATTAGGGTACGTGTTAGGGTTAGGGTAGGGGTTAGGGTTAGGGTACGCGTTAGGGTTAGGGTAGTTATTAAACCTATCCCACTCTCTAGATACCCCTTAGCACGTAAAGGAATATTATTTGGGGGTCCAGCCATGGAGAAGAGTTTAGACACTAGGATAAATAAGGAACACACCCATTATAAAGAAATCACATTAGGATTCTCTTTTTAAGCTGTTCCTTAAAACACGAGTGCTTAGGAAATCTATTGGAGGCAGAAGCAGTCAAGGGTAGCCTAGGGTTAGTGTTAGGCTTAGGGTTAGGCTTAGGGTACGGGTTTGGGGAGGGGTTCGGGTACGGCGTAGGGTATGGTTTAGGGTTAGGGTTAGGGTTAGTGTTAGGGTTAGGGCTCGGTTTAGGGTACGGGTTAGGATTAGGGTACGTGTTAGGGTTAGGGTAGGGGTTAGGGTTAGAGTACGCATTAGGGTTAGGGTAGTTATTAAACCTATCCCACTCTCTAGATACCCCTTAGCACGTAAGGGAATATTATTTGGAGTTGCAGCCATGGAGAAGAGTTTAGACACTAAGATAAGATAAGGAACACACCCATTATAAAGAAATCACATTAGGATTCTCTTTTTAAGCTGTTCCTTAAAACACTAGTGCTTAGGAAATCTATTGGAGGCAGAAGCAGTCAAGGGTAGCCTAGGGTTAGGGTTAGGCTTAGGGTTAGGCTTAGGGTACGGCTTAGGGTACGGGTTCGGGGAGGGGTTCGGGTACAGCGTAGGGTATTGGTTAGGGTTAGGGTTAGGGTTAGTGTTAAGGTTAGGGCTCGGTTTAGGGTACGGGTTAGCATTAGGGTACGTGTTAGGGTTAGGGTAGGGGTTAGGGTTAGGGTACGCGTTAGGGTTAGGGTAGTTAGTAAACCTATCCCACTCTCTAGATACCCCTTAGCACGTAAAGGAATATTATTTGGGGGTCCAGCCATGGAGAAGAGTTTAGACACTAGGATAAGATAAGGAACACACCCATTATAAAGAAATCACATTAGGATTCTCTTTTTAAGCTGTTGCTTAAAACACTAGTGCTTAGGAAATCTATTGGAGGCAGAAGCAGTCAAGGGTAGCCTAGGGTTAGGGTTAGGCTTAGGGTTAGGCTTAGGGTATGGCTTAGGGTACGGGTTTGGGGAGGGGTTCGGGTACGGCGTAGGGTATGGGTTAGGGTTAGGGTTAGGGTTAGTGTTAGGGTTAGGGCTCGGTTTAGGGTACGGGTTAGGATTAGGGTACGTGTTAGGGTTAGGGTAGGGGTTAGGGTTAGGGTACACGTTAGGGTTAGGGTAGTTATTAAACCTATCCCACTCTCTAGATACCCCTTAGCACGTAAAGGAATATTATTTGGGGGTCCAGCCATGGAGAAGAGTTTAGACACTAGGATAAGATAAGGAACACACCCATTATAAAGAAATCACTTTAGGATTCTCTTTTTAAGCTGTTCCTTAAAACACTAGTGCTTAGGAAATCTATTGGAGGCAGAAGCAGTCAAGGGTAGCCTAGGGTTAGGGTTAGGCTTAGGGTTAGGTTTAGGGTACGGCTTGGGGAATGGGTTCGGGGAGGGGTTCGGGTACGGCGTAGGGTATGGTTTAGGGTTAGGGTTAGGGTTAGTGTTAGGGTTAGGGCTCGGTTTAGGGTACGGGTTAGGATTAGGGTACGTGTTAGGGTTAGGGTAGGGGTTAGGGTTAGGTTACGCGTTAGGGCTAGGGTAGTTAGTAAACCTATCCCACTCTCTAGCTCCCCCTTAGCACGTAAACGAATATTATTTGGGGGTCCAGCCATGGAGAAGAGTTTAGACACTAGGATAAGATAAGGAACACACCCATTATAAAGAAATCACATTAGGATTCTCTTTTTAAGCTGTTTCTTAATACACTACTGCTTAGGAAATCAATTGGAGGCAGAAGCAGTCAAGGGTAGCCTAGGGTTAGGGTTAGGCTTAGGGTTAGGTTTAGGTTACGGGTTCGGGGAGGGATGCGGGTACGGCGTAGGGTATGGGTTAGGGTTAGGGTTAGTGTTAGTGTTAGGGTTAGGGCTCGGTTTAGGGTACAGGTTAGGATTAGGGTACGTGTTAGGGTTAGGGTAGGGGTTAGGGTTAGGGTACGCGTTAGGGTTAGAGTAGTTATTAAACCTATCCCACTCTCTACATACCCCTTAGCACGTAAGGGGATATTATTTGGGGGTGCAGCCATGGAGAAGAATTTAGACACTAGGATAAGATAAGGAACACACCCATTATAAAGAAATCACATTAGGATTCTCTTTTTAAGCTGTTCCTTAAAACACTAGTGCTTAGGAAATCTATTGGAGGCAGAAGCAGTCAAGGGTAGCCTAGGGTTAGGGTTAGGCTTACGGTTAGGCTTAGGGTACGGCTTAGGGTACGGGTTCGGGGAGGGGTGCGGGTACGGCGTAGGGTATGGGTTAGGGTTAGGGTTAGGGTTAGTGTTAGGGTTAGGGCTCGGTTTAGGGTACGGGTTAGGATTAGGGTACGTGTTAGGGTTAGGGTACGCGTTAGGGTTAGGGTAGTTATTAAACCTATCCCACTCTCTAGATACCCCTTAGCACGTAAAGGAATATTATTTGAGGGTCCAGCCATGGAGAAGAGTTTAGACACTAGGATAAGATAAGGAACACACCCATTATAAAGAAATCACTTTAGGATTCTCTTTTTAAGCTGTTCCTTAAAACACTAGTGCTTAGGAAATCTATTGGAGGCAGAAGCAGTCAAGGGTAGCCTAGGGTTAGGGATAGGCTTAGGGTTAGGGTTAGGGTACGGCTTGGGGTATGGGTTCGGGGAGGGGTTCGGGTACGGCATAGGGTATGGGTTAGGGTTAGTGTTAGGGTTAGTGTTAGGGTTAGGGCTCGGTTTAGGGTACGGTTAGGATTAGGGTACGTGTTAGGTTTAGGGTAGGGGTTCGGGTTAGGGTACGCGTTAGGGTTAGGGTAGTTAGTAAGCTTATCCCACTCTCTAGATACCCCTTAGCACGTAAAGGAATATTATTTGGGGGTCCAGCCATGGAGAAGAATTTAGACACTAGGATAAGATAAGGAACACACCCATTATAAAGAAATCACATTAGGATTCTCTTTTTAAGCTGTTCCTTAAAACACTAGTGCTTAGGAAATCTATTGGAGGCAGAAGCAGTCAAGGGTAGCCTAGGGTTAGTGTTAGGCTTAGGGTTAGGCTTAGGGTACGGGTTTGGGGAGGGGTTCGGCTACGGCGTAGGGTATGGGTTAGGTTTAGGGTTAGGGTTAGTGTTAGGGTTAGGGCTCGGTTTAGGGTACGGGTTAGGATTAGGGTACGTGTTAGGGTTAGTGTAGGGGTTAGGGTTAGGGTACGCATTAGGGTTAGGGTAGTTATTAAACCTATCCCACTCTCTAGATACCCCTTAGCACGTAAGGGAATATTATTTCGGGGTGCAGCCATGGAGAAGAGTTTAGACACTAAGATAAGATAAGGAACACACCCATTATAAAGAAATCACATTAGGATTCTCTTTTTAAGCTGTTCCTTAAAACACTAGTGCTTAGGAAATCTATTGGAGGCAGAAGCAGTCAAGGGTAGCCTAGGGTTAGGGTTAAGCTTAGGGTTAGGCTTAGGGTACGGCTTAGGGTACGGGTTCGGGGAGGGGTGCGGGTACGGCGTAGGGTATGGGTTAGGGTTAGGGTTAGGGTTAGTGTTAGGGTTAGGGCTCGGTTTAGGTTACGGGTTAGGATTAGGGTAAGTGTTAGGGTTAGGGTAGGGGTTAGGGTTAGGGTACGCGTTAGGGTTAGGGTAGTTAGTAAACCTATCCCACTCTCTAGATACCCCTTAGCACGTAAAGGAATATTATTTGAGGGTCCAGCCATGGAGAAGAGTTTAGACACTAGGATAAGATAAGGAACACACCCATTATAAAGAAATCACATTAGGATTCTCTTTTTAAGCTGTTCCTTAAAACACTACTGCTTAGGAAATCTATTGGAGGCAGAAGCAGTCAAGGGTAGCCTAGGGTTAGGGTTAGGCTTAGGGTTAGGCTTAGGGTACGGCTTAGGGTACGGGTTCGGGGAGGGTTTCGGGTACGGCATAGGGTATGGGTTAGGGTTAGGGTTAGGGTTAGTGTTAGGGTTAGGGCTCGGTTTAGGGTACGGTTAGGATTAGTGTACGTGTTAGGTTTAGGGTAGGGGTTAGGGTTAGGGTACGCGTTAGGGTTAGGGTAGTTAGTAAACCTATCCCACTCTCTAGATACCCCTTAGCACGTAAAGGAATATTATTTGGGGGTCCAGCCATGGAGAAGAGTTTAGACACTAGGATAAGATAAGGAACACACCCATTATAAAGAAATCACATTAGGATTCTCTTTTTAAGCTGTTGCTTAAAACACTAGTGCTTAGGAAATCTATTGGAGGCAGAAGCAGTCAAGGGTAGCCTAGGGTTAGTGTTAGGCTTAGGGTTAGGCTTAGGGTATGGCTTAGGGTACGGGTTTGGGGAGGGGTTCGGGTACGGCGTAGGGTATGGGTTAGGGTTAGTGTTAGTGTTAGTGTTAGGGTTAGGGCTCGGTTTAGGGTACGGGTTAGGATTAGGGTACGTGTTAGGGTTAGGGTAGGGGTTAGGGTTAGGGTACGCGTTAGGGTTAGGGTAGTTATTAAACCTATCCCACTCTCTAGATACCCCTTAGCACATAAAGGAATATTATTTGGGGGTCCAGCCATGGAGAAGAGTTTAGACACTAGGATAAGATAAGGAACACACCCATTATAAAGAAATCACTTTAGGATTCTCTTTTTAAGCTGTTCCTTAAAACACTAGTGCTTAGGAAATCTATTGGAGGCAGAAGCAGTCAAGGGTAGCCTAGGGTTAGGGTTAGGCTTAGGGTTAGGTTTAGGGTACGGCTTGGGGAATGGGTTCGGGGAGGGGTTCGGGTACGGCGTAGGGTATGGTTTAGGGTTAGGGTTAGGGTTAGTGTTAGGGTTAGGGCTCGGTTTAGGGTACGGGTTAGGATTAGGGTACGTGTTAGGGTTAGGGTAGGGGTTAGGGTTAGGTTACTCGTTAGGGCTAGGGTAGTTAGTAAACCTATCCCACTCTGTAGCTCCCCCTTAGCACGTAAAGGAATATTATTTGGGGGTCCAGCCATGGAGAAGAGTTTAGACACTAGGATAAGATAAGGAACACACCCATTATAAAGAAATCACATTAGGATTCTCTTTTTAAGCTGTTTCTTAAAACACTACTGCTTAGGAAATCAATTGGAGGCAGAAGCAGTCAAGGGTAGCCTAGGGTTAGGGTTAGGCTTAGGGTTAGGTTTAGGGTATGGCTTAGGGTACGGGTTCGGGGAGGTGTGCGGGTACGGCGTAGGGTATGGGTTAGGGTTACGGTTAGTGTTAGTGTTAGGGTTAGGGCTCGGTTTGCGGTACAGGTTAGGATTAGGGTACGTGTTAGGGTTAGGGTAGGGGTTAGGGTTAGGGTACGCATTAGGGTTAGGGTAGTTATTAAACCTATCCCACTCTCTAGATACCCATTAGCACGTAAGGGAATATTATTTGGGGGTGCAGCCATGGAGAAGAGTTTAGACACTAGGATAAGATAAGGAACACACCCATTATAAAGAAATCACATTAGGATTCTCTTTTTAAGCTGTTCCTAAAACACTAGTGCTTAGGAAATCTATTGGAGGCAGAAGCAGTCAAGGGTAGCCTAGGGTTAGGGTTAGGCTTAGGGTTAGGCTTAGGGTACGGCTTAGGGTACGGGTTCGGGGAGGGGTGCGGGTACGGCGTAGGGTATGGGTTAGGGTTAGGGTTAGTGTTAGTGTTAGGGTTAGGGCTCGGTTTAGGGTACGGGTTAGGATTAGGGTACGTGTTAGGGTTAGGGTAGGGGTTAGGGTTAGGGTACGCATTAGGGTTAGGGTACTTATTAAACCTATCCCACTCTCTAGATACCCCTTAGCACATAAAGGAATATTATTTGAGGGTCCAGCCATGGAGAAGAGTTTAGACACTAGGATAAGATAAGGAACACACCCATTATAAAGAAATCACATTAGGATTCTCTTTTTAAGCTGTTCCTTAAAACACTAGTGCTTAGGAAATCTATTGGAGGCAGAAGCAGTCAAGGGTAGCCTAGGGTTAGGGTTAGGCTTAGGGTTAGGCTTAGGGTACGGCTTGGGGTATGGGTTCGGGGAGGGGTTCGGGTACGGCATAGGGTATGTGTTAGGGTTAGGGTTAGGGTTAGTGTTAGGGTTAGGGCTCGGTTTAGGGTACGGGTTAAGATTAGGGTACGTGTTAGGGTTAGGGTTAGGGTAGGGGTTAGGGTTAGGGTACGCGTTAGGGTTAGGGTAGTTATTAAACCTATCCCACTCTCTAGATACCCCTTAGCACGTAAGGGAATATTATTTGGGGGTGCAGCCATGGAGAAGAGTTTAGACACTAGGATAAGATAAGGAACACACCCATTATAAAGAAATCACATTAGGATTCTCTTTTTAAGCTGTTCCTTAAAACACTAGTGCTTAGGAAATCTATTGGAGGCAGAAGCAGTCAAGGGTAGCCTAGGGTTAGTGTTAGGCTTAGGGTTAGGCTTAGGGTACGGGTTTGGGGAGGGGTTCGGCTACGGCGTAGGGTATGGGTTAGGGTTAGGGTTAGGGTTAGTGTTAGGGTTAGGGCTCGGTTTAGGGTACGGGTTAGGATTAGGGTACGTGTTAGGGTTAGTGTAGGGGTTAGGGTTAGAGTACGCATTAGGGTTAGGGTAGTTATTAAACCTATCCCACTCTCTAGATACCCCTTAGCACGTAAGGGAATATTATTTGGGGGTGCAGCCATGGAGAAGAGTTTAGACACTAAGATAAGATAAGGAACACACCCATTATAAAGAAATCACATTAGGATTCTCTTTTTAAGCTGTTCCTTAAAACACTAGTGCTTAGGAAATCTATTGGAGGCAGAAGCAGTCAAGGGTAGCCTAGGGTTAGGGTTAAGCTTAGGGTTAGGCTTAGGGTACGGCTTAGGGTACGGGTTCGGGGAGGGGTGCGGGTACGGCGTAGGGTATGGGTTAGGGTTAGGGTTAGGGTTAGTGTTAGGGTTAGGGCTCGGTTTAGGTTACGGGTTAGGATTAGGGTAAGTGTTAGGGTTAGGGTAGGGGTTAGGGTTAGGGTACGCGTTAGGGTTAGGGTAGTTAGTAAACCTATCCCACTCTCTAGATACCCCTTAGCACGTAAAGGAATATTATTTGAGGGTACAGCCATGGTGAAGAGTTTAGACACTAGGATAAGATAAGGAACACACCCATTATAAAGAAATCACATTAGGATTCTCTTTTTAAGCTGTTCCTTAAAACACTAGTGCTTAGGAAATCTATTGGAGGCAGAAGCAGTCAAGGGTAGCCTAGGGTTAGGGTTAGGCTTAGGGTTAGGCTTAGGGTACGGCTTAGGGTACGGGTTCGGGGAGGGGTTCGGGTACAGCGTAGGGTATGGGTTAGGGTTAGGGTTAGGGTTAGTGTTAAGTTTAGGGCTCGGTTTAGGGTACGGGTTAGGATTAGGGTACGTGTTAGGGTTAGGGTAGGGGTTAGGGTTAGGGTACGCGTTAGGGTTAGGTTAGTTAGTAAACCTATCCCACTCTCTATATACCCCTTAGCACGTAAACGAATATTATTTGGGGGTTCAGCCATGGAGAAGAGTTTAGACACTAGGATAAGATAAGGAACACACCCATTATAAAGAAATCACATTAGGATTCTCTTTTTAAGCTGTTGCTTAAAACACTAGTGCTTAGGAAATCTATTGGAGGCAGAAGCAGTCAAGGGTAGCCTAGGGTTAGTGTTAGGCTTAGGGTACGGCTTAGGGTACGGCTTAGGGTACGGGTTTGGGGAGGGGTTCGGGTACGGCGTAGGGTATGGGTTAGGGTTAGGGTTAGTGTTAGTGTTAGGGTTAGGGCTCGGTTTAGGGTACGGGTTAGGATTAGGGTACGTGTTAGGGTTAGGGTAGGGGTTAGAGTTAGGGTACGCTTTACGGTTAGGGTAGTTATTAAACCTATCCCACTCTCTAGATACCCCTTAGCACGTAAAGGAATATTATTTGGGGGTCCAGCCATGGAGGAGAGTTTAAACACTAGGATAAGATAAGGAACACACCCATTATAAAGAAATCACATTAGGATTCTCTTTTTAAGCTTTTCCTTAAAACACTAGTGCTTAGGAAACCTATTGGAGGCAGAAGCAGTCAAGGGTAGCCTAGGGTTAGGGTTAGGCTTAGGGTTAGGCTTAGGGTACGGCTTAGGGTACGGGTTCGGGGAGTGGTTCGGTTACGGCGTAGGGTATGGTTTAGGGTTAGGGTTAGGGTTAGTGTTACGGTTAGGGCTCGGTTTAGGGTACGGGTCAGGATTAGGGTACGTGTTAGGGTTAGGGTAGGGGTTAGAGTTAGGGTACGCGTTAGGGTTAGGGTAGTTATTAAACCTATCCCACTCTCTAGATATCCCTTAGCACGTAAAGGAATATTATTTGGGGGTCCAGCCATGGAGAAGAGTTTAGACACTAGGATAAATAAGGAACACACCCATTATAAAGAAATCACATTAGGATTCTCTTTTTAAGCTGTTCCTTAAAACACGAGTGCTTAGGAAATCTATTGGAGGCAGAAGCAGTCAAGGGTAGCCTAGGGTTAGTGTTAGGCTTAGGGTTAGGCTTAGGGTACGGGTTTGGGGAGGGGTTCGGGTACGGCGTAGGGTATGGTTTAGGGTTAGGGTTAGGGTTAGTGTTAGGGTTAGGGCTCGGTTTAGGGTACGGGTTAGGATTAGGGTACGTGTTAGGGTTAGGGTAGGGGTTAGGGTTAGAGTACGCATTAGGGTTAGGGTAGTTATTAAACCTATCCCACTCTCTAGATACCCCTTAGCACGTAAGGGAATATTATTTGGGGTTGCAGCCATGGAGAAGAGTTTAGACACTAAGATAAGATAAGGAACACACCCATTATAAAGAAATCACATTAGGATTCTCTTTTTAAGCTGTTCCTTAAAACACTAGTGCTTAGGAAATCTATTGGAGGCAGAAGCAGTCAAGGGTAGCCTAGGGTTAGGGTTAGGCTTAGGGTTAGGCTTAGGGTACGGCTTAGGGTACGGGTTCGGGGAGGGGTTCGGGTACAGCGTAGGGTATTGGTTAGGGTTAGGGTTAGGGTTAGTGTTAAGGTTAGGGCTCGGTTTAGGGTACGGGTTAGCATTAGGGTACGTGTTAGGGTTAGGGTAGGGGTTAGGGTTAGGGTACGCGTTAGGGTTAGGGTAGTTAGTAAACCTATCCCACTCTCTAGATACCCCTTAGCACGTAAAGGAATATTATTTGGGGGTCCAGCCATGGAGAAGAGTTTAGACACTAGGATAAGATAAGGAACACACCCATTATAAAGAAATCACATTAGGATTCTCTTTTTAAGCTGTTGCTTAAAACACTAGTGCTTAGGAAATCTATTGGAGGCAGAAGCAGTCAAGGGTAGCCTAGGGTTAGGGTTAGGCTTAGGGTTAGGCTTAGGGTACGGCTTAGGGTACGGGTTTGGGGAGGGGTTCGGGTACGGCGTAGGGTATGGGTTAGGGTTAGGGTTAGGGTTAGTGTTAGGGTTAGGGCTCGGTTTAGGGTACGGGTTAGGATTAGGGTACGTGTTAGGGTTAGGGTAGGGGTTAGGGTTAGGGTACACGTTAGGGTTAGGGTAGTTATTAAACCTATCCCACTCTCTAGATACCCCTTAGCACGTAAAGGAATATTATTTGGGGGTCCAGCCATGGAGAAGAGTTTAGACACTAGGATAAGATAAGGAACACACCCATTATAAAGAAATCACTTTAGGATTCTCTTTTTAAGCTGTTCCTTAAAACACTAGTGCTTAGGAAATCTATTGGAGGCAGAAGCAGTCAAGGGTAGCCTAGGGTTAGGGTTAGGCTTAGGGTTAGGTTTAGGTTACGGGTTCGGGGAGGGATGCGGGTACGGCGTAGGGTATGGGTTAGGGTTAGGGTTAGTGTTAGTGTTAGGGTTAGGGCTCGGTTTAGGGTACAGGTTAGGATTAGGGTACGTGTTAGGGTTAGGGTAGGGGTTAGGGTTAGGGTACGCGTTAGGGTTAGAGTAGTTATTAAACCTATCCCACTCTCTAGATACCCCTTAGCACGTAAGGGGATATTATTTGGGGGTGCAGCCATGGAGAAGAATTTAGACACTAGGATAAGATAAGGAACACACCCATTATAAAGAAATCACATTAGGATTCTCTTTTTAAGCTGTTCCTTAAAACACTAGTGCTTAGGAAATCTATTGGAGGCAGAAGCAGTCAAGGGTAGCCTAGGGTTAGGGTTAGGCTTACGGTTAGGCTTAGGGTACGGCTTAGGGTACGGGTTCGGGGAGGGGTGCGGGTACGGCGTAGGGTATGGGTTAGGGTTAGGGTTAGGGTTAGTGTTAGGGTTAGGGCTCGGTTTAGGGTACGGGTTAGGATTAGGGTACGTGTTAGGGTTAGGGTACGCGTTAGGGTTAGGGTAGTTATTAAACCTATCCCACTCTCTAGATACCCCTTAGCACGTAAAGGAATATTATTTGAGGGTCCAGCCATGGAGAAGAGTTTAGACACTAGGATAAGATAAGGAACACACCCATTATAAAGAAATCACTTTAGGATTCTCTTTTTAAGCTGTTCCTTAAAACACTAGTGCTTAGGAAATCTATTGGAGGCAGAAGCAGTCAAGGGTAGCCTAGGGTTAGGGATAGGCTTAGGGTTAGGGTTAGGGTACGGCTTGGGGTATGGGTTCAGGGAGGGGTTCGGGTACAGCATAGGGTATGGGTTAGGGTTAGTGTTAGGGTTAGTGTTAGGGTTAGGGCTCGGTTTAGGGTACGGGTTAGGAGTAGGGTACGTGTTAGGGTTAGGGTAGGGGTTAGGGTTAGGGTACGCGTTAGGGTTAGGGTAGCTA
The DNA here is from genome assembly GCF_965194805.1 of Balaenoptera borealis. NCBI lineage: Eukaryota > Metazoa > Chordata > Mammalia > Artiodactyla > Balaenopteridae > Balaenoptera > Balaenoptera borealis. The sequence goes on from NW_028123857.1 coordinate 418,177, forward strand.
TTAAACCTATTCCACTCTCTAGATACCCCTTAGCACGTAAGGGAATATTATTTGGGGGTGCAGCCATGGAGAAGAGTTTAGACACTAGGATAAGATAAGGAACACACCCATTATAAAGAAATCACATTAGGATTCTCTTTTTAAGCTGTTCCTTAAAACACTAGTGCTTAGGAAATCTATGGGAGGCAGAAGCAGTCAAGGGTAGCCTAAGGTTAGGGTTAGGCTTACGGTTAGGCTTAGGGTACGGCTTAGGGTACGGGTTCGGGGAGGGGTGCGGGTACGGCGTAGGGTATGGGTTAGGGTTAGGGTTAGGGTTAGTGTTAGGGTTAGGGCTCGGTTTAGGGTACGGGTTAGGATTAGGGTACGTGTTAGGGTTAGGGTAGGGGTTAGGGTTAGGGTACGCGTTAGGCTTAGGGTAGTTATTAAACCTATCCCACTCTCTAGATACCCCTTAGCACGTAAAGGAATATTATTTGAGGGTCCAGCCATGGAGAAGAGTTTAGACACTAGGATAAGATAAGGAACACACCCATTATAAAGAAATCACATTAGGATTCTCTTTTTAAGCTGTTGCTTAAAACACTAGTGCTTAGGAAATCTATTGGAGGCAGAAGCAGTCAAGGGTAGCCTAGGGTTAGGGTTAGGCTTAGGGCTAGGCTTAGGGTACGGCTTAGGGTAAGGGTTCGGGGAGGGTTTCGGGTACGGCGTAGGGTATGGGTTAGGGTTAGGGTTAGGGTTAGTGTTAGGGTTAGGGCTCGGTTTAGGGTACGGTTAGGATTAGGGTACGTGTTAGGTTTAGGGTAGGGGTTCGGGTTAGGGTACGCGTTAGGGTTAGGGTAGTTAGTAAGCTTATCCCACTCTCTAGATACCCCTTAGCACGTAAAGGAATATTATTTGGGGGTCCAGCCATGGAGAAGAATTTAGACACTAGGATAAGATAAGGAACACACCCATTATAAAGAAATCACATTAGGATTCTCTTTTTAACCTGTTGCTTAAAACACTAGTGCTTAGGAAATCTATTGGAGGCAGAAGCAGTCAAGGGTAGCCTAGGGTTAGTGTTAGGCTTAGGGTTAGGCTTAGGGTACGGCTTAGGGTACGGGTTTGGGGAGGGGTTCGGGTACGGCGTAGGGTATGGGTTAGGGTTAGGGTTAGTGTTAGGGTTAGGGTTAGGGCTCGGTTTAGGTTACGGGTTAGGATTAGGGTACGTGTTAGTGTTAGGGTAGGGGTTAGGGTTAGAGTACGCATTAGGGTTAGGGTAGTTATTAAACCTATCCCACTCTCTAGATACCCCTTAGCACGTAAGGCAATATTATTTGGGGGTGCAGCCATGGAGAAGAGTTTAGACACTAGGATAAGATAAGGAACACACCCATTATAAAGAAATCACATTAGGATTCTCTTTTTAAGCTGTTCCTTAAAACACTAGTGCTTAGGAAATCTATTGGAGGCAGAAGCAGTCAAGGGTAGCCTAGGGTTAGGGTTAGGCTTAGGGTTAGGCTTAGGGTACGGCTTAGGGTACGGGTTCGGGGAGGGGTGTGGGTACGGCGTAGGGTATGGTTTAGGGTTAGGGTTAGGGTTAGTGTTAGGGTTAGGGCTCGGTTTAGGGTACGGGTTAGGATTAGGGTACGTGTTAGGGTTAGGGTAGGGGTTAGGGTTAGGGTAGTTATTAAACCTATCCCACTCTCTAGATACCCCTTAGCACGTAAAGGAATATTATTTGGGGGTCCAGCCATGGAGAAGAGTTTAGACACTAGGATAAGATAAGGAACACACCCATTATAAAGAAATCACTTTAGGATTCTCTTTTTAAGCTGTTCCTTAAAACACTAGTGCTTAGGAAATCTATTGGAGGCAGAAGCAGTCAAGGGTAGCCTAGGGTTAGTGTTAGGCTTAGGGTTAGGCTTAGGGTACGGCTTAGGGTTCGGGTTTGGGGAGGGGTTCGGGTATGGCGTAGGGTATGGGTTAGGGTTAGTGTTAGGGTTAGGGCTCGGTTTAGGGTACGGGTTAGGATTAGGGTACGTGTTAGGGTTAGGGTAGGGGTTAGGGTTAGAGTACGCATTAGGGTTAGGGTAGTTATTAAACCTATCCCACTCTCTAGATACCCCTTAGCACGTAAGGGAATATTATTTGGGGGTGCAGCCATGGAGAAGAGTTTAGACACTAGGATAAGATAAGGAACACACCCATTATAAAGAAATCACATTAGGATTCTCTTTTTAAGCTGTTCCTTAAAACACTAGTGCTTAGGAAATCTATGGGAGGCAGAAGCAGTCAAGGGTAGCCTAGGGTTAGGGTTAGGCTTAGGGTTAGGGTTAGGGTACGGCTTGGGGTATGGGTTCGGGGAGGGGTTCGGGTACGGCATAGGGTATGTGTTAGGGTTAGGGTTAGGGTTAGTGTTAGGGTTAGGGCTCGGTTTAGGGTACGGGTTAAGATTAGGGTACGTGTTAGGGTTAGGGTTAGGGTAGGGGTTAGGGTTAGGGTACGCGTTAGGCTTAGGGTAGTTAGTAAACCTATCCCACTCTCTAGATACCCCTTAGCACGTAAAGGAATATTATTTGGGGGTCCAGCCATGGAGGAGAGTTTAAACACTAGGATAAGATAAGGAACACACCCATTATAAAGAAATCACATTAGGATTCTCTTTTTAAGCTTTTCCTTAAAACACTAGTGCTTAGGAAACCTATTGGAGGCAGAAGCAGTCAAGGGTAGCCTAGGGTTAGGGTTAGGCTTAGGGTTAGGCTTAGGGTACGGCTTAGGGTACGGGTTCGGGGAGTGGTTCGGTTACGGCGTAGGGTATGGTTTAGGGTTAGGGTTAGGGTTAGTGTTACGGTTAGGGCTCGGTTTAGGGTACGGGTCAGGATTAGGGTACGTGTTAGGGTTAGGGTAGGGGTTAGGGTTAGGGTACGCGTTAGGGTTAGGGTAGTTATTAAACCTATCCCACTCTCTAGATACCCCTTAGCACGTAAAGGAATATTATTTGGGGGTCCAGCCATGGAGAAGAGTTTAGACACTAGGATAAATAAGGAACACACCCATTATAAAGAAATCACATTAGGATTCTCTTTTTAAGCTGTTCCTTAAAACACGAGTGCTTAGGAAATCTATTGGAGGCAGAAGCAGTCAAGGGTAGCCTAGGGTTAGTGTTAGGCTTAGGGTTAGGCTTAGGGTACGGGTTTGGGGAGGGGTTCGGGTACGGCGTAGGGTATGGTTTAGGGTTAGGGTTAGGGTTAGTGTTAGGGTTAGGGCTCGGTTTAGGGTACGGGTTAGGATTAGGGTACGTGTTAGGGTTAGGGTAGGGGTTAGGGTTAGAGTACGCATTAGGGTTAGGGTAGTTATTAAACCTATCCCACTCTCTAGATACCCCTTAGCACGTAAGGGAATATTATTTGGAGTTGCAGCCATGGAGAAGAGTTTAGACACTAAGATAAGATAAGGAACACACCCATTATAAAGAAATCACATTAGGATTCTCTTTTTAAGCTGTTCCTTAAAACACTAGTGCTTAGGAAATCTATTGGAGGCAGAAGCAGTCAAGGGTAGCCTAGGGTTAGGGTTAGGCTTAGGGTTAGGCTTAGGGTACGGCTTAGGGTACGGGTTCGGGGAGGGGTTCGGGTACAGCGTAGGGTATTGGTTAGGGTTAGGGTTAGGGTTAGTGTTAAGGTTAGGGCTCGGTTTAGGGTACGGGTTAGCATTAGGGTACGTGTTAGGGTTAGGGTAGGGGTTAGGGTTAGGGTACGCGTTAGGGTTAGGGTAGTTAGTAAACCTATCCCACTCTCTAGATACCCCTTAGCACGTAAAGGAATATTATTTGGGGGTCCAGCCATGGAGAAGAGTTTAGACACTAGGATAAGATAAGGAACACACCCATTATAAAGAAATCACATTAGGATTCTCTTTTTAAGCTGTTGCTTAAAACACTAGTGCTTAGGAAATCTATTGGAGGCAGAAGCAGTCAAGGGTAGCCTAGGGTTAGGGTTAGGCTTAGGGTTAGGCTTAGGGTATGGCTTAGGGTACGGGTTTGGGGAGGGGTTCGGGTACGGCGTAGGGTATGGGTTAGGGTTAGGGTTAGGGTTAGTGTTAGGGTTAGGGCTCGGTTTAGGGTACGGGTTAGGATTAGGGTACGTGTTAGGGTTAGGGTAGGGGTTAGGGTTAGGGTACACGTTAGGGTTAGGGTAGTTATTAAACCTATCCCACTCTCTAGATACCCCTTAGCACGTAAAGGAATATTATTTGGGGGTCCAGCCATGGAGAAGAGTTTAGACACTAGGATAAGATAAGGAACACACCCATTATAAAGAAATCACTTTAGGATTCTCTTTTTAAGCTGTTCCTTAAAACACTAGTGCTTAGGAAATCTATTGGAGGCAGAAGCAGTCAAGGGTAGCCTAGGGTTAGGGTTAGGCTTAGGGTTAGGTTTAGGGTACGGCTTGGGGAATGGGTTCGGGGAGGGGTTCGGGTACGGCGTAGGGTATGGTTTAGGGTTAGGGTTAGGGTTAGTGTTAGGGTTAGGGCTCGGTTTAGGGTACGGGTTAGGATTAGGGTACGTGTTAGGGTTAGGGTAGGGGTTAGGGTTAGGTTACGCGTTAGGGCTAGGGTAGTTAGTAAACCTATCCCACTCTCTAGCTCCCCCTTAGCACGTAAACGAATATTATTTGGGGGTCCAGCCATGGAGAAGAGTTTAGACACTAGGATAAGATAAGGAACACACCCATTATAAAGAAATCACATTAGGATTCTCTTTTTAAGCTGTTTCTTAATACACTACTGCTTAGGAAATCAATTGGAGGCAGAAGCAGTCAAGGGTAGCCTAGGGTTAGGGTTAGGCTTAGGGTTAGGTTTAGGTTACGGGTTCGGGGAGGGATGCGGGTACGGCGTAGGGTATGGGTTAGGGTTAGGGTTAGTGTTAGTGTTAGGGTTAGGGCTCGGTTTAGGGTACAGGTTAGGATTAGGGTACGTGTTAGGGTTAGGGTAGGGGTTAGGGTTAGGGTACGCGTTAGGGTTAGAGTAGTTATTAAACCTATCCCACTCTCTACATACCCCTTAGCACGTAAGGGGATATTATTTGGGGGTGCAGCCATGGAGAAGAATTTAGACACTAGGATAAGATAAGGAACACACCCATTATAAAGAAATCACATTAGGATTCTCTTTTTAAGCTGTTCCTTAAAACACTAGTGCTTAGGAAATCTATTGGAGGCAGAAGCAGTCAAGGGTAGCCTAGGGTTAGGGTTAGGCTTACGGTTAGGCTTAGGGTACGGCTTAGGGTACGGGTTCGGGGAGGGGTGCGGGTACGGCGTAGGGTATGGGTTAGGGTTAGGGTTAGGGTTAGTGTTAGGGTTAGGGCTCGGTTTAGGGTACGGGTTAGGATTAGGGTACGTGTTAGGGTTAGGGTACGCGTTAGGGTTAGGGTAGTTATTAAACCTATCCCACTCTCTAGATACCCCTTAGCACGTAAAGGAATATTATTTGAGGGTCCAGCCATGGAGAAGAGTTTAGACACTAGGATAAGATAAGGAACACACCCATTATAAAGAAATCACTTTAGGATTCTCTTTTTAAGCTGTTCCTTAAAACACTAGTGCTTAGGAAATCTATTGGAGGCAGAAGCAGTCAAGGGTAGCCTAGGGTTAGGGATAGGCTTAGGGTTAGGGTTAGGGTACGGCTTGGGGTATGGGTTCGGGGAGGGGTTCGGGTACGGCATAGGGTATGGGTTAGGGTTAGTGTTAGGGTTAGTGTTAGGGTTAGGGCTCGGTTTAGGGTACGGTTAGGATTAGGGTACGTGTTAGGTTTAGGGTAGGGGTTCGGGTTAGGGTACGCGTTAGGGTTAGGGTAGTTAGTAAGCTTATCCCACTCTCTAGATACCCCTTAGCACGTAAAGGAATATTATTTGGGGGTCCAGCCATGGAGAAGAATTTAGACACTAGGATAAGATAAGGAACACACCCATTATAAAGAAATCACATTAGGATTCTCTTTTTAAGCTGTTCCTTAAAACACTAGTGCTTAGGAAATCTATTGGAGGCAGAAGCAGTCAAGGGTAGCCTAGGGTTAGTGTTAGGCTTAGGGTTAGGCTTAGGGTACGGGTTTGGGGAGGGGTTCGGCTACGGCGTAGGGTATGGGTTAGGGTTAGGGTTAGGGTTAGTGTTAGGGTTAGGGCTCGGTTTAGGGTACGGGTTAGGATTAGGGTACGTGTTAGGGTTAGTGTAGGGGTTAGGGTTAGGGTACGCATTAGGGTTAGGGTAGTTATTAAACCTATCCCACTCTCTAGATACCCCTTAGCACGTAAGGGAATATTATTTCGGGGTGCAGCCATGGAGAAGAGTTTAGACACTAAGATAAGATAAGGAACACACCCATTATAAAGAAATCACATTAGGATTCTCTTTTTAAGCTGTTCCTTAAAACACTAGTGCTTAGGAAATCTATTGGAGGCAGAAGCAGTCAAGGGTAGCCTAGGGTTAGGGTTAAGCTTAGGGTTAGGCTTAGGGTACGGCTTAGGGTACGGGTTCGGGGAGGGGTGCGGGTACGGCGTAGGGTATGGGTTAGGGTTAGGGTTAGGGTTAGTGTTAGGGTTAGGGCTCGGTTTAGGTTACGGGTTAGGATTAGGGTAAGTGTTAGGGTTAGGGTAGGGGTTAGGGTTAGGGTACGCGTTAGGGTTAGGGTAGTTAGTAAACCTATCCCACTCTCTAGATACCCCTTAGCACGTAAAGGAATATTATTTGAGGGTCCAGCCATGGAGAAGAGTTTAGACACTAGGATAAGATAAGGAACACACCCATTATAAAGAAATCACATTAGGATTCTCTTTTTAAGCTGTTCCTTAAAACACTACTGCTTAGGAAATCTATTGGAGGCAGAAGCAGTCAAGGGTAGCCTAGGGTTAGGGTTAGGCTTAGGGTTAGGCTTAGGGTACGGCTTAGGGTACGGGTTCGGGGAGGGTTTCGGGTACGGCATAGGGTATGGGTTAGGGTTAGGGTTAGGGTTAGTGTTAGGGTTAGGGCTCGGTTTAGGGTACGGTTAGGATTAGTGTACGTGTTAGGTTTAGGGTAGGGGTTAGGGTTAGGGTACGCGTTAGGGTTAGGGTAGTTAGTAAACCTATCCCACTCTCTAGATACCCCTTAGCACGTAAGGGAATATTATTTGGGGGTGCAGCCATGGAGAAGAGTTTAGACACTAGGATAAGATAAGGAACACACCCATTATAAAGAAATCACATTAGGATTCTCTTTTTAAGCTGTTCCTTAAAACACTAGTGCTTAGGAAATCTATGGGAGGCAGAAGCAGTCAAGGGTAGCCTAGGGTTAGGGTTAGGCTTAGGGTTAGGGTTAGGGTACGGCTTGGGGTATGGGTTCGGGGAGGGGTTCGGGTACGGCATAGGGTATGTGTTAGGGTTAGGGTTAGGGTTAGTGTTAGGGTTAGGGCTCGGTTTAGGGTACGGGTTAAGATTAGGGTACGTGTTAGGGTTAGGGTTAGGGTAGGGGTTAGGGTTAGGGTACGCGTTAGGCTTAGGGTAGTTAGTAAACCTATCCCACTCTCTAGATACCCCTTAGCACGTAAAGGAATATTATTTGGGGGTCCAGCCATGGAGGAGAGTTTAAACACTAGGATAAGATAAGGAACACACCCATTATAAAGAAATCACATTAGGATTCTCTTTTTAAGCTTTTCCTTAAAACACTAGTGCTTAGGAAACCTATTGGAGGCAGAAGCAGTCAAGGGTAGCCTAGGGTTAGGGTTAGGCTTAGGGTTAGGCTTAGGGTACGGCTTAGGGTACGGGTTCGGGGAGTGGTTCGGTTACGGCGTAGGGTATGGTTTAGGGTTAGGGTTAGGGTTAGTGTTACGGTTAGGGCTCGGTTTAGGGTACGGGTCAGGATTAGGGTACGTGTTAGGGTTAGGGTAGGGGTTAGGGTTAGGGTACGCGTTAGGGTTAGGGTAGTTATTAAACCTATCCCACTCTCTAGATACCCCTTAGCACGTAAAGGAATATTATTTGGGGGTCCAGCCATGGAGAAGAGTTTAGACACTAGGATAAATAAGGAACACACCCATTATAAAGAAATCACATTAGGATTCTCTTTTTAAGCTGTTCCTTAAAACACGAGTGCTTAGGAAATCTATTGGAGGCAGAAGCAGTCAAGGGTAGCCTAGGGTTAGTGTTAGGCTTAGGGTTAGGCTTAGGGTACGGGTTTGGGGAGGGGTTCGGGTACGGCGTAGGGTATGGTTTAGGGTTAGGGTTAGGGTTAGTGTTAGGGTTAGGGCTCGGTTTAGGGTACGGGTTAGGATTAGGGTACGTGTTAGGGTTAGGGTAGGGGTTAGGGTTAGAGTACGCATTAGGGTTAGGGTAGTTATTAAACCTATCCCACTCTCTAGATACCCCTTAGCACGTAAGGGAATATTATTTGGAGTTGCAGCCATGGAGAAGAGTTTAGACACTAAGATAAGATAAGGAACACACCCATTATAAAGAAATCACATTAGGATTCTCTTTTTAAGCTGTTCCTTAAAACACTAGTGCTTAGGAAATCTATTGGAGGCAGAAGCAGTCAAGGGTAGCCTAGGGTTAGGGTTAGGCTTAGGGTTAGGCTTAGGGTACGGCTTAGGGTACGGGTTCGGGGAGGGGTTCGGGTACAGCGTAGGGTATTGGTTAGGGTTAGGGTTAGGGTTAGTGTTAAGGTTAGGGCTCGGTTTAGGGTACGGGTTAGCATTAGGGTACGTGTTAGGGTTAGGGTAGGGGTTAGGGTTAGGGTACGCGTTAGGGTTAGGGTAGTTAGTAAACCTATCCCACTCTCTAGATACCCCTTAGCACGTAAAGGAATATTATTTGGGGGTCCAGCCATGGAGAAGAGTTTAGACACTAGGATAAGATAAGGAACACACCCATTATAAAGAAATCACATTAGGATTCTCTTTTTAAGCTGTTGCTTAAAACACTAGTGCTTAGGAAATCTATTGGAGGCAGAAGCAGTCAAGGGTAGCCTAGGGTTAGGGTTAGGCTTAGGGTTAGGCTTAGGGTATGGCTTAGGGTACGGGTTTGGGGAGGGGTTCGGGTACGGCGTAGGGTATGGGTTAGGGTTAGGGTTAGGGTTAGTGTTAGGGTTAGGGCTCGGTTTAGGGTACGGGTTAGGATTAGGGTACGTGTTAGGGTTAGGGTAGGGGTTAGGGTTAGGGTACACGTTAGGGTTAGGGTAGTTATTAAACCTATCCCACTCTCTAGATACCCCTTAGCACGTAAAGGAATATTATTTGGGGGTCCAGCCATGGAGAAGAGTTTAGACACTAGGATAAGATAAGGAACACACCCATTATAAAGAAATCACTTTAGGATTCTCTTTTTAAGCTGTTCCTTAAAACACTAGTGCTTAGGAAATCTATTGGAGGCAGAAGCAGTCAAGGGTAGCCTAGGGTTAGGGTTAGGCTTAGGGTTAGGTTTAGGGTACGGCTTGGGGAATGGGTTCGGGGAGGGGTTCGGGTACGGCGTAGGGTATGGTTTAGGGTTAGGGTTAGGGTTAGTGTTAGGGTTAGGGCTCGGTTTAGGGTACGGGTTAGGATTAGGGTACGTGTTAGGGTTAGGGTAGGGGTTAGGGTTAGGTTACGCGTTAGGGCTAGGGTAGTTAGTAAACCTATCCCACTCTCTAGCTCCCCCTTAGCACGTAAACGAATATTATTTGGGGGTCCAGCCATGGAGAAGAGTTTAGACACTAGGATAAGATAAGGAACACACCCATTATAAAGAAATCACATTAGGATTCTCTTTTTAAGCTGTTTCTTAATACACTACTGCTTAGGAAATCAATTGGAGGCAGAAGCAGTCAAGGGTAGCCTAGGGTTAGGGTTAGGCTTAGGGTTAGGTTTAGGTTACGGGTTCGGGGAGGGATGCGGGTACGGCGTAGGGTATGGGTTAGGGTTAGGGTTAGTGTTAGTGTTAGGGTTAGGGCTCGGTTTAGGGTACAGGTTAGGATTAGGGTACGTGTTAGGGTTAGGGTAGGGGTTAGGGTTAGGGTACGCGTTAGGGTTAGAGTAGTTATTAAACCTATCCCACTCTCTACATACCCCTTAGCACGTAAGGGGATATTATTTGGGGGTGCAGCCATGGAGAAGAATTTAGACACTAGGATAAGATAAGGAACACACCCATTATAAAGAAATCACATTAGGATTCTCTTTTTAAGCTGTTCCTTAAAACACTAGTGCTTAGGAAATCTATTGGAGGCAGAAGCAGTCAAGGGTAGCCTAGGGTTAGGGTTAGGCTTACGGTTAGGCTTAGGGTACGGCTTAGGGTACGGGTTCGGGGAGGGGTGCGGGTACGGCGTAGGGTATGGGTTAGGGTTAGGGTTAGGGTTAGTGTTAGGGTTAGGGCTCGGTTTAGGGTACGGGTTAGGATTAGGGTACGTGTTAGGGTTAGGGTACGCGTTAGGGTTAGGGTAGTTATTAAACCTATCCCACTCTCTAGATACCCCTTAGCACGTAAAGGAATATTATTTGAGGGTCCAGCCATGGAGAAGAGTTTAGACACTAGGATAAGATAAGGAACACACCCATTATAAAGAAATCACTTTAGGATTCTCTTTTTAAGCTGTTCCTTAAAACACTAGTGCTTAGGAAATCTATTGGAGGCAGAAGCAGTCAAGGGTAGCCTAGGGTTAGGGATAGGCTTAGGGTTAGGGTTAGGGTACGGCTTGGGGTATGGGTTCGGGGAGGGGTTCGGGTACGGCATAGGGTATGGGTTAGGGTTAGTGTTAGGGTTAGTGTTAGGGTTAGGGCTCGGTTTAGGGTACGGTTAGGATTAGGGTACGTGTTAGGTTTAGGGTAGGGGTTCGGGTTAGGGTACGCGTTAGGGTTAGGGTAGTTAGTAAGCTTATCCCACTCTCTAGATACCCCTTAGCACGTAAAGGAATATTATTTGGGGGTCCAGCCATGGAGAAGAATTTAGACACTAGGATAAGATAAGGAACACACCCATTATAAAGAAATCACATTAGGATTCTCTTTTTAAGCTGTTCCTTAAAACACTAGTGCTTAGGAAATCTATTGGAGGCAGAAGCAGTCAAGGGTAGCCTAGGGTTAGTGTTAGGCTTAGGGTTAGGCTTAGGGTACGGGTTTGGGGAGGGGTTCGGCTACGGCGTAGGGTATGGGTTAGGGTTAGGGTTAGGGTTAGTGTTAGGGTTAGGGCTCGGTTTAGGGTACGGGTTAGGATTAGGGTACGTGTTAGGGTTAGTGTAGGGGTTAGGGTTAGGGTACGCATTAGGGTTAGGGTAGTTATTAAACCTATCCCACTCTCTAGATACCCCTTAGCACGTAAGGGAATATTATTTCGGGGTGCAGCCATGGAGAAGAGTTTAGACACTAAGATAAGATAAGGAACACACCCATTATAAAGAAATCACATTAGGATTCTCTTTTTAAGCTGTTCCTTAAAACACTAGTGCTTAGGAAATCTATTGGAGGCAGAAGCAGTCAAGGGTAGCCTAGGGTTAGGGTTAAGCTTAGGGTTAGGCTTAGGGTACGGCTTAGGGTACGGGTTCGGGGAGGGGTGCGGGTACGGCGTAGGGTATGGGTTAGGGTTAGGGTTAGTGTTAGTGTTAGGGTTAGGGCTCGGTTTAGGTTACGGGTTAGGATTAGGGTAAGTGTTAGGGTTAGGGTAGGGGTTAGGGTTAGGGTACGCGTTAGGGTTAGGGTAGTTAGTAAACCTATCCCACTCTCTAGATACCCCTTAGCACGTAAAGGAATATTATTTGAGGGTCCAGCCATGGAGAAGAGTTTAGACACTAGGATAAGATAAGGAACACACCCATTATAAAGAAATCACATTAGGATTCTCTTTTTAAGCTGTTCCTTAAAACACTACTGCTTAGGAAATCTATTGGAGGCAGAAGCAGTCAAGGGTAGCCTAGGGTTAGGGTTAGGCTTAGGGTTAGGCTTAGGGTACGGCTTAGGGTACGGGTTCGGGGAGGGTTTCGGGTACGGCATAGGGTATGGGTTAGGGTTAGGGTTAGGGTTAGTGTTAGGGTTAGGGCTCGGTTTAGGGTACGGTTAGGATTAGTGTACGTGTTAGGTTTAGGGTAGGGGTTAGGGTTAGGGTACGCGTTAGGGTTAGGGTAGTTAGTAAACCTATCCCACTCTCTAGATACCCCTTAGCACGTAAAGGAATATTATTTGGGGGTCCAGCCATGGAGAAGAGTTTAGACACTAGGATAAGATAAGGAACACACCCATTATAAAGAAATCACATTAGGATTCTCTTTTTAAGCTGTTGCTTAAAACACTAGTGCTTAGGAAATCTATTGGAGGCAGAAGCAGTCAAGGGTAGCCTAGGGTTAGTGTTAGGCTTAGGGTTAGGCTTAGGGTATGGCTTAGGGTACGGGTTTGGGGAGGGGTTCGGGTACGGCGTAGGGTATGGGTTAGGGTTAGTGTTAGTGTTAGTGTTAGGGTTAGGGCTCGGTTTAGGGTACGGGTTAGGATTAGGGTACGTGTTAGGGTTAGGGTAGGGGTTAGGGTTAGGGTACGCGTTAGGGTTAGGGTAGTTATTAAACCTATCCCACTCTCTAGATACCCCTTAGCACATAAAGGAATATTATTTGGGGGTCCAGCCATGGAGAAGAGTTTAGACACTAGGATAAGATAAGGAACACACCCATTATAAAGAAATCACTTTAGGATTCTCTTTTTAAGCTGTTCCTTAAAACACTAGTGCTTAGGAAATCTATTGGAGGCAGAAGCAGTCAAGGGTAGCCTAGGGTTAGGGTTAGGCTTAGGGTTAGGTTTAGGGTACGGCTTGGGGAATGGGTTCGGGGAGGGGTTCGGGTACGGCGTAGGGTATGGTTTAGGGTTAGGGTTAGGGTTAGTGTTAGGGTTAGGGCTCGGTTTAGGGTACGGGTTAGGATTAGGGTACGTGTTAGGGTTAGGGTAGGGGTTAGGGTTAGGTTACTCGTTAGGGCTAGGGTAGTTAGTAAACCTATCCCACTCTGTAGCTCCCCCTTAGCACGTAAAGGAATATTATTTGGGGGTCCAGCCATGGAGAAGAGTTTAGACACTAGGATAAGATAAGGAACACACCCATTATAAAGAAATCACATTAGGATTCTCTTTTTAAGCTGTTTCTTAAAACACTACTGCTTAGGAAATCAATTGGAGGCAGAAGCAGTCAAGGGTAGCCTAGGGTTAGGGTTAGGCTTAGGGTTAGGTTTAGGGTATGGCTTAGGGTACGGGTTCGGGGAGGTGTGCGGGTACGGCGTAGGGTATGGGTTAGGGTTACGGTTAGTGTTAGTGTTAGGGTTAGGGCTCGGTTTGGGGTACAGGTTAGGATTAGGGTACGTGTTAGGGTTAGGGTAGGGGTTAGGGTTAGGGTACGCATTAGGGTTAGGGTAGTTATTAAACCTATCCCACTCTCTAGATACCCATTAGCACGTAAGGGAATATTATTTGGGGGTGCAGCCATGGAGAAGAGTTTAGACACTAGGATAAGATAAGGAACACACCCATTATAAAGAAATCACATTAGGATTCTCTTTTTAAGCTGTTCCTAAAACACTAGTGCTTAGGAAATCTATTGGAGGCAGAAGCAGTCAAGGGTAGCCTAGGGTTAGGGTTAGGCTTAGGGTTAGGCTTAGGGTACGGCTTAGGGTACGGGTTCGGGGAGGGGTGCGGGTACGGCGTAGGGTATGGGTTAGGGTTAGGGTTAGTGTTAGTGTTAGGGTTAGGGCTCGGTTTAGGGTACGGGTTAGGATTAGGGTACGTGTTAGGGTTAGGGTAGGGGTTAGGGTTAGGGTACGCATTAGGGTTAGGGTACTTATTAAACCTATCCCACTCTCTAGATACCCCTTAGCACATAAAGGAATATTATTTGAGGGTCCAGCCATGGAGAAGAGTTTAGACACTAGGATAAGATAAGGAACACACCCATTATAAAGAAATCACATTAGGATTCTCTTTTTAAGCTGTTCCTTAAAACACTAGTGCTTAGGAAATCTATTGGAGGCAGAAGCAGTCAAGGGTAGCCTAGGGTTAGGGTTAGGCTTAGGGTTAGGCTTAGGGTACGGCTTGGGGTATGGGTTCGGGGAGGGGTTCGGGTACGGCATAGGGTATGTGTTAGGGTTAGGGTTAGGGTTAGTGTTAGGGTTAGGGCTCGGTTTAGGGTACGGGTTAAGATTAGGGTACGTGTTAGGGTTAGGGTTAGGGTAGGGGTTAGGGTTAGGGTACGCGTTAGGGTTAGGGTAGTTATTAAACCTATCCCACTCTCTAGATACCCCTTAGCACGTAAGGGAATATTATTTGGGGGTGCAGCCATGGAGAAGAGTTTAGACACTAGGATAAGATAAGGAACACACCCATTATAAAGAAATCACATTAGGATTCTCTTTTTAAGCTGTTCCTTAAAACACTAGTGCTTAGGAAATCTATTGGAGGCAGAAGCAGTCAAGGGTAGCCTAGGGTTAGTGTTAGGCTTAGGGTTAGGCTTAGGGTACGGGTTTGGGGAGGGGTTCGGCTACGGCGTAGGGTATGGGTTAGGGTTAGGGTTAGGGTTAGTGTTAGGGTTAGGGCTCGGTTTAGGGTACGGGTTAGGATTAGGGTACGTGTTAGGGTTAGTGTAGGGGTTAGGGTTAGAGTACGCATTAGGGTTAGGGTAGTTATTAAACCTATCCCACTCTCTAGATACCCCTTAGCACGTAAGGGAATATTATTTGGGGGTGCAGCCATGGAGAAGAGTTTAGACACTAAGATAAGATAAGGAACACACCCATTATAAAGAAATCACATTAGGATTCTCTTTTTAAGCTGTTCCTTAAAACACTAGTGCTTAGGAAATCTATTGGAGGCAGAAGCAGTCAAGGGTAGCCTAGGGTTAGGGTTAAGCTTAGGGTTAGGCTTAGGGTACGGCTTAGGGTACGGGTTCGGGGAGGGGTGCGGGTACGGCGTAGGGTATGGGTTAGGGTTAGGGTTAGGGTTAGTGTTAGGGTTAGGGCTCGGTTTAGGTTACGGGTTAGGATTAGGGTAAGTGTTAGGGTTAGGGTAGGGGTTAGGGTTAGGGTACGCGTTAGGGTTAGGGTAGTTAGTAAACCTATCCCACTCTCTAGATACCCCTTAGCACGTAAAGGAATATTATTTGAGGGTACAGCCATGGTGAAGAGTTTAGACACTAGGATAAGATAAGGAACACACCCATTATAAAGAAATCACATTAGGATTCTCTTTTTAAGCTGTTCCTTAAAACACTAGTGCTTAGGAAATCTATTGGAGGCAGAAGCAGTCAAGGGTAGCCTAGGGTTAGGGTTAGGCTTAGGGTTAGGCTTAGGGTACGGCTTAGGGTACGGGTTCGGGGAGGGGTTCGGGTACAGCGTAGGGTATGGGTTAGGGTTAGGGTTAGGGTTAGTGTTAAGTTTAGGGCTCGGTTTAGGGTACGGGTTAGGATTAGGGTACGTGTTAGGGTTAGGGTAGGGGTTAGGGTTAGGGTACGCGTTAGGGTTAGGTTAGTTAGTAAACCTATCCCACTCTCTATATACCCCTTAGCACGTAAACGAATATTATTTGGGGGTTCAGCCATGGAGAAGAGTTTAGACACTAGGATAAGATAAGGAACACACCCATTATAAAGAAATCACATTAGGATTCTCTTTTTAAGCTGTTGCTTAAAACACTAGTGCTTAGGAAATCTATTGGAGGCAGAAGCAGTCAAGGGTAGCCTAGGGTTAGTGTTAGGCTTAGGGTACGGCTTAGGGTACGGCTTAGGGTACGGGTTTGGGGAGGGGTTCGGGTACGGCGTAGGGTATGGGTTAGGGTTAGGGTTAGTGTTAGTGTTAGGGTTAGGGCTCGGTTTAGGGTACGGGTTAGGATTAGGGTACGTGTTAGGGTTAGGGTAGGGGTTAGGGTTAGGGTACGCGTTAGGGTTAGGGTAGTTAGTAAACCTATCCCACTCTCTAGATACCCCTTAGCACGTAAAGGAGTATTATTTGGGGGTCCAGCCATGGAGAAGAGTTTAGACACTAGGATAAGATAAGGAACACACCCATTATAAAGAAATCACATTAGGATTCTCTTTTTCAGCTGTTCCTTAAAACACTACTGCTTAGGAAATCTATTGGAGGCAGAAGCAGTCAAGGGTAGCCTAGGGTTAGGGTTAGGCTTAGGGTTAGGCTTAGGGTACGGCTTAGGGTACGGGTTCGGGGAGGGTTTCGGGTACGGCATAGGGTATGGGTTAGGGTTAGGGTTAGGGTTAGTGTTAGGGTTAGGGCTCGGTTTAGGGTACGGTTAGGATTAGTGTACGTGTTAGGTTTAGGGTAGGGGTTAGGGTTAGGGTACGCGTTAGGGTTAGGGTAGTTAGTAAACCTATCCCACTCTCTAGATACCCCTCAGCACGTAAAGGAATATTATTTGGGGGTCCAGCCATGGAGAAGAGTTTAGACACTAGGATAAGATAAGGAACACACCCATTATAAAGAAATCACATTAGGATTCTCTTTTTAAGCTGTTGCTTAAAACACTAGTGCTTAGGAAATCTATTGGAGGCAGAAGCAGTCAAGGGTAGCCTAGGGTTAGTGTTAGGCTTAGGGTTAGGCTTAGGGTATGGCTTAGGGTACGGGTTTGGGGAGGGGTTCGGGTACGGCGTAGGGTATGGGTTAGGGTTAGTGTTAGTGTTAGTGTTAGGGTTAGGGCTCGGTTTAGGGTACGGGTTAGGATTAGGGTACGTGTTAGTGTTAGGGTAGGGGTTAGGTTTAGAGTACGCATTAGGGTTAGGGTAGTTATTAAACCTATCCCACTCTCTAGATACCCCTTAGCACGTAAGGCAATATTATTTGCGGGTGCAGCCATGGAGAAGAGTTTAGACACTAGGATAAGATAAGGAACACACCCATTATAAAGAAATCACATTAGGATTCTCTTTTTAAGCTGTTCCTTAAAACACTAGTGCTTAGGAAATCTATTGGAGGCAGAAGCAGTCAAGGGTAGCCTAGGGTTAGGGTTAGGCTTAGGGTTAGGCTTAGGGTACGGCTTAGGGTACGGGTTTGGGGAGGGGTTCGGGTATGGCGTAGGGTATGGGTTAGTGTTAGGGTTAGGGTTAGTGTTAGGGTTAGGGCTCGGTTTAGGGTACGGGTTAGGATTAGGGTACGTGTTAGGGTTAGGGTAGGGGTTAGGGTTAGGGTACGCGTTAGGGTTAGGGTAGTTATTAAACCTATCCCACTCTCTAGATACCCCTTAGCACATAAAGGAATATTATTTGGGGGTCCAGCCATGGAGAAGAGTTTAGACACTAGGATAAGATAAGGAACACACCCATTATAAAGAAATCACTTTAGGATTCTCTTTTTAAGCTGTTCCTTAAAACACTAGTGCTTAGGAAATCTATTGGAGGCAGAAGCAGTCAAGGGTAGCCTAGGGTTAGGGTTAGGCTTAGGGTTAGGTTTAGGGTACGGCTTGGGGAATGGGTTCGGGGAGGGGTTCGGGTACGGCGTAGGGTATGGTTTAGGGTTAGGGTTAGGGTTAGTGTTAGGGTTAGGGCTCGGTTTAGGGTACGGGTTAGGATTAGGGTACGTGTTAGGGTTAGGGTAGGGGTTAGTGTTAGGTTACTCGTTAGGGCTAGGGTAGTTAGTAAACCTATCCCACTCTGTAGCTCCCCCTTAGCACGTAAAGGAATATTATTTGGGGGTCCAGCCATGGAGAAGAGTTTAGACACTAGGATAAGATAAGGAACACACCCATTATAAAGAAATCACATTAGGATTCTCTTTTTAAGCTGTTTCTTAAAACACTACTGCTTAGGAAATCAATTGGAGGCAGAAGCAGTCAAGGGTAGCCTAGGGTTAGGGTTAGGCTTAGGGTTAGGTTTAGGGTATGGCTTAGGGTACGGGTTCGGGGAGGTGTGCGGGTACGGCGTAGGGTATGGGTTAGGGTTAGGGTTAGTGTTAGTGTTAGGGTTAGGGCTCGGTTTGGGGTACAGGTTAGGATTAGGGTACGTGTTAGGGTTAGGGTAGGGGTTAGGGTTAGGGTACGCATTAGGGTTAGGGTAGTTATTAAACCTATCCCACTCTCTAGATACCCATTAGCACGTAAGGGAATATTATTTGGGGGTGCAGCCATGGAGAAGAATTTAGACACTAGGATAAGATAAGGAACACACCCATTATAAAGAAATCACATTAGGATTCTCTTTTTAAGCTGTTCCTAAAACACTAGTGCTTAGGAAATCTATTGGAGGCAGAAGCAGTCAAGGGTAGCCTAGGGTTAGGGTTAGGCTTAGGGTTAGGCTTAGGGTACGGCTTAGGGTACGGGTTCGGGGAGGGGTGCGGGTACGGCGTAGGGTATGGGTTAGGGTTAGGGTTAGTGTTAGTGTTAGGGTTAGGGCTCGGTTTAGGGTACGGGTTAGGATTAGGGTACGTGTTAGGGTTAGGGTAGGGGTTAGGGTTAGGGTACGCATTAGGGTTAGGGTACTTATTAAACCTATCCCACTCTCAAGATACCCCTTAGCACATAAAGGAATATTATTTGAGGGTCCAGCCATGGAGAAGAGTTTAGACACTAGGATAAGATAAGGAACACACCCATTATAAAGAAATCACATTAGGATTCTCTTTTTAAGCTGTTCCTTAAAACACTAGTGCTTAGGAAATCTATTGGAGGCAGAAGCAGTCAAGGGTAGCCTAGGGTTAGGGTTAGGCTTAGGGTTAGTGTTAGGGTACGGCTTAGGGTACAGGTTCGGGGAGGGGTTCGGGTACGGCATAGGGTATGGGTTAGGGTTAGGGTTAGGGTTAGTGTTAGGGTTAGGGCTCGGTTTAGGGTACGGGTTAGGATTAGGGTATGTGTTAGGTTTAGGGTAGGGGTTAGGGTTAGGGTACGCGTTAGGGTTAGGGTAGTTATTAAACCTATCCCACTCTCTAGATACCCCTTAGCACGTAAAGGAATATTATTTGGGGGTCCAACCATGGAGAAGAGTTTAGACACTAGGATAAGATAAGGAAAACACCCATTATAAAGAAATCACATTAGGATTCTCTTTTTAAGCTGTTCCTTAAAACACTAGTGCTTAGGAAATCTATTGGAGGCAGAAGCAGTCAAGGGTAGCCTAGGGTTAGGGTTAGGCTTAGAGTTAGGCTTAGGGTACGGCTTAGGGTACGGGTTCGGGGAGGGGTTCGGGTAAGGCGTAGGGTATGGGTTAGGGTTAGGGTTAGGGTTAGTGTTAGGGTTAGGGCTCGGTTTAGGGTACGGGTTAGGATTAGGGTACGTGTTAGGGTTAGAGTAGGGGTTAGGGTTAGGGTACGCGTTAGGGTTAGGGTAGTTATTAAACCTATCCCACTCTCTAGATACCCCTTAGCACGTAAAGGAATATTATTTGGGGGTCCAGCCATGGAGAAGAGTTTAGACACTAGGATAAGATAAGGAACACACCCATTATAAAGAAATCACTTTAGGATTCTCTTTTTAAGCTGTTCCTTAAAACACTAGTGCTTAGGAAATCTATTGGAGGCAGAAGCAGTCAAGGGTAGCCTAGGGTTAGGGTTAGGCTTAGGGTTAGGGTTAGGGTACGGCTTGGGGTATGGGTTCGGGGAGGGGTTCGGGTACGGCATAGGGTATGTGTTAGGGTTAGGGTTAGGGTTAGTGTTAGGGTTAGGGCTCGGTTTAGGGTACGGGTTAAGATTAGGGTACGTGTTAGGGTTAGGGTTAGGGTAGGGGTTAGGGTTAGGGTACGCGTTAGGGTTAGGGTAGTTATTAAACCTATCCCACTCTCTAGATACCCCTTAGCACGTAAGGGAATATTATTTGGGGGTGAAGCCATGGAGAAGAGTTTAGACACTAGGATAAGATAAGGAACACACCCATTATAAAGAAATCACATTAGGATTCTCTTTTTAAGCTGTTCCTTAAAACACTAGTGCTTAGGAAATCTATTGGAGGCAGAAGCAGTCAAGGGTAGCCTAGGGTTAGGGTTAGGCTTAGGGTTAGGCTTAGGGTACGGCTTAGGGTACGAGTTCGGGGAGGGGTGCGGGTACGGCGTAGGGTATGGGTTAGGGTTAGGGTTAGGGTTAGTGTTAGGGTTAGGGCTCGGTTTAGGGTACGGGTTAGGATTAGGGTACGTGTTAGGGTTAGGGTAGGGGTTAGGGTTAGGGTACGCATTAGGGTTAGGGTACTTATTAAACCTATCCCACTCTCTAGATACCCCTTAGCACATAAAGGAATATTATTTGAGGGTCCAGCCATGGAGAAGAGTTTAGACACTAGGATAAGATAAGGAACACACCCATTATAAAGAAATCACATTAGGATTCTCTTTTTAAGCTGTTCCTTAAAACACTAGTGCTTAGGAAATCTATTGGAGGCAGAAGCAGTCAAGGGTAGCCTAGGGTTAGGGTTAGGCTTAGGGTTAGGCTTAGGGTACGGCTTAGGGTAAGG
Organism: Balaenoptera borealis; assembly: GCF_965194805.1. NCBI lineage: Eukaryota > Metazoa > Chordata > Mammalia > Artiodactyla > Balaenopteridae > Balaenoptera > Balaenoptera borealis. Next base: position 438,556 of record NW_028123857.1, read on the forward strand.
GTTCGGGGAGGGTTTCGGGTACGGCGTAGGGTATGGGTTAGGGTTAGGGTTAGGGTTAGTGTTAGGGTTAGGGCTCGGTTTAGGGTACGGTTAGGATTAGGGTACGTGTTAGGTTTAGGGTAGGGGTTAGGGTTAGGGTACGCGTTAGGCTTAGGGTAGTTAGTAAACCTATCCCACTCTTTAGATACCCCTTAGCACGTAAAGGAATATTATTTGGGGGTCCAGCCATGGAGGAGAGTTTAAACACTAGGATAAGATAAGGAACACACCCATTATAAAGAAATCACATTAGGATTCTCTTTTTAAGCTTTTCCTTAAAACACTAGTGCTTAGGAAACCTATTGGAGGCAGAAGCAGTCAAGGGTAGCCTAGGGTTAGGGTTAGGCTTAGGGTTAGGCTTAGGGTACGGCTTAGGGTACGGGTTCGGGGAGTGGTTCGGTTACGGCGTAGGGTATGGTTTAGGGTTAGGGTTAGGGTTAGTGTTACGGTTAGGGCTCGGTTTAGGGTACGGGTCAGGATTAGGGTACGTGTTAGGGTTAGGGTAGGGGTTAGGGTTAGGGTACGCGTTAGGGTTAGGGTAGTTATTAAACCTATCCCACTCTCTAGATACCCCTTAGCACGTAAAGGAATATTATTTGGGGGTCCAGCCATGGAGAAGAGTTTAGACACTAGGATAAATAAGGAACACACCCATTATAAAGAAATCACATTAGGATTCTCTTTTTAAGCTGTTCCTTAAAACACGAGTGCTTAGGAAATCTATTGGAGGCAGAAGCACTCAAGGGTAGCCTAGGGTTAGTGTTAGGCTTAGGGTTAGGCTTAGGGTACGGGTTTGGGGAGGGGTTCGGGTACGGCGTAGGGTATGGTTTAGGGTTAGGGTTAGGGTTAGTGTTAGGGTTAGGGCTCGGTTTAGGGTACGGGTTAGGATTAGGGTACGTGTTAGGGTTAGGGTAGGGGTTAGGGTTAGAGTACGCATTAGGGTTAGGGTAGTTATTAAACCTATCCCACTCTCTAGATACCCCTTAGCACGTAAGGGAATATTATTTGGGGTTGCAGCCATGGAGAAGAGTTTAGACACTAAGATAAGATAAGGAACACACCCATTATAAAGAAATCACATTAGGATTCTCTTTTTAAGCTGTTCCTTAAAACACTAGTGCTTAGGAAATCTATTGGAGGCAGAAGCAGTCAAGGGTAGCCTAGGGTTAGGTTTAGGCTTAGGGTTAGGCTTAGGGTACGGCTTAGGGTACGGGTTCGGGGAGGGGTTCGGGTACAGCGTAGGGTATTGGTTAGGGTTAGGGTTAGGGTTAGTGTTAAGGTTAGGGCTCGGTTTAGGGTACGGGTTAGCATTAGGGTACGTGTTAGGGTTAGGGTAGGGGTTAGGGTTAGGGTACGCGTTAGGGTTAGGGTAGTTAGTAAACCTATCCCACTCTCTAGATACCCCTTAGCACGTAAAGGAATATTATTTGGGGGTCCAGCCATGGAGAAGAGTTTAGACACTAGGATAAGATAAGGAACACACCCATTATAAAGAAATCACATTAGGATTCTCTTTTTAAGCTGTTGCTTAAAACACTAGTGCTTAGGAAATCTATTGGAGGCAGAAGCAGTCAAGGGTAGCCTAGGGTTAGGGTTAGGCTTAGGGTTAGGCTTAGGGTACGGCTTAGGGTACGGGTTCGGTGAGGGGTGCGGGTACGGCGTAGGGTATGGGTTAGGGTTAGGGTTAGGGTTAGGGTTAGGGTTAGGGCTCGGTTTAGGGTACGGGTTAGGATTAGGGTACGTGTTAGGGTTAGGGTAGGGGTTAGGGTTAGGGTACGCTTTAGGGTTAGGGTATTTATTAAACCTATCCCACTCTCTAGATACCCCTTAGCACGTAAAGGAATATTATTTGGGGGTCCAGCCATGGAGGAGAGTTTAAACACTAGGATAAGATAAGGAACACACCCATTATAAAGAAATCACATTAGGATTCTCTTTTTAAGCTGTTCCTGAAAACACTAGTGCTTAGGAAACCTATTGGAGGCAGAAGCAGTCAAGGGTAGCCTAGGGTTAGGGTTAGGCTTAGGGTTAGGCTTAGGGTACGGCTTAGGGTACGGGTTCGGGGAGGGGTGCGGGTACGGCGTAGGATATGGTTTAGGGTTAGGGTTAGGATTAGTGTTACGGTTAGGGCTCGGTTTAGGGTACGGGTCAGGATTAGGGTACGTGTTAGGGTAAGGGTAGGGGTTAGAGTTAGGGTACGCATTAGGGTTAGGGTAGTTATTAAACCTATCCCACTCTCTAGATACCCCTTAGCACGTAAAGGAATATTATTTGGGGGTCCAGCCATGGAGAAGAGTTTAGACACTAGGATAAATAAGGAACACACCCATTATAAAGAAATCACATTAGGATTCTCTTTTTAAGCTGTTCCTTAAAACACTAGTGCTTAGGAAATCTATTGGAGGCAGAAGCAGTCAAGGGTAGCCTAGGGTTAGTGTTAGGCTTAGGGTTAGGCTTAGGGTACGGGTTTGGGGAGGGGTTCGTGTACGGCGTAGGGTATGGGTTAGGGTTAGGGTTAGGGTTAGTGTTAGGGTTAGGGCTCGGTTTAGGGTACGGGTTAGGATTAGGGTACGTGTTAGGGTTAGGGTAGGGGTTAGGGTTAGAGTACGCATTACGGTTAGGGTAGTTATTAAACCTATCCCACTCTCTAGATACCCCTTAGCACGTAAGGGAATATTATTTGGGGGTGCAGCCATGGAGAAGAGTTTAGACACTAAGATAAGATAAGGAACACACCCATTATAAAGAAATCACATTAGGATTCTCTTTTTAAGCTGTTCCTTAAAACACTAGTGCTTAGGAAATCTATTGGAGGCAGAAGCAGTCAAGGGTAGCCTAGGGTTAGGGTTAGGCTTAGGGTTAGGCTTAGGGTACGGCTTAGGGTACGGGTTCGGGGAGGGGTGCGTGTACGGCGTAGGGTATGGGTTAGGGTTAGTGTTAGTGTTAGTGTTAGGGTTAGGGCTCGGTTTAGGGTACGGGTTAGGAGTAGGGTACGTGTTAGGGTTAGGGTAGGGGTTAGGGTTAGGGTACGCGTTAGGGTTAGGGTAGCTATTAAACCTATCTGACTCTCTAGATACCCCTTAGCACGTAAGGGAATATTATTTGGGGGTGCAGCCATGGAGAAGAGTTTAGACACTAGGATAAGATAAGGAACACACCCATTATAAAGAAATCACATTAGGATTCTCTTTTTAAGCTGTTCCTTAAAACACTAGTGCTTAGGAAATCTATTGGAGGCAGAAGCAGTCAAGGGTAGCCTAGGGTTAGGGTTAGGCTTAGGGTTAGGCTTAGGGTACGGCTTAGGGTAAGGGTTCGGGGAGGGTTTCGGGTACGGCGTAGGGTATGGGTTAGGGTTAGGGTTAGGGTTAGTGTTAGGGTTAGGGCTCGGTTTAGGGTACGGTTAGGATTAGGGTACGTGTTAGGTTTAGGGTAGGGGTTAGGGTTAGGGTACGCGTTAGGGTTAGGGTAGTTAGTAAGCCTATCCCACTCTCTAGATACCCCTTAGCACGTAAAGGAATATTATTTGAGGGTCCAGCCATGGAGAAGAGTTTAGACACTAGGATAAGATAAGGAACACACCCATTATAAAGAAATCACATTAATATTCTCTTTTTAAGCTGTTGCTTAAAACACTAGTGCTTAGGAAATCTATTGGAGGCAGAAGCAGTCAAGGGTAGCCTAGGGTTAGGGTTAGGCTTAGGGTTAGGGTTAGGGTATGGCTTAGGGTACAGGTTCGGGGAGGGGTTCGGGTACGGCGTAGGGTATGGGTTAGGGTTAGTGTTAGGGTTAGGGCTCGGTTTAGGGTACGGGTTAGGATTAGGGTACGTGTTAGGGTTAGGGTAGGGGTTAGGGTTACGGTACGCGTTAGGGTTAGGGTAGTTATTAAACCTATCCCACTCTCTAGATACCCCTTAGCACGTAAAGGAATATTATTTGGGGTTCCGCCATGGAGAAGAGTTTAGACACTAGGATAAGATAAGGAACACACCCATTATAAAGAAATCACTTTAGGATTCTCTTTTTAAGCTGTTCCTTAAAACACTAGTGCTTAGGAAATCTATTGGAGGCAGAAGCAGTCAAGGGTAGCCTAGGGTTAGGGTTAGGCTTAGGGTTAGGGTTAGGGTACGGCTTGGGGTATGGGTTCAGGGAGGGGTTCGGGTACGGCATAGGGTATGGGTTAGGGTTAGTGTTAGGGTTAGTGTTAGGGTTAGGGCTCGGTTTAGGGTACGGGTTAGGAGTAGGGTACGTGTTAGGGTTAGGGTAGGGGTTAGGGTTAGGGTACGCGTTAGGGTTAGGGTAGTTAGTAAACCTATCCCACTCTCTAGATACCCCTTAGCACGTAAGGGAATATTATTTGGGGGTGCAGCCATGGAGAAGAGTTTAGACACTAGGATAAGATAAGGAACACACCCATTATAAAGAAATCACATTAGGATTCTCTTTTTAAGCTGTTCCTTAAAACACTAGTGCTTAGGAAATCTATGGGAGGCAGAAGCAGTCAAGGGTAGCCTAGGGTTAGGGTTAGGCTTACGGTTAGGCTTAGGGTACGGCTTAGGGTACGGGTTCGGGGAGGGGTGCGGGTACGGCGTAGGGTATGGGTTAGGGTTAGGGTTAGGGTTAGTGTTAGGGTTAGGGCTCGGTTTAGGGTACGGGTTAGGATTAGGGTACGTGTTAGGGTTAGGGTAGGGGTTAGGGTTAGGGTACGCGTTAGGGTTAGGGTAGTTATTAAACCTATCCCACTCTCTAGATACCCCTTAGCACGTAAAGGAATATTATTTGAGGGTCCAGCCATGGAGAAGAGTTTAGACACTAGGATAAGATAAGGAAGACACCCATTATAAAGAAATCACATTAGGATTCTCTTTTTAAGCTGTTCCTTTAAACACTAGTGCTTAGGAAATCTATTGGAGGCAGAAGCAGTCAAGGGTAGCCTAGGGTTAGGGATAGGCTTAGGGTTAGGCTAAGGGTACGGCTTAGGGTACGGGTTCGGGGAGGGGTTCGGGTACGGCGTAGGGTATGGGTTAGGGTTAGTGTTAGGGTTAGTGTTAGGGTTAGGGTTCGGTTCAGGGTACGGGTTAGGATTAGGGTACGTGTTAGGGTTAGGGTAGGGGTTAGAGTTAGGGTACGCTTTACGGTTAGGGTAGTTATTAAACCTATCCCACTCTCTAGATACCCCTTAGCACGTAAAGGAATATTATTTGGGGGTCCAGCCATGGAGGAGAGTTTAAACACTAGGATAAGATAAGGAACACACCCATTATAAAGAAATCACATTAGGATTCTCTTTTTAAGCTTTTCCTTAAAACACTAGTGCTTAGGAAACCTATTGGAGGCAGAAGCAGTCAAGGGTAGCCTAGGGTTAGGGTTAGGCTTAGGGTTAGGCTTAGGGTACGGCTTAGGGTACGGGTTCGGGGAGTGGTTCGGTTACGGCGTAGGGTATGGTTTAGGGTTAGGGTTAGGGTTAGTGTTACGGTTAGGGCTCGGTTTAGGGTACGGGTCAGGATTAGGGTACGTGTTAGGGTTAGGGTAGGGGTTAGAGTTAGGGTACGCGTTAGGGTTAGGGTAGTTATTAAACCTATCCCACTCTCTAGATACCCCTTAGCACGTAAAGGAATATTATTTGGGGGTCCAGCCATGGAGAAGAGTTTAGACACTAGGATAAATAAGGAACACACCCATTATAAAGAAATCACATTAGGATTCTCTTTTTAAGCTGTTCCTTAAAACACGAGTGCTTAGGAAATCTATTGGAGGCAGAAGCAGTCAAGGGTAGCCTAGGGTTAGTGTTAGGCTTAGGGTTAGGCTTAGGGTACGGGTTTGGGGAGGGGTTCGGGTACGGCGTAGGGTATGGTTTAGGGTTAGGGTTAGGGTTAGTGTTAGGGTTAGGGCTCGGTTTAGGGTACGGGTTAGGATTAGGGTACGTGTTAGTGTTAGGGTAGGGGTTAGGGTTAGAGTACGCATTAGGGTTAGGGTAGTTATTAAACCTATCCCACTCTCTAGATACCCCTTAGCACGTAAGGGAATATTATTTGGGGTTGCAGCCATGGAGAAGAGTTTAGACACTAAGATAAGATAAGGAACACACCCATTATAAAGAAATCACATTAGGATTCTCTTTTTAAGCTGTTCCTTAAAACACTAGTGCTTAGGAAATCTATTGGAGGCAGAAGCAGTCAAGGGTAGCCTAGGGTTAGGGTTAGGCTTAGGGTTAGGCTTAGGGTACGGCTTAGGGTACGGGTTCGGGGAGGGGTTCGGGTACAGCGTAGGGTATTGGTTAGGGTTAGGGTTAGGGTTAGTGTTAAGGTTAGGGCTCGGTTTAGGGTACGGGTTAGCATTAGGGTACGTGTTAGGGTTAGGGTAGGGGTTAGGGTTAGGGTACGCGTTAGGGTTAGGGTAGTTAGTAAACCTATCCCACTCTCTAGATACCCCTTAGCACGTAAAGGAATATTATTTGGGGGTCCAGCCATGGAGAAGAGTTTAGACACTAGGATAAGATAAGGAACACACCCATTATAAAGAAATCACATTAGGATTCTCTTTTTAAGCTGTTGCTTAAAACACTAGTGCTTAGGAAATCTATTGGAGGCAGAAGCAGTCAAGGGTAGCCTAGGGTTAGGGTTAGGCTTAGGGTTAGGCTTAGGGTACGGCTTAGGGTACGGGTTTGGGGAGGGGTTCGGGTACGGCGTAGGGTATGGGTTAGGGTTAGGGTTAGGGTTAGTGTTAGGGTTAGGGCTCGGTTTAGGGTACGGGTTAGGATTAGGGTACGTGTTAGGGTTAGGGTAGGGGTTAGGGTTAGGGTACACGTTAGGGTTAGGGTAGTTATTAAACCTATCCCACTCTCTAGATACCCCTTAGCACGTAAAGGAATATTATTTGGGGGTCCAGCCATGGAGAAGAGTTTAGACACTAGGATAAGATAAGGAACACACCCATTATAAAGAAATCACTTTAGGATTCTCTTTTTAAGCTGTTCCTTAAAACACTAGTGCTTAGGAAATCTATTGGAGGCAGAAGCAGTCAAGGGTAGCCTAGGGTTAGGGTTAGGCTTAGGGTTAGGTTTAGGTTACGGGTTCGGGGAGGGATGCGGGTACGGCGTAGGGTATGGGTTAGGGTTAGGGTTAGTGTTAGTGTTAGGGTTAGGGCTCGGTTTAGGGTACAGGTTAGGATTAGGGTACGTGTTAGGGTTAGGGTAGGGGTTAGGGTTAGGGTACGCGTTAGGGTTAGAGTAGTTATTAAACCTATCCCACTCTCTAGATACCCCTTAGCACGTAAGGGGATATTATTTGGGGGTGCAGCCATGGAGAAGAATTTAGACACTAGGATAAGATAAGGAACACACCCATTATAAAGAAATCACATTAGGATTCTCTTTTTAAGCTGTTCCTTAAAACACTAGTGCTTAGGAAATCTATTGGAGGCAGAAGCAGTCAAGGGTAGCCTAGGGTTAGGGTTAGGCTTACGGTTAGGCTTAGGGTACGGCTTAGGGTACGGGTTCGGGGAGGGGTGCGGGTACGGCGTAGGGTATGGGTTAGGGTTAGGGTTAGGGTTAGTGTTAGGGTTAGGGCTCGGTTTAGGGTACGGGTTAGGATTAGGGTACGTGTTAGGGTTAGGGTACGCGTTAGGGTTAGGGTAGTTATTAAACCTATCCCACTCTCTAGATACCCCTTAGCACGTAAAGGAATATTATTTGAGGGTCCAGCCATGGAGAAGAGTTTAGACACTAGGATAAGATAAGGAACACACCCATTATAAAGAAATCACTTTAGGATTCTCTTTTTAAGCTGTTCCTTAAAACACTAGTGCTTAGGAAATCTATTGGAGGCAGAAGCAGTCAAGGGTAGCCTAGGGTTAGGGATAGGCTTAGGGTTAGGGTTAGGGTACGGCTTGGGGTATGGGTTCAGGGAGGGGTTCGGGTACAGCATAGGGTATGGGTTAGGGTTAGTGTTAGGGTTAGTGTTAGGGTTAGGGCTCGGTTTAGGGTACGGGTTAGGAGTAGGGTACGTGTTAGGGTTAGGGTAGGGGTTAGGGTTAGGGTACGCGTTAGGGTTAGGGTAGCTATTAAACCTATTCCACTCTCTAGATACCCCTTAGCACGTAAGGGAATATTATTTGGGGGTGCAGCCATGGAGAAGAGTTTAGACACTAGGATAAGATAAGGAACACACCCATTATAAAGAAATCACATTAGGATTCTCTTTTTAAGCTGTTCCTTAAAACACTAGTGCTTAGGAAATCTATGGGAGGCAGAAGCAGTCAAGGGTAGCCTAAGGTTAGGGTTAGGCTTACGGTTAGGCTTAGGGTACGGCTTAGGGTACGGGTTCGGGGAGGGGTGCGGGTACGGCGTAGGGTATGGGTTAGGGTTAGGGTTAGGGTTAGTGTTAGGGTTAGGGCTCGGTTTAGGGTACGGGTTAGGATTAGGGTACGTGTTAGGGTTAGGGTAGGGGTTAGGGTTAGGGTACGCGTTAGGCTTAGGGTAGTTATTAAACCTATCCCACTCTCTAGATACCCCTTAGCACGTAAAGGAATATTATTTGAGGGTCCAGCCATGGAGAAGAGTTTAGACACTAGGATAAGATAAGGAACACACCCATTATAAAGAAATCACATTAGGATTCTCTTTTTAAGCTGTTGCTTAAAACACTAGTGCTTAGGAAATCTATTGGAGGCAGAAGCAGTCAAGGGTAGCCTAGGGTTAGGGTTAGGCTTAGGGCTAGGCTTAGGGTACGGCTTAGGGTAAGGGTTCGGGGAGGGTTTCGGGTACGGCGTAGGGTATGGGTTAGGGTTAGGGTTAGGGTTAGTGTTAGGGTTAGGGCTCGGTTTAGGGTACGGTTAGGATTAGGGTACGTGTTAGGTTTAGGGTAGGGGTTCGGGTTAGGGTACGCGTTAGGGTTAGGGTAGTTAGTAAGCTTATCCCACTCTCTAGATACCCCTTAGCACGTAAAGGAATATTATTTGGGGGTCCAGCCATGGAGAAGAATTTAGACACTAGGATAAGATAAGGAACACACCCATTATAAAGAAATCACATTAGGATTCTCTTTTTAACCTGTTGCTTAAAACACTAGTGCTTAGGAAATCTATTGGAGGCAGAAGCAGTCAAGGGTAGCCTAGGGTTAGTGTTAGGCTTAGGGTTAGGCTTAGGGTACGGCTTAGGGTACGGGTTTGGGGAGGGGTTCGGGTACGGCGTAGGGTATGGGTTAGGGTTAGGGTTAGTGTTAGGGTTAGGGTTAGGGCTCGGTTTAGGGTACGGGTTAGGATTAGGGTACGTGTTAGTGTTAGGGTAGGGGTTAGGGTTAGAGTACGCATTAGGGTTAGGGTAGTTATTAAACCTATCCCACTCTCTAGATACCCCTTAGCACGTAAGGCAATATTATTTGGGGGTGCAGCCATGGAGAAGAGTTTAGACACTAGGATAAGATAAGGAACACACCCATTATAAAGAAATCACATTAGGATTCTCTTTTTAAGCTGTTCCTTAAAACACTAGTGCTTAGGAAATCTATTGGAGGCAGAAGCAGTCAAGGGTAGCCTAGGGTTAGGGTTAGGCTTAGGGTTAGGCTTAGGGTACGGCTTAGGGTACGGGTTCGGGGAGGGGTGTGGGTACGGCGTAGGGTATGGTTTAGGGTTAGGGTTAGGGTTAGTGTTAGGGTTAGGGCTCGGTTTAGGGTACGGGTTAGGATTAGGGTACGTGTTAGGGTTAGGGTAGGGGTTAGGGTTAGGGTAGTTATTAAACCTATCCCACTCTCTAGATACCCCTTAGCACGTAAAGGAATATTATTTGGGGGTCCAGCCATGGAGAAGAGTTTAGACACTAGGATAAGATAAGGAACACACCCATTATAAAGAAATCACTTTAGGATTCTCTTTTTAAGCTGTTCCTTAAAACACTAGTGCTTAGGAAATCTATTGGAGGCAGAAGCAGTCAAGGGTAGCCTAGGGTTAGTGTTAGGCTTAGGGTTAGGCTTAGGGTACGGCTTAGGGTTCGGGTTTGGGGAGGGGTTCGGGTATGGCGTAGGGTATGGGTTAGGGTTAGTGTTAGGGTTAGGGCTCGGTTTAGGGTACGGGTTAGGATTAGGGTACGTGTTAGGGTTAGGGTAGGGGTTAGGGTTAGAGTACGCATTAGGGTTAGGGTAGTTATTAAACCTATCCCACTCTCTAGATACCCCTTAGCACGTAAGGGAATATTATTTGGGGGTGCAGCCATGGAGAAGAGTTTAGACACTAGGATAAGATAAGGAACACACCCATTATAAAGAAATCACATTAGGATTCTCTTTTTAAGCTGTTCCTTAAAACACTAGTGCTTAGGAAATCTATGGGAGGCAGAAGCAGTCAAGGGTAGCCTAGGGTTAGGGTTAGGCTCAGGGTTAGGGTTAGGGTACGGCTTGGGGTATGGGTTCGGGGAGGGGTTCGGGTACGGCATAGGGTATGTGTTAGGGTTAGGGTTAGGGTTAGTGTTAGGGTTAGGGCTCGGTTTAGGGTACGGGTTAAGATTAGGGTACGTGTTAGGGTTAGGGTTAGGGTAGGGGTTAGGGTTAGGGTACGCGTTAGGCTTAGGGTAGTTAGTAAACCTATCCCACTCTCTAGATACCCCTTAGCACGTAAAGGAATATTATTTGGGGGTCCAGCCATGGAGGAGAGTTTAAACACTAGGATAAGATAAGGAACACACCCATTATAAAGAAATCACATTAGGATTCTCTTTTTAAGCTTTTCCTTAAAACACTAGTGCTTAGGAAACCTATTGGAGGCAGAAGCAGTCAAGGGTAGCCTAGGGTTAGGGTTAGGCTTAGGGTTAGGCTTAGGGTACGGCTTAGGGTACGGGTTCGGGGAGTGGTTCGGTTACGGCGTAGGGTATGGTTTAGGGTTAGGGTTAGGGTTAGTGTTACGTTTAGGGCTCGGTTTAGGGTACGGGTCAGGATTAGGGTACGTGTTAGGGTTAGGGTAGGGGTTAGGGTTAGGGTACGCGTTAGGGTTAGGGTAGTTATTAAACCTATCCCACTCTCTAGATTCCCCTTAGCACGTAAAGGAATATTATTTGGGGGTCCAGCCATGGAGAAGAGTTTAGACACTAGGATAAATAAGGAACACACCCATTATAAAGAAATCACATTAGGATTCTCTTTTTAAGCTGTTCCTTAAAACACGAGTGCTTAGGAAATCTATTGGAGGCAGAAGCAGTCAAGGGTAGCCTAGGGTTAGTGTTAGGCTTAGGGTTAGGCTTAGGGTACGGGTTTGGGGAGGGGTTCGGGTACGGCGTAGGGTATGGTTTAGGGTTAGGGTTAGGGTTAGTGTTAGGGTTAGGGCTCGGTTTAGGGTACGGGTTAGGATTAGGGTACGTGTTAGGGTTAGGGTAGGGGTTAGGGTTAGAGTACGCATTAGGGTTAGGGTAGTTATTAAACCTATCCCACTCTCTAGATACCCCTTAGCACGTAAGGGAATATTATTTGGAGTTGCAGCCATGGAGAAGAGTTTAGACACTAAGATAAGATAAGGAACACACCCATTATAAAGAAATCACATTAGGATTCTCTTTTTAAGCTGTTCCTTAAAACACTAGTGCTTAGGAAATCTATTGGAGGCAGAAGCAGTCAAGGGTAGCCTAGGGTTAGGGTTAGGCTTAGGGTTAGGCTTAGGGTACGGCTTAGGGTACGGGTTCGGGGAGGGGTTCGGGTACAGCGTAAGGTATTGGTTAGGGTTAGGGTTAGGGTTAGTGTTAAGGTTAGGGCTCGGTTTAGGGTACGGGTTAGCATTAGGGTACGTGTTAGGGTTAGGGTAGGGGTTAGGGTTAGGGTACGCGTTAGGGTTAGGGTAGTTAGTAAACCTATCCCACTCTCTAGATACCCCTTAGCACGTAAAGGAATATTATTTGGGGGTCCAGCCATGGAGAAGAGTTTAGACACTAGGATAAGATAAGGAACACACCCATTATAAAGAAATCACATTAGGATTCTCTTTTTAAGCTGTTGCTTAAAACACTAGTGCTTAGGAAATCTATTGGAGGCAGAAGCAGTCAAGGGTAGCCTAGGGTTAGGGTTAGGCTTAGGGTTAGGCTTAGGGTATGGCTTAGGGTACGGGTTTGGGGAGGGGTTCGGGTACGGCGTAGGGTATGGGTTAGGGTTAGGGTTAGGGTTAGTGTTAGGGTTAGGGCTCGGTTTAGGGTACGGGTTAGGATTAGGGTACGTGTTAGGGTTAGGGTAGGGGTTAGGGTTAGGGTACACGTTAGGGTTAGGGTAGTTATTAAACCTATCCCACTCTCTAGATACCCCTTAGCACGTAAAGGAATCTTATTTGGGGGTCCAGCCATGGAGAAGAGTTTAGACACTAGGATAAGATAAGGAACACACCCATTATAAAGAAATCACTTTAGGATTCTCTTTTTAAGCTGTTCCTTAAAACACTAGTGCTTAGGAAATCTATTGGAGGCAGAAGCAGTCAAGGGTAGCCTAGGGTTAGGGTTAGGCTTAGGGTTAGGTTTAGGGTACGGCTTGGGGAATGGGTTCGGGGAGGGGTTCGGGTACGGCGTAGGGTATGGTTTAGGGTTAGGGTTAGGGTTAGTGTTAGGGTTAGGGCTCGGTTTAGGGTACGGGTTAGGATTAGGGTACGTGTTAGGGTTAGGGTAGGGGTTAGGGTTAGGTTACGCGTTAGGGCTAGGGTAGTTAGTAAACCTATCCCACTCTCTAGCTCCCCCTTAGCACGTAAACGAATATTATTTGGGGGTCCAGCCATGGAGAAGAGTTTAGACACTAGGATAAGATAAGGAACACACCCATTATAAAGAAATCACATTAGGATTCTCTTTTTAAGCTGTTTCTTAATACACTACTGCTTAGGAAATCAATTGGAGGCAGAAGCAGTCAAGGGTAGCCTAGGGTTAGGGTTAGGCTTAGGGTTAGGTTTAGGTTACGGGTTCGGGGAGGGATGCGGGTACGGCGTAGGGTATGGGTTAGGGTTAGGGTTAGTGTTAGTGTTAGGGTTAGGGCTCGGTTTAGGGTACAGGTTAGGATTAGGGTACGTGTTAGGGTTAGGGTAGGGGTTAGGGTTAGGGTACGCGTTAGGGTTAGAGTAGTTATTAAACCTATCCCACTCTCTACATACCCCTTAGCACGTAAGGGGATATTATTTGGGGGTGCAGCCATGGAGAAGAATTTAGACACTAGGATAAGATAAGGAACACACCCATTATAAAGAAATCACATTAGGATTCTCTTTTTAAGCTGTTCCTTAAAACACTAGTGCTTAGGAAATCTATTGGAGGCAGAAGCAGTCAAGGGTAGCCTAGGGTTAGGGTTAGGCTTACGGTTAGGCTTAGGGTACGGCTTAGGGTACGGGTTCGGGGAGGGGTGCGGGTACGGCGTAGGGTATGGGTTAGGGTTAGGGTTAGGGTTAGTGTTAGGGTTAGGGCTCGGTTTAGGGTACGGGTTAGGATTAGGGTACGTGTTAGGGTTAGGGTACGCGTTAGGGTTAGGGTAGTTATTAAACCTATCCCACTCTCTAGATACCCCTTAGCACGTAAAGGAATATTATTTGAGGGTCCAGCCATGGAGAAGAGTTTAGACACTAGGATAAGATAAGGAACACACCCATTATAAAGAAATCACTTTAGGATTCTCTTTTTAAGCTGTTCCTTAAAACACTAGTGCTTAGGAAATCTATTGGAGGCAGAAGCAGTCAAGGGTAGCCTAGGGTTAGGGATAGGCTTAGGGTTAGGGTTAGGGTACGGCTTGGGGTATGGGTTCGGGGAGGGGTTCGGGTACGGCATAGGGTATGGGTTAGGGTTAGTGTTAGGGTTAGTGTTAGGGTTAGGGCTCGGTTTAGGGTACGGTTAGGATTAGGGTACGTGTTAGGTTTAGGGTAGGGGTTCGGGTTAGGGTACGCGTTAGGGTTAGGGTAGTTAGTAAGCTTATCCCACTCTCTAGATACCCCTTAGCACGTAAAGGAATATTATTTGGGGGTCCAGCCATGGAGAAGAATTTAGACACTAGGATAAGATAAGGAACACACCCATTATAAAGAAATCACATTAGGATTCTCTTTTTAAGCTGTTCCTTAAAACACTAGTGCTTAGGAAATCTATTGGAGGCAGAAGCAGTCAAGGGTAGCCTAGGGTTAGTGTTAGGCTTAGGGTTAGGCTTAGGGTACGGGTTTGGGGAGGGGTTCGGCTACGGCGTAGGGTATGGGTTAGGGTTAGGGTTAGGGTTAGTGTTAGGGTTAGGGCTCGGTTTAGGGTACGGGTTAGGATTAGGGTACGTGTTAGGGTTAGTGTAGGGGTTAGGGTTAGGGTACGCATTAGGGTTAGGGTAGTTATTAAACCTATCCCACTCTCTAGATACCCCTTAGCACGTAAGGGAATATTATTTCGGGGTGCAGCCATGGAGAAGAGTTTAGACACTAAGATAAGATAAGGAACACACCCATTATAAAGAAATCACATTAGGATTCTCTTTTTAAGCTGTTCCTTAAAACACTAGTGCTTAGGAAATCTATTGGAGGCAGAAGCAGTCAAGGGTAGCCTAGGGTTAGGGTTAAGCTTAGGGTTAGGCTTAGGGTACGGCTTAGGTTACGGGTTCGGGGAGGGGTGCGGGTACGGCGTAGGGTATGGGTTAGGGTTAGGGTTAGGGTTAGTGTTAGGGTTAGGGCTCGGTTTAGGTTACGGGTTAGGATTAGGGTAAGTGTTAGGGTTAGGGTAGGGGTTAGGGTTAGGGTACGCGTTAGGGTTAGGGTAGTTAGTAAACCTATCCCACTCTCTAGATACCCCTTAGCACGTAAGGGAATATTATTTGGGGGTGCAGCCATGGAGAAGAGTTTAGACACTAAGATAAGATAAGGAACACACCCATTATAAAGAAATCACATTAGGATTCTCTTTTTAAGCTGTTCCTTAAAACACTAGTGCTTAGGAAATCTATTGGAGGCAGAAGCAGTCAAGGGTAGCCTAGGGTTAGGGTTAGGCTTAGGGTTAGGCTTAGGGTACGGCTTAGGGTACGGGTTCGGGGAGGGGTGCGTGTACGGCGTAGGGTATGGGTTAGGGTTAGTGTTAGTGTTAGTGTTAGGGTTAGGGCTCGGTTTAGGGTACGGGTTAGGAGTAGGGTACGTGTTAGGGTTAGGGTAGGGGTTAGGGTTAGGGTACGCGTTAGGGTTAGGGTAGCTATTAAACCTATCTGACTCTCTAGATACCCCTTAGCACGTAAGGGAATATTATTTGGGGGTGCAGCCATGGAGAAGAGTTTAGACACTAGGATAAGATAAGGAACACACCCATTATAAAGAAATCACATTAGGATTCTCTTTTTAAGCTGTTCCTTAAAACACTAGTGCTTAGGAAATCTATTGGAGGCAGAAGCAGTCAAGGGTAGCCTAGGGTTAGGGTTAGGCTTAGGGTTAGGCTTAGGGTACGGCTTAGGGTAAGGGTTCGGGGAGGGTTTCGGGTACGGCGTAGGGTATGGGTTAGGGTTAGGGTTAGGGTTAGTGTTAGGGTTAGGGCTCGGTTTAGGGTACGGTTAGGATTAGGGTACGTGTTAGGTTTAGGGTAGGGGTTAGGGTTAGGGTACGCGTTAGGGTTAGGGTAGTTAGTAAGCCTATCCCACTCTCTAGATACCCCTTAGCACGTAAAGGAATATTATTTGAGGGTCCAGCCATGGAGAAGAGTTTAGACACTAGGATAAGATAAGGAACACACCCATTATAAAGAAATCACATTAATATTCTCTTTTTAAGCTGTTGCTTAAAACACTAGTGCTTAGGAAATCTATTGGAGGCAGAAGCAGTCAAGGGTAGCCTAGGGTTAGGGTTAGGCTTAGGGTTAGGGTTAGGGTATGGCTTAGGGTACAGGTTCGGGGAGGGGTTCGGGTACGGCGTAGGGTATGGGTTAGGGTTAGTGTTAGGGTTAGGGCTCGGTTTAGGGTACGGGTTAGGATTAGGGTACGTGTTAGGGTTAGGGTAGGGGTTAGGGTTACGGTACGCGTTAGGGTTAGGGTAGTTATTAAACCTATCCCACTCTCTAGATACCCCTTAGCACGTAAAGGAATATTATTTGGGGTTCCGCCATGGAGAAGAGTTTAGACACTAGGATAAGATAAGGAACACACCCATTATAAAGAAATCACTTTAGGATTCTCTTTTTAAGCTGTTCCTTAAAACACTAGTGCTTAGGAAATCTATTGGAGGCAGAAGCAGTCAAGGGTAGCCTAGGGTTAGGGTTAGGCTTAGGGTTAGGGTTAGGGTACGGCTTGGGGTATGGGTTCAGGGAGGGGTTCGGGTACGGCATAGGGTATGGGTTAGGGTTAGTGTTAGGGTTAGTGTTAGGGTTAGGGCTCGGTTTAGGGTACGGGTTAGGAGTAGGGTACGTGTTAGGGTTAGGGTAGGGGTTAGGGTTAGGGTACGCGTTAGGGTTAGGGTAGTTAGTAAACCTATCCCACTCTCTAGATACCCCTTAGCACGTAAGGGAATATTATTTGGGGGTGCAGCCATGGAGAAGAGTTTAGACACTAGGATAAGATAAGGAACACACCCATTATAAAGAAATCACATTAGGATTCTCTTTTTAAGCTGTTCCTTAAAACACTAGTGCTTAGGAAATCTATGGGAGGCAGAAGCAGTCAAGGGTAGCCTAGGGTTAGGGTTAGGCTTACGGTTAGGCTTAGGGTACGGCTTAGGGTACGGGTTCGGGGAGGGGTGCGGGTACGGCGTAGGGTATGGGTTAGGGTTAGGGTTAGGGTTAGTGTTAGGGTTAGGGCTCGGTTTAGGGTACGGGTTAGGATTAGGGTACGTGTTAGGGTTAGGGTAGGGGTTAGGGTTAGGGTACGCGTTAGGGTTAGGGTAGTTATTAAACCTATCCCACTCTCTAGATACCCCTTAGCACGTAAAGGAATATTATTTGAGGGTCCAGCCATGGAGAAGAGTTTAGACACTAGGATAAGATAAGGAAGACACCCATTATAAAGAAATCACATTAGGATTCTCTTTTTAAGCTGTTCCTTTAAACACTAGTGCTTAGGAAATCTATTGGAGGCAGAAGCAGTCAAGGGTAGCCTAGGGTTAGGGATAGGCTTAGGGTTAGGCTAAGGGTACGGCTTAGGGTACGGGTTCGGGGAGGGGTTCGGGTACGGCGTAGGGTATGGGTTAGGGTTAGTGTTAGGGTTAGTGTTAGGGTTAGGGTTCGGTTCAGGGTACGGGTTAGGATTAGGGTACGTGTTAGGGTTAGGGTAGGGGTTAGAGTTAGGGTACGCTTTACGGTTAGGGTAGTTATTAAACCTATCCCACTCTCTAGATACCCCTTAGCACGTAAAGGAATATTATTTGGGGGTCCAGCCATGGAGGAGAGTTTAAACACTAGGATAAGATAAGGAACACACCCATTATAAAGAAATCACATTAGGATTCTCTTTTTAAGCTTTTCCTTAAAACACTAGTGCTTAGGAAACCTATTGGAGGCAGAAGCAGTCAAGGGTAGCCTAGGGTTAGGGTTAGGCTTAGGGTTAGGCTTAGGGTACGGCTTAGGGTACGGGTTCGGGGAGTGGTTCGGTTACGGCGTAGGGTATGGTTTAGGGTTAGGGTTAGGGTTAGTGTTACGGTTAGGGCTCGGTTTAGGGTACGGGTCAGGATTAGGGTACGTGTTAGGGTTAGGGTAGGGGTTAGAGTTAGGGTACGCGTTAGGGTTAGGGTAGTTATTAAACCTATCCCACTCTCTAGATACCCCTTAGCACGTAAAGGAATATTATTTGGGGGTCCAGCCATGGAGAAGAGTTTAGACACTAGGATAAATAAGGAACACACCCATTATAAAGAAATCACATTAGGATTCTCTTTTTAAGCTGTTCCTTAAAACACGAGTGCTTAGGAAATCTATTGGAGGCAGAAGCAGTCAAGGGTAGCCTAGGGTTAGTGTTAGGCTTAGGGTTAGGCTTAGGGTACGGGTTTGGGGAGGGGTTCGGGTACGGCGTAGGGTATGGTTTAGGGTTAGGGTTAGGGTTAGTGTTAGGGTTAGGGCTCGGTTTAGGGTACGGGTTAGGATTAGGGTACGTGTTAGTGTTAGGGTAGGGGTTAGGGTTAGAGTACGCATTAGGGTTAGGGTAGTTATTAAACCTATCCCACTCTCTAGATACCCCTTAGCACGTAAGGGAATATTATTTGGGGTTGCAGCCATGGAGAAGAGTTTAGACACTAAGATAAGATAAGGAACACACCCATTATAAAGAAATCACATTAGGATTCTCTTTTTAAGCTGTTCCTTAAAACACTAGTGCTTAGGAAATCTATTGGAGGCAGAAGCAGTCAAGGGTAGCCTAGGGTTAGGGTTAGGCTTAGGGTTAGGCTTAGGGTACGGCTTAGGGTACGGGTTCGGGGAGGGGTTCGGGTACAGCGTAGGGTATTGGTTAGGGTTAGGGTTAGGGTTAGTGTTAAGGTTAGGGCTCGGTTTAGGGTACGGGTTAGCATTAGGGTACGTGTTAGGGTTAGGGTAGGGGTTAGGGTTAGGGTACGCGTTAGGGTTAGGGTAGTTAGTAAACCTATCCCACTCTCTAGATACCCCTTAGCACGTAAAGGAATATTATTTGGGGGTCCAGCCATGGAGAAGAGTTTAGACACTAGGATAAGATAAGGAACACACCCATTATAAAGAAATCACATTAGGATTCTCTTTTTAAGCTGTTGCTTAAAACACTAGTGCTTAGGAAATCTATTGGAGGCAGAAGCAGTCAAGGGTAGCCTAGGGTTAGGGTTAGGCTTAGGGTTAGGCTTAGGGTACGGCTTAGGGTACGGGTTTGGGGAGGGGTTCGGGTACGGCGTAGGGTATGGGTTAGGGTTAGGGTTAGGGTTAGTGTTAGGGTTAGGGCTCGGTTTAGGGTACGGGTTAGGATTAGGGTACGTGTTAGGGTTAGGGTAGGGGTTAGGGTTAGGGTACACGTTAGGGTTAGGGTAGTTATTAAACCTATCCCACTCTCTAGATACCCCTTAGCACGTAAAGGAATATTATTTGGGGGTCCAGCCATGGAGAAGAGTTTAGACACTAGGATAAGATAAGGAACACACCCATTATAAAGAAATCACTTTAGGATTCTCTTTTTAAGCTGTTCCTTAAAACACTAGTGCTTAGGAAATCTATTGGAGGCAGAAGCAGTCAAGGGTAGCCTAGGGTTAGGGTTAGGCTTAGGGTTAGGTTTAGGTTACGGGTTCGGGGAGGGATGCGGGTACGGCGTAGGGTATGGGTTAGGGTTAGGGTTAGTGTTAGTGTTAGGGTTAGGGCTCGGTTTAGGGTACAGGTTAGGATTAGGGTACGTGTTAGGGTTAGGGTAGGGGTTAGGGTTAGGGTACGCGTTAGGGTTAGAGTAGTTATTAAACCTATCCCACTCTCTAGATACCCCTTAGCACGTAAGGGGATATTATTTGGGGGTGCAGCCATGGAGAAGAATTTAGACACTAGGATAAGATAAGGAACACACCCATTATAAAGAAATCACATTAGGATTCTCTTTTTAAGCTGTTCCTTAAAACACTAGTGCTTAGGAAATCTATTGGAGGCAGAAGCAGTCAAGGGTAGCCTAGGGTTAGGGTTAGGCTTACGGTTAGGCTTAGGGTACGGCTTAGGGTACGGGTTCGGGGAGGGGTGCGGGTACGGCGTAGGGTATGGGTTAGGGTTAGGGTTAGGGTTAGTGTTAGGGTTAGGGCTCGGTTTAGGGTACGGGTTAGGATTAGGGTACGTGTTAGGGTTAGGGTACGCGTTAGGGTTAGGGTAGTTATTAAACCTATCCCACTCTCTAGATACCCCTTAGCACGTAAAGGAATATTATTTGAGGGTCCAGCCATGGAGAAGAGTTTAGACACTAGGATAAGATAAGGAACACACCCATTATAAGGAAATCACTTTAGGATTCTCTTTTTAAGCTGTTCCTTAAAACACTAGTGCTTAGGAAATCTATTGGAGGCAGAAGCAGTCAAGGGTAGCCTAGGGTTAGGGATAGGCTTAGGGTTAGGGTTAGGGTACGGCTTGGGGTATGGGTTCAGGGAGGGGTTCGGGTACAGCATAGGGTATGGGTTAGGGTTAGTGTTAGGGTTAGTGTTAGGGTTAGGGCTCGGTTTAGGGTACGGGTTAGGAGTAGGGTACGTGTTAGGGTTAGGGTAGGGGTTAGGGTTAGGGTACGCGTTAGGGTTAGGGTAGCTATTAAACCTATTCCACTCTCTAGATACCCCTTAGCACGTAAGGGAATATTATTTGGGGGTGCAGCCATGGAGAAGAGTTTAGACACTAGGATAAGATAAGGAACACACCCATTATAAAGAAATCACATTAGGATTCTCTTTTTAAGCTGTTCCTTAAAACACTAGTGCTTAGGAAATCTATGGGAGGCAGAAGCAGTCAAGGGTAGCCTAAGGTTAGGGTTAGGCTTACGGTTAGGCTTAGGGTACGGCTTAGGGTACGGTTTCGGGGAGGGGTGCGGGTACGGCGTAGGGTATGGGTTAGGGTTAGGGTTAGGGTTAGTGTTAGGGTTAGGGCTCGGTTTAGGGTACGGGTTAGGATTAGGGTACGTGTTAGGGTTAGGGTAGGGGTTAGGGTTAGGGTACGCGTTAGGCTTAGGGTAGTTATTAAACCTATCCCACTCTCTAGATACCCCTTAGCACGTAAAGGAATATTATTTGAGGGTCCAGCCATGGAGAAGAGTTTAGACACTAGGATAAGATAAGGAACACACCCATTATAAAGAAATCACATTAGGATTCTCTTTTTAAGCTGTTGCTTAAAACACTAGTGCTTAGGAAATCTATTGGAGGCAGAAGCAGTCAAGGGTAGCCTAGGGTTAGGGTTAGGCTTAGGGCTAGGCTTAGGGTACGGCTTAGGGTAAGGGTTCGGGGAGGGTTTCGGGTACGGCGTAGGGTATGGGTTAGGGTTAGGGTTAGGGTTAGTGTTAGGGTTAGGGCTCGGTTTAGGGTACGGTTAGGATTAGGGTACGTGTTAGGTTTAGGGTAGGGGTTCGGGTTAGGGTACGCGTTAGGGTTAGGGTAGTTAGTAAGCTTATCCCACTCTCTAGATACCCCTTAGCACGTAAAGGAATATTATTTGGGGGTCCAGCCATGGAGAAGAATTTAGACACTAGGATAAGATAAGGAACACACCCATTATAAAGAAATCACATTAGGATTCTCTTTTTAACCTGTTGCTTAAAACACTAGTGCTTAGGAAATCTATTGGAGGCAGAAGCAGTCAAGGGTAGCCTAGGGTTAGTGTTAGGCTTAGGGTTAGGCTTAGGGTACGGCTTAGGGTACGGGTTTGGGGAGGGGTTCGGGTACGGCGTAG
The DNA here is from genome assembly GCF_965194805.1 of Balaenoptera borealis. NCBI lineage: Eukaryota > Metazoa > Chordata > Mammalia > Artiodactyla > Balaenopteridae > Balaenoptera > Balaenoptera borealis. The sequence goes on from NW_028123857.1 coordinate 459,884, forward strand.
GGTATGGGTTAGGGTTAGGGTTAGTGTTAGGGTTAGGGTTAGGGCTCGGTTTAGGGTACGGGTTAGGATTAGGGTACGTGTTAGTGTTAGGGTAGGGGTTAGGGTTAGAGTACGCATTAGGGTTAGGGTAGTTATTAAACCTATCCCACTCTCTAGATACCCCTTAGCACGTAAGGCAATATTATTTGGGGGTGCAGCCATGGAGAAGAGTTTAGACACTAGGATAAGATAAGGAACACACCCATTATAAAGAAATCACATTAGGATTCTCTTTTTAAGCTGTTCCTTAAAACACTAGTGCTTAGGAAATCTATTGGAGGCAGAAGCAGTCAAGGGTAGCCTAGGGTTAGGGTTAGGCTTAGGGTTAGGCTTAGGGTACGGCTTAGGGTACGGGTTCGGGGAGGGGTGTGGGTACGGCGTAGGGTATGGTTTAGGGTTAGGGTTAGGGTTAGTGTTAGGGTTAGGGCTCGGTTTAGGGTACGGGTTAGGATTAGGGTACGTGTTAGGGTTAGGGTAGGGGTTAGGGTTAGGGTAGTTATTAAACCTATCCCACTCTCTAGATACCCCTTAGCACGTAAAGGAATATTATTTGGGGGTCCAGCCATGGAGAAGAGTTTAGACACTAGGATAAGATAAGGAACACACCCATTATAAAGAAATCACTTTAGGATTCTCTTTTTAAGCTGTTCCTTAAAACACTAGTGCTTAGGAAATCTATTGGAGGCAGAAGCAGTCAAGGGTAGCCTAGGGTTAGTGTTAGGCTTAGGGTTAGGCTTAGGGTACGGCTTAGGGTTCGGGTTTGGGGAGGGGTTCGGGTATGGCGTAGGGTATGGGTTAGGGTTAGTGTTAGGGTTAGGGCTCGGTTTAGGGTACGGGTTAGGATTAGGGTACGTGTTAGGGTTAGGGTAGGGGTTAGGGTTAGAGTACGCATTAGGGTTAGGGTAGTTATTAAACCTATCCCACTCTCTAGATACCCCTTAGCACGTAAGGGAATATTATTTGGGGGTGCAGCCATGGAGAAGAGTTTAGACACTAGGATAAGATAAGGAACACACCCATTATAAAGAAATCACATTAGGATTCTCTTTTTAAGCTGTTCCTTAAAACACTAGTGCTTAGGAAATCTATGGGAGGCAGAAGCAGTCAAGGGTAGCCTAGGGTTAGGGTTAGGCTCAGGGTTAGGGTTAGGGTACGGCTTGGGGTATGGGTTCGGGGAGGGGTTCGGGTACGGCATAGGGTATGTGTTAGGGTTAGGGTTAGGGTTAGTGTTAGGGTTAGGGCTCGGTTTAGGGTACGGGTTAAGATTAGGGTACGTGTTAGGGTTAGGGTTAGGGTAGGGGTTAGGGTTAGGGTACGCGTTAGGCTTAGGGTAGTTAGTAAACCTATCCCACTCTCTAGATACCCCTTAGCACGTAAAGGAATATTATTTGGGGGTCCAGCCATGGAGGAGAGTTTAAACACTAGGATAAGATAAGGAACACACCCATTATAAAGAAATCACATTAGGATTCTCTTTTTAAGCTTTTCCTTAAAACACTAGTGCTTAGGAAACCTATTGGAGGCAGAAGCAGTCAAGGGTAGCCTAGGGTTAGGGTTAGGCTTAGGGTTAGGCTTAGGGTACGGCTTAGGGTACGGGTTCGGGGAGTGGTTCGGTTACGGCGTAGGGTATGGTTTAGGGTTAGGGTTAGGGTTAGTGTTACGGTTAGGGCTCGGTTTAGGGTACGGGTCAGGATTAGGGTACGTGTTAGGGTTAGGGTAGGGGTTAGGGTTAGGGTACGCGTTAGGGTTAGGGTAGTTATTAAACCTATCCCACTCTCTAGATACCCCTTAGCACGTAAAGGAATATTATTTGGGGGTCCAGCCATGGAGAAGAGTTTAGACACTAGGATAAATAAGGAACACACCCATTATAAAGAAATCACATTAGGATTCTCTTTTTAAGCTGTTCCTTAAAACACGAGTGCTTAGGAAATCTATTGGAGGCAGAAGCAGTCAAGGGTAGCCTAGGGTTAGTGTTAGGCTTAGGGTTAGGCTTAGGGTACGGGTTTGGGGAGGGGTTCGGGTACGGCGTAGGGTATGGTTTAGGGTTAGGGTTAGGGTTAGTGTTAGGGTTAGGGCTCGGTTTAGGGTACGGGTTAGGATTAGGGTACGTGTTAGGGTTAGGGTAGGGGTTAGGGTTAGAGTACGCATTAGGGTTAGGGTAGTTATTAAACCTATCCCACTCTCTAGATACCCCTTAGCACGTAAGGGAATATTATTTGGAGTTGCAGCCATGGAGAAGAGTTTAGACACTAAGATAAGATAAGGAACACACCCATTATAAAGAAATCACATTAGGATTCTCTTTTTAAGCTGTTCCTTAAAACACTAGTGCTTAGGAAATCTATTGGAGGCAGAAGCAGTCAAGGGTAGCCTAGGGTTAGGGTTAGGCTTAGGGTTAGGCTTAGGGTACGGCTTAGGGTACGGGTTCGGGGAGGGGTTCGGGTACAGCGTAAGGTATTGGTTAGGGTTAGGGTTAGGGTTAGTGTTAAGGTTAGGGCTCGGTTTAGGGTACGGGTTAGCATTAGGGTACGTGTTAGGGTTAGGGTAGGGGTTAGGGTTAGGGTACGCGTTAGGGTTAGGGTAGTTAGTAAACCTATCCCACTCTCTAGATACCCCTTAGCACGTAAAGGAATATTATTTGGGGGTCCAGCCATGGAGAAGAGTTTAGACACTAGGATAAGATAAGGAACACACCCATTATAAAGAAATCACATTAGGATTCTCTTTTTAAGCTGTTGCTTAAAACACTAGTGCTTAGGAAATCTATTGGAGGCAGAAGCAGTCAAGGGTAGCCTAGGGTTAGGGTTAGGCTTAGGGTTAGGCTTAGGGTATGGCTTAGGGTACGGGTTTGGGGAGGGGTTCGGGTACGGCGTAGGGTATGGGTTAGGGTTAGGGTTAGGGTTAGTGTTAGGGTTAGGGCTCGGTTTAGGGTACGGGTTAGGATTAGGGTACGTGTTAGGGTTAGGGTAGGGGTTAGGGTTAGGGTACACGTTAGGGTTAGGGTAGTTATTAAACCTATCCCACTCTCTAGATACCCCTTAGCACGTAAAGGAATCTTATTTGGGGGTCCAGCCATGGAGAAGAGTTTAGACACTAGGATAAGATAAGGAACACACCCATTATAAAGAAATCACTTTAGGATTCTCTTTTTAAGCTGTTCCTTAAAACACTAGTGCTTAGGAAATCTATTGGAGGCAGAAGCAGTCAAGGGTAGCCTAGGGTTAGGGTTAGGCTTAGGGTTAGGTTTAGGGTACGGCTTGGGGAATGGGTTCGGGGAGGGGTTCGGGTACGGCGTAGGGTATGGTTTAGGGTTAGGGTTAGGGTTAGTGTTAGGGTTAGGGCTCGGTTTAGGGTACGGGTTAGGATTAGGGTACGTGTTAGGGTTAGGGTAGGGGTTAGGGTTAGGTTACGCGTTAGGGCTAGGGTAGTTAGTAAACCTATCCCACTCTCTAGCTCCCCCTTAGCACGTAAACGAATATTATTTGGGGGTCCAGCCATGGAGAAGAGTTTAGACACTAGGATAAGATAAGGAACACACCCATTATAAAGAAATCACATTAGGATTCTCTTTTTAAGCTGTTTCTTAATACACTACTGCTTAGGAAATCAATTGGAGGCAGAAGCAGTCAAGGGTAGCCTAGGGTTAGGGTTAGGCTTAGGGTTAGGTTTAGGTTACGGGTTCGGGGAGGGATGCGGGTACGGCGTAGGGTATGGGTTAGGGTTAGGGTTAGTGTTAGTGTTAGGGTTAGGGCTCGGTTTAGGGTACAGGTTAGGATTAGGGTACGTGTTAGGGTTAGGGTAGGGGTTAGGGTTAGGGTACGCGTTAGGGTTAGAGTAGTTATTAAACCTATCCCACTCTCTACATACCCCTTAGCACGTAAGGGGATATTATTTGGGGGTGCAGCCATGGAGAAGAATTTAGACACTAGGATAAGATAAGGAACACACCCATTATAAAGAAATCACATTAGGATTCTCTTTTTAAGCTGTTCCTTAAAACACTAGTGCTTAGGAAATCTATTGGAGGCAGAAGCAGTCAAGGGTAGCCTAGGGTTAGGGTTAGGCTTACGGTTAGGCTTAGGGTACGGCTTAGGGTACGGGTTCGGGGAGGGGTGCGGGTACGGCGTAGGGTATGGGTTAGGGTTAGGGTTAGGGTTAGTGTTAGGGTTAGGGCTCGGTTTAGGGTACGGGTTAGGATTAGGGTACGTGTTAGGGTTAGGGTACGCGTTAGGGTTAGGGTAGTTATTAAACCTATCCCACTCTCTAGATACCCCTTAGCACGTAAAGGAATATTATTTGAGGGTCCAGCCATGGAGAAGAGTTTAGACACTAGGATAAGATAAGGAACACACCCATTATAAAGAAATCACTTTAGGATTCTCTTTTTAAGCTGTTCCTTAAAACACTAGTGCTTAGGAAATCTATTGGAGGCAGAAGCAGTCAAGGGTAGCCTAGGGTTAGGGATAGGCTTAGGGTTAGGGTTAGGGTACGGCTTGGGGTATGGGTTCGGGGAGGGGTTCGGGTACGGCATAGGGTATGGGTTAGGGTTAGTGTTAGGGTTAGTGTTAGGGTTAGGGCTCGGTTTAGGGTACGGTTAGGATTAGGGTACGTGTTAGGTTTAGGGTAGGGGTTCGGGTTAGGGTACGCGTTAGGGTTAGGGTAGTTAGTAAGCTTATCCCACTCTCTAGATACCCCTTAGCACGTAAAGGAATATTATTTGGGGGTCCAGCCATGGAGAAGAATTTAGACACTAGGATAAGATAAGGAACACACCCATTATAAAGAAATCACATTAGGATTCTCTTTTTAAGCTGTTCCTTAAAACACTAGTGCTTAGGAAATCTATTGGAGGCAGAAGCAGTCAAGGGTAGCCTAGGGTTAGTGTTAGGCTTAGGGTTAGGCTTAGGGTACGGGTTTGGGGAGGGGTTCGGCTACGGCGTAGGGTATGGGTTAGGGTTAGGGTTAGGGTTAGTGTTAGGGTTAGGGCTCGGTTTAGGGTACGGGTTAGGATTAGGGTACGTGTTAGGGTTAGTGTAGGGGTTAGGGTTAGGGTACGCATTAGGGTTAGGGTAGTTATTAAACCTATCCCACTCTCTAGATACCCCTTAGCACGTAAGGGAATATTATTTCGGGGTGCAGCCATGGAGAAGAGTTTAGACACTAAGATAAGATAAGGAACACACCCATTATAAAGAAATCACATTAGGATTCTCTTTTTAAGCTGTTCCTTAAAACACTAGTGCTTAGGAAATCTATTGGAGGCAGAAGCAGTCAAGGGTAGCCTAGGGTTAGGGTTAAGCTTAGGGTTAGGCTTAGGGTACGGCTTAGGTTACGGGTTCGGGGAGGGGTGCGGGTACGGCGTAGGGTATGGGTTAGGGTTAGGGTTAGGGTTAGTGTTAGGGTTAGGGCTCGGTTTAGGTTACGGGTTAGGATTAGGGTAAGTGTTAGGGTTAGGGTAGGGGTTAGGGTTAGGGTACGCGTTAGGGTTAGGGTAGTTAGTAAACCTATCCCACTCTCTAGATACCCCTTAGCACGTAAAGGAATATTATTTGAGGGTCCAGCCATGGAGAAGAGTTTAGACACTAGGATAAGATAAGGAACACACCCATTATAAAGAAATCACATTAGGATTCTCTTTTTAAGCTGTTCCTTAAAACACTACTGCTTAGGAAATCTATTGGAGGCAGAAGCAGTCAAGGGTAGCCTAGGGTTAGGGTTAGGCTTAGGGTTAGGCTTAGGGTACGGCTTACGGTACGGGTTCGGGGAGGGTTTCGGGTACGGCATAGGGTATGGGTTAGGGTTAGGGTTAGGGTTAGTGTTAGGGTTAGGGCTCGGTTTAGGGTACGGTTAGGATTAGTGTACGTGTTAGGTTTAGGGTAGGGGTTAGGGTTAGGGTACGCGTTAGGGTTAGGGTAGTTAGTAAACCTATCCCACTCTCTAGATACCCCTTAGCACGTAAAGGAATATTATTTGGGGGTCCAGCCATGGAGAAGAGTTTAGACACTAGGATAAGATAAGGAACACACCCAATATAAAGAAATCACATTAGGATTCTCTTTTTAAGCTGTTGCTTAAAACACTAGTGCTTAGGAAATCTATTGGAGGCAGAAGCAGTCAAGGGTAGCCTAGGGTTAGTGTTAGGCTTAGGGTTAGGCTTAGGGTATGGCTTAGGGTACGGGTTTGGGGAGGGGTTCGGGTACGGCGTAGGGTATGGGTTAGGGTTAGTGTTAGTGTTAGTGTTAGGGTTAGGGCTCGGTTTAGGGTACGGGTTAGGATTAGGGTACGTGTTAGGGTTAGGGTAGGGGTTAGGGTTAGGGTACGCGTTAGGGTTAGGGTAGTTATTAAACCTATCCCACTCTCTAGATACCCCTTAGCACATAAAGGAATATTATTTGGGGGTCCAGCCATGGAGAAGAGTTTAGACACTAGGATAAGATAAGGAACACACCCATTATAAAGAAATCACTTTAGGATTCTCTTTTTAAGCTGTTCCTTAAAACACTAGTGCTTAGGAAATCTATTGGAGGCAGAAGCAGTCAAGGGTAGCCTAGGGTTAGGGTTAGGCTTAGGGTTAGGTTTAGGGTACGGCTTGGGGAATGGGTTCGGGGAGGGGTTCGGGTACGGCGTAGGGTATGGTTTAGGGTTAGGGTTAGGGTTAGTGTTAGGGTTAGGGCTCGGTTTAGGGTACGGGTTAGGATTAGGGTACGTGTTAGGGTTAGGGTAGGGGTTAGGGTTAGGTTACTCGTTAGGGCTAGGGTAGTTAGTAAACCTATCCCACTCTGTAGCTCCCCCTTAGCACGTAAAGGAATATTATTTGGGGGTCCAGCCATGGAGAAGAGTTTAGACACTAGGATAAGATAAGGAACACACCCATTATAAAGAAATCACATTAGGATTCTCTTTTTAAGCTGTTTCTTAAAACACTACTGCTTAGGAAATCAATTGGAGGCAGAAGCAGTCAAGGGTAGCCTAGGGTTAGGGTTAGGCTTAGGGTTAGGTTTAGGGTATGGCTTAGGGTACGGGTTCGGGGAGGTGTGCGGGTACGGCGTAGGGTATGGGTTAGGGTTACGGTTAGTGTTAGTGTTAGGGTTAGGGCTCGGTTTGGGGTACAGGTTAGGATTAGGGTACGTGTTAGGGTTAGGGTAGGGGTTAGGGTTAGGGTACGCATTAGGGTTAGGGTAGTTATTAAACCTATCCCACTCTCTAGATACCCATTAGCACGTAAGGGAATATTATTTGGGGGTGCAGCCATGGAGAAGAGTTTAGACACTAGGATAAGATAAGGAACACACCCATTATAAAGAAATCACATTAGGATTCTCTTTTTAAGCTGTTCCTAAAACACTAGTGCTTAGGAAATCTATTGGAGGCAGAAGCAGTCAAGGGTAGCCTAGGGTTAGGGTTAGGCTTAGGGTTAGGCTTAGGGTACGGCTTAGGGTACGGGTTCGGGGAGGGGTGCGGGTACGGCGTACGGTATGGGTTAGGGTTAGGGTTAGTGTTAGTGTTAGGGTTAGGGCTCGGTTTAGGGTACGGGTTAGGATTAGGGTACGTGTTAGGGTTAGGGTAGGGGTTAGGGTTAGGGTACGCATTAGGGTTAGGGTACTTATTAAACCTATCCCACTCTCTAGATACCCCTTAGCACATAAAGGAATATTATTTGAGGGTCCAGCCATGGAGAAGAGTTTAGACACTAGGATAAGATAAGGAACACACCCATTATAAAGAAATCACATTAGGATTCTCTTTTTAAGCTGTTCCTTAAAACACTAGTGCTTAGGAAATCTATTGGAGGCAGAAGCAGTCAAGGGTAGCCTAGGGTTAGGGTTAGGCTTAGGGTTAGGCTTAGGGTACGGCTTGGGGTATGGGTTCGGGGAGGGGTTCGGGTACGGCATAGGGTATGTGTTAGGGTTAGGGTTAGGGTTAGTGTTAGGGTTAGGGCTCGGTTTAGGGTACGGGTTAAGATTAGGGTACGTGTTAGGGTTAGGGTTAGGGTAGGGGTTAGGGTTAGGGTACGCGTTAGGGTTAGGGTAGTTATTAAACCTATCCCACTCTCTAGATACCCCTTAGCACGTAAGGGAATATTATTTGGGGGTGCAGCCATGGAGAAGAGTTTAGACACTAGGATAAGATAAGGAACACACCCATTATAAAGAAATCACATTAGGATTCTCTTTTTAAGCTGTTCCTTAAAACACTAGTGCTTAGGAAATCTATTGGAGGCAGAAGCAGTCAAGGGTAGCCTAGGGTTAGTGTTAGGCTTAGGGTTAGGCTTAGGGTACGGGTTTGGGGAGGGGTTCGGCTACGGCGTAGGGTATGGGTTAGGGTTAGGGTTAGGGTTAGTGTTAGGGTTAGGGCTCGGTTTAGGGTACGGGTTAGGATTAGGGTACGTGTTAGGGTTAGTGTAGGGGTTAGGGTTAGAGTACGCATTAGGGTTAGGGTAGTTATTAAACCTATCCCACTCTCTAGATACCCCTTAGCACGTAAGGGAATATTATTTGGGGGTGCAGCCATGGAGAAGAGTTTAGACACTAAGATAAGATAAGGAACACACCCATTTTAAAGAAATCACATTAGGATTCTCTTTTTAAGCTGTTCCTTAAAACACTAGTGCTTAGGAAATCTATTGGAGGCAGAAGCAGTCAAGGGTAGCCTAGGGTTAGGGTTAAGCTTAGGGTTAGGCTTAGGGTACGGCTTAGGGTACGGGTTCGGGGAGGGGTGCGGGTACGGCGTAGGGTATGGGTTAGGGTTAGGGTTAGGGTTAGTGTTAGGGTTAGGGCTCGGTTTAGGTTACGGGTTAGGATTAGGGTAAGTGTTAGGGTTAGGGTAGGGGTTAGGGTTAGGGTACGCGTTAGGGTTAGGGTAGTTAGTAAACCTATCCCACTCTCTAGATACCCCTTAGCACGTAAAGGAATATTATTTGAGGGTACAGCCATGGTGAAGAGTTTAGACACTAGGATAAGATAAGGAACACACCCATTATAAAGAAATCACATTAGGATTCTCTTTTTAAGCTGTTCCTTAAAACACTAGTGCTTAGGAAATCTATTGGAGGCAGAAGCAGTCAAGGGTAGCCTAGGGTTAGGGTTAGGCTTAGGGTTAGGCTTAGGGTACGGCTTAGGGTACGGGTTCGGGGAGGGGTTCGGGTACAGCGTAGGGTATGGGTTAGGGTTAGGGTTAGGGTTAGTGTTAAGTTTAGGGCTCGGTTTAGGGTACGGGTTAGGATTAGGGTACGTGTTAGGGTTAGGGTAGGGGTTAGGGTTAGGGTACGCGTTAGGGTTAGGTTAGTTAGTAAACCTATCCCACTCTCTATATACCCCTTAGCACGTAAACGAATATTATTTGGGGGTTCAGCCATGGAGAAGAGTTTAGACACTAGGATAAGATAAGGAACACACCCATTATAAAGAAATCACATTAGGATTCTCTTTTTAAGCTGTTGCTTAAAACACTAGTGCTTAGGAAATCTATTGGAGGCAGAAGCAGTCAAGGGTAGCCTAGGGTTAGTGTTAGGCTTAGGGTACGGCTTAGGGTACGGCTTAGGGTACGGGTTTGGGGAGGGGTTCGGGTACGGCGTAGGGTATGGGTTAGGGTTAGGGTTAGTGTTAGTGTTAGGGTTAGGGCTCGGTTTAGGGTACGGGTTAGGATTAGGGTACGTGTTAGGGTTAGGGTAGGGGTTAGGGTTAGGGTACGCGTTAGGGTTAGGGTAGTTAGTAAACCTATCCCACTCTCTAGATACCCCTTAGCACGTAAAGGAGTATTATTTGGGGGTCCAGCCATGGAGAAGAGTTTAGACACTAGGATAAGATAAGGAACACACCCATTATAAAGAAATCACATTAGGATTCTCTTTTTCAGCTGTTCCTTAAAACACTACTGCTTAGGAAATCTATTGGAGGCAGAAGCAGTCAAGGGAAGCCTAGGGTTAGGGTTAGGCTTAGGGTTAGGCTTAGGGTACGGCTTAGGGTACGGGTTCGGGGAGGGTTTCGGGTACGGCATAGGGTATGGGTTAGGGTTAGGGTTAGGGTTAGTGTTAGGGTTAGGGCTCGGTTTAGGGTACGGTTAGGATTAGTGTACGTGTTAGGTTTAGGGTAGGGGTTAGGGTTAGGGTACGCGTTAGGGTTAGGGTAGTTAGTAAACCTATCCCACTCTCTAGATACCCCTTAGCACGTAAAGGAATATTATTTGGGGGTCCAGCCATGGAGAAGAGTTTAGACACTAGGATAAGATAAGGAACACACCCATTATAAAGAAATCACATTAGGATTCTCTTTTTAAGCTGTTGCTTAAAACACTAGTGCTTAGGAAATCTATTGGAGGCAGAAGCAGTCAAGGGTAGCCTAGGGTTAGTGTTAGGCTTAGGGTTAGGCTTAGGGTATGGCTTAGGGTACGGGTTTGGGGAGGGGTTCGGGTACGGCGTAGGGTATGGGTTAGGGTTAGTGTTAGTGTTAGTGTTAGGGTTAGGGCTCGGTTTAGGGTACGGGTTAGGATTAGGGTACGTGTTAGTGTTAGGGTAGGGGTTAGGTTTAGAGTACGCATTAGGGTTAGGGTAGTTATTAAACCTATCCCACTCTCTAGATACCCCTTAGCACGTAAGGCAATATTATTTGCGGGTGCAGCCATGGAGAAGAGTTTAGACACTAGGATAAGATAAGGAACACACCCATTATAAAGAAATCACATTAGGATTCTCTTTTTAAGCTGTTCCTTAAAACACTAATGCTTAGGAAATCTATTGGAGGCAGAAGCAGTCAAGGGTAGCCTAGGGTTAGGGTTAGGCTTAGGGTTAGGCTTAGGGTACGGCTTAGGGTACGGGTTTGGGGAGGGGTTCGGGTATGGCGTAGGGTATGGGTTAGTGTTAGGGTTAGGGTTAGTGTTAGGGTTAGGGCTCGGTTTAGGGTACGGGTTAGGATTAGGGTACGTGTTAGGGTTAGGGTAGGGGTTAGGGTTAGGGTACGCGTTAGGGTTAGGGTAGTTATTAAACCTATCCCACTCTCTAGATACCCCTTAGCACATAAAGGAATATTATTTGGGGGTCCAGCCATGGAGAAGAGTTTAGACACTAGGATAAGATAAGGAACACACCCATTATAAAGAAATCACTTTAGGATTCTCTTTTTAAGCTGTTCCTTAAAACACTAGTGCTTAGGAAATCTATTGGAGGCAGAAGCAGTCAAGGGTAGCCTAGGGTTAGGGTTAGGCTTAGGGTTAGGTTTAGGGTACGGCTTGGGGAATGGGTTCGGGGAGGGGTTCGGGTACGGCGTAGGGTATGGTTTAGGGTTAGGGTTAGGGTTAGTGTTAGGGTTAGGGCTCGGTTTAGGGTACGGGTTAGGATTAGGGTACGTGTTAGGGTTAGGGTAGGGGTTAGGGTTAGGTTACTCGTTAGGGCTAGGGTAGTTAGTAAACCTATCCCACTCTGTAGCTCCCCCTTAGCACGTAAAGGAATATTATTTGGGGGTCCAGCCATGGAGAAGAGTTTAGACACTAGGATAAGATAAGGAACACACCCATTATAAAGAAATCACATTAGGATTCTCTTTTTAAGCTGTTTCTTAAAACACTACTGCTTAGGAAATCAATTGGAGGCAGAAGCAGTCAAGGGTAGCCTAGGGTTAGGGTTAGGCTTAGGGTTAGGTTTAGGGTATGGCTTAGGGTACGGGTTCGGGGAGGTGTGCGGGTACGGCGTAGGGTATGGGTTAGGGTTAGGGTTAGTGTTAGTGTTAGGGTTAGGGCTCGGTTTAGGGTACGGGTTAGGATTAGGGTACGTGTTAGGGTTAGGGTAGGGGTTAGGGTTAGGGTACGCATTAGGGTTAGGGTACTTATTAAACCTATCCCACTCTCTAGATACCCCTTAGCACATAAAGGAATATTATTTGAGGGTCCAGCCATGGAGAAGAGTTTAGACACTAGGATAAGATAAGGAACACACCCATTATAAAGAAATCACATTAGGATTCTCTTTTTAAGCTGTTCCTTAAAACACTAGTGCTTAGGAAATCTATTGGAGGCAGAAGCAGTCAAGGGTAGCCTAGGGTTAGGGTTAGGCTTAGGGTTAGGCTTAGGGTACGGCTTGGGGTATGGGTTCGGGGAGGGGTTCGGGTACGGCATAGGGTATGTGTTAGGGTTAGGGTTAGGGTTAGTGTTAGGGTTAGGGCTCGGTTTAGGGTACGGGTTAAGATTAGGGTACGTGTTAGGGTTAGGGTTAGGGTAGGGGTTAGGGTTAGGGTACGCGTTAGGGTTAGGGTAGTTATTAAACCTATCCCACTCTCTAGATACCCCTTAGCACGTAAGGGAATATTATTTGGGGGTGCAGCCATGGAGAAGAGTTTAGACACTAGGATAAGATAAGGAACACACCCATTATAAAGAAATCACATTAGGATTCTCTTTTTAAGCTGTTCCTTAAAACACTAGTGCTTAGGAAATCTATTGGAGGCAGAAGCAGTCAAGGGTAGCCTAGGGTTAGTGTTAGGCTTAGGGTTAGGCTTAGGGTACGGGTTTGGGGAGGGGTTCGGCTACGGCGTAGGGTATGGGTTAGGGTTAGGGTTAGGGTTAGGGTTAGGGTTAATGTTAGGGTTAGGGCTCGGTTTAGGGTACGGGTTAGGATTAGGGTACGTGTTAGGGTTAGTGTAGGGGTTAGGGTTAGAGTACGCATTAGGGTTAGGGTAGTTATTAAACCTATCCCACTCTCTAGATACCCCTTAGCACGTAAGGGAATATTATTTGGGGGTGCAGCCATGGAGAAGAGTTTAGACACTAAGATAAGATAAGGAACACACCCATTATAAAGAAATCACATTAGGATTCTCTTTTTAAGCTGTTCCTTAAAACACTAGTGCTTAGGAAATCTATTGGAGGCAGAAGCAGTCAAGGGTAGCCTAGGGTTAGGGTTAAGCTTAGGGTTAGGCTTAGGGTACGGCTTAGGGTACGGGTTCGGGGAGGGGTGCGGGTACGGCGTAGGGTATGGGTTAGGGTTAGGGTTAGGGTTAGTGTTAGGGTTAGGGCTCGGTTTAGGTTACGGGTTAGGATTAGGGTAAGTGTTAGGGTTAGGGTAGGGGTTAGGGTTAGGGTACGCGTTAGGGTTAGGGTAGTTAGTAAACCTATCCCACTCTCTAGATACCCCTTAGCACGTAAAGGAATATTATTTGAGGGTACAGCCATGGTGAAGAGTTTAGACACTAGGATAAGATAAGGAACACACCCATTATAAAGAAATCACATTAGGATTCTCTTTTTAAGCTGTTCCTTAAAACACTAGTGCTTAGGAAATCTATTGGAGGCAGAAGCAGTCAAGGGTAGCCTAGGGTTAGGGTTAGGCTTAGGGTTAGGCTTAGGGTACGGCTTAGGGTACGGGTTCGGGGAGGGGTTCGGGTACAGCGTAGGGTATGGGTTAGGGTTAGGGTTAGGGTTAGTGTTAAGTTTAGGGCTCGGTTTAGGGTACGGGTTAGGATTAGGGTACGTGTTAGGGTTAGGGTAGGGGTTAGGGTTAGGGTACGCGTTAGGGTTAGGTTAGTTAGTAAACCTATCCCACTCTCTATATACCCCTTAGCACGTAAACGAATATTATTTGGGGGTTCAGCCATGGAGAAGAGTTTAGACACTAGGATAAGATAAGGAACACACCCATTATAAAGAAATCACATTAGGATTCTCTTTTTAAGCTGTTGCTTAAAACACTAGTGCTTAGGAAATCTATTGGAGGCAGAAGCAGTCAAGGGTAGCCTAGGGTTAGTGTTAGGCTTAGGGTACGGCTTAGGGTACGGCTTAGGGTACGGGTTTGGGGAGGGGTTCGGGTACGGCGTAGGGTATGGGTTAGGGTTAGGGTTAGTGTTAGTGTTAGGGTTAGGGCTCGGTTTAGGGTACGGGTTAGGATTAGGGTACGTGTTAGGGTTAGGGTAGGGGTTAGGGTTAGGGTACGCGTTAGGGTTAGGGTAGTTAGTAAACCTATCCCACTCTCTAGATACCCCTTAGCACGTAAAGGAGTATTATTTGGGGGTCCAGCCATGGAGAAGAGTTTAGACACTAGGATAAGATAAGGAACACACCCATTATAAAGAAATCACATTAGGATTCTCTTTTTCAGCTGTTCCTTAAAACACTACTGCTTAGGAAATCTATTGGAGGCAGAAGCAGTCAAGGGTAGCCTAGGGTTAGGGTTAGGCTTAGGGTTAGGCTTAGGGTACGGCTTAGGGTACGGGTTCGGGGAGGGTTTCGGGTACGGCATAGGGTATGGGTTAGGGTTAGGGTTAGGGTTAGTGTTAGGGTTAGGGCTCGGTTTAGGGTACGGTTAGGATTAGTGTACGTGTTAGGTTTAGGGTAGGGGTTAGGGTTAGGGTACGCGTTAGGGTTAGGGTAGTTAGTAAACCTATCCCACTCTCTAGATACCCCTTAGCACGTAAAGGAATATTATTTGGGGGTCCAGCCATGGAGAAGAGTTTAGACACTAGGATAAGATAAGGAACACACCCATTATAAAGAAATCACATTAGGATTCTCTTTTTAAGCTGTTGCTTAAAACACTAGTGCTTAGGAAATCTATTGGAGGCAGAAGCAGTCAAGGGTAGCCTAGGGTTAGTGTTAGGCTTAGGGTTAGGCTTAGGGTATGGCTTAGGGTACGGGTTTGGGGAGGGGTTCGGGTACGGCGTAGGGTATGGGTTAGGGTTAGTGTTAGTGTTAGTGTTAGGGTTAGGGCTCGGTTTAGGGTACGGGTTAGGATTAGGGTACGTGTTAGTGTTAGGGTAGGGGTTAGGTTTAGAGTACGCATTAGGGTTAGGGTAGTTATTAAACCTATCCCACTCTCTAGATACCCCTTAGCACGTAAGGCAATATTATTTGCGGGTGCAGCCATGGAGAAGAGTTTAGACACTAGGATAAGATAAGGAACACACCCATTATAAAGAAATCACATTAGGATTCTCTTTTTAAGCTGTTCCTTAAAACACTAGTGCTTAGGAAATCTATTGGAGGCAGAAGCAGTCAAGGGTAGCCTAGGGTTAGGGTTAGGCTTAGGGTTAGGCTTAGGGTACGGCTTAGGGTACGGGTTTGGGGAGGGGTTCGGGTATGGCGTAGGGTATGGGTTAGTGTTAGGGTTAGGGTTAGTGTTAGGGTTAGGGCTCGGTTTAGGGTACGGGTTAGGATTAGGGTACGTGTTAGGGTTAGGGTAGGGGTTAGGGTTAGGGTACGCGTTAGGGTTAGGGTAGTTATTAAACCTATCCCACTCTCTAGATACCCCTTAGCACATAAAGGAATATTATTTGGGGGTCCAGCCATGGAGAAGAGTTTAGACACTAGGATAAGATAAGGAACACACCCATTATAAAGAAATCACTTTAGGATTCTCTTTTTAAGCTGTTCCTTAAAACACTAGTGCTTAGGAAATCTATTGGAGGCAGAAGCAGTCAAGGGTAGCCTAGGGTTAGGGTTAGGCTTAGGGTTAGGTTTAGGGTACGGCTTGGGGAATGGGTTCGGGGAGGGGTTCGGGTACGGCGTAGGGTATGGTTTAGGGTTAGGGTTAGGGTTAGTGTTAGGGTTAGGGCTCGGTTTAGGGTACGGGTTAGGATTAGGGTACGTGTTAGGGTTAGGGTAGGGGTTAGGGTTAGGTTACTCGTTAGGGCTAGGGTAGTTAGTAAACCTATCCCACTCTGTAGCTCCCCCTTAGCACGTAAAGGAATATTATTTGGGGGTCCAGCCATGGAGAAGAGTTTAGACACTAGGATAAGATAAGGAACACACCCATTATAAAGAAATCACATTAGGATTCTCTTTTTAAGCTGTTTCTTAAAACACTACTGCTTAGGAAATCAATTGGAGGCAGAAGCAGTCAAGGGTAGCCTAGGGTTAGGGTTAGGCTTAGGGTTAGGTTTAGGGTATGGCTTAGGGTACGGGTTCGGGGAGGTGTGCGGGTACGGCGTAGGGTATGGGTTAGGGTTAGGGTTAGTGTTAGTGTTAGGGTTAGGGCTCGGTTTAGGGTACGGGTTAGGATTAGGGTACGTGTTAGGGTTAGGGTAGGGGTTAGGGTTAGGGTACGCATTAGGGTTAGGGTACTTATTAAACCTATCCCACTCTCTAGATACCCCTTAGCACATAAAGGAATATTATTTGAGGGTCCAGCCATGGAGAAGAGTTTAGACACTAGGATAAGATAAGGAACACACCCATTATAAAGAAATCACATTAGGATTCTCTTTTTAAGCTGTTCCTTAAAACACTAGTGCTTAGGAAATCTATTGGAGGCAGAAGCAGTCAAGGGTAGCCTAGGGTTAGGGTTAGGCTTAGGGTTAGGCTTAGGGTACGGGTTTGGGGAGGGGTTCGGCTACGGCGTAGGGTATGGGTTAGGGTTAGGGTTAGGGTTAGTGTTAGGGTTAGGGCTCGGTTTAGGGTACGGGTTAGGATTAGGGTACGTGTTAGGGTTAGTGTAGGGGTTAGGGTTAGGGTACGCATTAGGGTTAGGGTAGTTATTAAACCTATCCCACTCTCTAGATACCCCTTAGCACGTAAGGGAATATTATTTCGGGGTGCAGCCATGGAGAAGAGTTTAGACACTAAGATAAGATAAGGAACACACCCATTATAAAGAAATCACATTAGGATTCTCTTTTTAAGCTGTTCCTTAAAACACTAGTGCTTAGGAAATCTATTGGAGGCAGAAGCAGTCAAGGGTAGCCTAGGGTTAGGGTTAAGCTTAGGGTTAGGCTTAGGGTACGGCTTAGGGTACGGGTTCGGGGAGGGGTGCGGGTACGGCGTAGGGTATGGGTTAGGGTTAGGGTTAGGGTTAGTGTTAGGGTTAGGGCTCGGTTTAGGTTACGGGTTAGGATTAGGGTAAGTGTTAGGGTTAGGGTAGGGGTTAGGGTTAGGGTACGCGTTAGGGTTAGGGTAGTTAGTAAACCTATCCCACTCTCTAGATACCCCTTAGCACGTAAAGGAATATTATTTGAGGGTCCAGCCATGGAGAAGAGTTTAGACACTAGGATAAGATAAGGAACACACCCATTATAAAGAAATCACATTAGGATTCTCTTTTTAAGCTGTTCCTTAAAACACTACTGCTTAGGAAATCTATTGGAGGCAGAAGCAGTCAAGGGTAGCCTAGGGTTAGGGTTAGGCTTAGGGTTAGGCTTAGGGTACGGCTTACGGTACGGGTTCGGGGAGGGTTTCGGGTACGGCATAGGGTATGGGTTAGGGTTAGGGTTAGGGTTAGTGTTAGGGTTAGGGCTCGGTTTAGGGTACGGTTAGGATTAGTGTACGTGTTAGGTTTAGGGTAGGGGTTAGGGTTAGGGTACGCGTTAGGGTTAGGGTAGTTAGTAAACCTATCCCACTCTCTAGATACCCCTTAGCACGTAAAGGAATATTATTTGGGGGTCCAGCCATGGAGAAGAGTTTAGACACTAGGATAAGATAAGGAACACACCCAATATAAAGAAATCACATTAGGATTCTCTTTTTAAGCTGTTGCTTAAAACACTAGTGCTTAGGAAATCTATTGGAGGCAGAAGCAGTCAAGGGTAGCCTAGGGTTAGTGTTAGGCTTAGGGTTAGGCTTAGGGTATGGCTTAGGGTACGGGTTTGGGGAGGGGTTCGGGTACGGCGTAGGGTATGGGTTAGGGTTAGTGTTAGTGTTAGTGTTAGGGTTAGGGCTCGGTTTAGGGTACGGGTTAGGATTAGGGTACGTGTTAGGGTTAGGGTAGGGGTTAGGGTTAGGGTACGCGTTAGGGTTAGGGTAGTTATTAAACCTATCCCACTCTCTAGATACCCCTTAGCACATAAAGGAATATTATTTGGGGGTCCAGCCATGGAGAAGAGTTTAGACACTAGGATAAGATAAGGAACACACCCATTATAAAGAAATCACTTTAGGATTCTCTTTTTAAGCTGTTCCTTAAAACACTAGTGCTTAGGAAATCTATTGGAGGCAGAAGCAGTCAAGGGTAGCCTAGGGTTAGGGTTAGGCTTAGGGTTAGGTTTAGGGTACGGCTTGGGGAATGGGTTCGGGGAGGGGTTCGGGTACGGCGTAGGGTATGGTTTAGGGTTAGGGTTAGGGTTAGTGTTAGGGTTAGGGCTCGGTTTAGGGTACGGGTTAGGATTAGGGTACGTGTTAGGGTTAGGGTAGGGGTTAGGGTTAGGTTACTCGTTAGGGCTAGGGTAGTTAGTAAACCTATCCCACTCTGTAGCTCCCCCTTAGCACGTAAAGGAATATTATTTGGGGGTCCAGCCATGGAGAAGAGTTTAGACACTAGGATAAGATAAGGAACACACCCATTATAAAGAAATCACATTAGGATTCTCTTTTTAAGCTGTTTCTTAAAACACTACTGCTTAGGAAATCAATTGGAGGCAGAAGCAGTCAAGGGTAGCCTAGGGTTAGGGTTAGGCTTAGGGTTAGGTTTAGGGTATGGCTTAGGGTACGGGTTCGGGGAGGTGTGCGGGTACGGCGTAGGGTATGGGTTAGGGTTACGGTTAGTGTTAGTGTTAGGGTTAGGGCTCGGTTTGGGGTACAGGTTAGGATTAGGGTACGTGTTAGGGTTAGGGTAGGGGTTAGGGTTAGGGTACGCATTAGGGTTAGGGTAGTTATTAAACCTATCCCACTCTCTAGATACCCATTAGCACGTAAGGGAATATTATTTGGGGGTGCAGCCATGGAGAAGAGTTTAGACACTAGGATAAGATAAGGAACACACCCATTATAAAGAAATCACATTAGGATTCTCTTTTTAAGCTGTTCCTAAAACACTAGTGCTTAGGAAATCTATTGGAGGCAGAAGCAGTCAAGGGTAGCCTAGGGTTAGGGTTAGGCTTAGGGTTAGGCTTAGGGTACGGCTTAGGGTACGGGTTCGGGGAGGGGTGCGGGTACGGCGTAGGGTATGGGTTAGGGTTAGGGTTAGTGTTAGTGTTAGGGTTAGGGCTCGGTTTAGGGTACGGGTTAGGATTAGGGTACGTGTTAGGGTTAGGGTAGGGGTTAGGGTTAGGGTACGCATTAGGGTTAGGGTACTTATTAAACCTATCCCACTCTCTAGATACCCCTTAGCACATAAAGGAATATTATTTGAGGGTCCAGCCATGGAGAAGAGTTTAGACACTAGGATAAGATAAGGAACACACCCATTATAAAGAAATCACATTAGGATTCTCTTTTTAAGCTGTTCCTTAAAACACTAGTGCTTAGGAAATCTATTGGAGGCAGAAGCAGTCAAGGGTAGCCTAGGGTTAGGGTTAGGCTTAGGGTTAGGCTTAGGGTACGGCTTGGGGTATGGGTTCGGGGAGGGGTTCGGGTACGGCATAGGGTATGTGTTAGGGTTAGGGTTAGGGTTAGTGTTAGGGTTAGGGCTCGGTTTAGGGTACGGGTTAAGATTAGGGTACGTGTTAGGGTTAGGGTTAGGGTAGGGGTTAGGGTTAGGGTACGCGTTAGGGTTAGGGTAGTTATTAAACCTATCCCACTCTCTAGATACCCCTTAGCACGTAAGGGAATATTATTTGGGGGTGCAGCCATGGAGAAGAGTTTAGACACTAGGATAAGATAAGGAACACACCCATTATAAAGAAATCACATTAGGATTCTCTTTTTAAGCTGTTCCTTAAAACACTAGTGCTTAGGAAATCTATTGGAGGCAGAAGCAGTCAAGGGTAGCCTAGGGTTAGTGTTAGGCTTAGGGTTAGGCTTAGGGTACGGGTTTGGGGAGGGGTTCGGCTACGGCGTAGGGTATGGGTTAGGGTTAGGGTTAGGGTTAGTGTTAGGGTTAGGGCTCGGTTTAGGGTACGGGTTAGGATTAGGGTACGTGTTAGGGTTAGTGTAGGGGTTAGGGTTAGAGTACGCATTAGGGTTAGGGTAGTTATTAAACCTATCCCACTCTCTAGATACCCCTTAGCACGTAAGGGAATATTATTTGGGGGTGCAGCCATGGAGAAGAGTTTAGACACTAAGATAAGATAAGGAACACACCCATTATAAAGAAATCACATTAGGATTCTCTTTTTAAGCTGTTCCTTAAAACACTAGTGCTTAGGAAATCTATTGGAGGCAGAAGCAGTCAAGGGTAGCCTAGGGTTAGGGTTAAGCTTAGGGTTAGGCTTAGGGTACGGCTTAGGGTACGGGTTCGGGGAGGGGTGCGGGTACGGCGTAGGGTATGGGTTAGGGTTAGGGTTAGGGTTAGTGTTAGGGTTAGGGCTCGGTTTAGGTTACGGGTTAGGATTAGGGTAAGTGTTAGGGTTAGGGTAGGGGTTAGGGTTAGGGTACGCGTTAGGGTTAGGGTAGTTAGTAAACCTATCCCACTCTCTAGATACCCCTTAGCACGTAAAGGAATATTATTTGAGGGTACAGCCATGGTGAAGAGTTTAGACACTAGGATAAGATAAGGAACACACCCATTATAAAGAAATCACATTAGGATTCTCTTTTTAAGCTGTTCCTTAAAACACTAGTGCTTAGGAAATCTATTGGAGGCAGAAGCAGTCAAGGGTAGCCTAGGGTTAGGGTTAGGCTTAGGGTTAGGCTTAGGGTACGGCTTAGGGTACGGGTTCGGGGAGGGGTTCGGGTACAGCGTAGGGTATGGGTTAGGGTTAGGGTTAGGGTTAGTGTTAAGTTTAGGGCTCGGTTTAGGGTACGGGTTAGGATTAGGGTACGTGTTAGGGTTAGGGTAGGGGTTAGGGTTAGGGTACGCGTTAGGGTTAGGTTAGTTAGTAAACCTATCCCACTCTCTATATACCCCTTAGCACGTAAACGAATATTATTTGGGGGTTCAGCCATGGAGAAGAGTTTAGACACTAGGATAAGATAAGGAACACACCCATTATAAAGAAATCACATTAGGATTCTCTTTTTAAGCTGTTGCTTAAAACACTAGTGCTTAGGAAATCTATTGGAGGCAGAAGCAGTCAAGGGTAGCCTAGGGTTAGTGTTAGGCTTAGGGTACGGCTTAGGGTACGGCTTAGGGTACGGGTTTGGGGAGGGGTTCGGGTACGGCGTAGGGTATGGGTTAGGGTTAGGGTTAGTGTTAGTGTTAGGGTTAGGGCTCGGTTTAGGGTACGGGTTAGGATTAGGGTACGTGTTAGGGTTAGGGTAGGGGTTAGGGTTAGGGTACGCGTTAGGGTTAGGGTAGTTAGTAAACCTATCCCACTCTCTAGATACCCCTTAGCACGTAAAGGAGTATTATTTGGGGGTCCAGCCATGGAGAAGAGTTTAGACACTAGGATAAGATAAGGAACACACCCATTATAAAGAAATCACATTAGGATTCTCTTTTTCAGCTGTTCCTTAAAACACTACTGCTTAGGAAATCTATTGGAGGCAGAAGCAGTCAAGGGTAGCCTAGGGTTAGGGTTAGGCTTAGGGTTAGGCTTAGGGTACGGCTTAGGGTACGGGTTCGGGGAGGGTTTCGGGTACGGCATAGGGTATGGGTTAGGGTTAGGGTTAGGGTTAGTGTTAGGGTTAGGGCTCGGTTTAGGGTACGGTTAGGATTAGTGTACGTGTTAGGTTTAGGGTAGGGGTTAGGGTTAGGGTACGCGTTAGGGTTAGGGTAGTTAGTAAACCTATCCCACTCTCTAGATACCCCTTAGCACGTAAAGGAATATTATTTGGGGGTCCAGCCATGGAGAAGAGTTTAGACACTAGGATAAGATAAGGAACACACCCATTATAAAGAAATCACATTAGGATTCTCTTTTTAAGCTGTTGCTTAAAACACTAGTGCTTAGGAAATCTATTGGAGGCAGAAGCAGTCAAGGGTAGCCTAGGGTTAGTGTTAGGCTTAGGGTTAGGCTTAGGGTATGGCTTAGGGTACGGGTTTGGGGAGGGGTTCGGGTACGGCGTAGGGTATGGGTTAGGGTTAGTGTTAGTGTTAGTGTTAGGGTTAGGGCTCGGTTTAGGGTACGGGTTAGGATTAGGGTACGTGTTAGTGTTAGGGTAGGGGTTAGGTTTAGAGTACGCATTAGGGTTAGGGTAGTTATTAAACCTATCCCACTCTCTAGATACCCCTTAGCACGTAAGGCAATATTATTTGCGGGTGCAGCCATGGAGAAGAGTTTAGACACTAGGATAAGATAAGGAACACACCCATTATAAAGAAATCACATTAGGATTCTCTTTTTAAGCTGTTCCTTAAAACACTAGTGCTTAGGAAATCTATTGGAGGCAGAAGCAGTCAAGGGTAGCCTAGGGTTAGGGTTAGGCTTAGGGTTAGGCTTAGGGTACGGCTTAGGGTACGGGTTTGGGGAGGGGTTCGGGTATGGCGTAGGGTATGGGTTAGTGTTAGGGTTAGGGTTAGTGTTAGGGTTAGGGCTCGGTTTAGGGTACGGGTTAGGATTAGGGTACGTGTTAGGGTTAGGGTAGGGGTTAGGGTTAGGGTACGCATTAGGGTTAGGGTACTTATTAAACCTATCCCACTCTCTAGATACCCCTTAGCACATAAAGGAATATTATTTGAGGGTCCAGCCATGGAGAAGAGTTTAGACACTAGGATAAGATAAGGAACACACCCATTATAAAGAAATCACATTAGGATTCTCTTTTTAAGCTGTTCCTTAAAACACTAGTGCTTAGGAAATCTATTGGAGGCAGAAGCAGTCAAGGGTAGCCTAGGGTTAGGGTTAGGCTTAGGGTTAGGCTTAGGGTACGGCTTGGGGTATGGGTTCGGGGAGGGGTTCGGGTACGGCATAGGGTATGTGTTAGGGTTAGGGTTAGGGTTAGTGTTAGGGTTAGGGCTCGGTTTAGGGTACGGGTTAAGATTAGGGTACGTGTTAGGGTTAGGGTTAGGGTAGGGGTTAGGGTTAGGGTACGCGTTAGGGTTAGGGTAGTTATTAAACCTATCCCACTCTCTAGATACCCCTTAGCACGTAAGGGAATATTATTTGGGGGTGCAGCCATGGAGAAGAGTTTAGACACTAGGATAAGATAAGGAACACACCCATTATAAAGAAATCACATTAGGATTCTCTTTTTAAGCTGTTCCTTAAAACACTAGTGCTTAGGAAATCTATTGGAGGCAGAAGCAGTCAAGGGTAGCCTAGGGTTAGTGTTAGGCTTAGGGTTAGGCTTAGGGTACGGGTTTGGGGAGGGGTTCGGCTACGGCGTAGGGTATGGGTTAGGGTTAGGGTTAGGGTTAGTGTTAGGGTTAGGGCTCGGTTTAGGGTACGGGTTAGGATTAGGGTACGTGTTAGGGTTAGTGTAGGGGTTAGGGTTAGAGTACGCATTAGGGTTAGGGTAGTTATTAAACCTATCCCACTCTCTAGATACCCCTTAGCACGTAAGGGAATATTATTTGGGGGTGCAGCCATGGAGAAGAGTTTAGACACTAAGATAAGATAAGGAACACACCCATTATAAAGAAATCACATTAGGATTCTCTTTTTAAGCTGTTCCTTAAAACACTAGTGCTTAGGAAATCTATTGGAGGCAGAAGCAGTCAAGGGTAGCCTAGGGTTAGGGTTAAGCTTAGGGTTAGGCTTAGGGTACGGCTTAGGGTACGGGTTCGGGGAGGGGTGCGGGTACGGCGTAGGGTATGGGTTAGGGTTAGGGTTAGGGTTAGTGTTAGGGTTAGGGCTCGGTTTAGGTTACGGGTTAGGATTAGGGTAAGTGTTAGGGTTAGGGTAGGGGTTAGGGTTAGGGTACGCGTTAGGGTTAGGGTAGTTAGTAAACCTATCCCACTCTCTAGATACCCCTTAGCACGTAAAGGAATATTATTTGAGGGTACAGCCATGGTGAAGAGTTTAGACACTAGGATAAGATAAGGAACACACCCATTATAAAGAAATCACATTAGGATTCTCTTTTTAAGCTGTTCCTTAAAACACTAGTGCTTAGGAAATCTATTGGAGGCAGAAGCAGTCAAGGGTAGCCTAGGGTTAGGGTTAGGCTTAGGGTTAGGCTTAGGGTACGGCTTAGGGTACGGGTTCGGGGAGGGGTTCGGGTACAGCGTAGGGTATGGGTTAGGGTTAGGGTTAGGGTTAGTGTTAAGTTTAGGGCTCGGTTTAGGGTACGGGTTAGGATTAGGGTACGTGTTAGGGTTAGGGTAGGGGTTAGGGTTAGGGTACGCGTTAGGGTTAGGTTAGTTAGTAAACCTATCCCACTCTCTATATACCCCTTAGCACGTAAACGAATATTATTTGGGGGTTCAGCCATGGAGAAGAGTTTAGACACTAGGATAAGATAAGGAACACACCCATTATAAAGAAATCACATTAGGATTCTCTTTTTAAGCTGTTGCTTAAAACACTAGTGCTTAGGAAATCTATTGGAGGCAGAAGCAGTCAAGGGTAGCCTAGGGTTAGTGTTAGGCTTAGGGTACGGCTTAGGGTACGGCTTAGGGTACGGGTTTGGGGAGGGGTTCGGGTACGGCGTAGGGTATGGGTTAGGGTTAGGGTTAGTGTTAGTGTTAGGGTTAGGGCTCGGTTTAGGGTACGGGTTAGGATTAGGGTACGTGTTAGGGTTAGGGTAGGGGTTAGGGTTAGGGTACGCGTTAGGGTTAGGGTAGTTAGTAAACCTATCCCACTCTCTAGATACCCCTTAGCACGTAAAGGAGTATTATTTGGGGGTCCAGCCATGGAGAAGAGTTTAGACACTAGGATAAGATAAGGAACACACCCATTATAAAGAAATCACATTAGGATTCTCTTTTTCAGCTGTTCCTTAAAACACTACTGCTTAGGAAATCTATTGGAGGCAGAAGCAGTCAAGGGTAGCCTAGGGTTAGGGTTAGGCTTAGGGTTAGGCTTAGGGTACGGCTTAGGGTACGGGTTCGGGGAGGGTTTCGGGTACGGCATAGGGTATGGGTTAGGGTTAGGGTTAGGGTTAGTGTTAGGGTTAGGGCTCGGTTTAGGGTACGGTTAGGATTAGTGTACGTGTTAGGTTTAGGGTAGGGGTTAGGGTTAGGGTACGCGTTAGGGTTAGGGTAGTTAGTAAACCTATCCCACTCTCTAGATACCCCTTAGCACGTAAAGGAATATTATTTGGGGGTCCAGCCATGGAGAAGAGTTTAGACACTAGGATAAGATAAGGAACACACCCATTATAAAGAAATCACATTAGGATTCTCTTTTTAAGCTGTTGCTTAAAACACTAGTGCTTAGGAAATCTATTGGAGGCAGAAGCAGTCAAGGGTAGCCTAGGGTTAGTGTTAGGCTTAGGGTTAGGCTTAGGGTATGGCTTAGGGTACGGGTTTGGGGAGGGGTTCGGGTACGGCGTAGGGTATGGGTTAGGGTTAGTGTTAGTGTTAGTGTTAGGGTTAGGGCTCGGTTTAGGGTACGGGTTAGGATTAGGGTACGTGTTAGTGTTAGGGTAGGGGTTAGGTTTAGAGTACGCATTAGGGTTAGGGTAGTTATTAAACCTATCCCACTCTCTAGATACCCCTTAGCACGTAAGGCAATATTATTTGCGGGTGCAGCCATGGAGAAGAGTTTAGACACTAGGATAAGATAAGGAACACACCCATTATAAAGAAATCACATTAGGATTCTCTTTTTAAGCTGTTCCTTAAAACACTAGTGCTTAGGAAATCTATTGGAGGCAGAAGCAGTCAAGGGTAGCCTAGGGTTAGGGTTAGGCTTAGGGTTAGGCTTAGGGTACGGCTTAGGGTACGGGTTTGGGGAGGGGTTCGGGTATGGCGTAGGGTATGGGTTAGTGTTAGGGTTAGGGTTAGTGTTAGGGTTAGGGCTCGGTTTAGGGTACGGGTTAGGATTAGGGTACGTGTTAGGGTTAGGGTAGGGGTTAGGGTTAGGGTACGCGTTAGGGTTAGGGTAGTTATTAAACCTATCCCACTCTCTAGATACCCCTTAGCACATAAAGGAATATTATTTGGGGGTCCAGCCATGGAGAAGAGTTTAGACACTAGGATAAGATAAGGAACACACCCATTATAAAGAAATCACTTTAGGATTCTCTTTTTAAGCTGTTCCTTAAAACACTAGTGCTTAGGAAATCTATTGGAGGCAGAAGCAGTCAAGGGTAGCCTAGGGTTAGGGTTAGGCTTAGGGTTAGGTTTAGGGTACGGCTTGGGGAATGGGTTCGGGGAGGGGTTCGGGTACGGCGTAGGGTATGGTTTAGGGTTAGGGTTAGGGTTAGTGTTAGGGTTAGGGCTCGGTTTAGGGTACGGGTTAGGATTAGGGTACGTGTTAGGGTTAGGGTAGGGGTTAGGGTTAGGTTACTCGTTAGGGCTAGGGTAGTTAGTAAACCTATCCCACTCTGTAGCTCCCCCTTAGCACGTAAAGGAATATTATTTGGGGGTCCAGCCATGGAGAAGAGTTTAGACACTAGGATAAGATA
The DNA here is from genome assembly GCF_965194805.1 of Balaenoptera borealis. Classification (NCBI taxonomy): domain Eukaryota; kingdom Metazoa; phylum Chordata; class Mammalia; order Artiodactyla; family Balaenopteridae; genus Balaenoptera; species Balaenoptera borealis. Next base: position 486,167 of record NW_028123857.1, read on the forward strand.
AGGAACACACCCATTATAAAGAAATCACATTAGGATTCTCTTTTTAAGCTGTTTCTTAAAACACTACTGCTTAGGAAATCAATTGGAGGCAGAAGCAGTCAAGGGTAGCCTAGGGTTAGGGTTAGGCTTAGGGTTAGGTTTAGGGTATGGCTTAGGGTACGGGTTCGGGGAGGTGTGCGGGTACGGCGTAGGGTATGGGTTAGGGTTAGGGTTAGTGTTAGTGTTAGGGTTAGGGCTCGGTTTGGGGTACAGGTTAGGATTAGGGTACGTGTTAGGGTTAGGGTAGGGGTTAGGGTTAGGGTACGCATTAGGGTTAGGGTAGTTATTAAACCTATCCCACTCTCTAGATACCCATTAGCACGTAAGGGAATATTATTTGGGGGTGCAGCCATGGAGAAGAATTTAGACACTAGGATAAGATAAGGAACACACCCATTATAAAGAAATCACATTAGGATTCTCTTTTTAAGCTGTTCCTAAAACACTAGTGCTTAGGAAATCTATTGGAGGCAGAAGCAGTCAAGGGTAGCCTAGGGTTAGGGTTAGGCTTAGGGTTAGGCTTAGGGTACGGCTTAGGGTACGGGTTCGGGGAGGGGTGCGGGTACGGCGTAGGGTATGGGTTAGGGTTAGGGTTAGTGTTAGTGTTAGGGTTAGGGCTCGGTTTAGGGTACGGGTTAGGATTAGGGTACGTGTTAGGGTTAGGGTAGGGGTTAGGGTTAGGGTACGCATTAGGGTTAGGGTACTTATTAAACCTATCCCACTCTCAAGATACCCCTTAGCACATAAAGGAATATTATTTGAGGGTCCAGCCATGGAGAAGAGTTTAGACACTAGGATAAGATAAGGAACACACCCATTATAAAGAAATCACATTAGGATTCTCTTTTTAAGCTGTTCCTTAAAACACTAGTGCTTAGGAAATCTATTGGAGGCAGAAGCAGTCAAGGGTAGCCTAGGGTTAGGGTTAGGCTTAGGGTTAGTGTTAGGGTACGGCTTAGGGTACAGGTTCGGGGAGGGGTTCGGGTACGGCATAGGGTATGGGTTAGGGTTAGGGTTAGGGTTAGTGTTAGGGTTAGGGCTCGGTTTAGGGTACGGGTTAGGATTAGGGTATGTGTTAGGTTTAGGGTAGGGGTTAGGGTTAGGGTACGCGTTAGGGTTAGGGTAGTTATTAAACCTATCCCACTCTCTAGATACCCCTTAGCACGTAAAGGAATATTATTTGGGGGTCCAACCATGGAGAAGAGTTTAGACACTAGGATAAGATAAGGAAAACACCCATTATAAAGAAATCACATTAGGATTCTCTTTTTAAGCTGTTCCTTAAAACACTAGTGCTTAGGAAATCTATTGGAGGCAGAAGCAGTCAAGGGTAGCCTAGGGTTAGGGTTAGGCTTAGAGTTAGGCTTAGGGTACGGCTTAGGGTACGGGTTCGGGGAGGGGTTCGGGTAAGGCGTAGGGTATGGGTTAGGGTTAGGGTTAGGGTTAGTGTTAGGGTTAGGGCTCGGTTTAGGGTACGGGTTAGGATTAGGGTACGTGTTAGGGTTAGAGTAGGGGTTAGGGTTAGGGTACGCGTTAGGGTTAGGGTAGTTATTAAACCTATCCCACTCTCTAGATACCCCTTAGCACGTAAAGGAATATTATTTGGGGGTCCAGCCATGGAGAAGAGTTTAGACACTAGGATAAGATAAGGAACACACCCATTATAAAGAAATCACTTTAGGATTCTCTTTTTAAGCTGTTCCTTAAAACACTAGTGCTTAGGAAATCTATTGGAGGCAGAAGCAGTCAAGGGTAGCCTAGGGTTAGGGTTAGGCTTAGGGTTAGGGTTAGGGTACGGCTTGGGGTATGGGTTCGGGGAGGGGTTCGGGTACGGCATAGGGTATGTGTTAGGGTTAGGGTTAGGGTTAGTGTTAGGGTTAGGGCTCGGTTTAGGGTACGGGTTAAGATTAGGGTACGTGTTAGGGTTAGGGTTAGGGTAGGGGTTAGGGTTAGGGTACGCGTTAGGGTTAGGGTAGTTATTAAACCTATCCCACTCTCTAGATACCCCTTAGCACGTAAGGGAATATTATTTGGGGGTGAAGCCATGGAGAAGAGTTTAGACACTAGGATAAGATAAGGAACACACCCATTATAAAGAAATCACATTAGGATTCTCTTTTTAAGCTGTTCCTTAAAACACTAGTGCTTAGGAAATCTATTGGAGGCAGAAGCAGTCAAGGGTAGCCTAGGGTTAGGGTTAGGCTTAGGGTTAGGCTTAGGGTACGGCTTAGGGTACGAGTTCGGGGAGGGGTGCGGGTACGGCGTAGGGTATGGGTTAGGGTTAGGGTTAGGGTTAGTGTTAGGGTTAGGGCTCGGTTTAGGGTACGGGTTAGGATTAGGGTACGTGTTAGGGTTAGGGTAGGGGTTAGGGTTAGGGTACGCATTAGGGTTAGGGTACTTATTAAACCTATCCCACTCTCTAGATACCCCTTAGCACATAAAGGAATATTATTTGAGGGTCCAGCCATGGAGAAGAGTTTAGACACTAGGATAAGATAAGGAACACACCCATTATAAAGAAATCACATTAGGATTCTCTTTTTAAGCTGTTCCTTAAAACACTAGTGCTTAGGAAATCTATTGGAGGCAGAAGCAGTCAAGGGTAGCCTAGGGTTAGGGTTAGGCTTAGGGTTAGGCTTAGGGTACGGCTTAGGGTAAGGGTTCGGGGAGGGTTTCGGGTACGGCGTAGGGTATGGGTTAGGGTTAGGGTTAGGGTTAGTGTTAGGGTTAGGGCTCGGTTTAGGGTACGGTTAGGATTAGGGTACGTGTTAGGTTTAGGGTAGGGGTTAGGGTTAGGGTACGCGTTAGGCTTAGGGTAGTTAGTAAACCTATCCCACTCTTTAGATACCCCTTAGCACGTAAAGGAATATTATTTGGGGGTCCAGCCATGGAGGAGAGTTTAAACACTAGGATAAGATAAGGAACACACCCATTATAAAGAAATCACATTAGGATTCTCTTTTTAAGCTTTTCCTTAAAACACTAGTGCTTAGGAAACCTATTGGAGGCAGAAGCAGTCAAGGGTAGCCTAGGGTTAGGGTTAGGCTTAGGGTTAGGCTTAGGGTACGGCTTAGGGTACGGGTTCGGGGAGTGGTTCGGTTACGGCGTAGGGTATGGTTTAGGGTTAGGGTTAGGGTTAGTGTTACGGTTAGGGCTCGGTTTAGGGTACGGGTCAGGATTAGGGTACGTGTTAGGGTTAGGGTAGGGGTTAGGGTTAGGGTACGCGTTAGGGTTAGGGTAGTTATTAAACCTATCCCACTCTCTAGATACCCCTTAGCACGTAAAGGAATATTATTTGGGGGTCCAGCCATGGAGAAGAGTTTAGACACTAGGATAAATAAGGAACACACCCATTATAAAGAAATCACATTAGGATTCTCTTTTTAAGCTGTTCCTTAAAACACGAGTGCTTAGGAAATCTATTGGAGGCAGAAGCACTCAAGGGTAGCCTAGGGTTAGTGTTAGGCTTAGGGTTAGGCTTAGGGTACGGGTTTGGGGAGGGGTTCGGGTACGGCGTAGGGTATGGTTTAGGGTTAGGGTTAGGGTTAGTGTTAGGGTTAGGGCTCGGTTTAGGGTACGGGTTAGGATTAGGGTACGTGTTAGGGTTAGGGTAGGGGTTAGGGTTAGAGTACGCATTAGGGTTAGGGTAGTTATTAAACCTATCCCACTCTCTAGATACCCCTTAGCACGTAAGGGAATATTATTTGGGGTTGCAGCCATGGAGAAGAGTTTAGACACTAAGATAAGATAAGGAACACACCCATTATAAAGAAATCACATTAGGATTCTCTTTTTAAGCTGTTCCTTAAAACACTAGTGCTTAGGAAATCTATTGGAGGCAGAAGCAGTCAAGGGTAGCCTAGGGTTAGGGTTAGGCTTAGGGTTAGGCTTAGGGTACGGCTTAGGGTACGGGTTCGGGGAGGGGTTCGGGTACAGCGTAGGGTATTGGTTAGGGTTAGGGTTAGGGTTAGTGTTAAGGTTAGGGCTCGGTTTAGGGTACGGGTTAGCATTAGGGTACGTGTTAGGGTTAGGGTAGGGGTTAGGGTTAGGGTACGCGTTAGGGTTAGGGTAGTTAGTAAACCTATCCCACTCTCTAGATACCCCTTAGCACGTAAAGGAATATTATTTGGGGGTCCAGCCATGGAGAAGAGTTTAGACACTAGGATAAGATAAGGAACACACCCATTATAAAGAAATCACATTAGGATTCTCTTTTTAAGCTGTTGCTTAAAACACTAGTGCTTAGGAAATCTATTGGAGGCAGAAGCAGTCAAGGGTAGCCTAGGGTTAGGGTTAGGCTTAGGGTTAGGCTTAGGGTATGGCTTAGGGTACGGGTTTGGGGAGGGGTTCGGGTACGGCGTAGGGTATGGGTTAGGGTTAGGGTTAGGGTTAGTGTTAGGGTTAGGGCTCGGTTTAGGGTACGGGTTAGGATTAGGGTACGTGTTAGGGTTAGGGTAGGGGTTAGGGTTAGGGTACACGTTAGGGTTAGGGTAGTTATTAAACCTATCCCACTCTCTAGATACCCCTTAGCACGTAAAGGAATATTATTTGGGGGTCCAGCCATGGAGAAGAGTTTAGACACTAGGATAAGATAAGGAACACACCCATTATAAAGAAATCACTTTAGGATTCTCTTTTTAAGCTGTTCCTTAAAACACTAGTGCTTAGGAAATCTATTGGAGGCAGAAGCAGTCAAGGGTAGCCTAGGGTTAGGGTTAGGCTTAGGGTTAGGTTTAGGGTACGGCTTGGGGAATGGGTTCGGGGAGGGGTTCGGGTACGGCGTAGGGTATGGTTTAGGGTTAGGGTTAGGGTTAGTGTTAGGGTTAGGGCTCGGTTTAGGGTACGGGTTAGGATTAGGGTACGTGTTAGGGTTAGGGTAGGGGTTAGGGTTAGGTTACGCGTTAGGGCTAGGGTAGTTAGTAAACCTATCCCACTCTCTAGCTCCCCCTTAGCACGTAAACGAATATTATTTGGGGGTCCAGCCATGGAGAAGAGTTTAGACACTAGGATAAGATAAGGAACACACCCATTATAAAGAAATCACATTAGGATTCTCTTTTTAAGCTGTTTCTTAATACACTACTGCTTAGGAAATCAATTGGAGGCAGAAGCAGTCAAGGGTAGCCTAGGGTTAGGGTTAGGCTTAGGGTTAGGTTTAGGTTACGGGTTCGGGGAGGGATGCGGGTACGGCGTAGGGTATGGGTTAGGGTTAGGGTTAGTGTTAGTGTTAGGGTTAGGGCTCGGTTTAGGGTACAGGTTAGGATTAGGGTACGTGTTAGGGTTAGGGTAGGGGTTAGGGTTAGGGTACGCGTTAGGGTTAGAGTAGTTATTAAACCTATCCCACTCTCTACATACCCCTTAGCACGTAAGGGGATATTATTTGGGGGTGCAGCCATGGAGAAGAATTTAGACACTAGGATAAGATAAGGAACACACCCATTATAAAGAAATCACATTAGGATTCTCTTTTTAAGCTGTTCCTTAAAACACTAGTGCTTAGGAAATCTATTGGAGGCAGAAGCAGTCAAGGGTAGCCTAGGGTTAGGGTTAGGCTTACGGTTAGGCTTAGGGTACGGCTTAGGGTACGGGTTCGGGGAGGGGTGCGGGTACGGCGTAGGGTATGGGTTAGGGTTAGGGTTAGGGTTAGTGTTAGGGTTAGGGCTCGGTTTAGGGTACGGGTTAGGATTAGGGTACGTGTTAGGGTTAGGGTACGCGTTAGGGTTAGGGTAGTTATTAAACCTATCCCACTCTCTAGATACCCCTTAGCACGTAAAGGAATATTATTTGAGGGTCCAGCCATGGAGAAGAGTTTAGACACTAGGATAAGATAAGGAACACACCCATTATAAAGAAATCACTTTAGGATTCTCTTTTTAAGCTGTTCCTTAAAACACTAGTGCTTAGGAAATCTATTGGAGGCAGAAGCAGTCAAGGGTAGCCTAGGGTTAGGGATAGGCTTAGGGTTAGGGTTAGGGTACGGCTTGGGGTATGGGTTCAGGGAGGGGTTCGGGTACGGCATAGGGTATGGGTTAGTGTTAGTGTTAGGGTTAGTGTTAGGGTTAGGGCTCGGTTTAGGGTACGGTTAGGATTAGGGTACGTGTTAGGTTTAGGGTAGGGGTTCGGGTTAGGGTACGCGTTAGGGTTAGGGTAGTTAGTAAGCTTATCCCACTCTCTAGATACCCCTTAGAACGTAAAGGAATATTATTTGGGGGTCCAGCCATGGAGAAGAATTTAGACACTAGGATAAGATAAGGAACACACCCATTATAAAGAAATCACATTAGGATTCTCTTTTTAAGCTGTTCCTTAAAACACTAGTGCTTAGGAAATCTATTGGAGGCAGAAGCAGTCAAGGGTAGCCTAGGGTTAGTGTTAGGCTTAGGGTTAGGCTTAGGGTACGGGTTTGGGGAGGGGTTCGGCTACGGCGTAGGGTATGGGTTAGGGTTAGGGTTAGGGTTAGTGTTAGGGTTAGGGCTCGGTTTAGGGTACAGGTTAGGATTAGGGTACGTGTTAGGGTTAGTGTAGGGGTTAGGGTTAGAGTACGCATTAGGGTTAGGGTAGTTATTAAACCTATCCCACTCTCTAGATACCCCTTAGCACGTAAGGGAATATTATTTCGGGGTGCAGCCATGGAGAAGAGTTTAGACACTAAGATAAGATAAGGAACACACCCATTATAAAGAAATCACATTAGGATTCTCTTTTTAAGCTGTTCCTTAAAACACTAGTGCTTAGGAAATCTATTGGAGGCAGAAGCAGTCAAGGGTAGCCTAGGGTTAGGGTTAAGCTTAGGGTTAGGCTTAGGGTACGGCTTAGGGTACGGGTTCGGGGAGGGGTGCGGGTACGGCGTAGGGTATGGGTTAGGGTTAGGGTTAGGGTTAGTGTTAGGGTTAGGGCTCGGTTTAGGTTACGGGTTAGGATTAGGGTAAGTGTTAGGGTTAGGGTAGGGGTTAGGGTTAGGGTACGCGTTAGGGTTAGGGTAGTTAGTAAACCTATCCCACTCTCTAGATACCCCTTAGCACGTAAAGGAATATTATTTGAGGGTCCAGCCATGGAGAAGAGTTTAGACACTAGGATAAGATAAGGAACACACCCATTATAAAGAAATCACATTAGGATTCTCTTTTTAAGCTGTTCCTTAAAACACTAGTGCTTAGGAAATCTATTGGAGGCAGAAGCAGTCAAGGGTAGCCTAGGGTTAGGGTTAGGCTTAGGGTTAGGCTTAGGGTACGGCTTAGGGTACGGGTTCGGGGAGGGGTTCGGGTACAGCGTAGGGTATGGGTTAGGGTTAGGGTTAGGGTTAGTGTTAAGTTTAGGGCTCGGTTTAGGGTACGGGTTAGGATTAGGGTACGTGTTAGGGTTAGGGTAGGGGTTAGGGTTAGGGTACGCGTTAGGGTTAGGTTAGTTAGTAAACCTATCCCACTCTCTATATACCCCTTAGCACGTAAACGAATATTATTTGGGGGTTCAGCCATGGAGAAGAGTTTAGACACTAGGATAAGATAAGGAACACACCCATTATAAAGAAATCACATTAGGATTCTCTTTTTAAGCTGTTGCTTAAAACACTAGTGCTTAGGAAATCTATTGGAGGCAGAAGCAGTCAAGGGTAGCCTAGGGTTAGTGTTAGGCTTAGGGTATGGCTTAGGGTACGGCTTAGGGTACGGGTTTGGGGAGGGGTTCGGGTACGGCGTAGGGTATGGGTTAGGGTTAGGGTTAGTGTTAGTGTTAGGGTTAGGGCTCGGTTTAGGGTACGGGTTAGGATTAGGGTACGTGTTAGGGTTAGGGTAGGGGTTAGGGTTAGGGTACGCGTTAGGGTTAGGGTAGTTAGTAAACCTATCCCACTCTCTAGATACCCCTTAGCACGTAAAGGAGTATTATTTGGGGGTCCAGCCATGGAGAAGAGTTTAGACACTAGGATAAGATAAGGAACACACCCATTATAAAGAAATCACATTAGGATTCTCTTTTTCAGCTGTTCCTTAAAACACTACTGCTTAGGAAATCTATTGGAGGCAGAAGCAGTCAAGGGTAGCCTAGGGTTAGGGTTAGGCTTAGGGTTAGGCTTAGGGTACGGCTTAGGGTACGGGTTCGGGGAGGGTTTCGGGTACGGCATAGGGTATGGGTTAGGGTTAGGGTTAGGGTTAGTGTTAGGGTTAGGGCTCGGTTTAGGGTACGGTTAGGATTAGTGTACGTGTTAGGTTTAGGGTAGGGGTTAGGGTTAGGGTACGCGTTAGGGTTAGGGTAGTTAGTAAACCTATCCCACTCTCTAGATACCCCTTAGCACGTAAAGGAATATTATTTGGGGGTCCAGCCATGGAGAAGAGTTTAGACACTAGGATAAGATAAGGAACACACCCATTATAAAGAAATCACATTAGGATTCTCTTTTTAAGCTGTTGCTTAAAACACTAGTGCTTAGGAAATCTATTGGAGGCAGAAGCAGTCAAGGGTAGCCTAGGGTAAGTGTTAGGCTTAGGGTTAGGCTTAGGGTATGGCTTAGGGTACGGGTTTGGGGAGGGGTTCGGGTACGGCGTAGGGTATGGGTTAGGGTTAGGGTTAGTGTTAGTGTTAGGGTTAGGGCTCGGTTTAGGGTACGGGTTAGGATTAGGGTACGTGTTAGTGTTAGGGTAGGGGTTAGGTTTAGAGTACGCATTAGGGTTAGGGTAGTTATTAAACCTATCCCACTCTCTAGATACCCCTTAGCACGTAAGGCAATATTATTTGCGGGTGCAGCCATGGAGAAGAGTTTAGACACTAGGATAAGATAAGGAACACACCCATTATAAAGAAATCACATTAGGATTCTCTTTTTAAGCTGTTCCTTAAAACACTAGTGCTTAGGAAATCTATTGGAGGCAGAAGCAGTCAAGGGTAGCCTAGGGTTAGGGTTAGGCTTAGGGTTAGGCTTAGGGTACGGCTTAGGGTACGGGTTTGGGGAGGGGTTCGGGTATGGCGTAGGGTATGGGTTAGTGTTAGGGTTAGGGTTAGTGTTAGGGTTAGGGCTCGGTTTAGGGTACGGGTTAGGATTAGGGTACGTGTTAGGGTTAGGGTAGGGGTTAGGGTTAGGGTACGCGTTAGGGTTAGGGTAGTTATTAAACCTATCCCACTCTCTAGATACCCCTTAGCACATAAAGGAATATTATTTGGGGGTCCAGCCATGGAGAAGAGTTTAGACACTAGGATAAGATAAGGAACACACCCATTATAAAGAAATCACTTTAGGATTCTCTTTTTAAGCTGTTCCTTAAAACACTAGTGCTTAGGAAATCTATTGGAGGCAGAAGCAGTCAAGGGTAGCCTAGGGTTAGGGTTAGGCTTAGGGTTAGGTTTAGGGTACGGCTTGGGGAATGGGTTCGGGGAGGGGTTCGGGTACGGCGTAGGGTATGGTTTAGGGTTAGGGTTAGGGTTAGTGTTAGGGTTAGGGCTCGGTTTAGGGTACGGGTTAGGATTAGGGTACGTGTTAGGGTTAGGGTAGGGGTTAGGGTTAGGTTACTCGTTAGGGCTAGGGTAGTTAGTAAACCTATCCCACTCTGTAGCTCCCCCTTAGCACGTAAAGGAATATTATTTGGGGGTCCAGCCATGGAGAAGAGTTTAGACACTAGGATAAGATAAGGAACACACCCATTATAAAGAAATCACATTAGGATTCTCTTTTTAAGCTGTTTCTTAAAACACTACTGCTTAGGAAATCTATTGGAGGCAGAAGCAGTCAAGGGTAGCCTAGGGTTAGGGTTAGGCTTAGGGTTATGCTTAGGGTACGGCTTAGGGTACGGGTTCGCAGAGGGTTTCGGGTACGGCGTAGGGTATGGGTTAGGGTTAGGGATAGGATTAGTGTTAGGGTTAGGGCTCGGTTTAGGGTACGGGTTAGGATTAGGGTACGTGTTAGGGTTAGGGTAGGGGTTAGGGTTAGGGTTTGCGTTAGGGTTAGGGTAGTTATTAAACCTATCCCACTCTCTAGATACCCCTTAGCACGTAAAGGAATATTATTTGGCGGTCCAGCCATGGAGAAGAGTTTAGACACTAGGATAAGATAAGGAACACACCCATTATAAAGAAATCACTTTAGGATTCTCTTTTTAAGCTGTTCCTTAAAACACTAGTGCTTAGGAAATCTATTGGAGGCAGAAGCAGTCAAGGGTAGCCTAGGGTTAGGGATAGGCTTAGGGTTAGGGTTAGGGTACGGCTTGGGGTATGGGTTCGGGGAGGGGTTCGGGTACGGCGTAGGGTATGGGTTAGGGTTAGGGTTAGGGTTAGTGTTAGGGTTAGGGCTCGGTTTAGGGTACGGGTTAGGATTAGGGTACGTGTTAGGGTTAGGGTAGGGGTTAGGGTTAGGTTACGCGTTAGAGCTAGGGTAGTTAGTAAACCTATCCCACTCTCTAGCTCCCTCTTAGCACGTAAAGGAATATTATTTGGTGGTCCAGCCATGGAGAAGAGTTTAGACACTAGGATAAGATAAGGAACACACCCATTATAAAGAAATCACATTAGGATTCTCTTTTTAAGCTGTTCCTTAAAACACTAGTGCTTAGGAAATCTATTGGAGGCAGAAGCAGTCAAGGGTAGCCTAGGGTTAGAGTTAGGCTTAGGGTTAGGCTTAGGGTACGGCTTAGGGTACGGGTTCGGGGAGGGGTGCGGGTACGGCGTCGGGTATGGGTTAGGGTTAGGGTTAGGGTTAGTGTTAGGGTTAGGGCTCGGTTTAGGGTACGGGTTAGGATTAGGGTACGTGTTAGGGTTAGGGTAGGGGTTAGGGTTAGAGTACGCATTAGGGTTAGGGTAGTTATTAAACCTATCCCACTCTCTAGATACCCCTTAGCACGTAAGGGAATATTATTTGGGGGTGCAGTCATGGAGAAGAGTTTAGACACTAAGATAAGATAAGGAACACACCCATTATAAAGAAATCACATTAGGATTCTCTTTTTAAGCTGTTCCTTAAAACACTAGTGCTTAGGAAATCTATTGGAGGCAGAAGCAGTCAAGGGTAGCCTAGGGTTAGGGTTAGGCTTAGGGTTAGGCTTAGGGTACGGCTTAGGGTACGGGTTCGGTGAGGGGTGCGGGTACGGCGTAGGGTATGGGTTAGGGTTAGGGTTAGGGTTAGGGTTAGGGTTAGGGCTCGGTTTAGGGTACGGGTTAGGATTAGGGTACGTGTTAGGGTTAGGGTAGGGGTTAGGGTTAGGGTACGCTTTAGGGTTAGGGTATTTATTAAACCTATCCCACTCTCTAGATACCCCTTAGCACGTAAAGGAATATTATTTGGGGGTCCAGCCATGGAGGAGAGTTTAAACACTAGGATAAGATAAGGAACACACCCATTATAAAGAAATCACATTAGGATTCTCTTTTTAAGCTGTTCCTGAAAACACTAGTGCTTAGGAAACCTATTGGAGGCAGAAGCAGTCAAGGGTAGCCTAGGGTTAGGGTTAGGCTTAGGGTTAGGCTTAGGGTACGGCTTAGGGTACGGGTTCGGGGAGGGGTGCGGGTACGGCGTAGGATATGGTTTAGGGTTAGGGTTAGGGTTAGTGTTACGGTTAGGGCTCGGTTTAGGGTACGGGTCAGGATTAGGGTACGTGTTAGGGTAAGGGTAGGGGTTAGAGTTAGGGTACGCATTAGGGTTAGGGTAGTTATTAAACCTATCCCACTCTCTAGATACCCCTTAGCACGTAAAGGAATATTATTTGGGGGTCCAGCCATGGAGAAGAGTTTAGACACTAGGATAAATAAGGAACACACCCATTATAAAGAAATCACATTAGGATTCTCTTTTTAAGCTGTTCCTTAAAACACTAGTGCTTAGGAAATCTATTGGAGGCAGAAGCAGTCAAGGGTAGCCTAGGGTTAGTGTTAGGCTTAGGGTTAGGCTTAGGGTACGGGTTTGGGGAGGGGTTCGTGTACGGCGTAGGGTATGGGTTAGGGGTAGGGTTAGGGTTAGTGTTAGGGTTAGGGCTCGGTTTAGGGTACGGGTTAGGATTAGGGTACGTGTTAGGGTTAGGGTAGGGGTTAGGGTTAGAGTACGCATTACGGTTAGGGTAGTTATTAAACCTATCCCACTCTCTAGATGCCCCTTAGCACGTAAGGGAATATTATTTGGGGGTGCAGCCATGGAGAAGAGTTTAGACACTAAGATAAGATAAGGAACACACCCATTATAAAGAAATCACATTAGGATTCTCTTTTTAAGCTGTTCCTTAAAACACTAGTGCTTAGGAAATCTATTGGAGGCAGAAGCAGTCAAGGGTAGCCTAGGGTTAGGGTTAGGCTTAGGGTTAGGCTTAGGGTACGGCTTAGGGTACGGGTTCGGGGAGGGGTGCGTGTACGGCGTAGGGTATGGGTTAGGGTTAGTGTTAGTGTTAGTGTTAGGGTTAGGGCTCGGTTTAGGGTACGGGTTAGGAGTAGGGTACGTGTTAGGGTTAGGGTAGGGGTTAGGGTTAGGGTACGCGTTAGGGTTAGGGTAGCTATTAAACCTATCCGACTCTCTAGATACCCCTTAGCACGTAAGGGAATATTATTTGGGGGTGCAGCCATGGAGAAGAGTTTAGACACTAGGATAAGATAAGGAACACACCCATTATAAAGAAATCACATTAGGATTCTCTTTTTAAGCTGTTCCTTAAAACACTAGTGCTTAGGAAATCTATTGGAGGCAGAAGCAGTCAAGGGTAGCCTAGGGTTAGGGTTAGGCTTAGGGTTAGGCTTAGGGTACGGCTTAGGGTAAGGGTTCGGGGAGGGTTTCGGGTACGGCGTAGGGTATGGGTTAGGGTTAGGGTTAGGGTTAGTGTTAGGGTTAGGGCTCGGTTTAGGGTACGGTTAGGATTAGGGTACGTGTTAGGTTTAGGGTAGGGGTTAGGGTTAGGGTACGCGTTAGGGTTAGGGTAGTTAGTAAGCCTATCCCACTCTCTAGATACCCCTTAGCACGTAAAGGAATATTATTTGAGGGTCCAGCCATGGAGAAGAGTTTAGACACTAGGATAAGATAAGGAACACACCCATTATAAAGAAATCACATTAATATTCTCTTTTTAAGCTGTTGCTTAAAACACTAGTGCTTAGGAAATCTATTGGAGGCAGAAGCAGTCAAGGGTAGCCTAGGGTTAGGGTTAGGCTTAGGGTTAGGGTTAGGGTATGGCTTAGGGTACAGGTTCGGGGAGGGGTTCGGGTACGGCGTAGGGTATGGGTTAGGGTTAGTGTTAGGGTTAGGGCTCGGTTTAGGGTACGGGTTAGGATTAGGGTACGTGTTAGGGTTAGGGTAGGGGTTAGGGTTACGGTACGCGTTAGGGTTAGGGTAGTTATTAAACCTATCCCACTCTCTAGATACCCCTTAGCACGTAAAGGAATATTATTTGGGGTTCCGCCATGGAGAAGAGTTTAGACACTAGGATAAGATAAGGAACACACCCATTATAAACAAATCACTTTAGGATTCTCTTTTTAAGCTGTTCCTTAAAACACTAGTGCTTAGGAAATCTATTGGAGGCAGAAGCAGTCAAGGGTAGCCTAGGGTTAGGGTTAGGCTTAGGGTTAGGGTTAGGGTACGGCTTGGGGTATGGGTTCAGGGAGGGGTTCGGGTACGGCATAGGGTATGTGTTAGGGTTAGTGTTAGGGTTAGTGTTAGGGTTAGGGCTCGGTTTAGGGTACGGGTTAGGAGTAGGGTACGTGTTAGGGTTAGGGTAGGGGTTAGGGTTAGGGTACGCGTTAGGGTTAGGGTAGTTAGTAAACCTATCCCACTCTCTAGATACCCCTTAGCACGTAAGGGAATATTATTTGGGGGTGCAGCCATGGAGAAGAGTTTAGACACTAGGATAAGATAAGGAACACACCCATTATAAAGAAATCACATTAGGATTCTCTTTTTAAGCTGTTCCTTAAAACACTAGTGCTTAGGAAATCTATGGGAGGCAGAAGCAGTCAAGGGTAGCCTAGGGTTAGGGTTAGGCTTACGGTTAGGCTTAGGGTACGGCTTAGGGTACGGGTTCGGGGAGGGGTGCGGGTACGGCGTAGGGTATGGGTTAGGGTTAGGGTTAGGGTTAGTGTTAGGGTTAGGGCTCGGTTTAGGGTACGGGTTAGGATTAGGGTACGTGTTAGGGTTAGGGTAGGGGTTAGGGTTAGGGTACGCGTTAGGGTTAGGGTAGTTATTAAACCTATCCCACTCTCTAGATACCCCTTAGCACGTAAAGGAATATTATTTGAGGGTCCAGCCATGGAGAAGAGTTTAGACACTAGGATAAGATAAGGAAGACACCCATTATAAAGAAATCACATTAGGATTCTCTTTTTAAGCTGTTCCTTTAAACACTAGTGCTTAGGAAATCTATTGGAGGCAGAAGCAGTCAAGGGTAGCCTAGGTTTAGGGATAGGCTTAGGGTTAGGCTTAGGGTACGGCTTAGGGTACGGGTTCGGGGAGGGGTTCGGGTACGGCGTAGGGTATGGGTTAGGGTTAGTGTTAGGGTTAGTGTTAGGGTTAGGGTTCGGTTCAGGGTACGGGTTAGGATTAGGGTACGTGTTAGGGTTAGGGTAGGGGTTAGAGTTAGGGTACGCTTTACGGTTAGGGTAGTTATTAAACCTATCCCACTCTCTAGATACCCCTTAGCACGTAAAGGAATATTATTTGGGGGTCCAGCCATGGAGGAGAGTTTAAACACTAGGATAAGATAAGGAACACACCCATTATAAAGAAATCACATTAGGATTCTCTTTTTAAGCTTTTCCTTAAAACACTAGTGCTTAGGAAACCTATTGGAGGCAGAAGCAGTCAAGGGTAGCCTAGGGTTAGGGTTAGGCTTAGGGTTAGGCTTAGGGTACGGCTTAGGGTACGGGTTCGGGGAGTGGTTCGGTTACGGCGTAGGGTATGGTTTAGGGTTAGGGTTAGGGTTAGTGTTACGGTTAGGGCTCGGTTTAGGGTACGGGTCAGGATTAGGGTACGTGTTAGGGTTAGGGTAGGGGTTAGAGTTAGGGTACGCGTTAGGGTTAGGGTAGTTATTAAACCTATCCCACTCTCTAGATACCCCTTAGCACGTAAAGGAATATTATTTGGGGGTCCAGCCATGGAGAAGAGTTTAGACACTAGGATAAATAAGGAACACACCCATTATAAAGAAATCACATTAGGATTCTCTTTTTAAGCTGTTCCTTAAAACACGAGTGCTTAGGAAATCTATTGGAGGCAGAAGCAGTCAAGGGTAGCCTAGGGTTAGTGTTAGGCTTAGGGTTAGGCTTAGGGTACGGGTTTGGGGAGGGGTTCGGGTACGGCGTAGGGTATGGTTTAGGGTTAGGGTTAGGGTTAGTGTTAGGGTTAGGGCTCGGTTTAGGGTACGGGTTAGGATTAGGGTACGTGTTAGGGTTAGGGTAGGGGTTAGGGTTAGAGTACGCATTAGGGTTAGGGTAGTTATTAAACCTATCCCACTCTCTAGATACCCCTTAGCACGTAAGGGAATATTATTTGGGGTTGCAGCCATGGAGAAGAGTTTAGACACTAAGATAAGATAAGGAACACACCCATTATAAAGAAATCACATTAGGATTCTCTTTTTAAGCTGTTCCTTAAAACACTAGTGCTTAGGAAATCTATTGGAGGCAGAAGCAGTCAAGGGTAGCCTAGGGTTAGGGTTAGGCTTAGGGTTAGGCTTAGGGTACGGCTTAGGGTACGGGTTCGGGGAGGGGTTCCGGTACAGCGTAGGGTATTGGTTAGGGTTAGGGTTAGGGTTAGTGTTAAGGTTAGGGCTCGGTTTAGGGTACGGGTTAGCATTAGGGTACGTGTTAGGGTTAGGGTAGGGGTTAGGGTTAGGGTACGCGTTAGGGTTAGGGTAGTTAGTAAACCTATCCCACTCTCTAGATACCCCTTAGCACGTAAAGGAATATTATTTGGGGGTCCAGCCATGGAGAAGAGTTTAGACACTAGGATAAGATAAGGAACACACCCATTATAAAGAAATCACATTAGGATTCTCTTTTTAAGCTGTTGCTTAAAACACTAGTGCTTAGGAAATCTATTGGAGGCAGAAGCAGTCAAGGGTAGCCTAGGGTTAGGGTTAGGCTTAGGGTTAGGCTTAGGGTACGGCTTAGGGTACGGGTTTGGGGAGGGGTTCGGGTACGGCGTAGGGTATGGGTTAGGGTTAGGGTTAGGGTTAGTGTTAGGGTTAGGGCTCGGTTTAGGGTACGGGTTAGGATTAGGGTACGTGTTAGGGTTAGGGTAGGGGTTAGGGTTAGGGTACACGTTAGGGTTAGGGTAGTTATTAAACCTATCCCACTCTCTAGATACCCCTTAGCACGTAAAGGAATATTATTTGGGGGTCCAGCCATGGAGAAGAGTTTAGACACTAGGATAAGATAAGGAACACACCCATTATAAAGAAATCACTTTAGGATTCTCTTTTTAAGCTGTTCCTTAAAACACTAGTGCTTAGGAAATCTATTGGAGGCAGAAGCAGTCAAGGGTAGCCTAGGGTTAGGGTTAGGCTTAGGGTTAGGTTTAGGGTACGGCTTGGGGAATGGGTTCGGGGAGGGGTTCGGGTACGGCGTAGGGTATGGTTTAGGGTTAGGGTTAGGGTTAGTGTTAGGGTTAGGGCTCGGTTTAGGGTACGGGTTAGGATTAGGGTACGTGTTAGGGTTAGGGTAGGGGTTAGGGTTAGGTTACGCGTTAGGGCTAGGGTAGTTAGTAAACCTATCCCACTCTCTAGCTCCCCCTTAGCACGTAAAGGAATATTATTTGGGGGTCCAGCCATGGAGAAGAGTTTAGACACTAGGATAAGATAAGGAACACACCCATTATAAAGAAATCACATTAGGATTCTCTTTTTAAGCTGTTTCTTAAAACACTACTGCTTAGGAAATCAATTGGAGGCAGAAGCAGTCAAGGGTAGCCTAGGGTTAGGGTTAGGCTTAGGGTTAGGTTTAGGTTACGGGTTCGGGGAGGGATGCGGGTACGGCGTAGGGTATGGGTTAGGGTTAGGGTTAGTGTTAGTGTTAGGGTTAGGGCTCGGTTTAGGGTACAGGTTAGGATTAGGGTACGTGTTAGGGTTAGGGTAGGGGTTAGGGTTAGGGTACGCGTTAGGGTTAGAGTAGTTATTAAACCTATCCCACTCTCTAGATACCCCTTAGCACGTAAGGGGATATTATTTGGGGGTGCAGCCATGGAGAAGAATTTAGACACTAGGATAAGATAAGGAACACACCCATTATAAAGAAATCACATTAGGATTCTCTTTTTAAGCTGTTCCTTAAAACACTAGTGCTTAGGAAATCTATTGGAGGCAGAAGCAGTCAAGGGTAGCCTAGGGTTAGGGTTAGGCTTACGGTTAGGCTTAGGGTACGGCTTAGGGTACGGGTTCGGGGAGGGGTGCGGGTACGGCGTAGGGTATGGGTTAGGGTTAGGGTTAGGGTTAGTGTTAGGGTTAGGGCTCGGTTTAGGGTACGGGTTAGGATTAGGGTACGTGTTAGGGTTAGGGTACGCGTTAGGGTTAGGGTAGTTATTAAACCTATCCCACTCTCTAGATACCCCTTAGCACGTAAAGGAATATTATTTGAGGGTCCAGCCATGGAGAAGAGTTTACACACTAGGATAAGATAAGGAACACACCCATTATAAAGAAATCACTTTAGGATTCTCTTTTTAAGCTGTTCCTTAAAACACTAGTGCTTAGGAAATCTATTGGAGGCAGAAGCAGTCAAGGGTAGCCTAGGGTTAGGGTTAGGCTTAGGGCTAGGCTAAGGGTACGGCTTAGGGTAAGGGTTCGGGGAGGGTTTCGGGTACGGCGTAGGGTATGGGTTAGGGTTAGGGTTAGGGTTAGTGTTAGGGTTAGGGCTCGGTTTAGGGTACGGTTAGGATTAGGGTACGTGTTAGGTTTAGGGTAGGGGTTCGGGTTAGGGTACGCGTTAGGGTTAGGGTAGTTAGTAAGCTTATCCCACTCTCTAGATACCCCTTAGCACGTAAAGGAATATTATTTGGGGGTCCAGCCATGGAGAAGAATTTAGACACTAGGATAAGATAAGGAACACACCCATTATAAAGAAATCACAGTAGGATTCTCTTTTTAACCTGTTGCTTAAAACACTAGTGCTTAGGAAATCTATTGGAGGCAGAAGCAGTCAAGGGTAGCCTAGGGTTAGTGTTAGGCTTAGGGTTAGGCTTAGGGTACGGCTTAGGGTACGGTTTGGGGAGGGGTTCGGGTACGGCGTAGGGTATGGGTTAGGGTTAGGGTTAGTGTTAGGGTTAGGGTTAGGGCTCGGTTTAGGGTACGGGTTAGGATTAGGGTACGTGTTAGTGTTAGGGTAGGGGTTAGGGTTAGAGTACGCATTAGGGTTAGGGTAGTTATTAAACCTATCCCACTCTCTAGATACCCCTTAGCACGTAAGGCAATATTATTTGGGGGTGCAGCCATGGAGAAGAGTTTAGACACTAGGATAAGATAAGGAACACACCCATTATAAAGAAATCACATTAGGATTCTCTTTTTAAGCTGTTCCTTAAAACACTAGTGCTTAGGAAATCTATTGGAGGCAGAAGCAGTCAAGGGTAGCCTAGGGTTAGGGTTAGGCTTAGGGTTAGGCTTAGGGTACGGCTTAGGGTACGGGTTCGGGGAGGGGTGTGGGTACGGCGTAGGGTATGGTTTAGGGTTAGGGTTAGGGTTAGTGTTAGGGTTAGGGCTCGGTTTAGGGTACGGGTTAGGATTAGGGTACGTGTTAGGGTTAGGGTAGGGGTTAGGGTTAGGGTAGTTATTAAACCTATCCCACTCTCTAGATACCCCTTAGCACGTAAAGGAATATTATTTGGGGGTCCAGCCATGGAGAAGAGTTTAGACACTAGGATAAGATAAGGAACACACCCATTATAAAGAAATCACTTTAGGATTCTCTTTTTAAGCTGTTCCTTAAAACACTAGTGCTTAGGAAATCTATTGGAGGCAGAAGCAGTCAAGGGTAGCCTAGGGTTAGGGTTAGGCTTAGGGTTAGGCTTAGGGTACGGCTTAGGGTTCGGGTTTGGGGAGGGGTTCGGGTACGGCGTAGGGTATGGGTTAGGGTTAGTGTTAGGGTTAGGGCTCGGTTTAGGGTACGGGTTAGGATTAGGGTACGTGTTAGGGTTAGGGTAGGGGTTAGGGTTAGAGTACGCATTAGGGTTAGGGTAGTTATTAAACCTATCCCACTCTCTAGATACCCCTTAGCACGTAAGGGAATATTATTTGGGGGTGCAGCCATGGAGAAGAGTTTAGACACTAGGATAAGATAAGGAACACACCCATTATAAAGAAATCACATTAGGATTCTCTTTTTAAGCTGTTCCATAAAACACTAGTGCTTAGGAAATCTATGGGAGGCAGAAGCAGTCAAGGGTAGCCTAGGGTTAGGGTTAGGCTTAGGGTTAGGGTTAGGGTACGGCTTGGGGTATGGGTTCGGGGAGGGGTTCGGGTACGGCATAGGGTATGTGTTAGGGTTAGGGTTAGGGTTAGTGTTAGGGTTAGGGCTCGGTTTAGGGTACGGGTTAAGATTAGGGTACGTGTTAGGGTTAGGGTTAGGGTAGGGGTTAGGGTTAGGGTACGCGTTAGGGTTAGGGTAGTTATTAAACCTATCCCACTCTCTAGATACCCCTTAGCACGTAAGGGAATATTATTTGGGGGTGCAGCCATGGAGAAGAGTTTAGACACTAGGATAAGATAAGGAACACACCCATTATAAAGAAATCACATTAGGATTCTCTTTTTAAGCTGTTCCTTAAAACACTAGTGCTTAGGAAATCTATTGGAGGCAGAAGCAGTCAAGGGTAGCCTAGGGTTAGTGTTAGGCTTAGGGTTAGGCTTAGGGTACGGGTTTGGGGAGGGGTTCGGCTACGGCGTAGGGTATGGGTTAGGGTTAGGGTTAGGGTTAGTGTTAGGGTTAGGGCTCGGTTTAGGGTACGGGTTAGGATTAGGGTACGTGTTAGGGTTAGTGTAGGGGTTAGGGTTAGAGTACGCATTAGGGTTAGGGTAGTTATTAAACCTATCCCACTCTCTAGATACCCCTTAGCACGTAAGGGAATATTATTTGGGGGTGCAGCCATGGAGAAGAGTTTAGACACTAAGATAAGATAAGGAACACACCCATTATAAAGAAATCACATTAGGATTCTCTTTTTAAGCTGTTCCTTAAAACACTAGTGCTTAGGAAATCTATTGGAGGCAGAAGCAGTCAAGGGTAGCCTAGGGTTAGGGTTAAGCTTAGGGTTAGGCTTAGGGTACGGCTTAGGGTACGGGTTCGGGGAGGGGTGCGGGTACGGCGTAGGGTATGGGTTAGGGTTAGGGTTAGGGTTAGTGTTAGGGTTAGGGCTCGGTTTAGGTTACGGGTTAGGATTAGGGTAAGTGTTAGGGTTAGGGTAGGGGTTAGGGTTAGGGTACGCGTTAGGGTTAGGGTAGTTAGTAAACCTATCCCACTCTCTAGATACCCCTTAGCACGTAAAGGAATATTATTTGAGGGTCCAGCCATGGAGAAGAGTTTAGACACTAGGATAAGATAAGGAACACACCCATTATAAAGAAATCACATTAGGATTCTCTTTTTAAGCTGTTCCTTAAAACACTAGTGCTTAGGAAATCTATTGGAGGCAGAAGCAGTCAAGGGTAGCCTAGGGTTAGGGTTAGGCTTAGGGTTAGGCTTAGGATACGGCTTAGGGTACGGGTTCGGGGAGGGGTTCGGGTACAGCGTAGGGTATGGGTTAGGGTTAGGGTTAGGGTTAGTGTTAAGTTTAGGGCTCGGTTTAGGGTACGGGTTAGGATTAGGGTACGTGTTAGGGTTAGGGTAGGGGTTAGGGTTAGGGTACGCGTTAGGGTTAGGGTAGTTAGTAAACCTATCCCACTCTCTATATACCCCTTAGCACGTAAAGGAGTATTATTTGGGGGTTCAGCCACGGAGAAGAGTTTAGACACTAGGATAAGATAAGGAACACACCCATTATAAAGAAATCACATTAGGATTCTCTTTTTAAGCTGTTGCTTAAAACACTAGTGCTTAGGAAATCTATTGGAGGCAGAAGCAGTCAAGGGTAGCCTAGGGTTAGTGTTAGGCTTAGGGTACGGCTTAGGGTACGGCTTAGGGTACGGGTTCGGGGAGGGGTTCGTGTACGGCGTAGGGTATGGGTTAGGGTTAGGGTTAGTGTTAGTGTTAGGGTTAGGGCTCGGTTTAGGGTACGGGTTAGGATTAGGGTACGTGTTAGGGTTAGGGTAGGGGTTAGGGTTAGGGTACGCGTTAGGGTTAGGGTAGTTAGTAAACCTATCCCACTCTCTAGATACCCCTTAGCACGTAAAGGAGTATTATTTGGGGGTCCAGCCATGGAGAAGAGTTTAGACACTAGGATAAGATAAGGAACACACCCATTATAAAGAAATCACATTAGGATTCTCTTTTTAAGCTGTTGCTTAAAACACTAGTGCTTAGGAAATCTATTGGAGGCAGAAGCAGTCAAGGGTAGCCTAGGGTTAGTGTTAGGCTTAGGGTTAGGCTTAGGGTATGGCTTAGGGTACGGGTTTGGGGAGGGGTTCGGGTACGGCGTAGGGTATGGGTTAGGGTTAGTGTTAGTGTTAGTGTTAGGGTTAGGGCTCGGTTTAGGGTACGGGTTAGGATTAGGGTACGTGTTAGGGTTAGGGTAGGGGTTAGGGTTAGGGTACGCGTTAGGGTTAGGGTAGTTATTAAACCTATCCCACTCTCTAGATACCCCTTAGCACATAAAGGAATATTATTTGGGGGTCCAGCCATGGAGAAGAGTTTAGACACTAGGATAAGATAAGGAACACACCCATTATAAAGAAATCACTTTAGGATTCTCTTTTTAAGCTGTTCCTTAAAACACTAGTGCTTAGGAAATCTATTGGAGGCAGAAGCAGTCAAGGGTAGCCTAGGGTTAGGGTTAGGCTTAGGGTTAGGTTTAGGGTACGGCTTGGGGAATGGGTTCGGGGAGGGGTTCGGGTACGGCGTAGGGTATGGTTTAGGGTTAGGGTTAGGGTTAGTGTTAGGGTTAGGGCTCGGTTTAGGGTACGGGTTAGGATTAGGGTACGTGTTAGGGTTAGGGTAGGGGTTAGGGTTAGGTTACTCGTTAGGGCTAGGGTAGTTAGTAAACCTATCCCACTCTGTAGCTCCCCCTTAGCACGTAAAGGAATATTATTTGGGGGTCCAGCCATGGAGAAGAGTTTAGACACTAGGATAAGATAAGGAACACACCCATTATAAAGAAATCACATTAGGATTCTCTTTTTAAGCTGTTTCTTAAAACACTACTGCTTAGGAAATCAATTGGAGGCAGAAGCAGTCAAGGGTAGCCTAGGGTTAGGGTTAGGCTTAGGGTTAGGTTTAGGGTATGGCTTAGGGTACGGGTTCGGGGAGGTGTGCGGGTACGGCGTAGGGTATGGGTTAGGGTTACGGTTAGTGTTAGTGTTAGGGTTAGGGCTCGGTTTGGGGTACAGGTTAGGATTAGGGTACGTGTTAGGGTTAGGGTAGGGGTTAGGGTTAGGGTACGCATTAGGGTTAGGGTAGTTATTAAACCTATCCCACTCTCTAGATACCCATTAGCACGTAAGGGAATATTATTTGGGGGTGCAGCCATGGAGAAGAGTTTAGACACTAGGATAAGATAAGGAACACACCCATTATAAAGAAATCACATTAGGATTCTCTTTTTAAGCTGTTCCTAAAACACTAGTGCTTAGGAAATCTATTGGAGGCAGAAGCAGTCAAGGGTAGCCTAGGGTTAGGGTTAGGCTTAGGGTTAGGCTTAGGGTACGGCTTAGGGTACGGGTTCGGGGAGGGGTGCGGGTACGGCGTAGGGTATGGGTTAGGGTTAGGGTTAGTGTTAGTGTTAGGGTTAGGGCTCGGTTTAGGGTACAGGTTAGGATTAGGGTACGTGTTAGGGTTAGGGTAGGGGTTAGGGTTAGGGTACGCATTAGGGTTAGGGTACTTATTAAACCTATCCCACTCTCTAGATACCCCTTAGCACATAAAGGAATATTATTTGAGGGTCCAGCCATGGAGAAGAGTTTAGACACTAGGATAAGATAAGGAACACACCCATTATAAAGAAATCACATTAGGATTCTCTTTTTAAGCTGTTCCTTAAAACACTAGTGCTTAGGAAATCTATTGGAGGCAGAAGCAGTCAAGGGTAGCCTAGGGTTAGGGTTAGGCTTAGGGTTAGGCTTAGGGTACGGCTTGGGGTATGGGTTCGGGGAGGGGTTCGGGTACGGCATAGGGTATGTGTTAGGGTTAGGGTTAGGGTTAGTGTTAGGGTTAGGGCTCGGTTTAGGGTACGGGTTAAGATTAGGGTACGTGTTAGGGTTAGGGTTAGGGTAGGGGTTAGGGTTAGGGTACGCGTTAGGGTTAGGGTAGTTATTAAACCTATCCCACTCTCTAGATACCCCTTAGCACGTAAGGGAATATTATTTGGGGGTGCAGCCATGGAGAAGAGTTTAGACACTAGGATAAGATAAGGAACACACCCATTATAAAGAAATCACATTAGGATTCTCTTTTTAAGCTGTTCCTTAAAACACTAGTGCTTAGGAAATCTATTGGAGGCAGAAGCAGTCAAGGGTAGCCTAGGGTTAGTGTTAGGCTTAGGGTTAGGCTTAGGGTACGGGTTTGGGGAGGGGTTCGGCTACGGCGTAGGGTATGGGTTAGGGTTAGGGTTAGGGTTAGTGTTAGGGTTAGGGCTCGGTTTAGGGTACGGGTTAGGATTAGGGTACGTGTTAGGGTTAGTGTAGGGGTTAGGGTTAGAGTACGCATTAGGGTTAGGGTAGTTATTAAACCTATCCCACTCTCTAGATACCCCTTAGCACGTAAGGGAATATTATTTGGGGGTGCAGCCATGGAGAAGAGTTTAGACACTAAGATAAGATAAGGAACACACCCATTATAAAGAAATCACATTAGGATTCTCTTTTTAAGCTGTTCCTTAAAACACTAGTGCTTAGGAAATCTATTGGAGGCAGAAGCAGTCAAGGGTAGCCTAGGGTTAGGGTTAAGCTTAGGGTTAGGCTTAGGGTACGGCTTAGGGTACGGGTTCGGGGAGGGGTGCGGGTACGGCGTAGGGTATGGGTTAGGGTTAGGGTTAGGGTTAGTGTTAGGGTTAGGGCTCGGTTTAGGTTACGGGTTAGGATTAGGGTAAGTGTTAGGGTTAGGGTAGGGGTTAGGGTTAGGGTACGCGTTAGGGTTAGGGTAGTTAGTAAACCTATCCCACTCTCTAGATACCCCTTAGCACGTAAAGGAATATTATTTGAGGGTCCAGCCATGGTGAAGAGTTTAGACACTAGGATAAGATAAGGAACACACCCATTATAAAGAAATCACATTAGGATTCTCTTTTTAAGCTGTTCCTTAAAACACTAGTGCTTAGGAAATCTATTGGAGGCAGAAGCAGTCAAGGGTAGCCTAGGGTTAGGGTTAGGCTTAGGGTTAGGCTTAGGGTACGGCTTAGGGTACGGGTTCGGGGAGGGGTTCGGGTACAGCGTAGGGTATGGGTTAGGGTTAGGGTTAGGGTTAGTGTTAAGTTTAGGGCTCGGTTTAGGGTACGGGTTAGGATTAGGGTACGTGTTAGGGTTAGGGTAGGGGTTAGGGTTAGGGTACGCGTTAGGGTTAGGTTAGTTAGTAAACCTATCCCACTCTCTATATACCCCTTAGCACGTAAACGAATATTATTTGGGGGTTCAGCCATGGAGAAGAGTTTAGACACTAGGATAAGATAAGGAACACACCCATTATAAAGAAATCACATTAGGATTCTCTTTTTAAGCTGTTGCTTAAAACACTAGTGCTTAGGAAATCTATTGGAGGCAGAAGCAGTCAAGGGTAGCCTAGGGTTAGTGTTAGGCTTAGGGTACGGCTTAGGGTACGGCTTAGGGTACGGGTTTGGGGAGGGGTTCGGGTACGGCGTAGGGTATGGGTTAGGGTTAGGGTTAGTGTTAGTGTTAGGGTTAGGGCTCGGTTTAGGGTACGGGTTAGGATTAGGGTACGTGTTAGGGTTAGGGTAGGGGTTAGGGTTAGGGTACGCGTTAGGGTTAGGGTAGTTAGTAAACCTATCCCACTCTCTAGATACCCCTTAGCACGTAAAGGAGTATTATTTGGGGGTCCAGCCATGGAGAAGAGTTTAGACACTAGGATAAGATAAGGAACACACCCATTATAAAGAAATCACATTAGGATTCTCTTTTTCAGCTGTTCCTTAAAACACTACTGCTTAGGAAATCTATTGGAGGCAGAAGCAGTCAAGGGTAGCCTAGGGTTAGGGTTAGGCTTAGGGTTAGGCTTAGGGTACGGCTTAGGGTACGGGTTCGGGGAGGGTTTCGGGTACGGCATAGGGTATGGGTTAGGGTTAGGGTTAGGGTTAGTGTTAGGGTTAGGGCTCGGTTTAGGGTACGGTTAGGATTAGTGTACGTGTTAGGTTTAGGGTAGGGGTTAGGGTTAGGGTACGCGTTAGGGTTAGGGTAGTTAGTAAACCTATCCCACTCTCTAGATACCCCTTAGCACGTAAAGGAATATTATTTGGGGGTCCAGCCATGGAGAAGAGTTTAGACACTAGGATAAGATAAGGAACACACCCATTATAAAGAAATCACATTAGGATTCTCTTTTTAAGCTGTTGCTTAAAACACTAGTGCTTAGGAAATCTATTGGAGGCAGAAGCAGTCAAGGGTAGCCTAGGGTTAGTGTTAGGCTTAGGGTTAGGCTTAGGGTATGGCTTAGGGTACGGGTTTGGGGAGGGGTTCGGGTACGGCGTAGGGTATGGGTTAGGGTTAGTGTTAGTGTTAGTGTTAGGGTTAGGGCTCGGTTTAGGGTACGGGTTAGGATTAGGGTACGTGTTAGTGTTAGGGTAGGGGTTAGGTTTAGAGTACGCATTAGGGTTAGGGTAGTTATTAAACCTATCCCACTCTCTAGATACCCCTTAGCACGTAAGGCAATATTATTTGCGGGTGCAGCCATGGAGAAGAGTTTAGACACTAGGATAAGATAAGGAACACACCCATTATAAAGAAATCACATTAGGATTCTCTTTTTAAGCTGTTCCTTAAAACACTAGTGCTTAGGAAATCTATTGGAGGCAGAAGCAGTCAAGGGTAGCCTAGGGTTAGGGTTAGGCTTAGGGTTAGGCTTAGGGTACGGCTTAGGGTACGGGTTTGGGGAGGGGTTCGGGTATGGCGTAGGGTATGGGTTAGTGTTAGGGTTAGGGTTAGTGTTAGGGTTAGGGCTCGGTTTAGGGTACGGGTTAGGATTAGGGTACGTGTTAGGGTTAGGGTAGGGGTTAGGGTTAGGGTACGCGTTAGGGTTAGGGTAGTTATTAAACCTATCCCACTCTCTAGATACCCCTTAGCACATAAAGGAATATTATTTGGGGGTCCAGCCATGGAGAAGAGTTTAGACACTAGGATAAGATAAGGAACACACCCATTATAAAGAAATCACTTTAGGATTCTCTTTTTAAGCTGTTCCTTAAAACACTAGTGCTTAGGAAATCTATTGGAGGCAGAAGCAGTCAAGGGTAGCCTAGGGTTAGGGTTAGGCTTAGGGTTAGGTTTAGGGTACGGCTTGGGGAATGGGTTCGGGGAGGGGTTCGGGTACGGCGTAGGGTATGGTTTAGGGTTAGGGTTAGGGTTAGTGTTAGGGTTAGGGCTCGGTTTAGGGTACGGGTTAGGATTAGGGTACGTGTTAGGGTTAGGGTAGGGGTTAGGGTTAGGTTACTCGTTAGGGCTAGGGTAGTTAGTAAACCTATCCCACTCTGTAGCTCCCCCTTAGCACGTAAAGGAATATTATTTGGGGGTCCAGCCATGGAGAAGAGTTTAGACACTAGGATAAGATAAGGAACACACCCATTATAAAGAAATCACATTAGGATTCTCTTTTTAAGCTGTTTCTTAAAACACTACTGCTTAGGAAATCAATTGGAGGCAGAAGCAGTCAAGGGTAGCCTAGGGTTAGGGTTAGGCTTAGGGTTAGGTTTAGGGTATGGCTTAGGGTACGGGTTCGGGGAGGTGTGCGGGTACGGCGTAGGGTATGGGTTAGGGTTAGGGTTAGTGTTAGTGTTAGGGTTAGGGCTCGGTTTGGGGTACAGGTTAGGATTAGGGTACGTGTTAGGGTTAGGGTAGGGGTTAGGGTTAGGGTACGCATTAGGGCTAGGGTAGTTATTAAACCTATCCCACTCTCTAGATACCCATTAGCACGTAAGGGAATATTATTTGGGGGTGCAGCCATGGAGAAGAGTTTAGACACTAGGATAAGATAAGGAACACACCCATTATAAAGAAATCACATTAGGATTCTCTTTTTAAGCTGTTCCTAAAACACTAGTGCTTAGGAAATCTATTGGAGGCAGAAGCAGTCAAGGGTAGCCTAGGGTTAGGGTTAGGCTTAGGGTTAGGCTTAGGGTACGGCTTAGGGTACGGGTTCGGGGAGGGGTGCGGGTACGGCGTAGGGTATGGGTTAGGGTTAGGGTTAGTGTTAGTGTTAGGGTTAGGGCTCGGTTTAGGGTACGGGTTAGGATTAGGGTACGTGTTAGGGTTAGGGTAGGGGTTAGGGTTAGGGTACGCATTAGGGTTAGGGTACTTATTAAACCTATCCCACTCTCAAGATACCCCTTAGCACATAAAGGAATATTATTTGAGGGTCCAGCCATGGAGAAGAGTTTAGACACTAGGATAAGATAAGGAACACACCCATTATAAAGAAATCACATTAGGATTCTCTTTTTAAGCTGTTCCTTAAAACACTAGTGCTTAGGAAATCTATTGGAGGCAGAAGCAGTCAAGGGTAGCCTAGGGTTAGGGTTAGGCTTAGAGTTAGGCTTAGGGTACGGCTTAGGGTACGGGTTCGGGGAGGGGTTCGGGTACGGCGTAGGGTATGGGTTAGGGTTAGGGTTAGGGTTAGTGTTAGGGTTAGGGCTCGGTTTAGGGTACGGGTTAGGATTAGGGTACGTGTTAGGGTTAGAGTAGGGGTTAGGGTTAGGGTACGCGTTAGGGTTAGGGTAGTTATTAAACCTATCCCACTCTCTAGATACCCCTTAGCACGTAAAGGAATATTATTTGGGGGTCCAGCCATGGAGAAGAGTTTATACACTAGGATAAGATAAGGAACACACCCATTATAAAGAAATCACTTTAGGATTCTCTTTTTAAGCTGTTCCTTAAAACACTAGTGCTTAGGAAATCTATTGGAGGCAGAAGCAGTCAAGGGTAGCCTAGGGTTAGGGTTAGGCTTAGGGTTAGGCTTAGGGTACGGCTTGGGGTATGGGTTCGGGGAGGGGTTCGGGTACGGCATAGGGTATGTGTTAGGGTTAGGGTTAGGGTTAGTGTTAGGGTTAGGGCTCGGTTTAGGGTACGGGTTAAGATTAGGGTACGTGTTAGGGTTAGGGTTAGGGTAGGGGTTAGGGTTAGGGTACGCGTTAGGGTTAGGGTAGTTATTAAACCTATCCCACTCTCTAGATACCCCTTAGCACGTAAGGGAATATTATTTGGGGGTGAAGCCATGGAGAAGAGTTTAGACACTAGGATAAGATAAGGAACACACCCATTATAAAGAAAGCACATTAGGATTCTCTTTTTAAGCTGTTCCTTAAAACACTAGTGCTTAGGAAATCTATTGGAGGCAGAAGCAGTCAAGGGTAGCCTAGGGTTAGGGTTAGGCTTAGGGTTAGGCTTAGGGTACGGCTTAGGGTACGGGTTCGGGGAGGGGTGCGGGTACGGCGTAGGGTATGGGTTAGGGTTAGGGTTAGGGTTAGTGTTAGGGTTAGGGCTCGGTTTAGGGTACGGGTTAGGATTAGGGTACGTGTTAGGGTTAGGGTAGGGGTTAGGGTTAGGGTACGCATTAGGGTTAGGGTACTTATTAAACCTATCCCACTCTCTAGATACCCCTTAGCACATAAAGGAATATTATTTGAGGGTCCAGCCATGGAGAAGAGTTTAGACACTAGGATAAGATAAGGAACACACCCATTATAAAGAAATCACATTAGGATTCTCTTTTTAAGCTGTTCCTTAAAACACTAGTGCTTAGGAAATCTATTGGAGGCAGAAGCAGTCAAGGGTAGCCTAGGGTTAGGGTTAGGCTTAGGGTTAGGCTTAGGGTACGGCTTAGGGTAAGGGTTCGGGGAGGGTTTCGGGTACGGCGTAGGGTATGGGTTAGGGTTAGGGTTAGGGTTAGTGTTAGGGTTAGGGCTCGGTTTAGGGTACGGTTAGGATTAGGGTACGTGTTAGGTTTAGGGTAGGGGTTAGGGTTAGGGTACGCGTTAGGCTTAGGGTAGTTAGTAAACCTATCCCACTCTCTAGATACCCCTTAGCACGTAAAGGAATATTATTTGGGGGTCCAGCCATGGAGGAGAGTTTAAACACTAGGATAAGATAAGGAACACACCCATTATAAAGAAATCACATTAGGATTCTCTTTTTAAGCTTTTCCTTAAAACACTAGTGCTTAGGAAACCTATTGGAGGCAGAAGCAGTCAAGGGTAGCCTAGGGTTAGGGTTAGGCTTAGGGTTAGGCTTAGGGTATGGCTTAGGGTACGGGTTTGGGGAGGGGTTCGGGTACGGCGTAGGGTATGGGTTAGGGTTAGGGTTAGGGTTAGTGTTAGGGTTAGGGCTCGGTTTAGGGTACGGGTCAGGATTAGGGTACGTGTTAGGGTTAGGGTAGGGGTTAGGGTTAGAGTACGCATTAGGGTTAGGGTAGTTATTAAACCTATCCCACTCTCTAGATACCCCTTAGCACGTAAGGGAATATTATTTGGGGTTGCAGCCATGGAGAAGAGTTTAGACACTAAGATAAGATAAGGAACACACCCATTATAAAGAAATCACATTAGGATTCTCTTTTTAAGCTGTTCCTTAAAACACTAGTGCTTAGGAAATCTATTGGAGGCAGAAGCAGTCAAGGGTAGCCTAGGGTTAGGGTTAGGCTTAGGGTTAGGCTTAGGGTACGGCTTAGGGTACGGGTTCGGGGAGGGGTTCGGGTACAGCGTAGGGTATTGGTTAGGGTTAGGGTTAGGGTTAGTGTTAAGGTTAGGGCTCGGTTTAGGGTACGGGTTAGCATTAGGGTACGTGTTAGGGTTAGGGTAGGGGTTAGGGTTAGGGTACGCGTTAGGGTTAGGGTAGTTAGTAAACCTATCCCACTCTCTAGATACCCCTTAGCACGTAAAGGAATATTATTTGGGGTTCCAGCCATGGAGAAGAGTTTAGACACTAGGATAAGATAAGGAACACACCCATTATAAAGAAATCACATTAGGATTCTCTTTTTAAGCTGTTGCTTAAAACACTAGTGCTTAGGAAATCTATTGGAGGCAGAAGCAGTCAAGGGTATCCTAGGGTTAGGGTTAGGCTTAGGGTTAGGCTTAGGGTATGGCTTAGGGTACGGGTTTGGGGAGGGGTTCGGGTACGGCGTAGGGTATGGGTTAGGGTTAGGGTTAGGGTTAGTGTTAGGGTTAGGGCTCGGTTTAGGGTACGGGTTAGGATTAGGGTACGTGTTAGGGTTAGGGTAGGGGTTAGGGTTAGGGTACGCGTTAGGGTTAGGGTAGTTATTAAACCTATCCCACTCTCTAGATACCCCTTAGCACGTAAAGGAATATTATTTGGGGGTCCAGCCATGGAGAAGAGTTTAGACACTAGGATAAGATAAGGAACACACCCATTATAAAGAAATCACTTTAGGATTCTCTTTTTAAGCTGTTCCTTAAAACACTAGTGCTTAGGAAATCTATTGGAGGCAGAAGCAGTCAAGGGTAGCCTAGGGTTAGGGTTAGGCTTAGGGTTAGGTTTAGGGTACGGCTTGGGGAATGGGTTCGGGGAGGGGTTCGGGTACGGCGTAGGGTATGGTTTAGGGTTAGGGTTAGGGTTAGTGTTAGGGTTAGGGCTCGGTTTAGGGTACGGGTTAGGATTAGGGTACGTGTTAGGGTTAGGGTAGGGGTTAGGGTTAGGTTACACGTTAGGGCTAGGGTAGTTAGTAAACCTATCCCACTCTCTAGCTCCCCCTTAGCACGTAAAGGAATATTATTTGGGGGTCCAGCCATGGAGAAGAGTTTAGACACTAGGATAAGATAAGGAACACACCCATTATAAAGAAATCACATTAGGATTCTCTTTTTAAGCTGTTCCTTAAAACACTAGTGCTTAGGAAATCTATTGGAGGCAGAAGCAGTCAAGGGTAGCCTAGGGTTAGGGTTAGGCTTAGGGTTAGGTTTAGGTTACGGGTTCGGGGAGGGATGCGGGTACGGCGTAGGGTATGGGTTAGGGTTAGGGTTAGTGTTAGTGTTAGGGTTAGGGCTCGGTTTAGGGTACAGGTTAGGATTAGGGTACGTGTTAGGGTTAGGGTAGGGGTTAGGGTTAGGGTACGCGTTAGGGTTAGAGTAGTTATTAAACCTATCCCACTCTCTACATACCCCTTAGCACGTAAGGGGATATTATTTGGGGGTGCAGCCATGGAGAAGAATTTAGACACTAGGATAAGATAAGGAACACACCCATTATAAAGAAATCACATTAGGATTCTCTTTTTAAGCTGTTCCTTAAAACACTAGTGCTTAGGAAATCTATTGGAGGCAGAAGCAGTCAAGGGTAGCCTAGGGTTAGGGTTAGGCTTACGGTTAGGCTTAGGGTACGGCTTAGGGTACGGGTTCGGGGAGGGGTGCGGGTACGGCGTAGGGTATGGGTTAGGGTTAGGGTTAGGGTTAGTGTTAGGGTTAGGGCTCGGTTTAGGGTACGGGTTAGGATTAGGGTACGTGTTAGGGTTAGGGTACGCGTTAGGGTTAGGGTAGTTATTAAACCTATCCCACTCTCTAGATACCCCTTAGCACGTAAAGGAATATTATTTGAGGGTCCAGCCATGGAGAAGAGTTTAGACACTAGGATAAGATAAGGAACACACCCATTATAAAGAAATCACTTTAGGATTCTCTTTTTAAGCTGTTCCTTAAAACACTAGTGCTTAGGAAATCTATTGGAGGCAGAAGCAGTCAAGGGTAGCCTAGGGTTAGGGATAGGCTTAGGGTTAGGGTTAGGGTACGGCTTGGGGTATGGGTTCAGGGAGGGGTTCGGGTACGGCATAGGGTATGGGTTAGGGTTAGTGTTAGGGTTAGTGTTAGGGTTAGGGCTCGGTTTAGGGTACGGTTAGGATTAGGGTACGTGTTAGGTTTAGGGTAGGGGTTCGGGTTAGGGTACGCGTTAGGGTTAGGGTAGTTAGTAAGCTTATCCCACTCTCTAGATACCCCTTAGCACGTAAAGGAATATTATTTGGGGGTCCAGCCATGGAGAAGAATTTAGACACTAGGATAAGATAAGGAACACACCCATTATAAAGAAATCACATTAGGATTCTCTTTTTAAGCTGTTCCTTAAAACACTAGTGCTTAGGAAATCTATTGGAGGCAGAAGCAGTCAAGGGTAGCCTAGGGTTAGTGTTAGGCTTAGGGTTAGGCTTAGGGTACGGGTTTGGGGAGGGGTTCGGCTACGGCGTAGGGTATGGGTTAGGGTTAGGGTTAGGGTTAGTGTTAGGGTTAGGGCTCGGTTTAGGGTACAGGTTAGGATTAGGGTACGTGTTAGGGTTAGTGTAGGGGTTAGGGTTAGAGTACGCATTAGGGTTAGGGTAGTTATTAAACCTATCCCACTCTCTAGATACCCCTTAGCACGTAAGGGAATATTATTTCGGGGTGCAGCCATGGAGAAGAGTTTAGACACTAAGATAAGATAAGGAACACACCCATTATAAAGAAATCACATTAGGATTCTCTTTTTAAGCTGTTCCTTAAAACACTAGTGCTTAGGAAATCTATTGGAGGCAGAAGCAGTCAAGGGTAGCCTAGGGTTAGGGTTAAGCTTAGGGTTAGGCTTAGGGTACGGCTTAGGGTACGGGTTCGGGGAGGGGTGCGGGTACGGCGTAGGGTATGGGTTAGGGTTAGGGTTAGGGTTAGTGTTAGGGTTAGGGCTCGGTTTAGGTTACGGGTTAGGATTAGGGTAAGTGTTAGGGTTAGGGTAGGGGTTAGGGTTAGGGTACGCGTTAGGGTTAGGGTAGTTAGTAAACCTATCCCACTCTCTAGATACCCCTTAGCACGTAAAGGAATATTATTTGAGGGTCCAGCCATGGAGAAGAGTTTAGACACTAGGATAAGATAAGGAACACACCCATTATAAAGAAATCACATTAGGATTCTCTTTTTAAGCTGTTCCTTAAAACACTAGTGCTTAGGAAATCTATTGGAGGCAGAAGCAGTCAAGGGTAGCCTAGGGTTAGGGTTAGGCTTAGGGTTAGGCTTAGGGTACGGCTTAGGGTACGGGTTCGGGGAGGGGTTCGGGTACAGCGTAGGGTATGGGTTAGGGTTAGGGTTAGGGTTAGTGTTAAGTTTAGGGCTCGGTTTAGGGTACGGGTTAGGATTAGGGTACGTGTTAGGGTTAGGGTAGGGGTTAGGGTTAGGGTACGCGTTAGGGTTAGGTTAGTTAGTAAACCTATCCCACTCTCTATATACCCCTTAGCACGTAAACGAATATTATTTGGGGGTTCAGCCATGGAGAAGAGTTTAGACACTAGGATAAGATAAGGAACACACCCATTATAAAGAAATCACATTAGGATTCTCTTTTTAAGCTGTTGCTTAAAACACTAGTGCTTAGGAAATCTATTGGAGGCAGAAGCAGTCAAGGGTAGCCTAGGGTTAGTGTTAGGCTTAGGGTACGGCTTAGGGTACGGCTTAGGGTACGGGTTTGGGGAGGGGTTCGGGTACGGCGTAGGGTATGGGTTAGGGTTAGGGTTAGTGTTAGTGTTAGGGTTAGGGCTCGGTTTAGGGTACGGGTTAGGATTAGGGTACGTGTTAGGGTTAGGGTAGGGGTTAGGGTTAGGGTACGCGTTAGGGTTAGGGTAGTTAGTAAACCTATCCCACTCTCTAGATACCCCTTAGCACGTAAAGGAGTATTATTTGGGGGTCCAGCCATGGAGAAGAGTTTAGACACTAGGATAAGATAAGGAACACACCCATTATAAAGAAATCACATTAGGATTCTCTTTTTCAGCTGTTCCTTAAAACACTACTGCTTAGGAAATCTATTGGAGGCAGAAGCAGTCAAGGGTAGCCTAGGGTTAGGGTTAGGCTTAGGGTTAGGCTTAGGGTACGGCTTAGGGTACGGGTTCGGGGAGGGTTTCGGGTACGGCATAGGGTATGGGTTAGGGTTAGGGTTAGGGTTAGTGTTAGGGTTAGGGCTCGGTTTAGGGTACGGTTAGGATTAGTGTACGTGTTAGGTTTAGGGTAGGGGTTAGGGTTAGGGTACGCGTTAGGGTTAGGGTAGTTAGTAAACCTATCCCACTCTCTAGATACCCCTTAGCACGTAAAGGAATATTATTTGGGGGTCCAGCCATGGAGAAGAGTTTAGACACTAGGATAAGATAAGGAACACACCCATTATAAAGAAATCACATTAGGATTCTCTTTTTAAGCTGTTGCTTAAAACACTAGTGCTTAGGAAATCTATTGGAGGCAGAAGCAGTCAAGGGTAGCCTAGGGTTAGTGTTAGGCTTAGGGTTAGGCTTAGGGTATGGCTTAGGGTACGGGTTTGGGGAGGGGTTCGGGTACGGCGTAGGGTATGGGTTAGGGTTAGGGTTAGTGTTAGTGTTAGGGTTAGGGCTCGGTTTAGGGTACGGGTTAGGATTAGGGTACGTGTTAGTGTTAGGGTAGGGGTTAGGTTTAGAGTACGCATTAGGGTTAGGGTAGTTATTAAACCTATCCCACTCTCTAGATACCCCTTAGCACGTAAGGCAATATTATTTGCGGGTGCAGCCATGGAGAAGAGTTTAGACACTAGGATAAGATAAGGAACACACCCATTATAAAGAAATCACATTAGGATTCTCTTTTTAAGCTGTTCCTTAAAACACTAGTGCTTAGGAAATCTATTGGAGGCAGAAGCAGTCAAGGGTAGCCTAGGGTTAGGGTTAGGCTTAGGGTTAGGCTTAGGGTACGGCTTAGGGTACGGGTTTGGGGAGGGGTTCGGGTATGGCGTAGGGTATGGGTTAGTGTTAGGGTTAGGGTTAGTGTTAGGGTTAGGGCTCGGTTTAGGGTACGGGTTAGGATTAGGGTACGTGTTAGGGTTAGGGTAGGGGTTAGGGTTAGGGTACGCGTTAGGGTTAGGGTAGTTATTAAACCTATCCCACTCTCTAGATACCCCTTAGCACATAAAGGAATATTATTTGGGGGTCCAGCCATGGAGAAGAGTTTAGACACTAGGATAAGATAAGGAACACACCCATTATAAAGAAATCACTTTAGGATTCTCTTTTTAAGCTGTTCCTTAAAACACTAGTGCTTAGGAAATCTATTGGAGGCAGAAGCAGTCAAGGGTAGCCTAGGGTTAGGGTTAGGCTTAGGGTTAGGTTTAGGGTACGGCTTGGGGAATGGGTTCGGGGAGGGGTTCGGGTACGGCGTAGGGTATGGTTTAGGGTTAGGGTTAGGGTTAGTGTTAGGGTTAGGGCTCGGTTTAGGGTACGGGTTAGGATTAGGGTACGTGTTAGGGTTAGGGTAGGGGTTAGGGTTAGGTTACTCGTTAGGGCTAGGGTAGTTAGTAAACCTATCCCACTCTGTAGCTCCCCCTTAGCACGTAAAGGAATATTATTTGGGGGTCCAGCCATGGAGAAGAGTTTAGACACTAGGATAAGATAAGGAACACACCCATTATAAAGAAATCACATTAGGATTCTCTTTTTAAGCTGTTTCTTAAAACACTACTGCTTAGGAAATCAATTGGAGGCAGAAGCAGTCAAGGGTAGCCTAGGGTTAGGGTTAGGCTTAGGGTTAGGTTTAGGGTATGGCTTAGGGTACGGGTTCGGGGAGGTGTGCGGGTACAGCGTAGGGTATGGGTTAGGGTTAGGGTTAGTGTTAGTGTTAGGGTTAGGGCTCGGTTTGGGGTACAGGTTAGGATTAGGGTACGTGTTAGGGTTAGGGTAGGGGTTAGGGTTAGGGTACGCATTAGGGTTAGGGTAGTTATTAAACCTATCCCACTCTCTAGATACCCATTAGCACGTAAGGGAATATTATTTGGGGGTGCAGCCATGGAGAAGAGTTTAGACACTAGGATAAGATAAGGAACACACCCATTATAAAGAAATCACATTAGGATTCTCTTTTTAAGCTGTTCCTAAAACACTACTGCTTAGGAAATCTATTGGAGGCAGAAGCAGTCAAGGGTAGCCTAGGTTTAGGGTTAGGCTTAGGGTTAGGCTTAGGGTACGGCTTAGGGTACGGGTTCGGGGAGGGGTGCGGGTACGGCGTAGGGTATGGGTTAGGGTTAGGGTTAGGGTTAGTGTTAGGGTTAGGGCTCGGTTTAGGGTACGGGTTAGGATTAGGGTACGTGTTAGGGTT
Organism: Balaenoptera borealis; assembly: GCF_965194805.1. Taxonomy (NCBI): domain Eukaryota; kingdom Metazoa; phylum Chordata; class Mammalia; order Artiodactyla; family Balaenopteridae; genus Balaenoptera; species Balaenoptera borealis. The sequence goes on from NW_028123857.1 coordinate 522,528, forward strand.
AGGGTAGGGGTTAGGGTTAGGGTACGCATTAGGGTTAGGGTACTTATTAAACCTATCCCACTCTCTAGATACCCCTTAGCACATAAAGGAATATTATTTGAGGGTCCAGCCATGGAGAAGAGTTTAGACACTAGGATAAGATAAGGAACACACCCATTATAAAGAAATCACATTAGGATTCTCTTTTTAAGCTGTTCCTTAAAACACTAGTGCTTAGGAAATCTATTGGAGGCAGAAGCAGTCAAGGGTAGCCTAGGGTTAGGGTTAGGCTTAGGGTTAGTGTTAGGGTACGGCTTAGGGTACAGGTTCGGGGAGGGGTTCGGGTACGGCATAGGGTATGGGTTAGGGTTAGGGTTAGGGTTAGTGTTAGGGTTAGGGCTCGGTTTAGGGTACGGGTTAGGATTAGGGTACGTGTTAGGTTTAGGGTAGGGGTTAGGGTTAGGGTACGCGTTAGGGTTAGGGTAGTTATTAAACCTATCCCACTCTCTAGATACCCCTTAGCACGTAAAGGAATATTATTTGGAGGTCCAACCATGGAGAAGAGTTTAGACACTAGGATAAGATAAGGAAAACACCCATTATAAAGAAATCACATTAGGATTCTCTTTTTAAGCTGTTCCTTAAAACACTAGTGCTTAGGAAATCTATTGGAGGCAGAAGCAGTCAAGGGTAGCCTAGGGTTAGGGTTAGGCTTAGAGTTAGGCTTAGGGTACGGCTTAGGGTACGGGTTCGGGGAGGGGTTCGGGTACGGCGTAGGGTATGGGTTAGGGTTAGGGTTAGGGTTAGTGTTAGGGTTAGGGCTCGGTTTAGGGTACGGGTTAGGATTAGGGTACGTGTTAGGGTTAGAGTAGGGGTTAGGGTTAGGGTACGCGTTAGGGTTAGGGTAGTTATTAAACCTATCCCACTCTCTAGATACCCCTTAGCACGTAAAGGAATATTATTTGGGGGTCCAGCCATGGAGAAGAGTTTAGACACTAGGATAAGATAAGGAACACACCCATTATAAAGAAATCACTTTAGGATTCTCTTTTTAAGCTGTTCCTTAAAACACTAGTGCTTAGGAAATCTATTGGAGGCAGAAGCAGTCAAGGGTAGCCTAGGGTTAGGGTTAGGCTTAGGGTTAGGGTTAGGGTACGGCTTGGGGTATGGTTTCGGGGAGGGGTTCTGGTACGGCATAGGGTATGTGTTAGGGTTAGGGTTAGGGTTAGTGTTAGGGTTAGGGCTCGGTTTAGGGTACGGGATAAGATTAGGGTACGTGTTAGGGTTAGGGTTAGGGTAGGGGTTAGGGTTAGGGTACGCGTTAGGGTTAGGGTAGTTATTAAACCTATCCCACTCTCTAGATACCCCTTAGCACGTAAGGGAATATTATTTGGGGGTGAAGCCATGGAGAAGAGTTTAGACACTAGGATAAGATAAGGAACACACCCATTATAAAGAAATCACATTAGGATTCTCTTTTTAAGCTGTTCCTTAAAACACTAGTGCTTAGGAAATCTATTGGAGGCAGAAGCAGTCAAGGGTAGCCTAGGGTTAGGGTTAGGCTTAGGGTTAGGCTTAGGGTACGGCTTAGGGTACGAGTTCGGGGAGGGGTGCGGGTACGGCGTAGGGTATGGGTTAGGGTTAGGGTTAGGGTTAGTGTTAGGGTTAGGGCTCGGTTTAGGGTACGGGTTAGGATTAGGGTACGTGTTAGGGTTAGGGTAGGGGTTAGGGTTAGGGTACGCGTTAGGGTTAGGGTAGTTATTAAACCTATCCCACTCTCTAGATACCCCTTAGCACGTAAAGGAATATTATTTGAGGGTCCAGCCATGGAGAAGAGTTTAGACACTAGGATAAGATAAGGAACACACCCATTATAAAGAAATCACATTAGGATTCTCTTTTTAAGCTGTTCCTTAAAACACTAGTGCTTAGGAAATCTATTGGAGGCAGAAGCAGTCAAGGGTAGCCTAGGGTTAGGGTTAGGTTTAGGGTTAGGCTTAGGGTACGGCTTAGGGTACGGGTTCGGGGAGGGGTGCGGGTACGGCGTAGGGTATGGGTTAGGGTTAGGGTTAGGGTTAGTGTTAGGGTTAGGGCTCGGTTTAGGGTACGGGTTAGGATTAGGGTACGTGTTAGGGTTAGGGTAGGGGTTAGGGTTAGGGCTCGGTTTAGGGTACGCGTTAGGATTAGGGTACGTGTTAGGGTTAGGTTAGGGGTTAGGGTTAGAGTACGCATTAGGGTTAGGGTAGTTAGGGTTAGGGTTAGGGTTAGGGTTAGGGTTAGGGCTCGGTTTAGGGTACGGGTTAGGATTAGGGTACGTGTTAGGGTTAGGGTAGGGGTTAGGGTTAGGGTACGCTTTAGGGTTAGGGTATTTATTAAACCTATCCCACTCTCTAGATACCCCTTAGCACGTAAAGGAATATTATTTGGGGGTCCAGCCATTGAGGAGAGTTTAAACACTAGGATAAGATAAGGAACACACCCATTTTAAAGAAATCACATTAGGATTCTCTTTTTAAGCTGTTCCTTAAAACACTAGTGCTTAGGAAACCTATTGGAGGCAGAAGCAGTCAAGGGTAGCCTAGGGTTAGGGTTAGGCTTAGGGTTAGGCTTAGGGTACGGCTTAGGGTACGGGTTCGGGGAGGGGTGCGGGTACGGCGTAGGATATGGTTTAGGGTTAGGGTTAGGGTTAGTGTTACGGTTAGGGCTCGGTTTAGGGTACGGGTCAGGATTAGGGTACGTGTTAGGGTTAGGGTAGGGGTTAGAGTTAGGGTACGCGTTAGGGTTAGGTTAGTTATTAAACCTATCCCACTCTCTAGATACCCCTTAGCACGTAAAGGAATATTATTTGGGGGTCCAGCCATGGAGAAGAGTTTAGACACTAGGATAAATAAGGAACACACCCATTATAAAGAAATCACATTAGGATTCTCTTTTTAAGCTGTTCCTTAAAACACTAGTGCTTAGGAAATCTATTGGAGGCAGAAGCAGTCAAGGGTAGCCTAGGGTTAGGGTTAGGCTTAGGGTTAGGCTTAGGGTAGGGGTTTGGGGAGGGGTTCGGCTACGGCGTAGGGTATGGGTTAGGGTTAGGGTTAGGGTTAGGGTTAGTGTTAGGGTTAGGGCTCGGTTTAGGGTACGGGTTAGGATTAGGGTACGTGTTAGGGTTAGGGTAGGGGTTAGGGTTAGGTTACGCGTTAGGGCTAGGGTAGTTAGTAAACCTATCCCACTCTCTAGCTCCCCCTTAGCACGTAAAGGAATATTATTTGGGGGTCCAGCCATGGAGAAGAGTTTAGACACTAGGATAAGATAAGGAACACACCCATTATAAAGAAATCACATTAGGATTCTCTTTTTAAGCTGTTTCTTAAAACACTACTGCTTAGGAAATCAATTGGAGGCAGAAGCAGTCAAGGGTAGCCTAGGGTTAGGGTTAGGCTTAGGGTTAGGTTTAGGGTATGGCTTAGGGTACGGGTTCGGGGAGGGGTGCGGGTACGGCGTAGGGTATGGGTTAGGGTTAGGGTTAGTGTTAGTGTTAGGGTTAGGGCTCGGTTTGGGGTACAGGTTAGGATTAGGGTACGTGTTAGGGTTAGGGTAGGGGTTAGGGTTAGAGTACGCATTAGGGTTAGGGTAGTTAGGGTTAGGGTTAGGGTTAGGGTTAGGGTTAGGGCTCGGTTTAGGGTACGGGTTAGGATTAGGGTACGTGTTAGGGTTAGGGTAGGGGTTAGGGTTAGGGTACGCGTTAGGGTTAGGGTAGTTATTAAACCTATCCCACTCTCTAGATATCCCTTAGCACGTAAAGGAATATTATTTGAGGGTCCAGCCATGGAGAAGAGTTTAGACACTAGGATAAGATAAGGAACACACCCATTATAAAGAAATCACATTAGGATTCTCTTTTTAAGCTGTTCCTTAAAACACTAGTGCTTAGGAAATCTATTGGAGGCAGAAGCAGTCAAGGGTAGCCTAGGGTTAGGGTTAGGCTTAGGGTTAGGCTTAGGGTACGGCTTAGGGTACGGGTTCGGGGAGGGGTTCGGGTACAGCGTAGGGTATGGGTTAGGGTTAGTGTTAGGGTTAGGGTTCGGTTCAGGGTACGGGTTAGGATTAGGGTACGTGTTAGGGTTAGGGTAGGGGTTAGGGTTAGGGTACGCTTTAGGGTTAGGGTATTTATTAAACCTATCCCACTCTCTAGATACCCCTTAGCACGTAAAGGAATATTATTTGGGGGTCCAGCCATGGAGGAGAGTTTAAACACTAGGATAAGATAAGGAACACACCCATTTTAAAGAAATCACATTAGGATTCTCTTTTTAAGCTGTTCCTTAAAACACTAGTGCTTAGGAAACCTATTGGAGGCAGAAGCAGTCAAGGGTAGCCTAGGGTTAGGGTTAGGCTTAGGGTTAGGCTTAGGGTACGGCTTAGGGTACGGGTTCGGGGAGGGGTGCGGGTACGGCGTAGGATATGGTTTAGGGTTAGGGTTAGGGTTAGTGTTACGGTTAGGGCTCGGTTTAGGATACGGGTCAGGATTAGGGTACGTGTTAGGGTTAGGGTAGGGGTTAGAGTTAAGGTACGCGTTAGGGTTAGGGTAGTTATTAAACCTATCCCACTCTCTAGATACCCCTTAGCACGTAAAGGAATATTATTTGGGGGTCCAGCCATGGAGAGGAGTTTAGACACTAGGATAAATAAGGAACACACCCATTATAAAGAAATCACATTAGGATTCTCTTTTTAAGCTGTTCCTTAAAACACTAGTGCTTAGGAAATCTATTGGAGGCAGAAGCAGTCAAGGGTAGCCTAGGGTTAGTGTTAGGCTTAGGGTTAGGCTTAGGGTACGGCTTAGGGTACGGGTTCGGGGAGGGGTTCGGGTACAGCGTAGGGTATGGGTTAGGGTTAGGGTTAGGGTTAGTGTTAAGGTTAGGGCTCGGTTTAGGGTACGGGTTAGCATTAGGGTACGTGTTAGGGTTAGGGTAGGGGTTAGGGTTAGGGTACGCGTTAGGGTTAGGGTAGTTAGTAAACCTATCCCACTCTCTATATACCCCTTAGCACGTAAACGAATATTATTTGGGGGTTCACCATGGAGAAGAGTTTAGACACTAGGATAAGATAAGGAACACACCCATTATAAAGAAATCACATTAGGATTCTCTTTTTAAGCTGTTGCTTAAAACACTAGTGCTTAGGAAATCTATTGGAGGCAGAAGCAGTCAAGGGTAGCCTAGGGTTAGTGTTAGGCTTAGGGTTAGGCTTAGGGTACGGCTTAGGGTACGGGTTTGGGGAGGGGTTCGGGTACGGCGTAGGGTATGGGTTAGGGTTAGGGTTAGTGTTAGTGTTAGGGTTAGGGCTCGGTTTAGGGTACGGGTTAGGATTAGGGTACGTGTTAGGGTTAGGGTAGGGGTTAGGGTTAGGGTACGCGTTAGGGTTAGGGTAGTTAGTAAACCTATCCCACTCTCTAGATACCCCTTAGCACGTAAAGGAGTATTATTTGGGGGTCCAGCCATGGAGAAGAGTTTAGACACTAGGATAAGATAAGGAACACACCCATTATAAAGAAATCACATTAGGATTGCCTTTTTCAGCTGTTCCTTAAAACACTAGTGCTTAGGAAATCTATTGGAGGCAGAAGCAGTCAAGGGTAGCCTAGGGTTAGGGTTAGGCTTAGGGTTAGGCTTAGGGTACGGCTTAGGGTACGGGTTTGGGGAGGGGTTCGGGTATGGCGTAGGGTATGGGTTAGGGTTAGGGTTAGGGTTAGTGTTCGGGTTAGGGCTCGGTTTAGGGTACGGGTTAGGATTAGGGTACGTGTTAGGGTTAGGGTAGGGGTTAGGGTTAGGGTACGCGTTAGGGTTAGGGTAGTTATTAAACCTATCCCACTCTCTAGATACCCCTTAGCACGTAAAGGAATATTATTTGGGGGTCCAGCCATGGAGAAGAGTTTAGACACTAGGATAAGATAAGGAACACACCCATTATAAAGAAATCACTTTAGGATTCTCTTTTTAAGCTGTTCCTTAAAACACTAGTGCTTAGGAAATCTATTGGAGGCAGAAGCAGTCAAGGGTAGCCTAGGGTTAGGGTTAGGCTTATGGTTAGGTTTAGGGTATGGCTTAGGGTACGGGTTCGGGGAGGGGTGCGGGTACGGCGTAGGGTATGGGTTAGGGTTAGGGTTAGTGTTAGTGTTAGGGTTAGGGCTCGGTTTGGGGTACAGGTTAGGATTAGGGTACGTGTTAGGGTTAGGGTAGGGGTTAGGGTTAGGGTACGCGTTAGGGTTAGGGTAGTTATTAAACCTATCCCACTCTCTAGATACCCCTTAGCACGTAAGGCAATATTATTTGGGGGTGCAGCCATGGAGAAGAGTTTAGACACTAGGATAAGATAAGGAACACACCCATTATAAAGAAATCACATTAGGATTCTCTTTTTAAGCTGTTCCTTAAAACACTAGTGCTTAGGAAATCTATTGGAGGCAGAAGCAGTCAAGGGTAGCCTAGGGTTAGGGTTAGGCTTAGGGTTAGGCTTAGGGTACGGCTTAGGTTACGGGTTCGGGGAGGGGTGCGGGTATGGCGTAGGGTATGGGTTAGGGTTAGGGTTAGGGTTAGTGTTAGGGTTAGGGCTCGGTTTAGGGTACGGGTTAGGATTAGGGTACGTGTTAGGGTTAGGGTAGGGGTTAGGGTTAGGGTACGCATTAGGGTTAGGGTACTTATTAAACCTATCCCACTCTCTAGATACCCCTTAGCACATAAAGGAATATTATTTGAGGGTCCAGCCATGGAGAAGAGTTTAGACACTAGGATAAGATAAGGAACACACCCATTATAAAGAAATCACATTAGGATTCTCTTTTTAAGCTGTTCCTTAAAACACTAGTGCTTAGGAAATCTATTGGAGGCAGAAGCAGTCAAGGGTAGCCTAGGGTTAGGGTTAGGCTTAGGGTTAGGCTTAGGGTACGGCTTAGGGTAAGGGTTCGGGGAGGGTTTCGGGTACGGCGTAGGGTATGGGTTAGGGTTAGGGTTAGGGTTAGTGTTAGGGTTAGGGCTCGGTTTAGGGTACGGTTAGGATTAGGGTACGTGTTAGGTTTAGGGTAGGGGTTAGGGTTAGGGTACGCGTTAGGCTTAGGGTAGTTAGTAAACCTATCCCACTCTCTAGATACCCCTTAGCACGTAAAGGAATATTATTTGGGGGTCCAGCCATGGAGAAGAATTTAGACACTAGGATAAGATAAGGAACACACCCATTATAAAGAAATCACATTAGGATTCTCTTTTTAAGCTGTTGCTTAAAACACTAGTGCTTAGGAAATCTATTGGAGGCAGAAGCAGTCAAGCGTAGCCTAGGGTTAGTGTTAGGCTTAGGGTTAGGCTTAGGGTACGGCTTAGGGTACGGGTTTGGGGAGGGGTTCGGGTACGGCGTAGGGTATGGGTTAGGGTTAGTGTTAGGGTTAGGGCTCGGTTTAGGGTACGCGTTAGGATTAGGGTACGTGTTAGGGTTAGGTTAGGGGTTAGGGTTAGAGTACGCATTAGGGTTAGGGTAGTTAGGGTTAGGGTTAGGGTTAGGGTTAGGGTTAGGGCTCGGTTTAGGGTACGGGTTAGGATTAGGGTACGTGTTAGGGTTAGGGTAGGGGTTAGGGTTAGGGTACGCGTTAGGGTTAGGGCAGTTATTAAACCTATCCCACTCTCTAGATATCCCTTAGCACGTAAAGGAATATTATTTGAGGGTCCAGCCATGGAGAAGAGTTTAGACACTAGGATAAGATAAGGAACACACCCATTATAAAGAAATCACATTAGGATTCTCTTTTTAAGCTGTTCCTTAAAACACTAGTGCTTAGGAAATCTATTGGAGGCAGAAGCAGTCAAGGGTAGCCTAGGGTTAGGGTTAGGCTTAGGGTTAGGCTTAGGGTACGGCTTAGGGTACGGGTTCGGGGAGGGGTTCGGGTACGGCGTAGGGTATGGGTTAGGGTTAGTGTTAGGGTTAGTGTTAGGGTTAGGGTTCGGTTCAGGGTACGGGTTAGGATTAGGGTACGTGTTAGGGTTAGGGTAGGGGTTAGGGTTAGGGTACGCTTTAGGGTTAGGGTATTTATTAAACCTATCCCACTCTCTAGATACCCCTTAGCACGTAAAGGAATATTATTTGGGGGTCCAGCCATGGAGGAGAGTTTAAACACTAGGATAAGATAAGGAACACACCCATTTTAAAGAAATCACATTAGGATTCTCTTTTTAAGCTGTTCCTTAAAACACTAGTGCTTAGGAAACCTATTGGAGGCAGAAGCAGTCAAGGGTAGCCTAGGGTTAGGGTTAGGCTTAGGGTTAGGCTTAGGGTACGGCTTAGGGTACGGGTTCGGGGAGGGGTGCGGGTACGGCGTAGGATATGGTTTAGGGTTAGGGTTAGGGTTAGTGTTACGGTTAGGGCTCGGTTTAGGGTACGGGTCAGGATTAGGGTACGTGTTAGGGTTAGGGTAGGGGTTAGAGTTAGGGTACGCGTTAGGGTTAGGTTAGTTATTAAACCTATCCCACTCTCTAGATACCCCTTAGCACGTAAAGGAATATTATTTGGGGGTCCAGCCATGGAGAAGAGTTTAGACACTAGGATAAATAAGGAACACACCCATTATAAAGAAATCACATTAGGATTCTCTTTTTAAGCTGTTCCTTAAAACACTAGTGCTTAGGAAATCTATTGGAGGCAGAAGCAGTCAAGGGTAGCCTAGGGTTAGGGTTAGGCTTAGGGTTAGGCTTAGGGTAGGGGTTTGGGGAGGGGTTCGGCTACGGCGTAGGGTATGGGTTAGGGTTAGGGTTAGGGTTAGTGTTAGGGTTAGGGCTCGGTTTAGGGTACGGGTTAGGATTAGGGTACGTGTTAGGGTTAGGGTAGGGGTTAGGGTTAGGTTACGCGTTAGGGCTAGGGTAGTTAGTAAACCTATCCCACTCTCTAGCTCCCCCTTAGCACGTAAAGGAATATTATTTGGGGGTCCAGCCATGGAGAAGAGTTTAGACACTAGGATAAGATAAGGAACACACCCATTATAAAGAAATCACATTAGGATTCTCTTTTTAAGCTGTTTCTTAAAACACTACTGCTTAGGAAATCAATTGGAGGCAGAAGCAGTCAAGGGTAGCCTAGGGTTAGGGTTAGGCTTAGGGTTAGGTTTAGGGTATGGCTTAGGGTACGGGTTCGGGGAGGGGTGCGGGTACGGCGTAGGGTATTGGTTAGGGTTAGTGTTAGTGTTAGGGTTAGGGCTCGGTTTGGGGTACAGGTTAGGATTAGGGTACGTGTTAGGGTTAGGGTAGGGGTTAGGGTTAGGGTACGCGTTAGGGTTAGGGTAGTTATTAAACCTATCCCACTCTCTAGATACCCCTTAGCACGTAAGGGAATATTATTTGGGGGTGCAGCCATGGAGAAGAGTTTAGACACTAGGATAAGATAAGGAACACACCCATTATAAAGAAATCACATTAGGATTCTCTTTTTAAGCTGTTCCTTAAAACACTAGTGCTTAGGAAATCTATTGGAGGCAGAAGCAGTCAAGGGTAGCCTAGGGTTAGGGTTAGGCTTAGGGTTAGGCTTAGGGTACGGCTTAGGGTACGGGTTCGGGGAGGGGTGCGGGTACGGCGTAGGGTATGGGTTAGGGTTAGGGTTAGGGTTAGTGTTAGGGTTAGGGCTCGGTTTAGGGTATGGGTTAGGATTAGGGTACGTGTTAGGGTTAGGGTAGGGGTTAGGGTTAGGGTACGCATTAGGGTTAGGGTAGTTATTAAACCTATCCCACTCTCTAGATACCCCTTAGCACATAAAGGAATATTATTTGAGGATCCAGCCATGGAGAAGAGTTTAGACACTAGGATAAGATAAGGAACACACCCATTATAAAGAAATCACATTAGGATTCTCTTTTTAAGCTGTTCCTTAAAACACTAGTGCTTAGGAAATCTATTGGAGGCAGAAGCAGTCAAGGGTAGCCTAGGGTTAGGGTTAGGCTTAGGGTTAGGGTTAGGGTACGGCTTAGGGTACAGGTTCGGGGAGGGGTTCGGGTACGGCGTAGGGTATGGGTTAGGGTTAGGGTTAGGGTTAGTGTTAGGGTTAGGGCTCGGTTTAGGGTACGGGTTAGGATTAGGGTACGTGTTAGGGTTAGGGTAGGGGTTAGGGTTAGGGTACGCGTTAGGGTTAGGGTAGTTATTAAACCTATCCCACTCTCTAGATACCCCTTAGCACGTAAAAGAATATTATTTGGGGGTCCAACCATGGAGAAGAGTTTAGACACTAGGATAAGATAAGGAACACACCCATTATAAAGAAATCACATTAGGATTCTCTTTTTCAGCTGTTCCTTAAAACACTAGTGCTTAGGAAATCTATTGGAGGCAGAAGCAGTCAAGGGTAGCCTAGGGTTAGGGTTAGGCTTAGGGTTAGGCTTAGGGTACGGCTTAGGGTAAGGGTTCGGGGAGGGTTTCGGGTACGGCGTAGGGTATGGGTTAGGGTTAGGGTTAGGGTTAGTGTTAGGGTTAGGGCTCGGTTTAGGGTACGGTTAGGATTAGGGTACGTGTTAGGTTTACGGTAGGGGTTAGGGTTAGGGTACGCGTTAGGGTTAGGGTAGTTAGTAAACCTATCCCACTCTCTAGATACCCCTTAGCACGTAAAGGAATATTATTTGGGGGTCCAGCCATGGAGAAGAATTTAGACACTAGGATAAGATAAGGAACACACCCATTATAAAGAAATCACATTAGGATTCTCTTTTTAAGCTGTTGCTTAAAACACTAGTGCTTAGGAAATCTATTGGAGGCAGAAGCAGTCAAGGGTAGCCTAGGGTTAGTGTTAGGCTTAGGGTTAGGCTTAGGGTACGGCTTAGGGTACGGGTTCGGGGAGGGGTTCGGGTACGGCGTAGGGTATGGGTTAGGGTTAGTGTTAGGGTTAGGGCTCGGTTTAGGGTACGCGTTAGGATTAGGGTACGTGTTAGGGTTAGGGTAGGGGTTAGGGTTAGAGTACGCATTAGGGTTAGGGTAGTTAGGGTTAGGGTTAGGGTTAGGGTTAGGGTTAGGGCTCGGTTTAGGGTACAGGTTAGGATTAGGGTACGTGTTAGGGTTAGGGTAGGGGTTAGGGTTAGGGTACGCGTTAGGGTTAGGGTAGTTATTAAACCTATCCCACTCTCTAGATATCCCTTAGCACGTAAAGGAATATTATTTGAGGGTCCAGCCATGGAGAAGAGTTTAGACAGTAGGATAAGGTAAGGAACACACCCATTATAAAGAAATCACATTAGGATTCTCTTTTTAAGCTGTTCCTTAAAACACTAGTGCTTAGGAAATCTATTGGAGGCAGAAGCAGTCAAGGGTAGCCTAGGGTTAGGGTTAGGCTTAGGGTTAGGCTTAGGGTACGGCTTAGGGTACGGGTTCGGGGAGGGGTTCGGGTACAGCGTAGGGTATGAGTTAGGGTTAGGGTTAGGGTTAGTGTTAAGGTTAGGGCTCGGTTTAGGGTACGGGTTAGCATTAGGGTACGTGTTAGGGTTAGGGTAGGGGTTAGGGTTAGGGTACGCGTTAGGGTTAGGGTAGTTAGTAAACCTATCCCACTCTCTATATACCCCTTAGCACGTAAACGAATATTATTTGGGGGTTCACCATGGAGAAGAGTTTAGACACTAGGATAAGATAAGGAACACACCCATTATAAAGAAATCACATTAGGATTCTCTTTTTAAGCTGTTGCTTAAAACACTAGTGCTTAGGAAATCTATTGGAGGCAGAAGCAGTCAAGGGTAGCCTAGGGTTAGTGTTAGGCTTAGGGTTAGGCTTAGGGTACGGCTTAGGGTACGGGTTTGGGGAGGGGTTCGGGTACGGCGTAGGGTATGGGTTAGGGTTAGGGTTAGTGTTAGTGTTAGGGTTAGGGCTCGGTTTAGGGTACGGGTTAGGATTAGGGTACGTGTTAGGGTTAGGGTAGGGGTTAGGGTTAGGGTACGCGTTAGGGTTAGGGTAGTTATTAAACCTATCCCACTCTCTAGATACCCCTTAGCACGTAAAGGAGTATTATTTGGGGGTCCAGCCATGGAGAAGAGTTTAGACACTAGGATAAGATAAGGAACACACCCATTATAAAGAAATCACATTAGGATTGCCTTTTTCAGCTGTTCCTTAAAACACTAGTGCTTAGGAAATCTATTGGAGGCAGAAGCAGTCAAGGGTAGCCTAGGGTTAGGGTTAGGCTTAGGGTTAGGCTTAGGGTACGGCTTAGGGTACGGGTTTGGGGAGGGGTTCGGGTATGGCGTAGGGTATGGGTTAGGGTTAGGGTTAGGGTTAGTGTTCGGGTTAGGGCTCGGTTTAGGGTACGGGTTAGGATTAGGGTACGTGTTAGGGTTAGGGTAGGGGTTAGGGTTAGGGTACGCGTTAGGGTTAGGGTAGTTATTAAACCTATCCCACTCTCTAGATACCCCTTAGCACGTAAAGGAATATTATTTGGGGGTCCAGCCATGGAGAAGAGTTTAGACACTAGGATAAGATAAGGAACACACCCATTATAAAGAAATCACTTTAGGATTCTCTTTTTAAGCTGTTCCTTAAAACACTAGTGCTTAGGAAATCTATTGGAGGCAGAAGCAGTCAAGGGTAGCCTAGGGTTAGGGTTAGGCTTAGGGTTAGGTTTAGGGTACGGCTTGGGGAATGGGTTCGGGGAGGGGTTCGGGTACGGCGTAGGGTATGGTTTAGGGTTAGGGTTAGGGTTAGTGTTAGGGTTAGGGCTCGGTTTAGGGTACGGGTTAGGATTAGGGTACGTGTTAGGGTTAGGGTAGGGGTTAGGGTTAGGTTACGCGTTAGGGCTAGGGTAGTTAGTAAACCTATCCCACTCTCTCCTCCCCCATAGCACGTAAAGGAATATTATTTGGGGGTCCAGCCATGGAGAAGAGTTTAGACACTAGGATAAGATAAGGAACACACCCATTATAAAGAAATCACATTAGGATTCTCTTTTTAAGCTGTTTCTTAAAACACTACTGCTTAGGAAATCAATTGGAGGCAGAAGCAGTAAAGGGTAGCCTAGGGTTAGGGTTAGGCTTACGGTTAGGTTTAGGGTATGGCTTAGGGTACGGGTTCGGGGAGGGGTGCGGGTACGGCGTAGGGTATGGGTTAGGGTTAGGGTTAGTGTTAGTGTTAGGGTTAGGGCTCGGTTTGGGGTACAGGTTAGGATTAGGGTACGTGTTAGGGTTAGGGTAGGGGTTAGGGTTAGGGTACGCGTTAGGGTTAGGGTAGTTATTAAACCTATCCCACTCTCTAGATACCCCTTAGCACGTAAGGCAATATTATTTGGGGGTGCAGCCATGGAGAAGAGTTTAGACACTAGGATAAGATAAGGAACACACCCATTATAAAGAAATCACATTAGGATTCTCTTTTTAAGCTGTTCCTTAAAACACTAGTGCTTAGGAAATCTATTGGAGGCAGAAGCAGTCAAGGGTAGCCTAGGGTTAGGGTTAGGCTTAGGGTTAGGCTTAGGGTACGGCTTAGGTTACGGGTTCGGGGAGGGGTGCGGGTACGGCGTAGGGTATGGGTTAGGGTTAGGGTTAGGGTTAGTGTTAGGGTTAGGGCTCGGTTTAGGGTACGGGTTAGGATTAGGGTACGTGTTAGGGTTAGGGTAGGGGTTAGGGTTAGGGTACGCATTAGGGTTAGGGTACTTATTAAACCTATCCCACTCTCTAGATACCCCTTAGCACATAAAGGAATATTATTTGAGGGTCCAGCCATGGAGAAGAGTTTAGACACTAGGATAAGATAAGGAACACACCCATTATAAAGAAATCACATTAGGATTCTCTTTTTAAGCTGTTCCTTAAAACACTAGTGCTTAGGAAATCTATTGGAGGCAGAAGCAGTCAAGGGTAGCCTAGGGTTAGGGTTAGGCTTAGGGTTAGGCTTAGGGTACGGCTTAGGGTAAGGGTTCGGGGAGGGTTTCGGGTACGGCGTAGGGTATGGGTTAGGGTTAGGGTTAGGGTTAGTGTTAGGGTTAGGGCTCGGTTTAGGGTACGGTTAGGATTAGGGTACGTGTTAGGTTTAGGGTAGGGGTTAGGGTTAGGGTACGCGTTAGGCTTAGGGTAGTTAGTAAACCTATCCCACTCTCTAGATACCCCTTAGCACGTAAAGGAATATTATTTGGGGGTCCAGCCATGGAGAAGAATTTAGACACTAGGATAAGATAAGGAACACACCCATTATAAAGAAATCACATTAGGATTCTCTTTTTAAGCTGTTGCTTAAAACACTAGTGCTTAGGAAATCTATTGGAGGCAGAAGCAGTCAAGGGTAGCCTAGGGTTAGTGTTAGGCTTAGGGTTAGGCTTAGGGTACGGCTTAGGGTACGGGTTTGGGGAGGGGTTCGGGTACGGCGTAGGGTATGGGTTAGGGTTAGTGTTAGGGTTAGGGCTCGGTTTAGGGTACGCGTTAGGATTAGGGTACGTGTTAGGGTTAGGTTAGGGGTTAGGGTTAGAGTACGCATTAGGGTTAGGGTAGTTAGGGTTAGGGTTAGGGTTAGGGTTAGGGTTAGGGCTCGGTTTAGGGTACGGGTTAGGATTAGGGTACGTGTTAGGGTTAGGGTAGGGGTTAGGGTTAGGGTACGCGTTAGGGTTAGGGCAGTTATTAAACCTATCCCACTCTCTAGATATCCCTTAGCACGTAAAGGAATATTATTTGAGGGTCCAGCCATGGAGAAGAGTTTAGACACTAGGATAAGATAAGGAACACATCCATTATAAAGAAATCACATTAGGATTCTCTTTTTAAGCTGTTCCTTAAAACACTAGTGCTTAGGAAATCTATTGTAGGCAGAAGCAGTCAAGGGTAGCCTAGGGTTAGGGTTAGGCTTAGGGTTAGGCTTAGGGTACGGCTTAGGGTACGGGTTCGGGGAGGGGTTCGGGTACGGCGTAGGGTATGGGTTAGGGTTAGTGTTAGGGTTAGTGTTAGGGTTAGGGTTCGGTTCAGGGTACGGGTTAGGATTAGGGTACGTGTTAGGGTTAGGGTAGGGGTTAGGGTTAGGGTACGCTTTAGGGTTAGGGTATTTATTAAACCTATCCCACTCTCTAGATACCCCTTAGCACGTAAAGGAATATTATTTGGGGGTCCAGCCATGGAGGAGAGTTTAAACACTAGGATAAGATAAGGAACACACCCATTTTAAAGAAATCACATTAGGATTCTCTTTTTAAGCTGTTCCTTAAAACACTAGCGCTTAGGAAACCTATTGGAGGCAGAAGCAGTCAAGGGTAGCCTAGGGTTAGGGTTAGGCTTAGGGTTAGGCTTAGGGTACGGCTTAGGGTACGGGTTCGGGGAGGGGTGCGGGTACGGCATAGGATATGGTTTAGGGTTAGGGTTAGGGTTAGTGTTACGGTTAGGGCTCGGTTTAGGGTACGGGTCAGGATTAGGGTACGTGTTAGGGTTAGGGTAGGGGTTAGAGTTAGGGTACGCGTTAGGGTTAGGTTAGTTATTAAACCTATCCCACTCTCTAGATACCCCTTAGCACGTAAAGGAATATTATTTGGGGGTCCAGCCATGGAGAAGAGTTTAGACACTAGGATAAATAAGGAACACACCCATTATAAAGAAATCACATTAGGATTCTCTTTTTAAGCTGTTCCTTAAAACACTAGTGCTTAGGAAATCTATTGGAGGCAGAAGCAGTCAAGGGTAGCCTAGGGTTAGGGTTAGGCTTAGGGTTAGGCTTAGGGTAGGGGTTTGGGGAGGGGTTCGGCTACGGCGTAGTGTATGGGTTAGGGTTAGGGTTAGGGGTAGTGTTAGGGTTAGGGCTCGGTTTAGGGTACGGGTTAGGATTAGGGTACGTGTTAGGGTTAGGGTAGGGGTTAGGGTTAGGTTACGCGTTAGGGCTAGGGTAGTTAGTAAACCTATCCCACTCTCTAGCTCCCCCTTAGCACGTAAAGGAATATTATTTGGGGGTCCAGCCATGGAGAAGAGTTTAGACACTAGGATAAGATAAGGAACACACCCATTATAAAGAAATCACATTAGGATTCTCTTTTTAAGCTGTTTCTTAAAACACTACTGCTTAGGAAATCAATTGGAGGCAGAAGCAGTCAAGGGTAGCCTAGGGTTAGGGTTAGGCTTAGGGTTAGGTTTAGGGTATGGCTTAGGGTACGGGTTCGGGGAGGGGTGCGGGTACGGCGTAGGGTATGGGTTAGGGTTAGTGTTAGTGTTAGGGTTAGGGCTCGGTTTGGGGTACAGGTTAGGATTAGGGTACGTGTTAGGGTTAGGGTAGGGGTTAGGGTTAGGGTACGCGTTAGGGTTAGGGTAGTTATTAAACCTATCCCACTCTCTAGATACCCCTTAGCACGTAAGGGAATATTATTTGGGGGTGCAGCCATGGAGAAGAGTTTAGACACTAGGATAAGATAAGGAACACACCCATTATAAAGAAATCACATTAGGATTCTCTTTTTAAGCTGTTCCTTAAAACACTAGTGCTTAGGAAATCTATTGGAGGCAGAAGCAGTCAAGGGTAGCCTAGGGTTAGGGTTAGGCTTAGGGTTAGGCTTAGGGTAGGGGTTTGGGGAGGGGTTCGGCTACGGCGTAGGGTATGGGTTAGGGTTAGGGTTAGGGTTAGTGTTAGGGTTAGGGCTCGGTTTAGGGTACGGGTTAGGATTAGGGTACGTGTTAGGGTTAGGGTAGGGGCTAGGGTTAGGTTACGCGTTAGGGCTAGGGTAGTTAGTAAACCTATCCCACTCTCTAGCTCCCCCTTAGCACGTAAAGGAATATTATTTGGGGGTCCAGCCATGGAGAAGAGTTTAGACACTAGGATAAGATAAGGAACACACCCATTATAAAGAAATCACATTAGGATTCTCTTTTTAAGCTGTTTCTTAAAACACTACTGCTTAGGAAATCAATTGGAGGCAGAAGCAGTCAAGGGTAGCCTAGGGTTAGGGTTAGGCTTAGGGTTAGGTTTAGGGTATGGCTTAGGGTACGGGTTCGGGGAGGGGTGCGGGTACGGCGTAGGGTATGGGTTAGGGTTAGTGTTAGTGTTAGGGTTAGGGCTCGGTTTGGAGTACAGGTTAGGATTAGGGTACGTGTTAGGGTTAGGGTAGGGGTTAGGGTTAGGGTACGCGTTAGGGTTAGGGTAGTTATTAAACCTATCCCACTCTCTAGATACCCCTTAGCACGTAAGGGAATATTATTTGGGGGTGCAGCCATGGAGAAGAGTTTAGACACTAGGATAAGATAAGGAACACACCCATTATAAAGAAATCACATTAGGATTGCCTTTTTCAGCTGTTCCTTAAAACACTAGTGCTTAGGAAATCTATTGGAGGCAGAAGCAGTCAAGGGTAGCCTAGGGTTAGGGTTAGGCTTAGGGTTAGGGTTAGGGTACGGCTTAGGGTACAGGTTCGGGGAGGGGTTCGGGTACGGCGTAGGGTATGGGTTAGGGTTAGGGTTAGGGTTAGTGTTAGTGTTAGGGCTCGGTTTAGGGTACGGGTTAGGATTAGGGTACGTGTTAGGGTTAGGGTAGGGGTTAGGGTTAGGGTACGCGTTAGGGTTAGGGTAGTTATTAAACCTATCCCACTCTCTAGATACCCCTTAGCACGTAAAAGAATATTATTTGGGGGTCCAACCATGGAGAAGAGTTTAGACACTAGGATAAGATAAGGAACACACCCATTATAAAGAAATCACATTAGGATTCTCTTTTTCAGCTGTTCCTTAAAACACTAGTGCTTAGGAAATCTATTGGAGGCAGAAGCAGTCAAGGGTAGCCTAGGGTTAGGGTTAGGCTTAGGGTTAGGCTTAGGGTACGGCTTAGGGTAAGGGTTCGGGGAGGGTTTCGGGTACGGCGTAGGGTATGGGTTAGGGTTAGGGTTAGGGTTAGTGTTAGGGTTAGGGCTCGGTTTAGGGTACGGTTAGGATTAGGGTACGTGTTAGGTTTACGGTAGGGGTTAGGGTTAGGGTACGCGTTAGGGTTAGGGTAGTTAGTAAACCTATCCCACTCTCTAGATACCCCTTAGCACGTAAAGGAATATTATTTGGGGGTCCAGCCATGGAGAAGAATTTAGACACTAGGATAAGATAAGGAACACACCCATTATAAAGAAATCACATTAGGATTCTCTTTTTAAGCTGTTGCTTAAAACACTAGTGCTTAGGAAATCTATTGGAGGCAGAAGCAGTCAAGGGTAGCCTAGGGTTAGTGTTAGGCTTAGGGTTAGGCTTAGGGTACGGCTTAGGGTACGGGTTCGGGGAGGGGTTCGGGTACGGCGTAGGGTATGGGTTAGGGTTAGTGTTAGGGTTAGGGCTCGGTTTAGGGTACGCGTTAGGATTAGGGTACGTGTTAGGGTTAGGGTAGGGGTTAGGGTTAGGGTACGCGTTAGGGTTAGGGTAGTTATTAAACCTATCCCACTCTCTAGATACCCCTTAGCACGTAAAGGAATATTATTTGGGGGTCCAGCCATGGAGAAGAGTTTAGACACTAGGATAAGATAAGGAACACACCCATTATAAAGAAATCACTTTAGGATTCTCTTTTTAAGCTGTTCCTTAAAACACTAGTGCTTAGGAAATCTATTGGAGGCAGAAGCAGTCAAGGGTAGCCTAGGGTTAGGGTTAGGCTTAGGGTTAGGTTTAGGGTACGGCTTGGGGAATGGGTTCGGGGAGGGGTTCGGGTACGGCGTAGGGTATGGTTTAGGGTTAGGGTTAGGGTTAGTGTTAGGGTTAGGGCTCGGTTTAGGGTACGGGTTAGGATTAGGGTACGTGTTAGGGTTAGGGTAGGGGTTAGGGTTAGGTTACGCGTTAGGGCTAGGGTAGTTAGTAAACCTATCCCACTCTCTCCTCCCCCATAGCACGTAAAGGAATATTATTTGGGGGTCCAGCCATGGAGAAGAGTTTAGACACTAGGATAAGATAAGGAACACACCCATTATAAAGAAATCACATTAGGATTCTCTTTTTAAGCTGTTTCTTAAAACACTACTGCTTAGGAAATCAATTGGAGGCAGAAGCAGTAAAGGGTAGCCTAGGGTTAGGGTTAGGCTTACGGTTAGGTTTAGGGTATGGCTTAGGGTACGGGTTCGGGGAGGGGTGCGGGTACGGCGTAGGGTATGGGTTAGGGTTAGGGTTAGTGTTAGTGTTAGGGTTAGGGCTCGGTTTGGGGTACAGGTTAGGATTAGGGTACGTGTTAGGGTTAGGGTAGGGGTTAGGGTTAGGGTACGCGTTAGGGTTAGGGTAGTTATTAAACCTATCCCACTCTCTAGATACCCCTTAGCACGTAAGGGAATATTATTTGGGGGTGCAGCCATGGAGAAGAGTTTAGACACTAGGATAAGATAAGGAACACACCCATTATAAAGAAATCACATTAGGATTCTCTTTTTAAGCTGTTCCTTAAAACACTAGTGCTTAGGAAATCTATTGGAGGCAGAAGCAGTCAAGGGTAGCCTAGGGTTAGGGTTAGGCTTAGGGTACGGCTTAGGTTACGGGTTCGGGGAGGGGTGCGGGTACGGCGTAGGGTATGGGTTAGGGTTAGGGTTAGGGTTAGTGTTAGGGTTAGGGCTCGGTTTAGGGTACGGGTTAGGATTAGGGTACGTGTTAGGGTTAGGGTAGGGGTTAGGGTTAGGGTACGCATTAGGGTTAGGGTACTTATTAAACCTATCCCACTCTCTAGATACCCCTTAGCACATAAAGGAATATTATTTGAGGGTCCAGCCATGGAGAAGAGTTTAGACACTAGGATAAGATAAGGAACACACCCATTATAAAGAAATCACATTAGGATTCTCTTTTTAAGCTGTTCCTTAAAACACTAGTGCTTAGGAAATCTATTGGAGGCAGAAGCAGTCAAGGGTAGCCTAGGGTTAGGGTTAGGCTTAGGGTTAGGCTTAGGGTACGGCTTAGGGTAAGGGTTCGGGGAGGGTTTCGGGTACGGCGTAGGGTATGGGTTAGGGTTAGGGTTAGGGTTAGTGTTAGGGTTAGGGCTCGGTTTAGGGTACGGTTAGGATTAGGGTACGTGTTAGGTTTAGGGTAGGGGTTAGGGTTAGGGTACGCGTTAGGCTTAGGGTAGTTAGTAAACCTATCCCACTCTCTAGATACCCCTTAGCACGTAAAGGAATATTATTTGGGGGTCCAGCCATGGAGAAGAATTTAGACACTAGGATAAGATAAGGAACACACCCATTATAAAGAAATCACATTAGGATTCTCTTTTTAAGCTGTTGCTTAAAACACTAGTGCTTAGGAAATCTATTGGAGGCAGAAGCAGTCAAGCGTAGCCTAGGGTTAGTGTTAGGCTTAGGGTTAGGCTTAGGGTACGGCTTAGGGTACGGGTTTGGGGAGGGGTTCGGGTACGGCGTAGGGTATGGGTTAGGGTTAGTGTTAGGGTTAGGGCTCGGTTTAGGGTACGCGTTAGGATTAGGGTACGTGTTAGGGTTAGGTTAGGGGTTAGGGTTAGAGTACGCATTAGGGTTAGGGTAGTTAGGGTTAGGGTTAGGGTTAGGGTTAGGGTTAGGGCTCGGTTTAGGGTACGGGTCAGGATTAGGGTACGTGTTAGGGTTAGGGTAGGGGTTAGAGTTAGGGTACGCGTTAGGGTTAGGTTAGTTATTAAACCTATCCCACTCTCTAGATACCCCTTAGCACGTAAAGGAATATTATTTGGGGGTCCAGCCATGGAGAAGAGTTTAGACACTAGGATAAATAAGGAACACACCCATTATAAAGAAATCACATTAGGATTCTCTTTTTAAGCTGTTCCTTAAAACACTAGTGCTTAGGAAATCTATTGGAGGCAGAAGCAGTCAAGGGTAGCCTAGGGTTAGGGTTAGGCTTAGGGTTAGGCTTAGGGTAGGGGTTTGGGGAGGGGTTCGGCTACGGCGTAGTGTATGGGTTAGGGTTAGGGTTAGGGGTAGTGTTAGGGTTAGGGCTCGGTTTAGGGTACGGGTTAGGATTAGGGTACGTGTTAGGGTTAGGGTAGGGGTTAGGGTTAGGTTACGCGTTAGGGCTAGGGTAGTTAGTAAACCTATCCCACTCTCTAGCTCCCCCTTAGCACGTAAAGGAATATTATTTGGGGGTCCAGCCATGGAGAAGAGTTTAGACACTAGGATAAGATAAGGAACACACCCATTATAAAGAAATCACATTAGGATTCTCTTTTTAAGCTGTTTCTTAAAACACTACTGCTTAGGAAATCAATTGGAGGCAGAAGCAGTCAAGGGTAGCCTAGGGTTAGGGTTAGGCTTAGGGTTAGGTTTAGGGTATGGCTTAGGGTACGGGTTCGGGGAGGGGTGCGGGTACGGCGTAGGGTATGGGTTAGGGTTAGTGTTAGTGTTAGGGTTAGGGCTCGGTTTGGGGTACAGGTTAGGATTAGGGTACGTGTTAGGGTTAGGGTAGGGGTTAGGGTTAGGGTACGCGTTAGGGTTAGGGTAGTTATTAAACCTATCCCACTCTCTAGATACCCCTTAGCACGTAAGGGAATATTATTTGGGGGTGCAGCCATGGAGAAGAGTTTAGACACTAGGATAAGATAAGGAACACACCCATTATAAAGAAATCACATTAGGATTCTCTTTTTAAGCTGTTCCTTAAAACACTAGTGCTTAGGAAATCTATTGGAGGCAGAAGCAGTCAAGGGTAGCCTAGGGTTAGGGTTAGGCTTAGGGTTAGGCTTAGGGTAGGGGTTTGGGGAGGGGTTCGGCTACGGCGTAGGGTATGGGTTAGGGTTAGGGTTAGGGTTAGTGTTCGGGTTAGGGCTCGGTTTAGGGTACGGGTTAGGATTAGGGTACGTGTTAGGGTTAGGGTAGGGGTTAGGGTTAGGTTACGCGTTAGGGCTAGGGTAGTTAGTAAACCTATCCCACTCTCTAGCTCCCCCTTAGCACGTAAAGGAATATTATTTGGGGGTCCAGCCATGGAGAAGAGTTTAGACACTAGGATAAGATAAGGAACACACCCATTATAAAGAAATCACATTAGGATTCTCTTTTTAAGCTGTTTCTTAAAACACTACTGCTTAGGAAATCAATTGGAGGCAGAAGCAGTCAAGGGTAGCCTAGGGTTAGGGTTAGGCTTAGGGTTAGGTTTAGGGTATGGCTTAGGGTACGGGTTCGGGGAGGGGTGCGGGTACGGCGTAGGGTATGGGTTAGGGTTAGTGTTAGTGTTAGGGTTAGGGCTCGGTTTGGGGTACAGGTTAGGATTAGGGTACGTGTTAGGGTTAGGGTAGGGGTTAGGGTTAGGGTACGCGTTAGGGTTAGGGTAGTTATTAAACCTATCCCACTCTCTAGATACCCCTTAGCACGTAAGGGAATATTATTTGGGGGTGCAGCCATGGAGAAGAGTTTAGACACTAGGATAAGATAAGGAACACACCCATTATAAAGAAATCACATTAGGATTCTCTTTTTAAGCTGTTCCTTAAAACACTAGTGCTTAGGAAATCTATTGGAGGCAGAAGCAGTCAAGGGTAGCCTAGGGTTAGGGTTAGGCTTAGGGTTAGGCTTAGGGTACGGCTTAGGGTACGGGTTCGGGGAGGGGTGCGGGTACGGCGTAGGGTATGGGTTAGGGTTAGGGTTAGGGTTAGTGTTAGGGTTAGGGCTCGGTTTAGGGTATGGGTTAGGATTAGGGTACGTGTTAGGGTTAGGGTAGGGGTTAGGGTTAGGGTACGCATTAGGGTTAGGGTAGTTATTAAACCTATCCCACTCTCTAGATACCCCTTAGCACATAAAGGAATATTATTTGAGGATCCAGCCATGGAGAAGAGTTTAGACACTAGGATAAGATAAGGAACACAGCCATTATAAAGAAATCACATTAGGATTCTCTTTTTAAGCTGTTCCTTAAAACACTAGTGCTTAGGAAATCTATTGGAGGCAGAAGCAGTCAAGGGTAGCCTAGGGTTAGGGTTAGGCTTAGGGTTAGGGTTAGGGTACGGCTTAGGGTACAGGTTCGGGGAGGGGTTCGGGTACGGCGTAGGGTATGGGTTAGGGTTAGGGTTAGGGTTAGTGTTAGGGTTAGGGCTCGGTTTAGGGTACGGGTTAGGATTAGGGTACGTGTTAGGGTTAGGGTAGGGGTTAGGGTTAGGGTACGCATTAGGGTTAGGGTAGTTATTAAACCTATCCCACTCTCTAGATACCCCTTAGCACGTAAAAGAATATTATTTGGGGGTCCAACCATGGAGAAGAGTTTAGACACTAGGATAAGATAAGGAACACACCCATTATAAAGAAATCACATTAGGATTCTCTTTTTCAGCTGTTCCTTAAAACACTAGTGCTTAGGAAATCTATTGGAGGCAGAAGCAGTCAAGGGTAGCCTAGGGTTAGGGTTAGGCTTAGGGTTAGGCTTAGGGTACGGCTTAGGGTAAGGGTTCGGGGAGGGTTTCGGGTACGGCGTAGGGTATGGGTTAGGGTTAGGGTTAGGGTTAGTGTTAGGGTTAGGGCTCGGTTTAGGGTACGGTTAGGATTAGGGTACGTGTTAGGTTTACGGTAGGGGTTAGGGTTAGGGTACGCGTTAGGGTTAGGGTAGTTAGTAAACCTATCCCACTCTCTAGATACCCCTTAGCACGTAAAGGAATATTATTTGGGGGTCCAGCCATGGAGAAGAATTTAGACACTAGGATAAGATAAGGAACACACCCATTATAAAGAAATCACATTAGGATTCTCTTTTTAAGCTGTTGCTTAAAACACTAGTGCTTAGGAAATCTATTGGAGGCAGAAGCAGTCAAGGGTAGCCTAGGGTTAGTGTTAGGCTTAGGGTTAGGCTTAGGGTACGGCTTAGGGTACGGGTTCGGGGAGGGGTTCGGGTACGGCGTAGGGTATGGGTTAGGGTTAGTGTAAGGGTTAGGGCTCGGTTTAGGGTACGCGTTAGGATTAGGGTACGTGTTAGGGTTAGGGTAGGGGTTAGGGTTAGAGTACGCATTAGGGTTAGGGTAGTTAGGGTTAGGGTTAGGGTTAGGGTTAGGGTTAGGGCTCGGTTTAGGGTACAGGTTAGGATTAGGGTACGTGTTAGGGTTAGGGTAGGGGTTAGGGTTAGGGTACGCGTTAGGGTTAGGGTAGTTATTAAACCTATCCCACTCTCTAGATATCCCTTAGCACGTAAAGGAATATTATTTGAGGGTCCAGCCATGGAGAAGAGTTTAGACACTAGGATAAGGTAAGGAACACACCCATTATAAAGAAATCACATTAGGATTCTCTTTTTAAGCTGTTCCTTAAAACACTAGTGCTTAGGAAATCTATTGGAGGCAGAAGCAGTCAAGGGTAGCCTAGGGTTAGGGTTAGGCTTAGGGTTAGGCTTAGGGTACGGCTTAGGGTACGGGTTCGGGGAGGGGTTCGGGTACAGCGTAGGGTATGAGTTAGGGTTAGGGTTAGGGTTAGTGTTAAGGTTAGGGCTCGGTTTAGGGTACGGGTTAGCATTAGGGTACGTGTTAGGGTTAGGGTAGGGGTTGGGGTTAGGGTACGCGTTAGGGTTAGGGTAGTTAGTAAACCTATCCCACTCTCTAGCTCCCCCTTAGCACGTAAACGAATATTATTTGGGGGTTCACCATGGAGAAGAGTTTAGACACTAGGATAAGATAAGGAACACACCCATTATAAAGAAATCACATTAGGATTCTCTTTTTAAGCTGTTGCTTAAAACACTAGTGCTTAGGAAATCTATTGGAGGCAGAAGCAGTCAAGGGTAGCCTAGGGTTAGTGTTAGGCTTAGGGTTAGGCTTAGGGTACGGCTTAGGGTACGGGTTTGGGGAGGGGTTCGGGTACGGCGTAGGGTATGGGTTAGGGTTAGGGTTAGTGTTAGTGTTAGGGTTAGGGCTCGGTTTAGGGTACGGGTTAGGATTAGGGTACGTGTTAGGGTTAGGGTAGGGGTTAGGGTTAGGGTACGCGTTAGGGTTAGGGTAGTTAGTAAACCTATCCCACTCTCTAGATACCCCTTAGCACGTAAAGGAGTATTATTTGGGGGTCCAGCCATGGAGAAGAGTTTAGACACTAGGATAAGATAAGGAACACACCCATTATAAAGAAATCACATTAGGATTGCCTTTTTCAGCTGTTCCTTAAAACACTAGTGCTTAGGAAATCTATTGGAGGCAGAAGCAGTCAAGGGTAGCCTAGGGTTAGGGTTAGGCTTAGGGTTAGGCTTAGGGTACGGCTTAGGGTACGGGTTTGGGGAGGGGTTCGGGTATGGCGTAGGGTATGGGTTAGGGTTAGGGTTAGGGTTAGTGTTCGGGTTAGGGCTCGGTTTAGGGTACGGGTTAGGATTAGGGTACGTGTTAGGGTTAGGGTAGGGGTTAGGGTTAGGGTACGCGTTAGGGTTAGGGTAGTTATTAAACCTATCCCACTCTCTAGATACCCCTTAGCACGTAAAGGAATATTATTTGGGGGTCCAGCCATGGAGAAGAGTTTAGACACTAGGATAAGATAAGGAACACACCCATTATAAAGAAATCACTTTAGGATTCTCTTTTTAAGCTGTTCCTTAAAACACTAGTGCTTAGGAAATCTATTGGAGGCAGAAGCAGTCAAGGGTAGCCTAGGGTTAGGGTTAGGCTTAGGGTTAGGCTTAGGGTACGGCTTAGGGTACGGGTTCGGGGAGGGGTTCGGGTACAGCGTAGGGTATGGGTTAGGGTTAGTGTTAGGGTTAGGGTTCGGTTCAGGGTACGGGTTAGGATTAGGGTACGTGTTAGGGTTAGGGTAGGGGTTAGGGTTAGGGTACGCTTTAGGGTTAGGGTATTTATTAAACCTATCCCACTCTCTAGATACCCCTTAGCACGTAAAGGAATATTATTTGGGGGTCCAGCCATGGAGGAGAGTTTAAACACTAGGATAAGATAAGGAACACACCCATTTTAAAGAAATCACATTAGGATTCTCTTTTTAAGCTGTTCCTTAAAACACTAGTGCTTAGGAAACCTATTGGAGGCAGAAGCAGTCAAGGGTAGCCTAGGGTTAGGGTTAGGCTTAGGGTTAGGCTTAGGGTACGGCTTAGGGTACGGGTTCGGGGAGGGGTGCGGGTACGGCGTAGGATATGGTTTAGGGTTAGGGTTAGGGTTAGTGTTACGGTTAGGGCTCGGTTTAGGATACGGGTCAGGATTAGGGTACGTGTTAGGGTTAGGGTAGGGGTTAGAGTTAAGGTACGCGTTAGGGTTAGGGTAGTTATTAAACCTATCCCACTCTCTAGATACCCCTTAGCACGTAAAGGAATATTATTTGGGGGTCCAGCCATGGAGAGGAGTTTAGACACTAGGATAAATAAGGAACACACCCATTATAAAGAAATCACATTAGGATTCTCTTTTTAAGCTGTTCCTTAAAACACTAGTGCTTAGGAAATCTATTGGAGGCAGAAGCAGTCAAGGGTAGCCTAGGGTTAGTGTTAGGCTTAGGGTTAGGCTTAGGGTACGGCTTAGGGTACGGGTTCGGGGAGGGGTTCGGGTACAGCGTAGGGTATGGGTTAGGGTTAGGGTTAGGGTTAGTGTTAAGGTTAGGGCTCGGTTTAGGGTACGGGTTAGCATTAGGGTACGTGTTAGGGTTAGGGTAGGGGTTAGGGTTAGGGTACGCGTTAGGGTTAGGGTAGTTAGTAAACCTATCCCACTCTCTATATACCCCTTAGCACGTAAACGAATATTATTTGGGGGTTCACCATGGAGAAGAGTTTAGACACTAGGATAAGATAAGGAACACACCCATTATAAAGAAATCACATTAGGATTCTCTTTTTAAGCTGTTGCTTAAAACACTAGTGCTTAGGAAATCTATTGGAGGCAGAAGCAGTCAAGGGTAGCCTAGGGTTAGTGTTAGGCTTAGGGTTAGGCTTAGGGTACGGCTTAGGGTACGGGTTTGGGGAGGGGTTCGGGTACGGCGTAGGGTATGGGTTAGGGTTAGGGTTAGTGTTAGTGTTAGGGTTAGGGCTCGGTTTAGGGTACGGGTTAGGATTAGGGTACGTGTTAGGGTTAGGGTAGGGGTTAGGGTTAGGGTACGCGTTAGGGTTAGGGTAGTTAGTAAACCTATCCCACTCTCTAGATACCCCTTAGCACGTAAAGGAGTATTATTTGGGGGTCCAGCCATGGAGAAGAGTTTAGACACTAGGATAAGATAAGGAACACACCCATTATAAAGAAATCACATTAGGATTGCCTTTTTCAGCTGTTCCTTAAAACACTAGTGCTTAGGAAATCTATTGGAGGCAGAAGCAGTCAAGGGTAGCCTAGGGTTAGGGTTAGGCTTAGGGTTAGGCTTAGGGTACGGCTTAGGGTACGGGTTCGGGGAGGGGTTCGGGTACGGCGTAGGGTATGGGTTAGGGTTAGTGTTAGGGTTAGGGCTCGGTTTAGGGTACGCGTTAGGATTAGGGTACGTGTTAGGGTTAGGGTAGGGGTTAGGGTTAGGGTACGCGTTAGGGTTAGGGTAGTTATTAAACCTATCCCACTCTCTAGATACCCCTTAGCACGTAAAGGAATATTATTTGGGGGTCCAGCCATGGAGAAGAGTTTAGACACTAGGATAAGATAAGGAACACACCCATTATAAAGAAATCACTTTAGGATTCTCTTTTTAAGCTGTTCCTTAAAACACTAGTGCTTAGGAAATCTATTGGAGGCAGAAGCAGTCAAGGGTAGCCTAGGGTTAGGGTTAGGCTTAGGGTTAGGTTTAGGGTACGGCTTGGGGAATGGGTTCGGGGAGGGGTTCGGGTACGGCGTAGGGTATGGTTTAGGGTTAGGGTTAGGGTTAGTGTTAGGGTTAGGGCTCGGTTTAGGGTACGGGTTAGGATTAGGGTACGTGTTAGGGTTAGGGTAGGGGTTAGGGTTAGGTTACGCGTTAGGGCTAGGGTAGTTAGTAAACCTATCCCACTCTCTCCTCCCCCATAGCACGTAAAGGAATATTATTTGGGGGTCCAGCCATGGAGAAGAGTTTAGACACTAGGATAAGATAAGGAACACACCCATTATAAAGAAATCACATTAGGATTCTCTTTTTAAGCTGTTTCTTAAAACACTACTGCTTAGGAAATCAATTGGAGGCAGAAGCAGTAAAGGGTAGCCTAGGGTTAGGGTTAGGCTTACGGTTAGGTTTAGGGTATGGCTTAGGGTACGGGTTCGGGGAGGGGTGCGGGTACGGCGTAGGGTATGGGTTAGGGTTAGGGTTAGTGTTAGTGTTAGGGTTAGGGCTCGGTTTGGGGTACAGGTTAGGATTAGGGTACGTGTTAGGGTTAGGGTAGGGGTTAGGGTTAGGGTACGCGTTAGGGTTAGGGTAGTTATTAAACCTATCCCACTCTCTAGATACCCCTTAGCACGTAAGGGAATATTATTTGGGGGTGCAGCCATGGAGAAGAGTTTAGACACTAGGATAAGATAAGGAACACACCCATTATAAAGAAATCACATTAGGATTCTCTTTTTAAGCTGTTCCTTAAAACACTAGTGCTTAGGAAATCTATTGGAGGCAGAAGCAGTCAAGGGTAGCCTAGGGTTAGGGTTAGGCTTAGGGTTAGGCTTAGGGTACGGCTTAGGTTACGGGTTCGGGGAGGGGTGCGGGTACGGCGTAGGGTATGGGTTAGGGTTAGGGTTAGGGTTAGTGTTAGGGTTAGGGCTCGGTTTAGGGTACGGGTTAGGATTAGGGTACGTGTTAGGGTTAGGGTAGGGGTTAGGGTTAGGGTACGCATTAGGGTTAGGGTACTTATTAAACCTATCCCACTCTCTAGATACCCCTTAGCACATAAAGGAATATTATTTGAGGGTCCAGCCATGGAGAAGAGTTTAGACACTAGGATAAGATAAGGAACACACCCATTATAAAGAAATCACATTAGGATTCTCTTTTTAAGCTGTTCCTTAAAACACTAGTGCTTAGGAAATCTATTGGAGGCAGAAGCAGTCAAGGGTAGCCTAGGGTTAGGGTTAGGCTTAGGGTTAGGCTTAGGGTACGGCTTAGGGTAAGGGTTCGGGGAGGGTTTCGGGTACGGCGTAGGGTATGGGTTAGGGTTAGGGTTAGGGTTAGTGTTAGGGTTAGGGCTCGGTTTAGGGTACGGTTAGGATTAGGGTACGTGTTAGGTTTAGGGTAGGGGTTAGGGTTAGGGTACGCGTTAGGCTTAGGGTAGTTAGTAAACCTATCCCACTCTCTAGATACCCCTTAGCACGTAAAGGAATATTATTTGGGGGTCCAGCCATGGAGAAGAATTTAGACACTAGGATAAGATAAGGAACACACCCATTATAAAGAAATCACATTAGGATTCTCTTTTTAAGCTGTTGCTTAAAACACTAGTGCTTAGGAAATCTATTGGAGGCAGAAGCAGTCAAGCGTAGCCTAGGGTTAGTGTTAGGCTTAGGGTTAGGCTTAGGGTACGGCTTAGGGTACGGGTTTGGGGAGGGGTTCGGGTACGGCGTAGGGTATGGGTTAGGGTTAGTGTTAGGGTTAGGGCTCGGTTTAGGGTACGCGTTAGGATTAGGGTACGTGTTAGGGTTAGGTTAGGGGTTAGGGTTAGAGTACGCATTAGGGTTAGGGTAGTTAGGGTTAGGGTTAGGGTTAGGGTTAGGGTTAGGGCTCGGTTTAGGGTACGGGTTAGGATTAGGGTACGTGTTAGGGTTAGGGTAGGGGTTAGGGTTAGGGTACGCTTTAGGGTTAGGGTATTTATTAAACCTATCCCACTCTCTAGATACCCCTTAGCACGTAAAGGAATATTATTTGGGGGTCCAGCCATGGAGGAGAGTTTAAACACTAGGATAAGATAAGGAACACACCCATTTTAAAGAAATCACATTAGGATTCTCTTTTTAAGCTGTTCCTTAAAACACTAGCGCTTAGGAAACCTATTGGAGGCAGAAGCAGTCAAGGGTAGCCTAGGGTTAGGGTTAGGCTTAGGGTTAGGCTTAGGGTACGGCTTAGGGTACGGGTTCGGGAAGGGGTGCGGGTACGGCATAGGATATGGTTTAGGGTTAGGGTTAGGGTTAGTGTTACGGTTAGGGCTCGGTTTAGGGTACGGGTCAGGATTAGGGTACGTGTTAGGGTTAGGGTAGGGGTTAGAGTTAGGGTACGCGTTAGGGTTAGGTTAGTTATTAAACCTATCCCACTCTCTAGATACCCCTTAGCACGTAAAGGAATATTATTTGGGGGTCCAGCCATGGAGAAGAGTTTAGACACTAGGATAAATAAGGAACACACCCATTATAAAGAAATCACATTAGGATTCTCTTTTTAAGCTGTTCCTTAAAACACTAGTGCTTAGGAAATCTATTGGAGGCAGAAGCAGTCAAGGGTAGCCTAGGGTTAGGGTTAGGCTTAGGGTTAGGCTTAGGGTAGGGGTTTGGGGAGGGGTTCGGCTACGGCGTAGTGTATGGGTTAGGGTTAGGGTTAGGGGTAGTGTTAGGGTTAGGGCTCGGTTTAGGGTACGGGTTAGGATTAGGGTACGTGTTAGGGTTAGGGTAGGGGTTAGGGTTAGGTTACGCGTTAGGGCTAGGGTAGTTAGTAAACCTATCCCACTCTCTAGCTCCCCCTTAGCACGTAAAGGAATATTATTTGGGGGTCCAGCCATGGAGAAGAGTTTAGACACTAGGATAAGATAAGGAACACACCCATTATAAAGAAATCACATTAGGATTCTCTTTTTAAGCTGTTTCTTAAAACACTACTGCTTAGGAAATCAATTGGAGGCAGAAGCAGTCAAGGGTAGCCTAGGGTTAGGGTTAGGCTTAGGGTTAGGTTTAGGGTATGGCTTAGGGTACGGGTTCGGGGAGGGGTGCGGGTACGGCGTAGGGTATGGGTTAGGGTTAGTGTTAGTGTTAGGGTTAGGGCTCGGTTTGGGGTACAGGTTAGGATTAGGGTACGTGTTAGGGTTAGGGTAGGGGTTAGGGTTAGGGTACGCGTTAGGGTTAGGGTAGTTATTAAACCTATCCCACTCTCTAGATACCCCTTAGCACGTAAGGGAATATTATTTGGGGGTGCAGCCATGGAGAAGAGTTTAGACACTAGGATAAGATAAGGAACACACCCATTATAAAGAAATCACATTAGGATTCTCTTTTTAAGCTGTTCCTTAAAACACTAGTGCTTAGGAAATCTATTGGAGGCAGAAGCAGTCAAGGGTAGCCTAGGGTTAGGGTTAGGCTTAGGGTTAGGCTTAGGGTACGGCTTAGGGTACGGGTTCGGGGAGGGGTGCGGGTACGGCGTAGGGTATGGGTTAGGGTTAGGGTTAGGGTTAGTGTTAGGGTTAGGGCTCGGTTTAGGGTATGGGTTAGGATTAGGGTACGTGTTAGGGTTAGGGTAGGGGTTAGGGTTAGGGTACGCATTAGGGTTAGGGTAGTTATTAAACCTATCCCACTCTCTAGATACCCCTTAGCACATAAAGGAATATTATTTGAGGATCCAGCCATGGAGAAGAGTTTAGACACTAGGATAAGATAAGGAACACAGCCATTATAAAGAAATCACATTAGGATTCTCTTTTTAAGCTGTTCCTTAAAACACTAGTGCTTAGGAAATCTATTGGAGGCAGAAGCAGTCAAGGGTAGCCTAGGGTTAGGGTTAGGCTTAGGGTTAGGGTTAGGGTACGGCTTAGGGTACAGGTTCGGGGAGGGGTTCGGGTACGGCGTAGGGTATGGGTTAGGGTTAGGGTTAGGGTTAGTGTTAGGGTTAGGGCTCGGTTTAGGGTACGGGTTAGGATTAGGGTACGTGTTAGGGTTAGGGTAGGGGTTAGGGTTAGGGTACGCGTTAGGGTTAGGGTAGTTATTAAACCTATCCCACTCTCTAGATACCCCTTAGCACGTAAAAGAATATTATTTGGGGGTCCAACCATGGAGAAGAGTTTAGACACTAGGATAAGATAAGGAACACACCCATTATAAAGAAATCACATTAGGATTCTCTTTTTCAGCTGTTCCTTAAAACACTAGTGCTTAGGAAATCTATTGGAGGCAGAAGCAGTCAAGGGTAGCCTAGGGTTAGGGTTAGGCTTAGGGTTAGGCTTAGGGTACGGCTTAGGGTAAGGGTTCGGGGAGGGTTTCGGGTACGGCGTAGGGTATGGGTTAGGGTTAGGGTTAGGGTTAGTGTTAGGGTTAGGGCTCGGTTTAGGGTACGGTTAGGATTAGGGTACGTGTTAGGTTTACGGTAGGGGTTAGGGTTAGGGTACGCGTTAGGGTTAGGGTAGTTAGTAAACCTATCCCACTCTCTAGATACCCCTTAGCACGTAAAGGAATATTATTTGGGGGTCCAGCCATGGAGAAGAATTTAGACACTAGGATAAGATAAGGAACACACCCATTATAAAGAAATCACATTAGGATTCTCTTTTTAAGCTGTTGCTTAAAACACTAGTGCTTAGGAAATCTATTGGAGGCAGAAGCAGTCAAGGGTAGCCTAGGGTTAGTGTTAGGCTTAGGGTTAGGCTTAGGGTACGGCTTAGGGTACGGGTTCGGGGAGGGGTTCGGGTACGGCGTAGGGTATGGGTTAGGGTTAGTGTAAGGGTTAGGGCTCGGTTTAGGGTACGCGTTAGGATTAGGGTACGTGTTAGGGTTAGGGTAGGGGTTAGGGTTAGAGTACGCATTAGGGTTAGGGTAGTTAGGGTTAGGGTTAGGGTTAGGGTTAGGGTTAGGGCTCGGTTTAGGGTACAGGTTAGGATTAGGGTACGTGTTAGGGTTAGGGTAGGGGTTAGGGTTAGGGTACGCGTTAGGGTTAGGGTAGTTATTAAACCTATCCCACTCTCTAGATATCCCTTAGCACGTAAAGGAATATTATTTGAGGGTCCAGCCATGGAGAAGAGTTTAGACACTAGGATAAGGTAAGGAACACACCCATTATAAAGAAATCACATTAGGATTCTCTTTTTAAGCTGTTCCTTAAAACACTAGTGCTTAGGAAATCTATTGGAGGCAGAAGCAGTCAAGGGTAGCCTAGGGTTAGGGTTAGGCTTAGGGTTAGGCTTAGGGTACGGCTTAGGGTACGGGTTCGGGGAGGGGTTCGGGTACAGCGTAGGGTATGAGTTAGGGTTAGGGTTAGGGTTAGTGTTAAGGTTAGGGCTCGGTTTAGGGTACGGGTTAGCATTAGGGTACGTGTTAGGGTTAGGGTAGGGGTTAGGGTTAGGGTACGCGTTAGGGTTAGGGTAGTTAGTAAACCTATCCCACTCTCTAGCTCCCCCTTAGCACGTAAACGAATATTATTTGGGGGTTCACCATGGAGAAGAGTTTAGACACTAGGATAAGATAAGGAACACACCCATTATAAAGAAATCACATTAGGATTCTCTTTTTAAGCTGTTGCTTAAAACACTAGTGCTTAGGAAATCTATTGGAGGCAGAAGCAGTCAAGGGTAGCCTAGGGTTAGTGTTAGGCTTAGGGTTAGGCTTAGGGTACGGCTTAGGGTACGGGTTTGGGGAGGGGTTCGGGTACGGCGTAGGGTATGGGTTAGGGTTAGGGTTAGTGTTAGTGTTAGGGTTAGGGCTCGGTTTAGGGTACGGGTTAGGATTAGGGTACGTGTTAGGGTTAGGGTAGGGGTTAGGGTTAGGGTACGCGTTAGGGTTAGGGTAGTTAGTAAACCTATCCCACTCTCTAGATACCCCTTAGCACGTAAAGGAGTATTATTTGGGGGTCCAGCCATGGAGAAGAGTTTAGACACTAGGATAAGATAAGGAACACACCCATTATAAAGAAATCACATTAGGATTGCCTTTTTCAGCTGTTCCTTAAAACACTAGTGCTTAGGAAATCTATTGGAGGCAGAAGCAGTCAAGGGTAGCCTAGGGTTAGGGTTAGGCTTAGGGTTAGGCTTAGGGTACGGCTTAGGGTACGGGTTTGGGGAGGGGTTCGGGTATGGCATAGGGTATGGGTTAGGGTTAGGGTTAGGGTTAGTGTTCGGGTTAGGGCTCGGTTTAGGGTACGGGTTAGGATTAGGGTACGTGTTAGGGTTAGGGTAGGGGTTAGGGTTAGGGTACGCGTTAGGGTTAGGGTAGTTATTAAACCTATCCCACTCTCTAGATACCCCTTAGCACGTAAAGGAATATTATTTGGGGGTCCAGCCATGGAGAAGAGTTTAGACACTAGGATAAGATAAGGAACACACCCATTATAAAGAAATCACTTTAGGATTCTCTTTTTAAGCTGTTCCTTAAAACACTAGTGCTTAGGAAATCTATTGGAGGCAGAAGCAGTCAAGGGTAGCCTAGGGTTAGGGTTAGGCTTAGGGTTAGGCTTAGGGTACGGCTTAGGGTACGGGTTCGGGGAGGGGTTCGGGTACAGCGTAGGGTATGGGTTAGGGTTAGTGTTAGGGTTAGGGTTCGGTTCAGGGTACGGGTTAGGATTAGGGTACGTGTTAGGGTTAGGGTAGGGGTTAGGGTTAGGGTACGCTTTAGGGTTAGGGTATTTATTAAACCTATCCCACTCTCTAGATACCCCTTAGCACGTAAAGGAATATTATTTGGGGGTCCAGCCATGGAGGAGAGTTTAAACACTAGGATAAGATAAGGAACACACCCATTTTAAAGAAATCACATTAGGATTCTCTTTTTAAGCTGTTCCTTAAAACACTAGTGCTTAGGAAACCTATTGGAGGCAGAAGCAGTCAAGGGTAGCCTAGGGTTAGGGTTAGGCTTAGGGTTAGGCTTAGGGTACGGCTTAGGGTACGGGTTCGGGGAGGGGTGCGGGTACGGCGTAGGATATGGTTTAGGGTTAGGGTTAGGGTTAGTGTTACGGTTAGGGCTCGGTTTAGGATACGGGTCAGGATTAGGGTACGTGTTAGGGTTAGGGTAGGGGTTAGAGTTAAGGTACGCGTTAGGGTTAGGGTAGTTATTAAACCTATCCCACTCTCTAGATACCCCTTAGCACGTAAAGGAATATTATTTGGGGGTCCAGCCATGGAGAGGAGTTTAGACACTAGGATAAATAAGGAACACACCCATTATAAAGAAATCACATTAGGATTCTCTTTTTAAGCTGTTCCTTAAAACACTAGTGCTTAGGAAATCTATTGGAGGCAGAAGCAGTCAAGGGTAGCCTAGGGTTAGTGTTAGGCTTAGGGTTAGGCTTAGGGTACGGCTTAGGGTACGGGTTCGGGGAGGGGTTCGGGTACAGCGTAGGGTATGGGTTAGGGTTAGGGTTAGGGTTAGTGTTAAGGTTAGGGCTCGGTTTAGGGTACGGGTTAGCATTAGGGTACGTGTTAGGGTTAGGGTAGGGGTTAGGGTTAGGGTACGCGTTAGGGTTAGGGTAGTTAGTAAACCTATCCCACTCTCTATATACCCCTTAGCACGTAAACGAATATTATTTGGGGGTTCACCATGGAGAAGAGTTTAGACACTAGGATAAGATAAGGAACACACCCATTATAAAGAAATCACATTAGGATTCTCTTTTTAAGCTGTTGCTTAAAACACTAGTGCTTAGGAAATCTATTGGAGGCAGAAGCAGTCAAGGGTAGCCTAGGGTTAGTGTTAGGCTTAGGGTTAGGCTTAGGGTACGGCTTAGGGTACGGGTTTGGGGAGGGGTTCGGGTACGGCGTAGGGTATGGGTTAGGGTTAGGGTTAGTGTTAGTGTTAGGGTTAGGGCTCGGTTTAGGGTACGGGTTAGGATTAGGGTACGTGTTAGGGTTAGGGTAGGGGTTAGGGTTAGGGTACGCGTTAGGGTTAGGGTAGTTAGTAAACCTATCCCACTCTCTAGATACCCCTTAGCACGTAAAGGAGTATTATTTGGGGGTCCAGCCATGGAGAAGAGTTTAGACACTAGGATAAGATAAGGAACACACCCATTATAAAGAAATCACATTAGGATTGCCTTTTTCAGCTGTTCCTTAAAACACTAGTGCTTAGGAAATCTATTGGAGGCAGAAGCAGTCAAGGGTAGCCTAGGGTTAGGGTTAGGCTTAGGGTTAGGCTTAGGGTACGGCTTAGGGTACGGGTTTGGGGAGGGGTTCGGGTATGGCGTAGGGTATGGGTTAGGGTTAGGGTTAGGGTTAGTGTTCGGGTTAGGGCTCGGTTTAGGGTACGGGTTAGGATTAGGGTACGTGTTAGGGTTAGGGTAGGGGTTAGGGTTAGGGTACGCGTTAGGGTTAGGGTAGTTATTAAACCTATCCCACTCTCTAGATACCCCTTAGCACGTAAAGGAATATTATTTGGGGGTCCAGCCATGGAGAAGAGTTTAGACACTAGGATAAGATAAGGAACACACCCATTATAAAGAAATCACTTTAGGATTCTCTTTTTAAGCTGTTCCTTAAAACACTAGTGCTTAGGAAATCTATTGGAGGCAGAAGCAGTCAAGGGTAGCCTAGGGTTAGGGTTAGGCTTAGGGTTAGGTTTAGGGTACGGCTTGGGGAATGGGTTCGGGGAGGGGTTCGGGTACGGCGTAGGGTATGGTTTAGGGTTAGGGTTAGGGTTAGTGTTAGGGTTAGGGCTCGGTTTAGGGTACGGGTTAGGATTAGGGTACGTGTTAGGGTTAGGGTAGGGGTTAGGGTTAGGTTACGCGTTAGGGCTAGGGTAGTTAGTAAACCTATCCCACTCTCTCCTCCCCCATAGCACGTAAAGGAATATTATTTGGGGGTCCAGCCATGGAGAAGAGTTTAGACACTAGGATAAGAT
Organism: Balaenoptera borealis; assembly: GCF_965194805.1. Classification (NCBI taxonomy): domain Eukaryota; kingdom Metazoa; phylum Chordata; class Mammalia; order Artiodactyla; family Balaenopteridae; genus Balaenoptera; species Balaenoptera borealis. The sequence goes on from NW_028123857.1 coordinate 559,001, forward strand.
AAGGAACACACCCATTATAAAGAAATCACATTAGGATTCTCTTTTTAAGCTGTTTCTTAAAACACTACTGCTTAGGAAATCAATTGGAGGCAGAAGCAGTAAAGGGTAGCCTAGGGTTAGGGTTAGGCTTACGGTTAGGTTTAGGGTATGGCTTAGGGTACGGGTTCGGGGAGGGGTGCGGGTACGGCGTAGGGTATGGGTTAGGGTTAGGGTTAGTGTTAGTGTTAGGGTTAGGGCTCGGTTTGGGGTACAGGTTAGGATTAGGGTACGTGTTAGGGTTAGGGTAGGGGTTAGGGTTAGGGTACGCGTTAGGGTTAGGGTAGTTATTAAACCTATCCCACTCTCTAGATACCCCTTAGCACGTAAGGCAATATTATTTGGGGGTGCAGCCATGGAGAAGAGTTTAGACACTAGGATAAGATAAGGAACACACCCATTATAAAGAAATCACATTAGGATTCTCTTTTTAAGCTGTTCCTTAAAACACTAGTGCTTAGGAAATCTATTGGAGGCAGAAGCAGTCAAGGGTAGCCTAGGGTTAGGGTTAGGCTTAGGGTTAGGCTTAGGGTACGGCTTAGGTTACGGGTTCGGGGAGGGGTGCGGGTATGGCGTAGGGTATGGGTTAGGGTTAGGGTTAGGGTTAGTGTTAGGGTTAGGGCTCGGTTTAGGGTATGGGTTAGGATTAGGGTACGTGTTAGGGTTAGGGTAGGGGTTAGGGTTAGGGTACGCATTAGGGTTAGGGTACTTATTAAACCTATCCCACTCTCTAGATACCCCTTAGCACATAAAGGAATATTATTTGAGAGTCCAGCCATGGAGAAGAGTTTAGACACTAGGATAAGATAAGGAACACACCCATTATAAAGAAATCACATTAGGATTCTCTTTTTAAGCTGTTCCTTAAAACACTAGTGCTTAGGAAATCTATTGGAGGCAGAAGCAGTCAAGGGTAGCCTAGGGTTAGGGTTAGGCTTAGGGTTAGGCTTAGGGTACGGCTTAGGGTAAGGGTTCGGGGAGGGTTTCGGGTACGGCGTAGGGTATGGGTTAGGGTTAGGGTTAGGGTTAGTGTTAGGGTTAGGGCTCGGTTTAGGGTACGGTTAGGATTAGGGTACGTGTTAGGTTTAGGGTAGGGGTTAGGGTTAGGGTACGCGTTAGGCTTAGGGTAGTTAGTAAACCTATCCCACTCTCTAGATACCCCTTAGCACGTAAAGGAATATTATTTGGGGGTCCAGCCATGGAGAAGAATTTAGACACTAGGATAAGATAAGGAACACACCCATTATAAAGAAATCACATTAGGATTCTCTTTTTAAGCTGTTGCTTAAAACACTAGTGCTTAGGAAATCTATTGGAGGCAGAAGCAGTCAAGCGTAGCCTAGGGTTAGTGTTAGGCTTAGGGTTAGGCTTAGGGTACGGCTTAGGGTACGGGTTTGGGGAGGGGTTCGGGTACGGCGTAGGGTATGGGTTAGGGTTAGTGTTAGGGTTAGGGCTCGGTTTAGGGTACGCGTTAGGATTAGGGTACGTGTTAGGGTTAGGTTAGGGGTTAGGGTTAGAGTACGCATTAGGGTTAGGGTAGTTAGGGTTAGGGTTAGGGTTAGGGTTAGGGTTAGGGCTCGGTTTAGGGTACGGGTTAGGATTAGGGTACGTGTTAGGGTTAGGGTAGGGGTTAGGGTTAGGGTACGCGTTAGGGTTAGGGCAGTTATTAAACCTATCCCACTCTCTAGATATCCCTTAGCACGTAAAGGAATATTATTTGAGGGTCCAGCCATGGAGAAGAGTTTAGACACTAGGATAAGATAAGGAACACACCCATTATAAAGAAATCACATTAGGATTCTCTTTTTAAGCTGTTCCTTAAAACACTAGTGCTTAGGAAATCTATTGGAGGCAGAAGCAGTCAAGGGTAGCCTAGGGTTAGGGTTAGGCTTAGGGTTAGGCTTAGGGTACGGCTTAGGGTACGGGTTCGGGGAGGGGTTCGGGTACGGCGTAGGGTATGGGTTAGGGTTAGTGTTAGGGTTAGTGTTAGGGTTAGGGTTCGGTTCAGGGTACGGGTTAGGATTAGGGTACGTGTTAGGGTTAGGGTAGGGGTTAGGGTTAGGGTACGCTTTAGGGTTAGGGTATTTATTAAACCTATCCCACTCTCTAGATACCCCTTAGCACGTAAAGGAATATTATTTGGGGGTCCAGCCATGGAGGAGAGTTTAAACACTAGGATAAGATAAGGAACACACCCATTTTAAAGAAATCACATTAGGATTCTCTTTTTAAGCTGTTCCTTAAAACACTAGTGCTTAGGAAACCTATTGGAGGCAGAAGCAGTCAAGGGTAGCCTAGGGTTAGGGTTAGGCTTAGGGTTAGGCTTAGGGTACGGCTTAGGGTACGGGTTCGGGGAGGGGTGCGGGTACGGCGTAGGATATGGTTTAGGGTTAGGGTTAGGGTTAGTGTTACGGTTAGGGCTCGGTTTAGGGTACGGGTCAGGATTAGGGTACGTGTTAGGGTTAGGGTAGGGGTTAGAGTTAGGGTACGCGTTAGGGTTAGGTTAGTTATTAAACCTATCCCACTCTCTAGATACCCCTTAGCACGTAAAGGAATATTATTTGGGGGTCCAGCCATGGAGAAGAGTTTAGACACTAGGATAAATAAGGAACACACCCATTATAAAGAAATCACATTAGGATTCTCTTTTTAAGCTGTTCCTTAAAACACTAGTGCTTAGGAAATCTATTGGAGGCAGAAGCAGTCAAGGGTAGCCTAGGGTTAGGGTTAGGCTTAGGGTTAGGCTTAGGGTAGGGGTTTGGGGAGGGGTTCGGCTACGGCGTAGGGTATGGGTTAGGGTTAGGGTTAGGGTTAGTGTTAGGGTTAGGGCTCGGTTTAGGGTACGGGTTAGGATTAGGGTACGTGTTAGGGTTAGGGTAAGGGTTAGGGTTAGGTTACGCGTTAGGGCTAGGGTAGTTAGTAAACCTATCCCACTCTCTAGCTCCCCCTTAGCACGTAAAGGAATATTATTTGGGGGTCCAGCCATGGAGAAGAGTTTAGACACTAGGATAAGATAAGGAACACACCCATTATAAAGAAATCACATTAGGATTCTCTTTTTAAGCTGTTTCTTAAAACACTACTGCTTAGGAAATCAGTTGGAGGCAGAAGCAGTCAAGGGTTGCCTAGGGTTAGGGTTAGGCTTAGGGTTAGGTTTAGGGTATGGCTTAGGGTACGGGTTCGGGGAGGGGTGCGGGTACGGCGTAGGGTATGGGTTAGGGTTAGTGTTAGTGTTAGGGTTAGGGCTCGGTTTGGGGTACAGGTTAGGATTAGGGTACGTGTTAGGGTTAGGGTAGGGGTTAGGGTTAGGGTACGCGTTAGGGTTAGGGTAGTTATTAAACCTATCCCACTCTCTAGATACCCCTTAGCACGTAAGGGAATATTATTTGGGGGTGCAGCCATGGAGAAGAGTTTAGACACTAGGATAAGGTAAGGAACACACCCATTATAAAGAAATCACATTAGGATTCTCTTTTTAAGCTGTTCCTTAAAACACTAGTGCTTAGGAAATCTATTGGAGGCAGAAGCAGTCAAGGGTAGCCTAGGGTTAGGGTTAGGCTTAGGGTTAGGGTTAGGGTACGGCTTAGGGTACAGGTTCGGGGAGGGGTTCGGGTACGGCGTAGGGTATGGGTTAGGGTTAGGGTTAGGGTTAGTGTTAGGGTTAGGGCTCGGTTTAGGGTACGGGTTAGGATTAGGGTACGTGTTAGGGTTAGGGTAGGGGTTAGGGTTAGGGTACGCGTTAGGGTTAGGGTAGTTATTAAACCTATCCCACTCTCTAGATACCCCTTAGCACGTAAAAGAATATTATTTGGGGGTCCAACCATGGAGAAGAGTTTAGACACTAGGATAAGATAAGGAACACACCCATTATAAAGAAATCACATTAGGATTCTCTTTTTCAGCTGTTCCTTAAAACACTAGTGCTTAGGAAATCTATTGGAGGCAGAAGCAGTCAAGGGTAGCCTAGGGTTAGGGTTAGGCTTAGGGTTAGGCTTAGGGTACGGCTTAGGGTAAGGGTTCGGGGAGGGTTTCGGGTACGGCGTAGGGTATGGGTTAGGGTTAGGGTTAGGGTTAGTGTTAGGGTTAGGGCTCGGTTTAGGGTACGGTTAGGATTAGGGTACGTGTTAGGTTTATGGTAGGGGTTAGGGTTAGGGTACGCGTTAGGGTTAGGGTAGTTAGTAAACCTATCCCACTCTCTAGATACCCCTTAGCACGTAAAGGAATATTATTTGGGGGTCCAGCCATGGAGAAGAATTTAGACACTAGGATAAGATAAGGAACACACCCATTATAAAGAAATCACATTAGGATTCTCTTTTTAAGCTGTTGCTTAAAACACTAGTGCTTAGGAAATCTATTGGAGGCAGAAGCAGTCAAGGGTAGCCTAGGGTTAGTGTTAGGCTTAGGGTTAGGCTTAGGGTACGGCTTAGGGTACGGGTTCGGGGAGGGGTTCGGGTACGGCGTAGGGTATGGGTTAGGGTTAGTGTTAGGGTTAGGGCTCGGTTTAGGGTACGCGTTAGGATTAGGGTACGTGTTAGGGTTAGGGTAGGGGTTAGGGTTAGAGTACGCATTAGGGTTAGGGTAGTTAGGGTTAGGGTTAGGGTTAGGGTTAGGGTTAGGGCTCGGTTTAGGGTACAGGTTAGGATTAGGGTACGTGTTAGGGTTAGGGTAGGGGTTAGGGTTAGGGTACGCGTTAGGGTTAGGGTAGTTATTAAACCTATCCCACTCTCTAGATATCCCTTAGCACGTAAAGGAATATTATTTGAGGGTCCAGCCATGGAGAAGAGTTTAGACACTAGGATAAGGTAAGGAACACACCCATTATAAAGAAATCACATTAGGATTCTCTTTTTAAGCTGTTCCTTAAAACACTAGTGCTTAGGAAATCTATTGGAGGCAGAAGCAGTCAAGGGTAGCCTAGGGTTAGGGTTAGGCTTAGGGTTAGGCTTAGGGTACGGCTTAGGGTACGGGTTCGGGGAGGGGTTCGGGTACAGCGTAGGGTATGAGTTAGGGTTAGGGTTAGGGTTAGTGTTAAGGTTAGGGCTCGGTTTAGGGTACGGGTTAGCATTAGGGTACGTGTTAGGGTTAGGGTAGGGGTTAGGGTTAGGGTACGCGTTAGGGTTAGGGTAGTTAGTAAACCTATCCCACTCTCTAGCTCCCCCTTAGCACGTAAACGAATATTATTTGGGGGTTCACCATGGAGAAGAGTTTAGACACTAGGATAAGATAAGGAACACACCCATTATAAAGAAATCACATTAGGATTCTCTTTTTAAGCTGTTGCTTAAAACACTAGTGCTTAGGAAATCTATTGGAGGCAGAAGCAGTCAAGGGTAGCCTAGGGTTAGTGTTAGGCTTAGGGTTAGGCTTAGGGTACGGCTTAGGGTACGGGTTTGGGGAGGGGTTCGGGTACGGCGTAGGGTATGGGTTAGGGTTAGGGTTAGTGTTAGTGTTAGGGTTAGGGCTCGGTTTAGGGTACGGGTTAGGATTAGGGTACCTGTTAGGGTTAGGGTAGGGGTTAGGGTTAGGGTACGCGTTAGGGTTAGGGTAGTTAGTAAACCTATCCCACTCTCTAGATACCCCTTAGCACGTAAAGGAGTATTATTTGGGGGTCCAGCCATGGAGAAGAGTTTAGACACTAGGATAAGATAAGGAACACACCCATTATAAAGAAATCACATTAGGATTGCCTTTTTCAGCTGTTCCTTAAAACACTAGTGCTTAGGAAATCTATTGGAGGCAGAAGCAGTCAAGGGTAGCCTAGGGTTAGGGTTAGGCTTAGGGTTAGGCTTAGGGTACGGCTTAGGGTACGGGTTTGGGGAGGGGTTCGGGTATGGCGTAGGGTATGGGTTAGGGTTAGGGTTAGGGTTAGTGTTCGGGTTAGGGCTCGGTTTAGGGTACGGGTTAGGATTAGGGTACGTGTTAGGGTTAGGGTAGGGGTTAGGGTTAGGGTACGAGTTAGGGTTAGGGTAGTTATTAAACCTATCCCACTCTCTAGATACCCCTTAGCACGTAAAGGAATATTATTTGGGGGTCCAGCCATGGAGAAGAGTTTAGACACTAGGATAAGATAAGGAACACACCCATTATAAAGAAATCACTTTAGGATTCTCTTTTTAAGCTGTTCCTTAAAACACTAGTGCTTAGGAAATCTATTGGAGGCAGAAGCAGTCAAGGGTAGCCTAGGGTTAGGGTTAGGCTTAGGGTTAGGTTTAGGGTACGGCTTGGGGAATGGGTTCGGGGAGGGGTTCGGGTACGGCGTAGGGTATGGTTTAGGGTTAGGGTTAGGGTTAGTGTTAGGGTTAGGGCTCGGTTTAGGGTACGGGTTAGGATTAGGGTACGTGGTAGGGTTAGGGTAGGGGTTAGGGTTAGGTTACGCGTTAGGGCTAGGGTAGTTAGTAAACCTATCCCACTCTTTCCTCCCCCATAGCACGTAAAGGAATATTATTTGGGGGTCCAGCCATGGAGAAGAGTTTAGACACTAGGATAAGATAAGGAACACACCCATTATAAAGAAATCACATTAGGATTCTCTTTTTAAGCTGTTTCTTAAAACACTACTGCTTAGGAAATCAATTGGAGGCAGAAGCAGTAAAGGGTAGCCTAGGGTTAGGGTTAGGCTTACGGTTAGGTTTAGGGTATGGCTTAGGGTACGGGTTCGGGGAGGGGTGCGGGTACGGCGTAGGGTATGGGTTAGGGTTAGGGTTAGTGTTAGTGTTAGGGTTAGGGCTCGGTTTGGGGTACAGGTTAGGATTAGGGTACGTGTTAGGGTTAGGGTAGGGGTTAGGGTTAGGGTACGCGTTAGGGTTAGGGTAGTTATTAAACCTATCCCACTCTCTAGATACCCCTTAGCACGTAAGGCAATATTATTTGGGGGTGCAGCCATGGAGAAGAGTTTAGACACTAGGATAAGATAAGGAACACACCCTTTATAAAGAAATCACATTAGGATTCTCTTTTTAAGCTGTTCCTTAAAACACTAGTGCTTAGGAAATCTATTGGAGGCAGAAGCAGTCAAGGGTAGCCTAGGGTTAGGGTTAGGCTTAGGGTTAGGCTTAGGGTACGGCTTAGGTTACGGGTTCGGGGAGGGGTGCGGGTACGGCGTAGGGTATGGGTTAGGGTTAGGGTTAGGGTTAGTGTTAGGGTTAGGGCTCGGTTTAGGGTACGGGTTAGGATTAGGGTACGTGTTAGGGTTAGGGTAGGGGTTAGGGTTAGGGTACGCATTAGGGTTAGGGTACTTATTAAACCTATCCCACTCTCTAGATACCCCTTAGCACATAAAGGAATATTATTTGAGGGTCCAGCCATGGAGAAGAGTTTAGACACTAGGATAAGATAAGGAACACACCCATTATAAAGAAATCACATTAGGATTCTCTTTTTAAGCTGTTCCTTAAAACACTAGTGCTTAGGAAATCTATTGGAGGCAGAAGCAGTCAAGGGTAGCCTAGGGTTAGGGTTAGGCTTAGGGTTAGGCTTAGGGTACGGCTTAGGGTAAGGGTTCGGGGAGGGTTTCGGGTACGGCGTAGGGTATGGGTTAGGGTTAGGGTTAGGGTTAGTGTTAGGGTTAGGGCTCGGTTTAGGGTACGGTTAGGATTAGGGTACGTGTTAGGTTTAGGGTAGGGGTTAGGGTTAGGGTACGCGTTAGGCTTAGGGTAGTTAGTAAACCTATCCCACTCTCTAGATACCCCTTAGCACGTAAAGGAATATTATTTGGGGGTCCAGCCATGGAGAAGAATTTAGACACTAGGATAAGATAAGGAACACACCCATTATAAAGAAATCACATTAGGATTCTCTTTTTAAGCTGTTGCTTAAAACACTAGTGCTTAGGAAATCTATTGGAGGCAGAAGCAGTCAAGCGTAGCCTAGGGTTAGTGTTAGGCTTAGGGTTAGGCTTAGGGTACGGCTTAGGGTACGGGTTCGGGGAGGGGTTCGGGTACGGCGTAGGGTATGGGTTAGGGTTAGTGTAAGGGTTAGGGCTCGGTTTAGGGTACGCGTTAGGATTAGGGTACGTGTTAGGGTTAGGGTAGGGGTTAGGGTTAGAATACGCATTAGGGTTAGGGTAGTTAGGGTTAGGGTTAGGGTTAGGGTTAGGGTTAGGGCTCGGTTTAGGGTACAGGTTAGGATTAGGGTACGTGTTAGGGTTAGGGTAGGGGTTAGGGTTAGGGTACGCGTTAGGGTTAGGGTAGTTATTAAACCTATCCCACTCTCTAGATATCCCTTAGCACGTAAAGGAATATTATTTGAGGGTCCAGCCATGGAGAAGAGTTTAGACACTAGGATAAGGTAAGGAACACACCCATTATAAAGAAATCACATTAGGATTCTCTTTTTAAGCTGTTCCTTAAAACACTAGTGCTTAGGAAATCTATTGGAGGCAGAAGCAGTCAAGGGTAGCCTAGGGTTAGGGTTAGGCTTAGGGTTAGGCTTAGGGTACGGCTTAGGGTACGGGTTCGGGGAGGGGTTCGGGTACAGCGTAGGGTATGAGTTAGGGTTAGGGTTAGGGTTAGTGTTAAGGTTAGGGCTCGGTTTAGGGTACGGGTTAGCATTAGGGTACGTGTTAGGGTTAGGGTAGGGGTTAGGGTTAGGGTACGCGTTAGGGTTAGGGTAGTTAGTAAACCTATCCCACTCTCTAGCTCCCCCTTAGCACGTAAACGAATATTATTTGGGGGTTCACCATGGAGAAGAGTTTAGACACTAGGATAAGATAAGGAACACACCCATTATAAAGAAATCACATTAGGATTCTCTTTTTAAGCTGTTGCTTAAAACACTAGTGCTTAGGAAATCTATTGGAGGCAGAAGCAGTCAAGGGTAGCCTAGGGTTAGTGTTAGGCTTAGGGTTAGGCTTAGGGTACGGCTTAGGGTACGGGTTTGGGGAGGGGTTCGGGTACGGCGTAGGGTATGGGTTAGGGTTAGGGTTAGTGTTAGTGTTAGGGTTAGGGCTCGGTTTAGGGTACGGGTTAGGATTAGGGTACGTGTTAGGGTTAGGGTAGGGGTTAGGGTTAGGGTACGCGTTAGGGTTAGGGTAGTTAGTAAACCTATCCCACTCTCTAGATACCCCTTAGCACGTAAAGGAGTATTATTTGGGGGTCCAGCCATGGAGAAGAGTTTAGACACTAGGATAAGATAAGGAACACACCCATTATAAAGAAATCACATTAGGATTGCCTTTTTCAGCTGTTCCTTAAAACACTAGTGCTTAGGAAATCTATTGGAGGCAGAAGCAGTCAAGGGTAGCCTAGGGTTAGGGTTAGGCTTAGGGTTAGGCTTAGGGTACGGCTTAGGGTACGGGTTTGGGGAGGGGTTCGGGTATGGCGTAGGGTATGGGTTAGGGTTAGGGTTAGGGTTAGTGTTCGGGTTAGGGCTCGGTTTAGGGTACGGGTTAGGATTAGGGTACGTGTTAGGGTTAGGGTAGGGGTTAGGGTTAGGGTACGCGTTAGGGTTAGGGTAGTTATTAAACCTATCCCACTCTCTAGATACCCCTTAGCACGTAAAGGAATATTATTTGGGGGTCCAGCCATGGAGAAGAGTTTAGACACTAGGATAAGATAAGGAACACACCCATTATAAAGAAATCACTTTAGGATTCTCTTTTTAAGCTGTTCCTTAAAACACTAGTGCTTAGGAAATCTATTGGAGGCAGAAGCAGTCAAGGGTAGCCTAGGGTTAGGGTTAGGCTTAGGGTTAGGCTTAGGGTACGGCTTAGGGTACGGGTTCGGGGAGGGGTTCGGGTACAGCGTAGGGTATGGGTTAGGGTTAGTGTTAGGGTTAGGGTTCGGTTCAGGGTACGGGTTAGGATTAGGGTACGTGTTAGGGTTAGGGTAGGGGTTAGGGTTAGGGTACGCTTTAGGGTTAGGGTATTTATTAAACCTATCCCACTCTCTAGATACCCCTTAGCACGTAAAGGAATATTATTTGGGGGTCCAGCCATGGAGGAGAGTTTAAACACTAGGATAAGATAAGGAACACACCCATTTTAAAGAAATCACATTAGGATTCTCTTTTTAAGCTGTTCCTTAAAACACTAGTGCTTAGGAAACCTATTGGAGGCAGAAGCAGTCAAGGGTAGCCTAGGGTTAGGGTTAGGCTTAGGGTTAGGCTTAGGGTACGGCTTAGGGTACGGGTTCGGGGAGGGGTGCGGGTACGGCGTAGGATATGGTTTAGGGTTAGGGTTAGGGTTAGTGTTACGGTTAGGGCTCGGTTTAGGATACGGGTCAGGATTAGGGTACGTGTTAGGGTTAGGGTAGGGGTTAGAGTTAAGGTACGCGTTAGGGTTAGGGTAGTTATTAAACCTATCCCACTCTCTAGATACCCCTTAGCACGTAAAGGAATATTATTTGGGGGTCCAGCCATGGAGAGGAGTTTAGACACTAGGATAAATAAGGAACACACCCATTATAAAGAAATCACATTAGGATTCTCTTTTTAAGCTGTTCCTTAAAACACTAGTGCTTAGGAAATCTATTGGAGGCAGAAGCAGTCAAGGGTAGCCTAGGGTTAGTGTTAGGCTTAGGGTTAGGCTTAGGGTACGGCTTAGGGTACGGGTTCGGGGAGGGGTTCGGGTACAGCGTAGGGTATGGGTTAGGGTTAGGGTTAGGGTTAGTGTTAAGGTTAGGGCTCGGTTTAGGGTACGGGTTAGCATTAGGGTACGTGTTAGGGTTAGGGTAGGGGTTAGGGTTAGGGTACGCGTTAGGGTTAGGGTAGTTAGTAAACCTATCCCACTCTCTATATACCCCTTAGCACGTAAACGAATATTATTTGGGGGTTCACCATGGAGAAGAGTTTAGACACTAGGATAAGATAAGGAACACACCCATTATAAAGAAATCACATTAGGATTCTCTTTTTAAGCTGTTGCTTAAAACACTAGTGCTTAGGAAATCTATTGGAGGCAGAAGCAGTCAAGGGTAGCCTAGGGTTAGTGTTAGGCTTAGGGTTAGGCTTAGGGTACGGCTTAGGGTACGGGTTTGGGGAGGGGTTCGGGTACGGCGTAGGGTATGGGTTAGGGTTAGGGTTAGTGTTAGTGTTAGGGTTAGGGCTCGGTTTAGGGTACGGGTTAGGATTAGGGTACGTGTTAGGGTTAGGGTAGGGGTTAGGGTTAGGGTACGCGTTAGGGTTAGGGTAGTTAGTAAACCTATCCCACTCTCTAGATACCCCTTAGCACGTAAAGGAGTATTATTTGGGGGTCCAGCCATGGAGAAGAGTTTAGACACTAGGATAAGATAAGGAACACACCCATTATAAAGAAATCACATTAGGATTGCCTTTTTCAGCTGTTCCTTAAAACACTAGTGCTTAGGAAATCTATTGGAGGCAGAAGCAGTCAAGGGTAGCCTAGGGTTAGGGTTAGGCTTAGGGTTAGGCTTAGGGTACGGCTTAGGGTACGGGTTCGGGGAGGGGTTCGGGTACGGCGTAGGGTATGGGTTAGGGTTAGTGTTAGGGTTAGGGCTCGGTTTAGGGTACGCGTTAGGATTAGGGTACGTGTTAGGGTTAGGGTAGGGGTTAGGGTTAGGGTACGCGTTAGGGTTAGGGTAGTTATTAAACCTATCCCACTCTCTAGATACCCCTTAGCACGTAAAGGAATATTATTTGGGGGTCCAGCCATGGAGAAGAGTTTAGACACTAGGATAAGATAAGGAACACACCCATTATAAAGAAATCACTTTAGGATTCTCTTTTTAAGCTGTTCCTTAAAACACTAGTGCTTAGGAAATCTATTGGAGGCAGAAGCAGTCAAGGGTAGCCTAGGGTTAGGGTTAGGCTTAGGGTTAGGTTTAGGGTACGGCTTGGGGAATGGGTTCGGGGAGGGGTTCGGGTACGGCGTAGGGTATGGTTTAGGGTTAGGGTTAGGGTTAGTGTTAGGGTTAGGGCTCGGTTTAGGGTACGGGTTAGGATTAGGGTACGTGTTAGGGTTAGGGTAGGGGTTAGGGTTAGGTTACGCGTTAGGGCTAGGGTAGTTAGTAAACCTATCCCACTCTCTCCTCCCCCATAGCACGTAAAGGAATATTATTTGGGGGTCCAGCCATGGAGAAGAGTTTAGACACTAGGATAAGATAAGGAACACACCCATTATAAAGAAATCACATTAGGATTCTCTTTTTAAGCTGTTTCTTAAAACACTACTGCTTAGGAAATCAATTGGAGGCAGAAGCAGTAAAGGGTAGCCTAGGGTTAGGGTTAGGCTTACGGTTAGGTTTAGGGTATGGCTTAGGGTACGGGTTCGGGGAGGGGTGCGGGTACGGCGTAGGGTATGGGTTAGGGTTAGGGTTAGTGTTAGTGTTAGGGTTAGGGCTCGGTTTGGGGTACAGGTTAGGATTAGGGTACGTGTTAGGGTTAGGGTAGGGGTTAGGGTTAGGGTACGCGTTAGGGTTAGGGTAGTTATTAAACCTATCCCACTCTCTAGATACCCCTTAGCACGTAAGGGAATATTATTTGGGGGTGCAGCCATGGAGAAGAGTTTAGACACTAGGATAAGATAAGGAACACACCCATTATAAAGAAATCACATTAGGATTCTCTTTTTAAGCTGTTCCTTAAAACACTAGTGCTTAGGAAATCTATTGGAGGCAGAAGCAGTCAAGGGTAGCCTAGGGTTAGGGTTAGGCTTAGGGTTAGGCTTAGGGTACGGCTTAGGTTACGGGTTCGGGGAGGGGTGCGGGTACGGCGTAGGGTATGGGTTAGGGTTAGGGTTAGGGTTAGTGTTAGGGTTAGGGCTCGGTTTAGGGTACGGGTTAGGATTAGGGTACGTGTTAGGGTTAGGGTAGGGGTTAGGGTTAGGGTACGCATTAGGGTTAGGGTACTTATTAAACCTATCCCACTCTCTAGATACCCCTTAGCACATAAAGGAATATTATTTGAGGGTCCAGCCATGGAGAAGAGTTTAGACACTAGGATAAGATAAGGAACACACCCATTATAAAGAAATCACATTAGGATTCTCTTTTTAAGCTGTTCCTTAAAACACTAGTGCTTAGGAAATCTATTGGAGGCAGAAGCAGTCAAGGGTAGCCTAGGGTTAGGGTTAGGCTTAGGGTTAGGCTTAGGGTACGGCTTAGGGTAAGGGTTCGGGGAGGGTTTCGGGTACGGCGTAGGGTATGGGTTAGGGTTAGGGTTAGGGTTAGTGTTAGGGTTAGGGCTCGGTTTAGGGTACGGTTAGGATTAGGGTACGTGTTAGGTTTAGGGTAGGGGTTAGGGTTAGGGTACGCGTTAGGCTTAGGGTAGTTAGTAAACCTATCCCACTCTCTAGATACCCCTTAGCACGTAAAGGAATATTATTTGGGGGTCCAGCCATGGAGAAGAATTTAGACACTAGGATAAGATAAGGAACACACCCATTATAAAGAAATCACATTAGGATTCTCTTTTTAAGCTGTTGCTTAAAACACTAGTGCTTAGGAAATCTATTGGAGGCAGAAGCAGTCAAGCGTAGCCTAGGGTTAGTGTTAGGCTTAGGGTTAGGCTTAGGGTACGGCTTAGGGTACGGGTTTGGGGAGGGGTTCGGGTACGGCGTAGGGTATGGGTTAGGGTTAGTGTTAGGGTTAGGGCTCGGTTTAGGGTACGCGTTAGGATTAGGGTACGTGTTAGGGTTAGGTTAGGGGTTAGGGTTAGAGTACGCATTAGGGTTAGGGTAGTTAGGGTTAGGGTTAGGGTTAGGGTTAGGGTTAGGGCTCGGTTTAGGGTACGGGTTAGGATTAGGGTACGTGTTAGGGTTAGGGTAGGGGTTAGGGTTAGGGTACGCTTTAGGGTTAGGGTATTTATTAAACCTATCCCACTCTCTAGATACCCCTTAGCACGTAAAGGAATATTATTTGGGGGTCCAGCCATGGAGGAGAGTTTAAACACTAGGATAAGATAAGGAACACACCCATTTTAAAGAAATCACATTAGGATTCTCTTTTTAAGCTGTTCCTTAAAACACTAGCGCTTAGGAAACCTATTGGAGGCAGAAGCAGTCAAGGGTAGCCTAGGGTTAGGGTTAGGCTTAGGGTTAGGCTTAGGGTACGGCTTAGGGTACGGGTTCGGGAAGGGGTGCGGGTACGGCATAGGATATGGTTTAGGGTTAGGGTTAGGGTTAGTGTTACGGTTAGGGCTCGGTTTAGGGTACGGGTCAGGATTAGGGTACGTGTTAGGGTTAGGGTAGGGGTTAGAGTTAGGGTACGCGTTAGGGTTAGGTTAGTTATTAAACCTATCCCACTCTCTAGATACCCCTTAGCACGTAAAGGAATATTATTTGGGGGTCCAGCCATGGAGAAGAGTTTAGACACTAGGATAAATAAGGAACACACCCATTATAAAGAAATCACATTAGGATTCTCTTTTTAAGCTGTTCCTTAAAACACTAGTGCTTAGGAAATCTATTGGAGGCAGAAGCAGTCAAGGGTAGCCTAGGGTTAGGGTTAGGCTTAGGGTTAGGCTTAGGGTAGGGGTTTGGGGAGGGGTTCGGCTACGGCGTAGTGTATGGGTTAGGGTTAGGGTTAGGGGTAGTGTTAGGGTTAGGGCTCGGTTTAGGGTACGGGTTAGGATTAGGGTACGTGTTAGGGTTAGGGTAGGGGTTAGGGTTAGGTTACGCGTTAGGGCTAGGGTAGTTAGTAAACCTATCCCACTCTCTAGCTCCCCCTTAGCACGTAAAGGAATATTATTTGGGGGTCCAGCCATGGAGAAGAGTTTAGACACTAGGATAAGATAAGGAACACACCCATTATAAAGAAATCACATTAGGATTCTCTTTTTAAGCTGTTTCTTAAAACACTACTGCTTAGGAAATCAATTGGAGGCAGAAGCAGTCAAGGGTAGCCTAGGGTTAGGGTTAGGCTTAGGGTTAGGTTTAGGGTATGGCTTAGGGTACGGGTTCGGGGAGGGGTGCGGGTACGGCGTAGGGTATGGGTTAGGGTTAGTGTTAGTGTTAGGGTTAGGGCTCGGTTTGGGGTACAGGTTAGGATTAGGGTACGTGTTAGGGTTAGGGTAGGGGTTAGGGTTAGGGTACGCGTTAGGGTTAGGGTAGTTATTAAACCTATCCCACTCTCTAGATACCCCTTAGCACGTAAGGGAATATTATTTGGGGGTGCAGCCATGGAGAAGAGTTTAGACACTAGGATAAGATAAGGAACACACCCATTATAAAGAAATCACATTAGGATTCTCTTTTTAAGCTGTTCCTTAAAACACTAGTGCTTAGGAAATCTATTGGAGGCAGAAGCAGTCAAGGGTAGCCTAGGGTTAGGGTTAGGCTTAGGGTTAGGCTTAGGGTACGGCTTAGGGTACGGGTTCGGGGAGGGGTGCGGGTACGGCGTAGGGTATGGGTTAGGGTTAGGGTTAGGGTTAGTGTTAGGGTTAGGGCTCGGTTTAGGGTATGGGTTAGGATTAGGGTACGTGTTAGGGTTAGGGTAGGGGTTAGGGTTAGGGTACGCATTAGGGTTAGGGTAGTTATTAAACCTATCCCACTCTCTAGATACCCCTTAGCACATAAAGGAATATTATTTGAGGATCCAGCCATGGAGAAGAGTTTAGACACTAGGATAAGATAAGGAACACAGCCATTATAAAGAAATCACATTAGGATTCTCTTTTTAAGCTGTTCCTTAAAACACTAGTGCTTAGGAAATCTATTGGAGGCAGAAGCAGTCAAGGGTAGCCTAGGGTTAGGGTTAGGCTTAGGGTTAGGGTTAGGGTACGGCTTAGGGTACAGGTTCGGGGAGGGGTTCGGGTACGGCGTAGGGTATGGGTTAGGGTTAGGGTTAGGGTTAGTGTTAGGGTTAGGGCTCGGTTTAGGGTACGGGTTAGGATTAGGGTACGTGTTAGGGTTAGGGTAGGGGTTAGGGTTAGGGTACGCGTTAGGGTTAGGGTAGTTATTAAACCTATCCCACTCTCTAGATACCCCTTAGCACGTAAAAGAATATTATTTGGGGGTCCAACCATGGAGAAGAGTTTAGACACTAGGATAAGATAAGGAACACACCCATTATAAAGAAATCACATTAGGATTCTCTTTTTCAGCTGTTCCTTAAAACACTAGTGCTTAGGAAATCTATTGGAGGCAGAAGCAGTCAAGGGTAGCCTAGGGTTAGGGTTAGGCTTAGGGTTAGGCTTAGGGTACGGCTTAGGGTAAGGGTTCGGGGAGGGTTTCGGGTACGGCGTAGGGTATGGGTTAGGGTTAGGGTTAGGGTTAGTGTTAGGGTTAGGGCTCGGTTTAGGGTACGGTTAGGATTAGGGTACGTGTTAGGTTTACGGTAGGGGTTAGGGTTAGGGTACGCGTTAGGGTTAGGGTAGTTAGTAAACCTATCCCACTCTCTAGATACCCCTTAGCACGTAAAGGAATATTATTTGGGGGTCCAGCCATGGAGAAGAATTTAGACACTAGGATAAGATAAGGAACACACCCATTATAAAGAAATCACATTAGGATTCTCTTTTTAAGCTGTTGCTTAAAACACTAGTGCTTAGGAAATCTATTGGAGGCAGAAGCAGTCAAGGGTAGCCTAGGGTTAGTGTTAGGCTTAGGGTTAGGCTTAGGGTACGGCTTAGGGTACGGGTTCGGGGAGGGGTTCGGGTACGGCGTAGGGTATGGGTTAGGGTTAGTGTAAGGGTTAGGGCTCGGTTTAGGGTACGCGTTAGGATTAGGGTACGTGTTAGGGTTAGGGTAGGGGTTAGGGTTAGAGTACGCATTAGGGTTAGGGTAGTTAGGGTTAGGGTTAGGGTTAGGGTTAGGGTTAGGGCTCGGTTTAGGGTACAGGTTAGGATTAGGGTACGTGTTAGGGTTAGGGTAGGGGTTAGGGTTAGGGTACGCGTTAGGGTTAGGGTAGTTATTAAACCTATCCCACTCTCTAGATATCCCTTAGCACGTAAAGGAATATTATTTGAGGGTCCAGCCATGGAGAAGAGTTTAGACACTAGGATAAGGTAAGGAACACACCCATTATAAAGAAATCACATTAGGATTCTCTTTTTAAGCTGTTCCTTAAAACACTAGTGCTTAGGAAATCTATTGGAGGCAGAAGCAGTCAAGGGTAGCCTAGGGTTAGGGTTAGGCTTAGGGTTAGGCTTAGGGTACGGCTTAGGGTACGGGTTCGGGGAGGGGTTCGGGTACAGCGTAGGGTATGAGTTAGGGTTAGGGTTAGGGTTAGTGTTAAGGTTAGGGCTCGGTTTAGGGTACGGGTTAGCATTAGGGTACGTGTTAGGGTTAGGGTAGGGGTTAGGGTTAGGGTACGCGTTAGGGTTAGGGTAGTTAGTAAACCTATCCCACTCTCTAGCTCCCCCTTAGCACGTAAACGAATATTATTTGGGGGTTCACCATGGAGAAGAGTTTAGACACTAGGATAAGATAAGGAACACACCCATTATAAAGAAATCACATTAGGATTCTCTTTTTAAGCTGTTGCTTAAAACACTAGTGCTTAGGAAATCTATTGGAGGCAGAAGCAGTCAAGGGTAGCCTAGGGTTAGTGTTAGGCTTAGGGTTAGGCTTAGGGTACGGCTTAGGGTACGGGTTTGGGGAGGGGTTCGGGTACGGCGTAGGGTATGGGTTAGGGTTAGGGTTAGTGTTAGTGTTAGGGTTAGGGCTCGGTTTAGGGTACGGGTTAGGATTAGGGTACGTGTTAGGGTTAGGGTAGGGGTTAGGGTTAGGGTACGCGTTAGGGTTAGGGTAGTTAGTAAACCTATCCCACTCTCTAGATACCCCTTAGCACGTAAAGGAGTATTATTTGGGGGTCCAGCCATGGAGAAGAGTTTAGACACTAGGATAAGATAAGGAACACACCCATTATAAAGAAATCACATTAGGATTGCCTTTTTCAGCTGTTCCTTAAAACACTAGTGCTTAGGAAATCTATTGGAGGCAGAAGCAGTCAAGGGTAGCCTAGGGTTAGGGTTAGGCTTAGGGTTAGGCTTAGGGTACGGCTTAGGGTACGGGTTTGGGGAGGGGTTCGGGTATGGCATAGGGTATGGGTTAGGGTTAGGGTTAGGGTTAGTGTTCGGGTTAGGGCTCGGTTTAGGGTACGGGTTAGGATTAGGGTACGTGTTAGGGTTAGGGTAGGGGTTAGGGTTAGGGTACGCGTTAGGGTTAGGGTAGTTATTAAACCTATCCCACTCTCTAGATACCCCTTAGCACGTAAAGGAATATTATTTGGGGGTCCAGCCATGGAGAAGAGTTTAGACACTAGGATAAGATAAGGAACACACCCATTATAAAGAAATCACTTTAGGATTCTCTTTTTAAGCTGTTCCTTAAAACACTAGTGCTTAGGAAATCTATTGGAGGCAGAAGCAGTCAAGGGTAGCCTAGGGTTAGGGTTAGGCTTAGGGTTAGGCTTAGGGTACGGCTTAGGGTACGGGTTCGGGGAGGGGTTCGGGTACAGCGTAGGGTATGGGTTAGGGTTAGTGTTAGGGTTAGGGTTCGGTTCAGGGTACGGGTTAGGATTAGGGTACGTGTTAGGGTTAGGGTAGGGGTTAGGGTTAGGGTACGCTTTAGGGTTAGGGTATTTATTAAACCTATCCCACTCTCTAGATACCCCTTAGCACGTAAAGGAATATTATTTGGGGGTCCAGCCATGGAGGAGAGTTTAAACACTAGGATAAGATAAGGAACACACCCATTTTAAAGAAATCACATTAGGATTCTCTTTTTAAGCTGTTCCTTAAAACACTAGTGCTTAGGAAACCTATTGGAGGCAGAAGCAGTCAAGGGTAGCCTAGGGTTAGGGTTAGGCTTAGGGTTAGGCTTAGGGTACGGCTTAGGGTACGGGTTCGGGGAGGGGTGCGGGTACGGCGTAGGATATGGTTTAGGGTTAGGGTTAGGGTTAGTGTTACGGTTAGGGCTCGGTTTAGGATACGGGTCAGGATTAGGGTACGTGTTAGGGTTAGGGTAGGGGTTAGAGTTAAGGTACGCGTTAGGGTTAGGGTAGTTATTAAACCTATCCCACTCTCTAGATACCCCTTAGCACGTAAAGGAATATTATTTGGGGGTCCAGCCATGGAGAGGAGTTTAGACACTAGGATAAATAAGGAACACACCCATTATAAAGAAATCACATTAGGATTCTCTTTTTAAGCTGTTCCTTAAAACACTAGTGCTTAGGAAATCTATTGGAGGCAGAAGCAGTCAAGGGTAGCCTAGGGTTAGTGTTAGGCTTAGGGTTAGGCTTAGGGTACGGCTTAGGGTACGGGTTCGGGGAGGGGTTCGGGTACAGCGTAGGGTATGGGTTAGGGTTAGGGTTAGGGTTAGTGTTAAGGTTAGGGCTCGGTTTAGGGTACGGGTTAGCATTAGGGTACGTGTTAGGGTTAGGGTAGGGGTTAGGGTTAGGGTACGCGTTAGGGTTAGGGTAGTTAGTAAACCTATCCCACTCTCTATATACCCCTTAGCACGTAAACGAATATTATTTGGGGGTTCACCATGGAGAAGAGTTTAGACACTAGGATAAGATAAGGAACACACCCATTATAAAGAAATCACATTAGGATTCTCTTTTTAAGCTGTTGCTTAAAACACTAGTGCTTAGGAAATCTATTGGAGGCAGAAGCAGTCAAGGGTAGCCTAGGGTTAGTGTTAGGCTTAGGGTTAGGCTTAGGGTACGGCTTAGGGTACGGGTTTGGGGAGGGGTTCGGGTACGGCGTAGGGTATGGGTTAGGGTTAGGGTTAGTGTTAGTGTTAGGGTTAGGGCTCGGTTTAGGGTACGGGTTAGGATTAGGGTACGTGTTAGGGTTAGGGTAGGGGTTAGGGTTAGGGTACGCGTTAGGGTTAGGGTAGTTAGTAAACCTATCCCACTCTCTAGATACCCCTTAGCACGTAAAGGAGTATTATTTGGGGGTCCAGCCATGGAGAAGAGTTTAGACACTAGGATAAGATAAGGAACACACCCATTATAAAGAAATCACATTAGGATTGCCTTTTTCAGCTGTTCCTTAAAACACTAGTGCTTAGGAAATCTATTGGAGGCAGAAGCAGTCAAGGGTAGCCTAGGGTTAGGGTTAGGCTTAGGGTTAGGCTTAGGGTACGGCTTAGGGTACGGGTTTGGGGAGGGGTTCGGGTATGGCGTAGGGTATGGGTTAGGGTTAGGGTTAGGGTTAGTGTTCGGGTTAGGGCTCGGTTTAGGGTACGGGTTAGGATTAGGGTACGTGTTAGGGTTAGGGTAGGGGTTAGGGTTAGGGTACGCGTTAGGGTTAGGGTAGTTATTAAACCTATCCCACTCTCTAGATACCCCTTAGCACGTAAAGGAATATTATTTGGGGGTCCAGCCATGGAGAAGAGTTTAGACACTAGGATAAGATAAGGAACACACCCATTATAAAGAAATCACTTTAGGATTCTCTTTTTAAGCTGTTCCTTAAAACACTAGTGCTTAGGAAATCTATTGGAGGCAGAAGCAGTCAAGGGTAGCCTAGGGTTAGGGTTAGGCTTAGGGTTAGGTTTAGGGTACGGCTTGGGGAATGGGTTCGGGGAGGGGTTCGGGTACGGCGTAGGGTATGGTTTAGGGTTAGGGTTAGGGTTAGTGTTAGGGTTAGGGCTCGGTTTAGGGTACGGGTTAGGATTAGGGTACGTGTTAGGGTTAGGGTAGGGGTTAGGGTTAGGTTACGCGTTAGGGCTAGGGTAGTTAGTAAACCTATCCCACTCTCTCCTCCCCCATAGCACGTAAAGGAATATTATTTGGGGGTCCAGCCATGGAGAAGAGTTTAGACACTAGGATAAGATAAGGAACACACCCATTATAAAGAAATCACATTAGGATTCTCTTTTTAAGCTGTTTCTTAAAACACTACTGCTTAGGAAATCAATTGGAGGCAGAAGCAGTAAAGGGTAGCCTAGGGTTAGGGTTAGGCTTACGGTTAGGTTTAGGGTATGGCTTAGGGTACGGGTTCGGGGAGGGGTGCGGGTACGGCGTAGGGTATGGGTTAGGGTTAGGGTTAGTGTTAGTGTTAGGGTTAGGGCTCGGTTTGGGGTACAGGTTAGGATTAGGGTACGTGTTAGGGTTAGGGTAGGGGTTAGGGTTAGGGTACGCGTTAGGGTTAGGGTAGTTATTAAACCTATCCCACTCTCTAGATACCCCTTAGCACGTAAGGCAATATTATTTGGGGGTGCAGCCATGGAGAAGAGTTTAGACACTAGGATAAGATAAGGAACACACCCATTATAAAGAAATCACATTAGGATTCTCTTTTTAAGCTGTTCCTTAAAACACTAGTGCTTAGGAAATCTATTGGAGGCAGAAGCAGTCAAGGGTAGCCTAGGGTTAGGGTTAGGCTTAGGGTTAGGCTTAGGGTACGGCTTAGGTTACGGGTTCGGGGAGGGGTGCGGGTATGGCGTAGGGTATGGGTTAGGGTTAGGGTTAGGGTTAGTGTTAGGGTTAGGGCTCGGTTTAGGGTATGGGTTAGGATTAGGGTACGTGTTAGGGTTAGGGTAGGGGTTAGGGTTAGGGTACGCATTAGGGTTAGGGTACTTATTAAACCTATCCCACTCTCTAGATACCCCTTAGCACATAAAGGAATATTATTTGAGAGTCCAGCCATGGAGAAGAGTTTAGACACTAGGATAAGATAAGGAACACACCCATTATAAAGAAATCACATTAGGATTCTCTTTTTAAGCTGTTCCTTAAAACACTAGTGCTTAGGAAATCTATTGGAGGCAGAAGCAGTCAAGGGTAGCCTAGGGTTAGGGTTAGGCTTAGGGTTAGGCTTAGGGTACGGCTTAGGGTAAGGGTTCGGGGAGGGTTTCGGGTACGGCGTAGGGTATGGGTTAGGGTTAGGGTTAGGGTTAGTGTTAGGGTTAGGGCTCGGTTTAGGGTACGGTTAGGATTAGGGTACGTGTTAGGTTTAGGGTAGGGGTTAGGGTTAGGGTACGCGTTAGGCTTAGGGTAGTTAGTAAACCTATCCCACTCTCTAGATACCCCTTAGCACGTAAAGGAATATTATTTGGGGGTCCAGCCATGGAGAAGAATTTAGACACTAGGATAAGATAAGGAACACACCCATTATAAAGAAATCACATTAGGATTCTCTTTTTAAGCTGTTGCTTAAAACACTAGTGCTTAGGAAATCTATTGGAGGCAGAAGCAGTCAAGCGTAGCCTAGGGTTAGTGTTAGGCTTAGGGTTAGGCTTAGGGTACGGCTTAGGGTACGGGTTTGGGGAGGGGTTCGGGTACGGCGTAGGGTATGGGTTAGGGTTAGTGTTAGGGTTAGGGCTCGGTTTAGGGTACGCGTTAGGATTAGGGTACGTGTTAGGGTTAGGTTAGGGGTTAGGGTTAGAGTACGCATTAGGGTTAGGGTAGTTAGGGTTAGGGTTAGGGTTAGGGTTAGGGTTAGGGCTCGGTTTAGGGTACGGGTTAGGATTAGGGTACGTGTTAGGGTTAGGGTAGGGGTTAGGGTTAGGGTACGCGTTAGGGTTAGGGCAGTTATTAAACCTATCCCACTCTCTAGATATCCCTTAGCACGTAAAGGAATATTATTTGAGGGTCCAGCCATGGAGAAGAGTTTAGACACTAGGATAAGATAAGGAACACACCCATTATAAAGAAATCACATTAGGATTCTCTTTTTAAGCTGTTCCTTAAAACACTAGTGCTTAGGAAATCTATTGGAGGCAGAAGCAGTCAAGGGTAGCCTAGGGTTAGGGTTAGGCTTAGGGTTAGGCTTAGGGTACGGCTTAGGGTACGGGTTCGGGGAGGGGTTCGGGTACGGCGTAGGGTATGGGTTAGGGTTAGTGTTAGGGTTAGTGTTAGGGTTAGGGTTCGGTTCAGGGTACGGGTTAGGATTAGGGTACGTGTTAGGGTTAGGGTAGGGGTTAGGGTTAGGGTACGCTTTAGGGTTAGGGTATTTATTAAACCTATCCCACTCTCTAGATACCCCTTAGCACGTAAAGGAATATTATTTGGGGGTCCAGCCATGGAGGAGAGTTTAAACACTAGGATAAGATAAGGAACACACCCATTTTAAAGAAATCACATTAGGATTCTCTTTTTAAGCTGTTCCTTAAAACACTAGTGCTTAGGAAACCTATTGGAGGCAGAAGCAGTCAAGGGTAGCCTAGGGTTAGGGTTAGGCTTAGGGTTAGGCTTAGGGTACGGCTTAGGGTACGGGTTCGGGGAGGGGTGCGGGTACGGCGTAGGATATGGTTTAGGGTTAGGGTTAGGGTTAGTGTTACGGTTAGGGCTCGGTTTAGGGTACGGGTCAGGATTAGGGTACGTGTTAGGGTTAGGGTAGGGGTTAGAGTTAGGGTACGCGTTAGGGTTAGGTTAGTTATTAAACCTATCCCACTCTCTAGATACCCCTTAGCACGTAAAGGAATATTATTTGGGGGTCCAGCCATGGAGAAGAGTTTAGACACTAGGATAAATAAGGAACACACCCATTATAAAGAAATCACATTAGGATTCTCTTTTTAAGCTGTTCCTTAAAACACTAGTGCTTAGGAAATCTATTGGAGGCAGAAGCAGTCAAGGGTAGCCTAGGGTTAGGGTTAGGCTTAGGGTTAGGCTTAGGGTAGGGGTTTGGGGAGGGGTTCGGCTACGGCGTAGGGTATGGGTTAGGGTTAGGGTTAGGGTTAGTGTTAGGGTTAGGGCTCGGTTTAGGGTACGGGTTAGGATTAGGGTACGTGTTAGGGTTAGGGTAAGGGTTAGGGTTAGGTTACGCGTTAGGGCTAGGGTAGTTAGTAAACCTATCCCACTCTCTAGCTCCCCCTTAGCACGTAAAGGAATATTATTTGGGGGTCCAGCCATGGAGAAGAGTTTAGACACTAGGATAAGATAAGGAACACACCCATTATAAAGAAATCACATTAGGATTCTCTTTTTAAGCTGTTTCTTAAAACACTACTGCTTAGGAAATCAGTTGGAGGCAGAAGCAGTCAAGGGTTGCCTAGGGTTAGGGTTAGGCTTAGGGTTAGGTTTAGGGTATGGCTTAGGGTACGGGTTCGGGGAGGGGTGCGGGTACGGCGTAGGGTATGGGTTAGGGTTAGTGTTAGTGTTAGGGTTAGGGCTCGGTTTGGGGTACAGGTTAGGATTAGGGTACGTGTTAGGGTTAGGGTAGGGGTTAGGGTTAGGGTACGCGTTAGGGTTAGGGTAGTTATTAAACCTATCCCACTCTCTAGATACCCCTTAGCACGTAAGGGAATATTATTTGGGGGTGCAGCCATGGAGAAGAGTTTAGACACTAGGATAAGGTAAGGAACACACCCATTATAAAGAAATCACATTAGGATTCTCTTTTTAAGCTGTTCCTTAAAACACTAGTGCTTAGGAAATCTATTGGAGGCAGAAGCAGTCAAGGGTAGCCTAGGGTTAGGGTTAGGCTTAGGGTTAGGGTTAGGGTACGGCTTAGGGTACAGGTTCGGGGAGGGGTTCGGGTACGGCGTAGGGTATGGGTTAGGGTTAGGGTTAGGGTTAGTGTTAGGGTTAGGGCTCGGTTTAGGGTACGGGTTAGGATTAGGGTACGTGTTAGGGTTAGGGTAGGGGTTAGGGTTAGGGTACGCGTTAGGGTTAGGGTAGTTATTAAACCTATCCCACTCTCTAGATACCCCTTAGCACGTAAAAGAATATTATTTGGGGGTCCAACCATGGAGAAGAGTTTAGACACTAGGATAAGATAAGGAACACACCCATTATAAAGAAATCACATTAGGATTCTCTTTTTCAGCTGTTCCTTAAAACACTAGTGCTTAGGAAATCTATTGGAGGCAGAAGCAGTCAAGGGTAGCCTAGGGTTAGGGTTAGGCTTAGGGTTAGGCTTAGGGTACGGCTTAGGGTAAGGGTTCGGGGAGGGTTTCGGGTACGGCGTAGGGTATGGGTTAGGGTTAGGGTTAGGGTTAGTGTTAGGGTTAGGGCTCGGTTTAGGGTACGGTTAGGATTAGGGTACGTGTTAGGTTTATGGTAGGGGTTAGGGTTAGGGTACGCGTTAGGGTTAGGGTAGTTAGTAAACCTATCCCACTCTCTAGATACCCCTTAGCACGTAAAGGAATATTATTTGGGGGTCCAGCCATGGAGAAGAATTTAGACACTAGGATAAGATAAGGAACACACCCATTATAAAGAAATCACATTAGGATTCTCTTTTTAAGCTGTTGCTTAAAACACTAGTGCTTAGGAAATCTATTGGAGGCAGAAGCAGTCAAGGGTAGCCTAGGGTTAGTGTTAGGCTTAGGGTTAGGCTTAGGGTACGGCTTAGGGTACGGGTTCGGGGAGGGGTTCGGGTACGGCGTAGGGTATGGGTTAGGGTTAGTGTTAGGGTTAGGGCTCGGTTTAGGGTACGCGTTAGGATTAGGGTACGTGTTAGGGTTAGGGTAGGGGTTAGGGTTAGAGTACGCATTAGGGTTAGGGTAGTTAGGGTTAGGGTTAGGGTTAGGGTTAGGGTTAGGGCTCGGTTTAGGGTACAGGTTAGGATTAGGGTACGTGTTAGGGTTAGGGTAGGGGTTAGGGTTAGGGTACGCGTTAGGGTTAGGGTAGTTATTAAACCTATCCCACTCTCTAGATATCCCTTAGCACGTAAAGGAATATTATTTGAGGGTCCAGCCATGGAGAAGAGTTTAGACACTAGGATAAGGTAAGGAACACACCCATTATAAAGAAATCACATTAGGATTCTCTTTTTAAGCTGTTCCTTAAAACACTAGTGCTTAGGAAATCTATTGGAGGCAGAAGCAGTCAAGGGTAGCCTAGGGTTAGGGTTAGGCTTAGGGTTAGGCTTAGGGTACGGCTTAGGGTACGGGTTCGGGGAGGGGTTCGGGTACAGCGTAGGGTATGAGTTAGGGTTAGGGTTAGGGTTAGTGTTAAGGTTAGGGCTCGGTTTAGGGTACGGGTTAGCATTAGGGTACGTGTTAGGGTTAGGGTAGGGGTTAGGGTTAGGGTACGCGTTAGGGTTAGGGTAGTTAGTAAACCTATCCCACTCTCTAGCTCCCCCTTAGCACGTAAACGAATATTATTTGGGGGTTCACCATGGAGAAGAGTTTAGACACTAGGATAAGATAAGGAACACACCCATTATAAAGAAATCACATTAGGATTCTCTTTTTAAGCTGTTGCTTAAAACACTAGTGCTTAGGAAATCTATTGGAGGCAGAAGCAGTCAAGGGTAGCCTAGGGTTAGTGTTAGGCTTAGGGTTAGGCTTAGGGTACGGCTTAGGGTACGGGTTTGGGGAGGGGTTCGGGTACGGCGTAGGGTATGGGTTAGGGTTAGGGTTAGTGTTAGTGTTAGGGTTAGGGCTCGGTTTAGGGTACGGGTTAGGATTAGGGTACCTGTTAGGGTTAGGGTAGGGGTTAGGGTTAGGGTACGCGTTAGGGTTAGGGTAGTTAGTAAACCTATCCCACTCTCTAGATACCCCTTAGCACGTAAAGGAGTATTATTTGGGGGTCCAGCCATGGAGAAGAGTTTAGACACTAGGATAAGATAAGGAACACACCCATTATAAAGAAATCACATTAGGATTGCCTTTTTCAGCTGTTCCTTAAAACACTAGTGCTTAGGAAATCTATTGGAGGCAGAAGCAGTCAAGGGTAGCCTAGGGTTAGGGTTAGGCTTAGGGTTAGGCTTAGGGTACGGCTTAGGGTACGGGTTTGGGGAGGGGTTCGGGTATGGCGTAGGGTATGGGTTAGGGTTAGGGTTAGGGTTAGTGTTCGGGTTAGGGCTCGGTTTAGGGTACGGGTTAGGATTAGGGTACGTGTTAGGGTTAGGGTAGGGGTTAGGGTTAGGGTACGAGTTAGGGTTAGGGTAGTTATTAAACCTATCCCACTCTCTAGATACCCCTTAGCACGTAAAGGAATATTATTTGGGGGTCCAGCCATGGAGAAGAGTTTAGACACTAGGATAAGATAAGGAACACACCCATTATAAAGAAATCACTTTAGGATTCTCTTTTTAAGCTGTTCCTTAAAACACTAGTGCTTAGGAAATCTATTGGAGGCAGAAGCAGTCAAGGGTAGCCTAGGGTTAGGGTTAGGCTTAGGGTTAGGTTTAGGGTACGGCTTGGGGAATGGGTTCGGGGAGGGGTTCGGGTACGGCGTAGGGTATGGTTTAGGGTTAGGGTTAGGGTTAGTGTTAGGGTTAGGGCTCGGTTTAGGGTACGGGTTAGGATTAGGGTACGTGGTAGGGTTAGGGTAGGGGTTAGGGTTAGGTTACGCGTTAGGGCTAGGGTAGTTAGTAAACCTATCCCACTCTTTCCTCCCCCATAGCACGTAAAGGAATATTATTTGGGGGTCCAGCCATGGAGAAGAGTTTAGACACTAGGATAAGATAAGGAACACACCCATTATAAAGAAATCACATTAGGATTCTCTTTTTAAGCTGTTTCTTAAAACACTACTGCTTAGGAAATCAATTGGAGGCAGAAGCAGTAAAGGGTAGCCTAGGGTTAGGGTTAGGCTTACGGTTAGGTTTAGGGTATGGCTTAGGGTACGGGTTCGGGGAGGGGTGCGGGTACGGCGTAGGGTATGGGTTAGGGTTAGGGTTAGTGTTAGTGTTAGGGTTAGGGCTCGGTTTGGGGTACAGGTTAGGATTAGGGTACGTGTTAGGGTTAGGGTAGGGGTTAGGGTTAGGGTACGCGTTAGGGTTAGGGTAGTTATTAAACCTATCCCACTCTCTAGATACCCCTTAGCACGTAAGGCAATATTATTTGGGGGTGCAGCCATGGAGAAGAGTTTAGACACTAGGATAAGATAAGGAACACACCCTTTATAAAGAAATCACATTAGGATTCTCTTTTTAAGCTGTTCCTTAAAACACTAGTGCTTAGGAAATCTATTGGAGGCAGAAGCAGTCAAGGGTAGCCTAGGGTTAGGGTTAGGCTTAGGGTTAGGCTTAGGGTACGGCTTAGGTTACGGGTTCGGGGAGGGGTGCGGGTACGGCGTAGGGTATGGGTTAGGGTTAGGGTTAGGGTTAGTGTTAGGGTTAGGGCTCGGTTTAGGGTACGGGTTAGGATTAGGGTACGTGTTAGGGTTAGGGTAGGGGTTAGGGTTAGGGTACGCATTAGGGTTAGGGTACTTATTAAACCTATCCCACTCTCTAGATACCCCTTAGCACATAAAGGAATATTATTTGAGGGTCCAGCCATGGAGAAGAGTTTAGACACTAGGATAAGATAAGGAACACACCCATTATAAAGAAATCACATTAGGATTCTCTTTTTAAGCTGTTCCTTAAAACACTAGTGCTTAGGAAATCTATTGGAGGCAGAAGCAGTCAAGGGTAGCCTAGGGTTAGGGTTAGGCTTAGGGTTAGGCTTAGGGTACGGCTTAGGGTAAGGGTTCGGGGAGGGTTTCGGGTACGGCGTAGGGTATGGGTTAGGGTTAGGGTTAGGGTTAGTGTTAGGGTTAGGGCTCGGTTTAGGGTACGGTTAGGATTAGGGTACGTGTTAGGTTTAGGGTAGGGGTTAGGGTTAGGGTACGCGTTAGGCTTAGGGTAGTTAGTAAACCTATCCCACTCTCTAGATACCCCTTAGCACGTAAAGGAATATTATTTGGGGGTCCAGCCATGGAGAAGAATTTAGACACTAGGATAAGATAAGGAACACACCCATTATAAAGAAATCACATTAGGATTCTCTTTTTAAGCTGTTGCTTAAAACACTAGTGCTTAGGAAATCTATTGGAGGCAGAAGCAGTCAAGCGTAGCCTAGGGTTAGTGTTAGGCTTAGGGTTAGGCTTAGGGTACGGCTTAGGGTACGGGTTTGGGGAGGGGTTCGGGTACGGCGTAGGGTATGGGTTAGGGTTAGTGTTAGGGTTAGGGCTCGGTTTAGGGTACGCGTTAGGATTAGGGTACGTGTTAGGGTTAGGTTAGGGGTTAGGGTTAGAGTACGCATTAGGGTTAGGGTAGTTAGGGTTAGGGTTAGGGTTAGGGTTAGGGTTAGGGCTCGGTTTAGGGTACGGGTTAGGATTAGGGTACGTGTTAGGGTTAGGGTAGGGGTTAGGGTTAGGGTACGCGTTAGGGTTAGGGCAGTTATTAAACCTATCCCACTCTCTAGATATCCCTTAGCACGTAAAGGAATATTATTTGAGGGTCCAGCCATGGAGAAGAGTTTAGACACTAGGATAAGATAAGGAACACACCCATTATAAAGAAATCACATTAGGATTCTCTTTTTAAGCTGTTCCTTAAAACACTAGTGCTTAGGAAATCTATTGTAGGCAGAAGCAGTCAAGGGTAGCCTAGGGTTAGGGTTAGGCTTAGGGTTAGGCTTAGGGTACGGCTTAGGGTACGGGTTCGGGGAGGGGTTCGGGTACGGCGTAGGGTATGGGTTAGGGTTAGTGTTAGGGTTAGTGTTAGGGTTAGGGTTCGGTTCAGGGTACGGGTTAGGATTAGGGTACGTGTTAGGGTTAGGGTAGGGGTTAGGGTTAGGGTACGCTTTAGGGTTAGGGTATTTATTAAACCTATCCCACTCTCTAGATACCCCTTAGCACGTAAAGGAATATTATTTGGGGGTCCAGCCATGGAGGAGAGTTTAAACACTAGGATAAGATAAGGAACACACCCATTTTAAAGAAATCACATTAGGATTCTCTTTTTAAGCTGTTCCTTAAAACACTAGCGCTTAGGAAACCTATTGGAGGCAGAAGCAGTCAAGTGTAGCCTAGGGTTAGGGTTAGGCTTAGGGTTAGGCTTAGGGTACGGCTTAGGGTACGGGTTCGGGGAGGGGTGCGGGTACGGCGTAGGATATGGTTTAGGGTTAGGGTTAGGGTTAGTGTTACGGTTAGGGCTCGGTTTAGGGTACGGGTCAGGATTAGGGTACGTGTTAGGGTTAGGGTAGGGGTTAGAGTTAGGGTACGCGTTAGGGTTAGGTTAGTTATTAAACCTATCCCACTCTCTAGATACCCCTTAGCACGTAAAGGAATATTATTTGGGGGTCCAGCCATGGAGAAGAGTTTAGACACTAGGATAAATAAGGAACACACCCATTATAAAGAAATCACATTAGGATTCTCTTTTTAAGCTGTTCCTTAAAACACTAGTGCTTAGGAAATCTATTGGAGGCAGAAGCAGTCAAGGGTAGCCTAGGGTTAGGGTTAGGCTTAGGGTTAGGCTTAGGGTAGGGGTTTGGGGAGGGGTTCGGCTACGGCGTAGTGTATGGGTTAGGGTTAGGGTTAGGGGTAGTGTTAGGGTTAGGGCTCGGTTTAGGGTACGGGTTAGGATTAGGGTACGTGTTAGGGTTAGGGTAGGGGTTAGGGTTAGGTTACGCGTTAGGGCTAGGGTAGTTAGTAAACCTATCCCACTCTCTAGATACCCCTTAGCACGTAAAGGAATATTATTTGGGGGTCCAGCCATGGAGAAGAGTTTAGACACTAGGATAAGATAAGGAACACACCCATTATAAAGAAATCACATTAGGATTCTCTTTTTAAGCTGTTTCTTAAAACACTACTGCTTAGGAAATCAATTGGAGGCAGAAGCAGTCAAGGGTAGCCTAGGGTTAGGGTTAGGCTTAGGGTTAGGTTTAGGGTATGGCTTAGGGTACGGGTTCGGGGAGGGGTGCGGGTACGGCGTAGGGTATGGGTTAGGGTTAGTGTTAGTGTTAGGGTTAGGGCTCGGTTTGGGGTACAGGTTAGGATTAGGGTACGTGTTAGGGTTAGGGTAGGGGTTAGGGTTAGGGTACGCGTTAGGGTTAGGGTAGTTATTAAACCTATCCCACTCTCTAGATACCCCTTAGCACGTAAGGGAATATTATTTGGGGGTGCAGCCATGGAGAAGAGTTTAGACACTAGGATAAGATAAGGAACACACCCATTATAAAGAAATCACATTAGGATTCTCTTTTTAAGCTGTTCCTTAAAACACTAGTGCTTAGGAAATCTATTGGAGGCAGAAGCAGTCAAGGGTAGCCTAGGGTTAGGGTTAGGCTTAGGGTTAGGCTTAGGGTAGGGGTTTGGGGAGGGGTTCGGCTACGGCGTAGGGTATGGGTTAGGGTTAGGGTTAGGGTTAGTGTTAGGGTTAGGGCTCGGTTTAGGGTACGGGTTAGGATTAGGGTACGTGTTAGGGTTAGGGTAGGGGTTAGGGTTAGGTTACGCGTTAGGGCTAGGGTAGTTAGTAAACCTATCCCACTCTCTAGCTCCCCCTTAGCACGTAAAGGAATATTATTTGGGGGTCCAGCCATGGAGAAGAGTTTAGACACTAGGATAAGATAAGGAACACACCCATTATAAAGAAATCACATTAGGATTCTCTTTTTAAGCTGTTTCTTAAAACACTACTGCTTAGGAAATCAATTGGAGGCAGAAGCAGTCAAGGGTAGCCTAGGGTTAGGGTTAGGCTTAGGGTTAGGTTTAGGGTATGGCTTAGGGTACGGGTTCGGGGAGGGGTGCGGGTACGGCGTAGGGTATGGGTTAGGGTTAGTGTTAGTGTTAGGGTTAGGGCTCGGTTTGGGGTACAGGTTAGGATTAGGGTACGTTTTAGGGTTAGGGTAGGGGTTAGGGTTAGGGTACGCGTTAGGGTTAGGGTAGTTATTAAACCTATCCCACTCTCTAGATACCCCTTAGCACGTAAGGGAATATTATTTGGGGGTGCAGCCATGGAGAAGAGTTTAGACACTAGGATAAGATAAGGAACACACCCATTATAAAGAAATCACATTAGGATTCTCTTTTTAAGCTGTTCCTTAAAACACTAGTGCTTAGGAAATCTATTGGAGGCAGAAGCAGTCAAGGGTAGCCTAGGGTTAGGGTTAGGCTTAGGGTTAGGGTTAGGGTACGGCTTAGGGTACAGGTTCGGGGAGGGGTTCGGGTACGGCGTAGGGTATGTGTTAGGGTTAGGGTTAGGGTTAGTGTTAGGGTTAGGGCTCGGTTTAGGGTACGGGTTAGGATTAGGGTACGTGTTAGGGTTAGGGTAGGGGTTAGGGTTAGGGTACGCGTTAGGGTTAGGGTAGTTATTAAACCTATCCCACTCTCTAGATACCCCTTAGCACGTAAAAGAATATTATTTGGGGGTCCAACCATGGAGAAGAGTTTAGACACTAGGATAAGATAAGGAACACACCCATTATAAAGAAATCACATTAGGATTCTCTTTTTCAGCTGTTCCTTAAAACACTAGTGCTTAGGAAATCTATTGGAGGCAGAAGCAGTCAAGGGTAGCCTAGGGTTAGGGTTAGGCTTAGGGTTAGGCTTAGGGTACGGCTTAGGGTAAGGGTTCGGGGAGGGTTTCGGGTACGGCGTAGGGTATGGGTTAGGGTTAGGGTTAGGGTTAGTGTTAGGGTTAGGGCTCGGTTTAGGGTACGGTTAGGATTAGGGTACGTGTTAGGTTTACGGTAGGGGTTAGGGTTAGGGTACGCGTTAGGGTTAGGGTAGTTAGTAAACCTATCCCACTCTCTAGATACCCCTTAGCACGTAAAGGAATATTATTTGGGGGTCCAGCCATGGAGAAGAATTTAGACACTAGGATAAGATAAGGAACACACCCATTATAAAGAAATCACATTAGGATTCTCTTTTTAAGCTGTTGCTTAAAACACTAGTGCTTAGGAAATCTATTGGAGGCAGAAGCAGTCAAGGGTAGCCTAGGGTTAGTGTTAGGCTTAGGGTTAGGCTTAGGGTACGGCTTAGGGTACGGGTTCGGGGAGGGGTTCGGGTACGGCGTAGGGTATGGGTTAGGGTTAGTGTTAGGGTTAGGGCTCGGTTTAGGGTACGCGTTAGGATTAGGGTACGTGTTAGGGTTAGGGTAGGGGTTAGGGTTAGAGTACGCATTAGGGTTAGGGTAGTTAGGGTTAGGGTTAGGGTTAGGGTTAGGGTTAGGGCTCGGTTTAGGGTACAGGTTAGGATTAGGGTACGTGTTAGGGTTAGGGTAGGGGTTAGGGTTAGGGTACGCGTTAGGGTTAGGGTAGTTATTAAACCTATCCCACTCTCTAGATATCCCTTAGCACGTAAAGGAATATTATTTGAGGGTCCAGCCATGGAGAAGAGTTTAGACACTAGGATAAGGTAAGGAACACACCCATTATAAAGAAATCACATTAGGATTCTCTTTTTAAGCTGTTCCTTAAAACACTAGTGCTTAGGAAATCTATTGGAGGCAGAAGCAGTCAAGGGTAGCCTAGGGTTAGGGTTAGGCTTAGGGTTAGGCTTAGGGTACGGCTTAGGGTACGGGTTCGGGGAGGGGTTCGGGTACAGCGTAGGGTATGAGTTAGGGTTAGGGTTAGGGTTAGTGTTAAGGTTAGGGCTCGGTTTAGGGTACGGGTTAGCATTAGGGTACGTGTTAGGGTTAGGGTAGGGGTTAGGGTTAGGGTACGCGTTAGGGTTAGGGTAGTTAGTAAACCTATCCCACTCTCTATATACCCCTTAGCACGTAAACGAATATTATTTGGGGGTTCACCATGGAGAAGAGTTTAGACACTAGGATAAGATAAGGAACACACCCATTATAAAGAAATCACATTAGGATTCTCTTTTTAAGCTGTTGCTTAAAACACTAGTGCTTAGGAAATCTATTGGAGGCAGAAGCAGTCAAGGGTAGCCTAGGGTTAGTGTTAGGCTTAGGGTTAGGCTTAGGGTACGGCTTAGGGTACGGGTTTGGGGAGGGGTTCGGGTACGGCGTAGGGTATGGGTTAGGGTTAGGGTTAGTGTTAGTGTTAGGGTTAGGGCTCGGTTTAGGGTACGGGTTAGGATTAGGGTACGTGTTAGGGTTAGGGTAGGGGTTAGGGTTAGGGTACGCGTTAGGGTTAGGGTAGTTAGTAAACCTATCCCACTCTCTAGATACCCCTTAGCACGTAAAGGAGTATTATTTGGGGGTCCAGCCATGGAGAAGAGTTTAGACACTAGGATAAGATAAGGAACACACCCATTATAAAGAAATCACATTAGGATTGCCTTTTTCAGCTGTTCCTTAAAACACTAGTGCTTAGGAAATCTATTGGAGGCAGAAGCAGTCAAGGGTAGCCTAGGGTTAGGGTTAGGCTTAGGGTTAGGCTTAGGGTACGGCTTAGGGTACGGGTTTGGGGAGGGGTTCGGGTATGGCGTAGGGTATGGGTTAGGGTTAGGGTTAGGGTTAGTGTTCGGGTTAGGGCTCGGTTTAGGGTACGGGTTAGGATTAGGGTACGTGTTAGGGTTAGGGTAGGGGTTAGGGTTAGGGTACGCGTTAGGGTTAGGGTAGTTATTAAACCTATCCCACTCTCTAGATACCCCTTAGCACGTAAAGGAATATTATTTGGGGGTCCAGCCATGGAGAAGAGTTTAGACACTAGGATAAGATAAGGAACACACCCATTATAAAGAAATCACTTTAGGATTCTCTTTTTAAGCTGTTCCTTAAAACACTAGTGCTTAGGAAATCTATTGGAGGCAGAAGCAGTCAAGGGTAGCCTAGGGTTAGGGTTAGGCTTAGGGTTAGGTTTAGGGTACGGCTTGGGGAATGGGTTCGGGGAGGGGTTCGGGTACGGCGTAGGGTATGGTTTAGGGTTAGGGTTAGGGTTAGTGTTAGGGTTAGGGCTCGGTTTAGGGTACGGGTTAGGATTAGGGTACGTGGTAGGGTTAGGGTAGGGGTTAGGGTTAGGTTACGCGTTAGGGCTAGGGTAGTTAGTAAACCTATCCCACTCTCTCCTCCCCCATAGCACGTAAAGGAATATTATTTGGGGGTCCAGCCATGGAGAAGAGTTTAGACACTAGGATAAGATAAGGAACACACCCATTATAAAGAAATCACATTAGGATTCTCTTTTTAAGCTGTTTCTTAAAACACTACTGCTTAGGAAATCAATTGGAGGCAGAAGCAGTAAAGGGTAGCCTAGGGTTAGGGTTAGGCTTACGGTTAGGTTTAGGGTATGGCTTAGGGTACGGGTTCGGGGAGGGGTGCGGGTACGGCGTAGGGTATGGGTTAGGGTTAGGGTTAGTGTTAGTGTTAGGGTTAGGGCTCGGTTTGGGGTACAGGTTAGGATTAGGGTACGTGTTAGGGTTAGGGTAGGGGTTAGGGTTAGGGTACGCGTTAGGGTTAGGGTAGTTATTAAACCTATCCCACTCTCTAGATACCCCTTAGCACGTAAGGCAATATTATTTGGGGGTGCAGCCATGGAGAAGAGTTTAGACACTAGGATAAGATAAGGAACACACCCATTATAAAGAAATCACATTAGGATTCTCTTTTTAAGCTGTTCCTTAAAACACTAGTGCTTAGGAAATCTATTGGAGGCAGAAGCAGTCAAGGGTAGCCTAGGGTTAGGGTTAGGCTTAGGGTTAGGCTTAGGGTACGGCTTAGGTTACGGGTTCGGGGAGGGGTGCGGGTACGGCGTAGGGTATGGGTTAGGGTTAGGGTTAGGGTTAGTGTTAGGGTTAGGGCTCGGTTTAGGGTACGGGTTAGGATTAGGGTACGTGTTAGGGTTAGGGTAGGGGTTAGGGTTAGGGTACGCATTACGGTTAGGGTACTTATTAAACCTATCCCACTCTCTAGATACCCCTTAGCACATAAAGGAATATTATTTGAGGGTCCAGCCATGGAGAAGAGTTTAGACACTAGGATAAGATAAGGAACACACCCATTATAAAGAAATCACATTAGGATTCTCTTTTTAAGCTGTTCCTTAAAACACTAGTGCTTAGGAAATCTATTGGAGGCAGAAGCAGTCAAGGGTAGCCTAGGGTTAGGGTTAGGCTTAGGGTTAGGCTTAGGGTACGGCTTAGGGTAAGGGTTCGGGGAGGGTTTCGGGTACGGCGTAGGGTATGGGTTAGGGTTAGGGTTAGGGTTAGTGTTAGGGTTAGGGCTCGGTTTAGGGTACGGTTAGGATTAGGGTACGTGTTAGGTTTAGGGTAGGGGTTAGGGTTAGGGTACGCGTTAGGCTTAGGGTAGTTAGTAAACCTATCCCACTCTCTAGATACCCCTTAGCACGTAAAGGAATATTAATTGGGGGTCCAGCCATGGAGAAGAATTTAGACACTAGGATAAGATAAGGAACACACCCATTATAAAGAAATCACATTAGGATTCTCTTTTTAAGCTGTTGCTTAAAACACTAGTGCTTAGGAAATCTATTGGAGGCAGAAGCAGTCAAGCGTAGCCTAGGGTTAGTGTTAGGCTTAGGGTTAGGCTTAGGGTACGGCTTAGGGTACGGGTTTGGGGAGGGGTTCGGGTACGGCGTAGGGTATGGGTTAGGGTTAGTGTTAGGGTTAGGGCTCGGTTTAGGGTACGCGTTAGGATTAGGGTACGTGTTAGGGTTAGGTTAGGGGTTAGGGTTAGAGTACGCATTAGGGTTAGGTTAGTTAGGGTTAGGGTTAGGGTTAGGGTTAGGGTTAGGGCTCGGTTTAGGGTACGGGTTAGGATTAGGGTACGTGTTAGGGTTAGGGTAGGGGTTAGGGTTAGGGTACGCGTTAGGGTTAGGGCAGTTATTAAACCTATCCCACTCTCTAGATATCCCTTAGCACGTAAAGGAATATTATTTGAGGGTCCAGCCATGGAGAAGAGTTTAGACACTAGGATAAGATAAGGAACACACCCATTATAAAGAAATCACATTAGGATTCTCTTTTTAAGCTGTTCCTTAAAACACTAGTGCTTAGGAAATCTATTGTAGGCAGAAGCAGTCAAGGGTAGCCTAGGGTTAGGGTTAGGCTTAGGGTTAGGCTTAGGGTACGGCTTAGGGTACGGGTTCGGGGAGGGGTTCGGGTACGGCGTAGGGTATGGGTTAGGGTTAGTGTTAGGGTTAGTGTTAGGGTTAGGGTTCGGTTCAGGGTACGGGTTAGGATTAGGGTACGTGTTAGGGTTAGGGTAGGGGTTAGGGTTAGGGTACGCTTTAGGGTTAGGGTATTTATTAAACCTATCCCACTCTCTAGATACCCCTTAGCACGTAAAGGAATATTATTTGGGGGTCCAGCCATGGAGGAGAGTTTAAACACTAGGATAAGATAAGGAACACACCCATTTTAAAGAAATCACATTAGGATTCTCTTTTTAAGCTGTTCCTTAAAACACTAGCGCTTAGGAAACCTATTGGAGGCAGAAGCAGTCAAGGGTAGCCTAGGGTTAGGGTTAGGCTTAGGGTTAGGCTTAGGGTACGGCTTAGGGTACGGGTTCGGGGAGGGGTGCGGGTACGGCGTAGGATATGGTTTAGGGTTAGGGTTAGGGTTAGTGTTACGGTTAGGGCTCGGTTTAGGGTACGGGTCAGGATTAGGGTACGTGTTAGGGTTAGGGTAGGGGTTAGAGTTAGGGTACGCGTTAGGGTTAGGTTAGTTATTAAACCTATCCCACTCTCTAGATACCCCTTAGCACGTAAAGGAATATTATTTGGGGGTCCAGCCATGGAGAAGAGTTTAGACACTAGGATAAATAAGGAACACACCCATTATAAAGAAATCACATTAGGATTCTCTTTTTAAGCTGTTCCTTAAAACACTAGTGCTTAGGAAATCTATTGGAGGCAGAAGCAGTCAAGGGTAGCCTAGGGTTAGGGTTAGGCTTAGGGTTAGGCTTAGGGTAGGGGTTTGGGGAGGGGTTCGGCTACGGCGTAGTGTATGGGTTAGGGTTAGGGTTAGGGGTAGTGTTAGGGTTAGGGCTCGGTTTAGGGTACGGGTTAGGATTAGGGTACGTGTTAGGGTTAGGGTAGGGGTTAGGGTTAGGTTACGCGTTAGGGCTAGGGTAGTTAGTAAACCTATCCCACTCTCTAGCTCCCCCTTAGCACGTAAAGGAATATTATTTGTGGGTCCAGCCATGGAGAAGAGTTTAGACACTAGGATAAGATAAGGAACACACCCATTATAAAGAAATCACATTAGGATTCTCTTTTTAAGCTGTTTCTTAAAACACTACTGCTTAGGAAATCAATTGGAGGCAGAAGCAGTCAAGGGTAGCCTAGGGTTAGGGTTAGGCTTAGGGTTAGGTTTAGGGTATGGCTTAGGGTACGGGTTCGGGGAGGGGTGCGGGTACGGCGTAGGGTATGGGTTAGGGTTAGTGTTAGTGTTAGGGTTAGGGCTCGGTTTGGGGTACAGGTTAGGATTAGGGTACGTGTTAGGGTTAGGGTAGGGGTTAGGGTTAGGGTACGCGTTAGGGTTAGGGTAGTTATTAAACCTATCCCACTCTCTAGATACCCCTTAGCACGTAAGGGAATATTATTTGGGGGTGCAGCCATGGAGAAGAGTTTAGACACTAGGATAAGATAAGGAACACACCCATTATAAAGAAATCACATTAGGATTCTCTTTTTAAGCTGTTCCTTAAAACACTAGTGCTTAGGAAATCTATTGGAGGCAGAAGCAGTCAAGGGTAGCCTAGGGTTAGGGTTAGGCTTAGGGTTAGGCTTAGGGTACGGCTTAGGGTACGGGTTCGGGGAGGGGTGCGGGTACGGCGTAGGGTATGGGTTAGGGTTAGGGTTAGGGTTAGTGTTAAGGTTAGGGCTCGGTTTAGGGTACGGGTTAGCATTAGGGTACGTGTTAGGGTTAGGGTAGGGGTTAGGGTTAGGGTACGCGTTAGGGTTAGGGTAGTTAGTAAACCTATCCCACTCTCTATATACCCCTTAGCACGTAAACGAATATTATTTGGGGGTTCACCATGGAGAAGAGTTTAGACACTAGGATAAGATAAGGAACACACCCATTATAAAGAAATCACATTAGGATTCTCTTTTTAAGCTGTTGCTTAAAACACTAGTGCTTAGGAAATCTATTGGAGGCAGAAGCAGTCAAGGGTAGCCTAGGGTTAGTGTTAGGCTTAGGGTTAGGCTTAGGGTACGGCTTAGGGTACGGGTTTGGGGAGGGGTTCGGGTACGGCGTAGGGTATGGGTTAGGGTTAGGGTTAGTGTTAGTGTTAGGGTTAGGGCTCGGTTTAGGGTACGGGTTAGGATTAGGGTACGTGTTAGGGTTAGGGTAGGGGTTAGGGTTAGGGTACGCGTTAGGGTTAGGGTAGTTAGTAAACCTATCCCACTCTCTAGATACCCCTTAGCACGTAAAGGAGTATTATTTGGGGGTCCAGCCATGGAGAAGAGTTTAGACACTAGGATAAGATAAGGAACACACCCATTATAAAGAAATCACATTAGGATTGCCTTTTTCAGCTGTTCCTTAAAACACTAGTGCTTAGGAAATCTATTGGAGGCAGAAGCAGTCAAGGGTAGCCTAGGGTTAGGGTTAGGCTTAGGGTTAGGCTTAGGGTACGGCTTAGGGTACGGGTTTGGGGAGGGGTTCGGGTATGGCGTAGGGTATGGGTTAGGGTTAGGGTTAGGGTTAGTGTTCGGGTTAGGGCTCGGTTTAGGGTACGGGTTAGGATTAGGGTACGTGTTAGGGTTAGGGTAGGGGTTAGGGTTAGGGTACGCGTTAGGGTTAGGGTAGTTATTAAACCTATCCCACTCTCTAGATACCCCTTAGCACGTAAAGGAATATTATTTGGGGGTCCAGCCATGGAGAAGAGTTTAGACACTAGGATAAGATAAGGAACACACCCATTATAAAGAAATCACTTTAGGATTCTCTTTTTAAGCTGTTCCTTAAAACACTAGTGCTTAGGAAATCTATTGGAGGCAGAAGCAGTCAAGGGTAGCCTAGGGTTAGGGTTAGGCTTAGGGTTAGGTTTAGGGTACGGCTTGGGGAATGGGTTCGGGGAGGGGTTCGGGTACGGCGTGGGGTATGGTTTAGGGTTAGGGTTAGGGTTAGTGTTAGGGTTAGGGCTCGGTTTAGGGTACGGGTTAGGATTAGGGTACGTGTTAGGGTTAGGGTAGGGGTTAGGGTTAGGTTACGCGTTAGGGCTAGGGTAGTTAGTAAACCTATCCCACTCTCTCCTCCCCCATAGCACGTAAAGGAATATTATTTGGGGGTCCAGCCATGGAGAAGAGTTTAGACACTAGGATAAGATAAGGAACACACCCATTATAAAGAAATCACATTAGGATTCTCTTTTTAAGCTGTTTCTTAAAACACTACTGCTTAGGAAATCAATTGGAGGCAGAAGCAGTAAAGGGTAGCCTAGGGTTAGGGTTAGGCTTACGGTTAGGTTTAGGGTATGGCTTAGGGTACGGGTTCGGGGAGGGGTGCGGGTACGGCGTAGGGTATGGGTTAGGGTTAGGGTTAGTGTTAGTGTTA
Source organism: Balaenoptera borealis (assembly GCF_965194805.1). Lineage (NCBI taxonomy): Eukaryota > Metazoa > Chordata > Mammalia > Artiodactyla > Balaenopteridae > Balaenoptera > Balaenoptera borealis. The sequence continues at coordinate 598,987 of NW_028123857.1, forward strand.
GGGTTAGGGCTCGGTTTGGGGTACAGGTTAGGATTAGGGTACGTGTTAGGGTTAGGGTAGGGGTTAGGGTTAGGGTACGCGTTAGGGTTAGGGTAGTTATTAAACCTATCCCACTCTCTAGATACCCCTTAGCACGTAAGGCAATATTATTTGGGGGTGCAGCCATGGAGAAGAGTTTAGACACTAGGATAAGATAAGGAACACACCCATTATAAAGAAATCACATTAGGATTCTCTTTTTAAGCTGTTCCTTAAAACACTAGTGCTTAGGAAATCTATTGGAGGCAGAAGCAGTCAAGGGTAGCCTAGGGTTAGGGTTAGGCTTAGGGTTAGGCTTAGGGTACGGCTTAGGTTACGGGTTCGGGGAGGGGTGCGGGTATGGCGTAGGGTATGGGTTAGGGTTAGGGTTAGGGTTAGTGTTAGGGTTAGGGCTCGGTTTAGGGTATGGGTTAGGATTAGGGTACGTGTTAGGGTTAGGGTAGGGGTTAGGGTTAGGGTACGCATTAGGGTTAGGGTACTTATTAAACCTATCCCACTCTCTAGATACCCCTTAGCACATAAAGGAATATTATTTGAGAGTCCAGCCATGGAGAAGAGTTTAGACACTAGGATAAGATAAGGAACACACCCATTATAAAGAAATCACATTAGGATTCTCTTTTTAAGCTGTTCCTTAAAACACTAGTGCTTAGGAAATCTATTGGAGGCAGAAGCAGTCAAGGGTAGCCTAGGGTTAGGGTTAGGCTTAGGGTTAGGCTTAGGGTACGGCTTAGGGTAAGGGTTCGGGGAGGGTTTCGGGTACGGCGTAGGGTATGGGTTAGGGTTAGGGTTAGGGTTAGTGTTAGGGTTAGGGCTCGGTTTAGGGTACGGTTAGGATTAGGGTACGTGTTAGGTTTAGGGTAGGGGTTAGGGTTAGGGTACGCGTTAGGCTTAGGGTAGTTAGTAAACCTATCCCACTCTCTAGATACCCCTTAGCACGTAAAGGAATATTATTTGGGGGTCCAGCCATGGAGA